>NC_072795.1:144407500-145007500 GCF_028583425.1 Eublepharis macularius | reverse complement strand
AGGTCTCAGCCGCCATCACGTTCTCCCACAACACAGTGGCTTCCTTCAGGGTGCCTGGCTTGTTGTAGGCCACCCAGTTCCTAGCCCAGGTTGGGATTACTTGGAGGAGTTGCTCCAGGACCACTTGGTCGGCGATTCTCTGCCCTTTGTCCGTGGTCGGCTTGAGCCAGCGGTAGGCTGCGTCCTGCAGGTTGGCCACGAGGGTGCGGGGGCAGGCCATCTTTTACAGGGTCAGGGCCCAGAACTTTTGGCGGTACGTCTCCGGCGTTATTTCATACCGGTCCAAGATGGCCTCCTTCAACTTGGCATAGTCAGTGCTCTTGGCCTTAGGTAGGGCCTTCAAGGCTGCCTGAGCCTCCCCCGTCAGGTAAGGACCCAGTATAAAGGCCCACTGGGCCAGGGCCCATCTGGCGGCCTCCGCCGTGCACTCAAAGGCCTCCAGGAAGGCATTGACGTCATCTTCCGGGCCCAACTTGGCCAGTTGGAACGGCAGGCGAGGGGCCGGGGCTCTGCCTCTGGCCCCGGCCGCTCCCGCCCTGGCCTGGGTGAGGACTTGCTGCAGATCTCGCACCAGGGTCGCTTTGGCATCCTGCTGTTGCCGAGCCAAGGCGGCTTGGGCATCCAGCTGCTGCTGGGCCACCTCGCGTAGCAGCTGCCCCTGGTGCTCCGTCAGCCATTGCCCGAATTGGGTGAGGTCCATGCTGGGGCGGGCGCCTCTGGGCGCTGCAGTTGTCCCTGGTGCGCTCAGGACGGCGGGTTTTAACAGTTGGCGGGGGCTGCGCCAGCCCACCAGAATGGGCAGGTAAGGGGAGGGGGGCTTCACAGGGCTGCCAGTGCCTGCGTTCTCCACCAGTTTGTGAGGCCCCGCCCTACCCGCCGCCACCCCCCTGCTCCGCTGTGCCCCTGGGCCTCGCTGGGGTGGTGGCAAAGGATTCCCCTCGGCCTCAGACTGGGCAGGGGCAGCAGTTTCGCCACTGGCCTCTGCCTCCTACCAGCTGCCTGGAGAGCCTCCGGCCGTTCCCTCTCTCTCTCGTTTCCACGCTCTGGCCTTGCTCGCTCTCCCTGCCAACTTCTCCTCCTCAGCGTCCTTGGGTTCCTCCCTTTTATGCCACCACCTTAACCAGCTTCCCACTCCCTACCAATCCGCCACCATGCTCTCCTTCCTCCCCGCCTTGTGCTCTGCTGTCTGCCTCGTCACTGGTGCTTCCCCCTGTCGGTCCCCCCCTTCTTTCTCCCGCCCGCCCGCCTCCTCCAGTCCTTTCCCTTCCCAGCTCCTGGCCAATCCCCATTCCTCTCCCCCGGCCTGGGCCAACCCTGTCACACTGGGGAGCCCTCCCAGCCATCCACCCCCCCAATCAGGCCCAGCGCTGCTAGGAGCTCCTGCCCCCCTTCTGCTGCCCGCGTCTGCGCCCTCCCCCTTCCCAGTGTGGGCCTCGCCCAACCGGCCGTCATGCTCCCAGCTGGCTGGCCACCCGGCGAGGGCCTCCCTGGGCTTTCCTGGCCCGCTGCTGCTGGCGTCTCCGGGGTTGTTGGCCCCGGGCCTGTTGGCGCGGGCCGCGGCAGCGGCAGCGGTGGCGTGGCATTCTCTGGCCTTGCTGCTTCCCCCGGCCTGCCTCGAGGTGAGTGGGGGGGGTCTGGCAAGCAGGGGGCGCTGGCGGGGCCCGGCCTGGGGCTGGGGGGGGTGGGTCGGGCCCAGTCTGGAGTGGGAGGGTCCTGCTCCGGACAGGAGGTAATTGTGAATGTCATGCATTGTGCAGGGGATTGGAGTAGATGATTCTGGGTGTCCCTTTCAACTCTATGATCCCACATTCAGACTAGAATTGGGCCAGCATTCTATTGAAGCCAGAGCTTGGATTCTGGCTCTGAACATAAAACTTAAAATAATGTTCTCAGAGAACAATAGCTTATTGTTTTACTTAAAGCATGATAACTATTCTAGTGCATGACCCCAAGCAATTGAAGGAAAACTGAATATTTTACGATGTGCAGAGGATATAATCACTGCCCTAGGATGGTCTTCAGCTCATAACACAATAAAGGAATTAATTTTGAAGATAGATATGAACAGCAGCATCTGTAGAGCTAGGAGAGTTTTTCTTCCCTTTATATTAGGATCCCTCCAAGTTTTATGACTCCAACATGTTTGTTTGGCTTAACAGTCCCTAAATATAGATGAGCAATTATGCTTGTAAGACTAAATGCACTACCTTCTGCAGTCTCTGAAGGCCACATTCTGGGTATACCTTTCTCAAACAGATATTGTGGCTGTGGTCTGGGTGTTATCGAAACTGTAACTCATGTTTTATTTGAATGCCCATTGTACAACAAGGCGAGACAGAAATGGATCAAGCCCCTGACATTACAGTGGGTAGATTTTACAACAGATATTTTAGTCCCTAAATTACTAGCAGACTCAAGACTGGAAAATTTACTCATTTTAACTAAATTTTTAGTTCAGGCCATGGGAATTCGGGCAAGTTATAAGAAATCACCCCTTTTGTAGTTTGTGGACTAACTTTCTCTTGCCTGAATTCTTACTCCCCCCCCCCATATTCTCAGTTACCACTTAAGATGTATAGGTCAGAAGAGTACAGCAAGAAAGAAAGAAAGAGAGAGAGAGAGAGAGAGAGAGAGAGAGAGAGAGAGAAAGAAAGAAAGAAAGAAAGAAAGAAAGAAAGAAAGAAAGAAAGAAAGAAAGAAAGAAAGAAAGAAAGAAAGAAAGAGAACTCTATGATTCTATCAAAATCCTGAGGAGGGAACAGGCTGGCTTCAGGTGAGGGGCTTGTACAGAGGATCATCTCTTGACATTACAGTTCTTAATCAATAAATATATAACAAAGTGTTGGGGAATGTCTCTACTGCATTCATGGATTTGAAGGCGGCTTTTGATACTGTACCCCATGCTAGATTGCGGCATAAAGTTTAAATCAACATCTGCTGACAAGAGTTTTTGGGCTTTGATTGAGATTCTGTATTCTAACCTCATTGCAGAAGTCTGCTATGGGACAGATGGACAACTTTTCAACATAATCTCACTACAGCAGGGAGTGTGTCAGGGGTATGTACTGATCCCTTTATTGTGTAATTAATATATTGATAATATGATTTTTACTGCTTCCACCCAAGACTGTTGCTCTCCATCTATTGCTAATGTTAAAGTTCCTATTTTACTTTTTGCTGATGATACTGTTCTCCTATCAACAACAATAGCAGGACTGTTCTCTTTGATAAGGGCTTTTGTCTCTTAATGTGTACAAGAAATCCTGATAGTTGACTGTCCAAGGCTGTTGTCTTTGGCAAAAAAATCTCATGTCCCTCACAAGTGGCAAATTCATAGCAATACCATTGAAGGGGTCCCCAATTTTAAATATCTAGGGATCTGGTTTGACCAGAGATTAACTTGGTCAATGGAAGCTGTTCATGACTGGTCGCAGCAGCAACAAACATCATTCGTTGTTTCTTTTATTTATCTGGGGCTCAGTATATTCCAGCTGTCATTAAACTCTTCAGTGCCAAGGTGGCTGCACAAGGTTTATATGGGGCTGGTATCATGATTGAGAAAATAGGAGAGTCTTTTGATTCAATTCTCCTTAGATTCCTGTGTTCTATCTCTGGAATTCCAAACTGTGTAACAGGGGTGGCTCTCTGAAGCTCGAGCTTGACTGAAGACTTCCCCTTAAGATCAAAAGTTTACTCAGTTTGATCAGAGAGGACTCTCATGTTTCCCATTGGGCAATATGGGAAACATGAGAGGAACGACTTCAGCTCCTTATCCTTCTTTTGGACTCCCTTCACCAGACAGGAAGCTATGAGCATGATAAAAAAATGCTTATTTAAGTATGATTACAACAGCATGATTTATAGAGTACCACATGTTTGCTCTACTCAGTTCATTGGTATTCCATCCATCCAGCTTCCTGATTATTGCTTATATTTGACACAATGATGGGGTCCAAACTGGCAGAGACTGATCAAGAGAGAGATTGTGGATACACATATATGGAGCAGAGGTCCATCAGTGGCTATTAGCCACAAGGTATAGATGGAACTCTCTGTCTAGGGCAGTGAAGCTCTGTATTCTTGGTGTTTGGGGGGCAATCAGTGGAAGGGCTTCTAGTGTCCCTTCCCCACTGGCATACCTCCTGAGTAGGGATGTGCAATTCGGGTTTCTGAAACCCGAAAGAAACCCGAAACAAGTTTGTTTCAGGTTATCCGAAACGTTTTGGGAAAACCCGAAACGTTTAGGGTTAATCGAAAGAAAATAACCCGAAACGTTTCGGGTTGTTTCGGGTTTTTCAATGGGAAAATGCCTCCGTCTTCCCGGACGCCTGGGGGAGGCATTTTCCCACAGAATCATCCCAAAATTGATGGGGACCTTCCTCTAACCCCTCTCTAACATCCCTCCAAGTTTCAGACCGATTGGACTTTGGGGGGCCATGTTATGGCCCCCCAAACCAGGTCCCCCTATCCTCGCATAAGAAAGGGAAGGGTGAGCATATTGTTAGCTTGCTGCTGCTCATCTTCTTCTTCATTATTTCCTATGGGGAAAAAATGAAGAGGCAGGCTTCCTTTGCCAGGGGTGGCATTTTGCATGCAAAATGCCCCCCAACCCTCTGGAGCCCTTCTCCCACCCTTCCTCCCACCCCCCACCAAGGCTCAGCCTGCTCCCACTTGGGGGGTGGCATTTCATGGCCTCCCCAAGTAGGTACTCTTTTCTCCACCAATTCCACCTGGGGGAGGCTTGTCTTGCCAGGGGTGGCATTTTGCATGCAAAATGCCCCCCAACCCTCTGGAGCCCTTCTCCCACCCTTCCTCCCACCCCCCACCAAGGCACAGCCTGCTCCCACTTGGGGGGGGCATTTCATGGCCTCCCCAAGTAGGTGCTCTTTTCTCTACTACTTACAGCTGGGGGAGGCTTGTCTTGCCAGGGGTGGCATTTTGCATGCAAAATGCCCCCCAACCCTCTGGAGCCCTTCTCCCACCCTTCCTCCCACCCCCCACCAAGGCACAGCCTGCTCCCACTTGGGGGGGGCATTTCATGGCCTCCCCAAGTAGGTGCTCTTTTCTCTACTACTTACAGCTGGGGGAGGCTTGTCTTGCCAGGGGTGGCATTTTGCATGCAAAATGCCCCCCAACCCTCAGGGGCCCTTCTGCCACCTTTCCTCCCACCCCCACCAAGGCACAGCCTGCTCCCACTTGGGGGGGCATTTCATGGCCTCCCCAAGTAGGTGCTCTTTTCTCTACTACTTACAGCTGGGGGAGGCTTGTCTTGCCAGGGGTGGCATTTTGCATGCAAAATGCCCCCCAACCCTCAGGGGCCCTTCTGCCACCTTTCCTCCCACCCCCACCAAGGCACAGCCTGCTCCCACTTGGGGGGGCATTTCATGGCCTCCCCAAGTAGGTGCTCTTTTCTCTACTACTTACAGCTGGGGGAGGCTTGTCTTGCCAGGGGTGGCATTTTGCATGCAAAATGCCCCCCAACCCTCAGGGGCCCTTCTCCCACCTCTACTCCCACCCCCCACCAAGGCTCAGCCTGCTCCCACTTGGGGGGGCATTTCTTGTCCTCCCCAAGTAGGTGCTCTCAGCCCCCAAAGTCCACCTCCTACAGCCCCACACAAATTCAATTTCCCCCCAGCTGCCACACACAGACCGAAATCCCCACATTAGCCCCTCACAGACCCAAATTCACCCCCAGCAGCCCCACACCCATAACCCCAGGAACAGGCTGGCAAAGGCCAGCCCTCTCCCTTTGTTCCCTATGCTGGGAACTTCTAAACTCTCTTTCCCTGGGCAATTCTGCACAGCCCAGGAGTGCCACAATGGTGGGCACACTTCTGAGTGCCAGCTGGTCCCTGTGAAAGAGCACCTGAACCACAGACACCCTCCCTCAAATTCCCCCACCACCTACAGAGATGGCTGGCCAGCCAGCCCCATTGTTCCCTATGATGGGAACCAACTGCACAACAAAGAATCAAACACGAACAACACAAAATAAAGTTTTTTAAAAATTATTTTCTCCCTTTCAAAGTACAAGCAGGCAAAGCATTATGACACATTACACCAGCAGTCCCCCACACAGAAAAATAACACAACTCACTTAACATCAGAGAATCACAAAAGCACAATTCCTGTCAAAAACACTTTATTTCTTGAACAGCTTTAGGTTACACAGCAGGGGAGCACACCAAAGGGCATTCCAGCATTCCACCTCAGAAAAATAACACAACTCACTTCACATCAGAGAATCACAAAAACACAATTCCTGTCAAAAACACTTTATTTCTTGAACAGCTTTAGGTTACACAGCAGGGGGGCACACCAAAGGGCATGGCAGCAGTATCTTACACAATAATAACACAACTCACTTCACATCAGAGAATCACCCAAACACAATTGCTGTCAAAAACGGTGAAGTGGGTTGTATTATTTTGTGTAGTACACTGCTATCATGTCCACCCGCCCTCAGGCCCCGGGTCACCATTTGGGGCTGGCTGACATGGCATCCCTCACCAGATTCCAAGTCACAGCTGGGTCCAGGCCAGCTCAGAGGCAGCCAAGTTCCCCCAAGAGGAGAGTTCGGGTCCCATTCTTCCTGCACCGGGGGCGGCCACCAGTGCAGCAGAAGCTGGGGGGGGTGGGCTGCCAGCATCCAGTGCATTGGGTGGAGAGCATCAAAGTCTCAGTCGGGGCATGTGTGAAGCAAAGAAGGAACTAATGCTTCTTTATTCTAATTACAGAGGTATCAGTGCCAGGGACCACCTTGTGGGGGGATGGGGGCTCCAATTTAGCTACAGCCATTGGAGCGTTGGTGGGAGTCAGGCCTTTGGCCTTCCTCCTGTGGTGGTTTTTGAGGCACTGGTTCAGATTCACTGGGGTGAGCAGTGTGGAAAGAGCGGCTGCAGTTCTTCCACCTGCCAAAGGGGTGGCAAGGGCCATCCAGCAGCTGTTGGTGATGGAACATCACTTGCTATCCCACAGTGGCAAGCAGGCTTGCTGGGGAACCACGCATCAAACAGCGTGGGGCCTTTTGCTGCCATGGATCTGCTGCACTATGCCTTACCAATGCTCCATGGGCTGTAATCAATAAAGTTGTGGCCATTTCTATCAACCATGCTGTATCTGTGTATCATTCGACAGGGCCCCAGCCACACTTTGCCCATAGTATGCAAATACCCTAATTACTAATGACTAAGGTACTGGAGCAGAAGCAGACTCACATTGCTTGAACATTTTTATGAGATGATTTTTCTGTAAGTAAAAAAACATGTTGCATTTCCTTGTCAATGAAGCATATCCGTTTATGTAGTGACTTGGTGGGTCAGTTCCTTTGAACAGTCAGTTTGTGTCCCACAAACAAAATAGAAGGAAGGATATAGCTATAGCACTATTTTTCATAGATGCTATTGACTTTCAGAGTCAATACTTGACATCAGTAATTTAATGGTGTCTCTGGCAGCAGAAACCAAGAGCTACATCAAATACTCACCAATTTCCATTTTCTAGCCAACAAGAATTATTTCAATGATATAGGAACGTTTTTTTCCAAAAAGTACTTGGAGTGTGCAAATATGCACATTTCCTCACCAAAGGTCAGCTCTGTTGTTTCTCCTTGCAGCTGATCAAGGATCACATCCAATCAGAGACCACCTAGTGAACAGTATGATGTCAGGAGGACACCAACTGATGGGTTGGGATTACTGACATTCAGTAAATAAAATTTCAGTCAACACAATAAATTAGATTTATTGTCGAAGGCTTTCACGGCCGGAGAACGATGGTTGTTGTGGGTTTTCCGGGCTGTATTGCCGTGGTCTTGGCATTGTAGTTCCTGATGTTTCACCAGCAGCTGTGGCTGGCATCTTCAGAGGTGTAGCACCAAAAGACAGAGAACTCTCAGTGTCACAGTGTGGAAAAGATGTTGGCAGGTCATTTATATCTACTCAGGAGGGGTGGGGTTGAGCTGAGTCATCCTGCAAGAGTTTCCCAGGGTGTGGAATGCTAATGGCGGGAGGCTTCACTGTATCCTGAGGAGGTTCTTTTGCATATGGATTGGTGCTTGATGTGCTAATCTTCTCTACAGGGCTCTTGTCGAGTATAGAGTGTTTTGTTAGCCTGGTGTTTTTCAGAACTGGAAACCATGCTCTGTTCATTCTTAAGGTTTCTTCTTTCCTGTTGAAGTTTTGCTTATGCTTGTGAATTTCAATGGCTTCCCTGTGCAGTCTGACAAAGTAGTTGGAAGTGTTGTCCAGTATTTTGGTGTCCTGGAATAAGATACTGTGCCCTGTTTGAGTTAGGCTATGTTCAGCCACTGCTGATTTTTCAGGTTGTCCAAGTCTGCAGTGTCTTTCATGTTCTTTTATTCTTGTCTGGATACATCTCCTCCACACTGTGACACTGAGAGATCTCTGTCTTTTGGTGCTACACCTCTGAAGATGCCAGCCACAGCTGCTGGCGAAACGTCAGGAACTACAATGCCAAGACCACGGCAATACAGCCCGGAAAACCCACAACAACCAAATTACATTTATCTACATAATGACATCACTGAAGACAAATGAGCGCAAACGAGAGTATGGGTAATTTATACAAATAAATATTTTCACAAAGTATGCCAAAATGTGTTTTTCGGCTTTTTGTTTTTTTTTTTGAAAAATTTTTTTATTGGGTTAGAATCCATTATTTTTACATTTACATTCAATTTCCCCCAATTTTTTCATCTCTAACCCCCTCCCTTTCCCCCCCCTTTTTGTTGACTTCCAACAGCTTTCCAACCCTTTGTCCCCTTTCCCTTACTTTTATTAGCTTCCTCTATCTAAAACAAATATATATTCTCCATTATTCTAAGCAGTACATCCTTAACTATTTTTAACATTGTATGCCCAAACTGTAAGTCTTTGTTTCCATCTTAGATAAACAATTTATCCCATTTTTCAATTTCAAATATTTCTATATATCATAAACCATATAGATCATACATTCATTTATATCAAACAATTTGACTTATTCTCTATATATTACTCATTCTATCTTTTTGTAATAATTCTATATATCTCTCATCACGTAGTCAATCAATTTGACTCATCTATATCTTCAGACATTCAGTTTGGTACAAAACTTACCAAAAAGAAAGAAAATATTGTTAGTTAATCAATCCTTATATTTAATCCTTATAGTTAATTATTTTCTATCTATGTTCTGTTTGTTAACCTATATATATCTATATATATATCAATCTATTAATCTGACTGCTTATTAATTCACATTTATCTCTTCTCCCCCTGGTAAAGTCTCCCCCCTCTACTTCAGTGCTTCAGTAGTTCTCAAACTGCCACAGTTTTCCTCCCACCTCCCATTTCTTCTCCAGGTGTTGTTTCAGCTTCTCCCAGTCTGTGTTGAACTGCCCTGAGTCCAGATCTCTCAGTTTTCTTGTCATCTTATCCATTTCACGCAGAAAACAGAGAGCCACCAGGCTCAAGGAAGAACACCAAGGGGCACCAATATGAATACTTCCGTTGTTAATCCCAAAAATCCATGCAATAATACAATACAATATGGGTGCAATAGGAATGCAATACAAAATACAAAATGGATGTAATACAAAAAGCCAATGTGAGGCAAGATCAGTACATCTGTAGCAAGGCTTAAATAAGCTCATATGCCGGCAGTCCGTAAATGAGTCCAACCGGCTAAACCGGGGAAAGACAGTCAACACAATGCATCTGCCAAACAGAATTGCAGAAACGAAGGGTGTGGGCGACGAGTTGGGTCGACCTGTTCACTGCTCGTTTCAGAAGTACATTCTTCTTTCTTCAGGCCAAAATCTATGTGAACACATCACAGAAGGGAAATATTTTCACACCTCCCCCAATGTTTCAGCAAAACAATATCTTCCCTGTGTAAAACTTACTGACAAGGAACCGCTCTGCATCTTCCAGTTCAAGTCCTTAAAGTAAGTCTAACGAATCGTTTGGATAAGGAGTCTGAGCCTCTCCCATAATTTATACAAACGCTGTGCCAATTTAATTAAAGTAAAAGGCACCAAATTTCCTTAAAGTGAAAATCACCAAATCTGACTCTGCTGCAATATTAATCAATGCAAAAAATGCAAAAAATGCAATAAATACCTTGAGATGCACAGAGACTGAGACCTGCTTATGAATACTGGCACTATGTAAAGGTCCTTACTGGATAAATATTAAAACTATGGTGTGAAGAACGATCATAGAAACGATGAATAGTCCAGTTCATTGTTTAGACCACCAGGGGACACTGTGCGGAGGCGAAAAATCCAACGTGCCTCCGCTTGCAATAAGAAACGGTTTGCATTACCAGGTTTGTTAACTCTTTCCAGGACCGTAAAGACTAGTTCTCTCTCACTACTATGCTGAGTCATAAAATGCTGGGTGAGGGGAGCTTCCTCGTTCCGAGTCCGTATTTTAGAGAGGTGTTCCTGGATCCTCAAACGGACCGGGCGGGTGGTACATCCAATGTACATCAGTTTGCAACTACACTGGATCAAATAAACCACATTCGGCGTGGAGCAAGTTGAAAAGTTTTTGGACTCCAGTGGGTTATTGTAGACTGGATGAATAATGGTTTTAAGGTCTACACAAAGGGAGCAAACATTACAACGGCCGCAGGGGAAATGCCCCTGTGGTACATTACTATCAGCGGTCAAAGTTTTCATATCCGAATGCACCAGGATGTCCCTTAGACTTTTAGTCCTTTTATAACCGATCTGTGGTGGGGCCTCGCAGCCCGGCACGTCGGCTAGGACATGCCAGTTTCTCCTAATCGCTCCTGCAATTCTCCCAGATAGGGGCGAGAAGTGTATGGCCCATGTGATTCTCTTTTGAGGTCTATTCTCTCTCACCTTATAGGTAAGTAGATCCCTCCGGGCGGACCGCTCTGCTCATAATTTCGCTTGTTCTATAACCTGCCTAGGGTAGCCCCGTGATCTAAAGGCTTGACTCATGGTCCTGGCTTCCTTGATGTAATCAAAATAGTTAGTGGCATTCCTCCTAATTCTTAAAAACTGCCCATAAGGTATATTCCGTTTAAGGACAGAGCGATGGTGAGACGTGAACTCTAAGTATCCCGCTCTGTCCGTGGGCTTGCGAAAGGGCCTGACGCCCAATTGATTGGCTGATCTCTTGAATACCACCACATCTAAAAAATTGACCTGGTCCAAACTACCCTGGTTTGTGAAACGAATGTTGGGGTCCAAACTGTTGATCCAACTCATCAGTGGTGCAACTGACTCTGCATCTTTAATTATCAAAAAAATGTCATCAATGTATCGTTTCCAACACACAATATGTTTAAAAAAGGGATTCATATCTTCCGCATAGATGTAGCGATCCTCCAAACTGGCCATATATAGATTTGCTATACTCGGGGCCGCAGAGCAGCCCATGGCCACTCCCTTTGTTTGGTAATAGAACTGGGACTCGAAACGGAAATAGTTATGTTCCATAATCAAGTCCAAAAGATCCAACAAAAAATGGGTGGGTGGAGACCTAGGATGTCTCCGATCCAATACAACTTCAATCACTTGGCGTGCCTCCGAATGTGGTATTGAAGTGTATAGTGACTGTACATCCATGGTCAACAGAAATGAATTGTAAGGTATAGTCAAAGACTCCACAAAATTAATGAAGGAAGTGGTGTCCTTAACATATGATTTGGTTTGGACCACAAAGGGTTGTAGAATATGGTCCAAAAAAATTGCCAAAGGCTCTAAGATCGAATTGGAGGCTGACACGATCGGGCGCCCGGGAGGCGGGTAGATGTTTTTGTGGATCTTTGGGAGACAGTAAAATACTGGCACCCGTGGATCTCGATTGAGTAAATCCCTGTGTAAATGCTGGCTGATATAGCCATTTCCCAGGGCATCATCTAGTGTGATTTTAACAATCCTCCCTACAGTGGCTGTGGGGTCTTGATTAATGGGACGGTAGTAGTCCCTATCCGATAGTTGGCGTAGAACCTCCGTTCGGTAAACCTCCCGGTCTAGAATGACAACACCCCCACCTTTGTCTGCTGGTTTCACAATCACCGAACTATCTCTTTTTAGATCTTCAAGCGCCCGTTTCTCTAATTTCGTTAAATTATGCCAATTATGATACGGTTTACTCTCTATAGATGTCACTTCCTTGAGAACCAGATGTATGTATGTAAAGGGAGAGCAGGGGGGACGACCCGATTGCGAAGAGCACGGCCCCCTTCATCTCCGGACAACTCAGTGTCCGAAGGATCAGTGGTATCATAATTGGCATAATTTAACGAAATTAGAGAAATTAGAGAAACGGGCGCTTGAAGATCTAAAAAGAGTTCGGTGATTGTGAAACCAGCAGACAAAGGTGGGGGTGTTGTCATTCTAGACCGGGAGGTTTACCGAACGGAGGTTCTACGCCAACTATCGGATAGGGACTACTACCGTCCCATTAATCAAGACCCCACAGCCACTGTAGGGAGGATTGTTAAAATCACACTAGATGATGCCCTGGGAAATGGCTATATCAGCCAGCATTTACACAGGGATTTACTCAATCGAGATCCACGGGTGCCAGTATTTTACTGTCTCCCAAAGATCCACAAAAACATCTACCCGCCTCCCGGGCGCCCGATCGTGTCAGCCTCCAATTCGATCTTAGAGCCTTTGGCAATTTTTTTGGACCATATTCTACAACCCTTTGTGGTCCAAACCAAATCATATGTTAAGGACACCACTTCCTTCATTAATTTTGTGGAGTCTTTGACTATACCTTACAATTCATTTCTGTTGACCATGGATGTACAGTCACTATACACTTCAATACCACATTCGGAGGCACGCCAAGTGATTGAAGTTGTATTGGATCGGAGACATCCTAGGTCTCCACCCACCCATTTTTTGTTGGATCTTTTGGACTTGATTATGGAACATAACTATTTCCGTTTCGAGTCCCAGTTCTATTACCAAACAAAGGGAGTGGCCATGGGCTGCTCTGCGGCCCCGAGTATAGCAAATCTATATATGGCCAGTTTGGAGGATCGCTACATCTATGCGGAAGATATGAATCCCTTTTTTAAACATATTGTGTGTTGGAAACGATACATTGATGACATTTTTTTGATAATTAAAGATGCAGAGTCAGTTGCACCACTGATGAGTTGGATCAACAGTTTGGACCCCAACATTCGTTTCACAAACCAGGGTAGTTTGGACCAGGTCAATTTTTTAGATGTGGTGGTATTCAAGAGATCAGCCAATCAATTGGGCGTCAGGCCCTTTCGCAAGCCCACGGACAGAGCGGGATACTTAGAGTTCACGTCTCACCATCGCTCTGTCCTTAAACGGAATATACCTTATGGGCAGTTTTTAAGAATTAGGAGGAATGCCACTAACTATTTTGATTACATCAAGGAAGCCAGGACCATGAGTCAAGCCTTTAGATCACGGGGCTACCCTAGGCAGGTTATAGAACAAGCGAAATTACGAGCAGAGCGGTCCGCCCGGAGGGATCTACTTACCTATAAGGTGAGAGAGAATAAACCTCAAAAGAGAATCACATGGGCCATACACTTCTCGCCCCTATCTGGGAGAATTGCAGGAGCGATTAGGAGAAACTGGCATGTCCTAGCCGACGTGCCGGGCTGCGAGGCCCCACCACAGATCGGTTATAAAAGGACTAAAAGTCTAAGGGACATCCTGGTGCATTCGGATATGAAAACTTTGACCGCTGATAGTAATGTACCACAGGGGCATTTCCCCTGCGGCCGTTGTAATGTTTGCTCCCTTTGTGTAGACCTTAAAACCATTATTCATCCAGTCTACAATAACCCACTGGAGTCCAAAAACTTTTCAACTTGCTCCACGCCGAATGTGGTTTATTTGATCCAGTGTAGTTGCAAACTGATGTACATTGGATGTACCACCCGCCCGGTCCGTTTGAGGATCCAGGAACACCTCTCTAAAATACAGACTCGGAACGAGGAAGCTCCCCTCACCCAGCATTTTATGACTCAGCATAGTAGTGAGAGAGAACTAGTCTTTACGGTCCTGGAAAGAGTTAACAAACCTGGTAATGCAAACCGTTTCTTATTGCAAGCGGAGGCACGTTGGATTTTTCGCCTCCGCACAGTGTCCCCTGGTGGTCTAAACAATGAACTGGACTATTCATCGTTTCTATGATCGTTCTTCACACCATAGTTTTAATATTTATCCAGTAAGGACCTTTACATAGTGCCAGTATTCATAAGCAGGTCTCAGTCTCTGTGCATCTCAAGGTATTTATTGCATTTTTTGCATTTTTTGCATTGATTAATATTGCAGCAGAGTCAGATTTGGTGATTTTCACTTTAAGGAAATTTGGTGCCTTTTACTTTAATTAAATTGGCACAGCGTTTGTATAAATTATGGGAGAGGCTCAGACTCCTTATCCAAACGATTCGTTAGACTTACTTTAAGGACTTGAACTGGAAGATGCAGAGCGGTTCCTTGTCAGTAAGTTTTACACAGGGAAGATATTGTTTTGCTGAAACATTGGGGGAGGTGTGAAAATATTTCCCTTCTGTGATGTGTTCACATAGATTTTGGCCTGAAGAAAGAAGAATGTACTTCTGAAACGAGCAGTGAACAGGTCGACCCAACTCGTCGCCCACACCCTTCGTTTCTGCAATTCTGTTTGGCAGATGCATTGTGTTGACTGTCTTTCCCCGGTTTAGCCGGTTGGACTCATTTACGGACTGCCGGCATATGAGCTTATTTAAGCCTTGCTACAGATGTACTGATCTTGCCTCACATTGGCTTTTTGTATTACATCCATTTTGTATTTTGTATTGCATTCCTATTGCACCCATATTGTATTGTATTATTGCATGGATTTTTGGGATTAACAACGGAAGTATTCATATTGGTGCCCCTTGGTGTTCTTCCTTGAGCCTGGTGGCTCTCTGTTTTCTGCGTGTCTTTGGGAGGAAGAGCTTATCCATTTCAGCCATATACAGCAATTTGTAAATCCAATCTTCAATAGTTGGCACTTCTTGTACTTTCCATTTTTGCGCATACAAAAGTCTAGCTGCTGCTGTCATATAAAATATCAACGTCCTGTATTGGGCTGGAATTCCCTCCATTCCCAAGTTCAGTAGCAGGAGTTCTGGGTTCTTATTAATTTGAAATTGTAAAATTTCACTCATTTCTCTTATTATTTCCCCCCAGTACTGCCTAGCTACCTCACACGACCACCACATATGATAGAGGGAGCCCTCATGCTTCTTACATTTCCAGCATTTATTAGAAGTATTCAAATTCCCTAGCGCAATCTTCTTTGGTGTCATGTACCAACGATAGATCATTTTGTAGATGTTCTCTTTGATATTAGTACATGTCGTTGTCTTCATTGTAGTTTTCCACAAGTATTCCCATGCCTCCATTGTTATTTCTTTATTAAAGTTTATAGCCCATTTCACCATTTGTGTTTTAACTATCTCATCCTCGGTATACCACTTCAGCAGTACTTGGTATACCTTGGATATTCTTTTCTTATCTTCTTTAAGAAGGGTCTGCTCTAGTTCCGAATTCTCTATTCGTATACCTCCCTTTACAGAGTCCGAATTATATAAGTCTCTGATCTGTCTATACTGGAACCAGTCATAGTTAGGTGATAGTTCCTCTTGTGTCTTTATTCTGAGTTTGGATGCTTCAGTTTTAGTTATTTCTTTGTACGTTAAACATTGTTGTTCATTATCAACAGCTCTCGGGTCTATCACCTCATACGGAACCACCCACAAGGGAGTTCCTTCTTGTAGATAAATTCTGTACTTCTTCCAGATTATGTATAGACTTCTCCGTACAAAGTGATGCAGGAACATCGAGTTGACCTTTACTTTGTCATGCCATAAATATGCGTGCCATCCAAATATTTTTTTATATCCCTCTAGGGCTAGTAGTTTCTTGTTCTTTAATGTCATCCATTCTTTCAACCAAACTAGGCAGATTGCATCATGATAAAGTCTCAGATTGGGCAGTTGCATTCCGCCTCTTTCCTTTGCATCTTGTAAAACTTTCACTTTCACTCGAGGCTTCTTGCCTGCCCAAACAAAATCTGATATTTTCCTCTGCCATTTTTCAAATTGTTTAGAGTCTCTGATGATTGGTATTGTCTGTAGCAAAAACATTACTCTTGGTAACACATTCATCTTAACTGCTGCAATCCTGCCCAACCATGACAAATTCAGTCTATTCCATTTAATCAAGTCTCTCTCTATCTGAGTCCATAGTTTTTCATAATTGTTTTTGAATAGATCTATGTTCTTTGCAGTTAATTCGACTCCCAAATATTTCACTTTACTTGTTACTTCACAGTCCGTTGTTTCCGTTAAGAATTGTTGTTTCTGCTTAGTCATATTTTTACATAATATCTTTGACTTCTTTTTGTTAATATAAAAACCTGCCAAGTCTCCAAACTCCTTGATCTTATCTATCACTCTTGGCATGTTCTCCAATGGGTCCTCTACAATTAACATTATGTCATCCGCAAATGCTCTGACCTTATATGAATAGTCCTTTATTTTTATTCCACGAATTTCCTCATCTTGACGTATTTGTATCATCAGAATCTCCAACACTAGAATGAACAACAATGGAGATAACGGGCAACCTTGTCTTGTTCCTTTACTTATCGTCAATTTCTTGGTCAATTCATCATTCACCACGATTGCTGCAGTCTGGTCTCTGTAAATTTCCTTAATTGCTCTGATGAATCTTTCTCCCAATTGTAGCTTTTCCATAGTGGCAAACATAAAGTCCCAGTTTTTAATTGTCAAACGCTTTTTCAGCGTCTACAAAGAAGAAACCAACCTCTTTGTCACAACGCTTGTCATAATATTCAATAGCATTGATCACTGTCCTTAAATTGTCTCTTATTTGTCTGTCTGGCAAAAAGCCTGCTTGTTCCTCCTCTATGACTTCCGAGAGCCACCCCTTCAATCTCTCCGCCAATATCTTCGCAAAAATTTTATAGTCATTATTGAGTAGCGATATAGGTCTATAATTTTTCACATTAGTCAGGTCTTGGCCCTCTTTTGGGATCAATGATATGTTCGCTTCACTCCAAGTGTCTGGAATCCTTTGATCCCTTAAAACCCCATTCATCACCTCTTTTAGGAATGGTGCCAGTTCATTAGCCATTGTCTTATAAAATTTAGCCGTAAGTCCATCTGGCCCTGGCGCCTTTCCTAGATTTGCAGATTGTATTGCCTTACTTATTTCCTCGTCAGTTACTTCACTGTTCAACTTATTTCTCCAAGCTTCCGAGATTTCTGGAAGTTTGGTTTTCTCCAAATATGACGCTATTGATTCTTTGTTTACTTCTTTTTTATTATACAGCTTAGCGTAGAATTTATAAAAGGCTCTACTAATGGTAGTCTGCTCCAAATACGTTTTGTTGTCTTCACAAATTTTATTTATTATTTTCTTTTCCCTTTCCTTCTTCAATTGCCATGCCAGGTACTTCCCAGGTTTATTAGCGCCCTCAAACGCTTTTTGATTCAGTCTTTTAAGATTCCACTCCAATTCTTTATTGCTCATTGCTGTTAGCTGTTCTTGAAGTATTTTAATTTCCTGGTATACTTTCTTTTTCCCTGGTCTCTTTTTTAGCTGTATTTCTTTGGCTTTTATTTTCTCCTCAATCTCTTGTCTTTTCTCCTCTTTCTTCTTTCTTGCTCTACCATTTAAGTCCATTAGTATGCCCCTTATAACCGCCTTGTAAGCATCCCAAACTTTATTGGTTGGTACTTCTTTATTCACGTTGTATTGTATAAAAAACTTTGTCTCTCTTCTCAATATTTCCATATTCTCTCTTTCCTGTAACAAGTCCTCATTTATTCTCCATGCTTTCCTTTTTCTCCTTTTTCCAAATTTCCACATAATTGGGTTGTGATCTGAGCCTACCATCGGCATTATTTCTACCTCCTTAGTCCATAACGCTAAGTCTTTTGAGGCCCAGATCATATCAATTCTTGATAATGTAGAATGCCTTGCAGAATAAAAAGTAAACTGTCTGCTTTTAGGATATTCTCTCCTCCATACATCTTCGAGAGTCTCTTGTTGAATCAACTAAAAAAAAAGCTTTGGTAATAGTCCTCTTTTCTTTTGTGCCGTTGTAGTCTTTTTATCTAGTTCCAAGTCTGTCACTCCATTGAAGTCTCCAGCAAGAATTATCTGGTCATATGCAAAATCGTCTAAATGGTTCCTCAAGTCCTCAAAGAAGCTTTCTTTTGCACTGTTAGGTGCATAAAGTCCGACTACCAACACTCTCTTTAAATTCCAAATACATTCCACTGCTACAAATCTAGCTTCCACATCTCTCATAACAAATTTTGGCTGTAGCTCCTCTTTTATGTACAGCACCACTCCTCTTTTTTTCTTATTAGAGGCCGCTACAAATTCTTTGCCGTTTTCCAGATTTTAAATATTTTACATCCTGTTTTCTAATATGGGTCTCTTGCAAACAAACAATGTCACATTTTTGTTTTAGTAGCCAGTGAAAAATGTTTTTCCTCTTATTCGGTGAGTTTAATCCATTTACATTCCAAGATAATACTTTACACTCCATACTCATAATCTTGTTGGTAAGTCTTTTTCATTGTCCTTAATAAATCGCTCCATCTCTCGCTCAGATCTAATGCGTTTTTTGGCCCCTCCAAACTCAAAGGACACTCCTTCTGGTAGCTCCCATCTGTACCTGATTTTCATGTCCTTCAAAATCTGAATTAGCACTTTGTATTTTTTCCGATCTAATAACACTGATCTGGGCAGTTCCTTCATTATAATGATCGTCTTGCCATCAATCTCCAATGGATCTTGAAACTGTTTTGTCACAATCCTCTCTTTCATATTTCGTGTTGTAAACTGCACAATCACATCTCTTGGTAATTTCCTCTGGGTTGCAATTCTCGAATTCACACGGTATGCCACATCTAGGATAGCCACAACTTCCTCCTCCTCCTTCCCCAGGTATTCAGCCAACACCTCAGTCATCTGTTCTTGCGCTGACTTTCCTTCCACTTCTGGCAAGCCACGAAAACGTAGCTGCTTCTCCATATGTTTAGTTTCTGCAACTGACATTCTCCCCTTCACCAATCTCATCTCTGTTTGTTGCGTGTCTGCTAAATTCTCCATCGCGTCTTCTACTGTTTTAACTCTCTGCTGCGTTCCTTGTAATTCACTTCGTATTGTTTCCATACCTTTTTTCACTTCTGACAGCTCCGATTTTACTGTCTGTGTAACCTCTTTAACCTCTTTTATCAGCTCCAATTTCGTGTCCTTAAGTTCTTTAATCATATCTAAAAGTTTTTTGTCCAGGTTTTTATCCAGGTTTTCTATTGCCGATTGCCACTCTTTTTTTGACATCGTGGGGCTTGCTTTAGCTCGCTCCCACGAATCCGCTCTCTTCCTTAACTCCGTGGCGTAAAATTTAACGTTTTTCTGTTTTAAATGTCCCGGTCTTCTTGCAAAAATTAAATTTTAAAGAGTCCAAAATGTCGGGCGTCTTTTCTCTATGGTTTCTCTATGATTTTGTAATCCAAGATGGCCTACTTCCTTTTCCGCTGAAGCCGCGACCCTTCCCCTTTCAAAAATGGCGATTCCCTACTTCCTGCCCTCCAGCAAGGGCCGCTTCTCTCCAGCCGCTCTATTGTTATTACGCACTTCCTGTCTCCCGTCTTCCCACAGCAGATCTCGCGATGGTGTCTTTTTCTCACAGCTCCAAAGCCACAGGTATTCAAAACAATAGTCCGATTTCTTTAATAACTTCTTTAAACTTAGTCTCTTTTCAAATACAATTCCTGCCGAGTCTTCCCCTCCTTTTCGCTAATCTGTTGCAGTTTAAAAATCTACTTTTTTTCCTCTCTGTTTTTATCAATCTGTCCCGTATCAGAAGATAATGATCTTTACCTTCTCTTCACTTTTCTCACTTTTCTCGGGTTGTAATCGTTGTTTCGATTTTAAGTTCTCCTCTCAGCTTCTTCCCCCAATCGAAGCTTGGGTATGTAGGTCTTATGCCAGCCGAATTGGCCCCAAAACTGCCGCAGAGATTATAGCCGACCCGTCGCAAGGTGGGACCTCAAGGATCGGGAGGGGACCCGTTGTGTAGAGCCCCGCCTCGTCCGAGATCTAACTCACCCTAGGGTCTTGAGCGTTCTTTGCCTGCTCCCTGCCTGAGAGCAGTCGGCCGCGGGCTATTTTCACCCCACCGGCCGGTTAAAACGGCAGTCCGGTCAGCTCCGCAAGTGGAGCTGCGTTAGTCCTGTTTTTCGGCTTTTTGTTCTTGCAAAACTTAAAAAAAGAAAAGAAAATATTTATAGTAAGTCATTAACTTTATCTTTGACGTGAGCTCTCTCAGAATGGAGACACAACTCTCCATAGTTTTTTAAAAACTTGGGTTATAAGCAATAGATTGTTATAAGATATAGCTGTTCGTTTATTTTAAAACATTCATCATTTTGCAATTTTCAAAAAAACCCTGTACTGATGATTAAAAAATATGAGGGAAGTCTCTTTTTGAGATCATCTTCCTATAATCTCGAGAATCCAATGAAGCCACAATGTATAATTAAAATAGCCAATTTTAAATCAATCAGTGGTAATGGGGGGGGGGGGTGTCATTGATTAAATAGCCATTACTCGTAACTAATGCAGTCTCTTGCATGGAACTCATAACCCTGTACAAAAAAATTCTGAATTGAAGAGCTGGTCAAATCAGTACAAATTCAAATTAGTATCAAGGATCTTGCTGGATGTTCTTATTAAGGATTCTAAGAATAATATATTTCATTTCCATAATCAAATCTTTATGGGATTTTCCAGGTGCTATCTAATTTTGTTATTAGGGAAATTAGATGCTTGGTACCAAACCTATGTCCAACCTGTCAATGGGTGTATAAGAGTTTGTCTGTGACAGAGACAGTTCGTATTTCGTGCTTAACATCTTTTACATGACGACGACACTTTCTGGTGTTTGTTTGTTTGTTTGTTTTAAATCCTAGTCTTTATAAGATAATAAGCCTCCTTCTCTATTTTCTCTACTGCCAGAAAGATTTAGAAGAGTTTATTCATGTACAGTAAGTTATAAAGAATAAGAATAATAACAATAAAAATAATAAAGTTAACTGTAGAGGAAATATGATTTCAAGGGAGATTGTTCTAAGTCACAAAGCTGGCCCTGGAGTTTGAGGTACCCTGAGTAAAGAGGATAGCATTAGCTCCCGGAATCCTATATTGTTCTAGAACATGTTTTTTTTTTTTAATTTTATTGCAGTTAAACCATTACAACATAGTAACATACACATATAAATCGAAACATTAACCAGTACAAAACTATTGTGATACAGGAGGGAGTTAAGTATATACAGTTAAAAGCTATGTAGTTCAACAAAACTTATAAGCTATAATATAAAGCTTCTAGAGAGAGTAATTGTTTGGAGTATCTTTGATCTAGGCTGGATATTATTTTTATCAACATATTCAAAAAATGGAAGCCATTTTTCCATGAACTTGGAAACTGCAGGAAACTGTTCAGCTATATAGAGATCGTTATGGGTTTTTTCCATTATGAAATGATTCCATACTTTTTCAAACCATGAATCTACAGAGGGTGCATAATCTTTCTTCCAGACCAATGCTATCTCATTTTTTGCGACTACAAAAAGAGTTGCAATCAATTTTCTTCTGATCTTAGGTATTGCTAAGTCTTCCCACTGGTCTAAAAAAATGATTTTGGGATCCAAAGGGACTTCATATCCTGTAATTGTTCTGATTGATTCAATCACTTTTCCCCAATAACTTTTTATAAAAGGGCAACCCCACCAACAATGGGCAAACGTGCCCGTCTCTCCACAATTTTTCCAGCATTGTGGGGAAGCAGATGGGTATATATAGGATAATCTCTTAGGCGTAAGATACCACCTGTGAATAATCTTGAATGTTTGCAGCTTAGTTAGAGTGATATTTGATTTAAATATGGCTGAAGTCCAAATCTTATTCCATGTTTCAAGAGATTGATCTACATTGCAATCTTTAGCCCAGCTGGATTAACAAAGGATTTGCTTTTTGTTCAGTGTGTTCAGTAATGTAGTGTAAAGTATGGAGATCATTCCTTTTTTTTGAACTGTATAAGATTGTAATATCATTTCAAACTCCGTCAGGGGAGTTTTCATTATTGTTTTTATGCCAATTCGTTCCATCATATTTTTAATCTGTAAGTATCTAAACCATAACATTTTTTGCTTTAATTTGTCTTCTATTTCTGATTTCTCCATCAGGCCTGAATTTGTAGCGATGTCAGTTAATCTTGTCATCTTAGCTTGTTGAAATGTATTTATGAAATCTGATTCTTGACCTGGAGGAAACCAAGACTGATTAACAAATGAGGAAAATCTGGATTTTTCTGGAATTAGTTTAGCTTTAAATTTGTCCCATATCTGCAAAATTGCTAATAAAAACGTGTTTTTATTAATGCTTTTGGGTCTGTTTATTTGTTTGTTCCATATTAAATCATTGAAGGAGAATTTGTCCAATTGAGTATTGGAAAGGGTGATCCATTCTGCTGTAGTTTCCACGGAGATGAGTTGAAGTAAGTTTAGAAGTCTGATTGCTGCTTGATATAAGTTAAGATCTGGATAATTAAAACCTCCATCTCTAGATTTTCGTCTCAACGTGGAATATGAAATTCTTGGGTGTTTATTTTGCCATAAAAAACTATTGATCATTGTTTGCCATTGAGTAATTAGCGTTATGGGAATTGTTACTGGGATTGCTCTGAAAATGAAAAGAAACTTAGGTAAAATAAATGATTTTATTAGGTGAAATCTATCGAACCAGCTAAGTTTTAGTTTATTCCAATTGATAATTTCAGTTTTGATTTGGTTTGCTATTCTTTGATGATTCAATTTGATGAGATTGTTTAGATTAGAGGTGATATTAATGCCGAGGTAAGTTAGATGATTTGAGGCCCATTGATATTTATATTGTTTACAAATTAGATTTTCAGTACTTTTAGAGAGATTGATAGGAAGAATTTGTGATTTTGATTGGTTAACAACCAGGCCAGATATAGCACCAAATTCAGATAACAGGGGGTGGAGATGTGTCATTGAGGTTGTTGGGTTAGTTAAGTAAATTAGCATGTCATCAGCGAAAAGTGAGATTTTAAAAGAGTTATCTTTGATAGGGATTCCAAGTATATTTTCATTTTCCCTTAGAGCTATTGCGAAGGGTTCCAAAGCTATAGCAAAAAGCATGGGAGATAACGGACAGCCCTGTCTAGTGCCTCTATTGATTACTATTTTTTCTGAACGTAAACCATTAAGTCTAATGTTAGCTGTAGGTTGCGAATATATAGCTCCAATAGTATTTAGGAACTTCTCACCAAAGCCTAGGAATTGAAGGGTGCTACATAAGTAATGTTTCTCAACCGAATCAAATGCTTTTTGGATATCTAAAGATAAGAACAATGCTTCAGTCCTGTTGTTATTGCAAAACTCAATTAAATTTAACGTTTTATAAATATTGTCTGTAATTTCTCTTTTGGGTATAAAACCTGCCTGATTGTTATGGATATAGTTGCTTATAAATGAGTTTAAACGTCGAGCCAGAATTGATGTAAATAGTTTATAATCATGATTGAGAAGTGATATTGGTCTGTATGAATCTGCTTTTGTTGGGTCTTTTCCTTGTTTATGTATAACTACTATATCGGCCATATTCCAAGTAGGGGGCAATTTACATTCATCCAAAACCAGATTGCAAGTATTAGTTAGATGTTGAGCTAGCAATGTTGCATATTTTTTATAGAACTCCGATGGGTATCCATCAGGTCCCGTGGCTTTGTTGTTTTTGGCTAACTTAATTGCTTCTAGGGTTTCCTGTAGGGAGATTGGTTTCTCTAAAATTAATCTGTGGTTCTCTTCCAATTTCTTTACATTTTTAAGTGAATATAGAAAATCCATAATCTTAGTTTGTTTGGGGTTTATTGATGAGTACAAATTCGTATAAAATTCTCTAAATACTTGCAAAATTGATTTGGAATCATGGCAATTTACTTTATTTTCATCTTGAAGTAGGTGAATATTATTTTTCAAATTCTTCTGTTTTATTTTATTCGATAGAGTTCTTAGGGCTTTGGGAGTATTAAACCAATATCTTTGCTTAGATTTAATTAAACTTCTATGTACACTGTTACTATCGAGCGTTTCTAAAGTTTTACGTTGGGCAGTTAATATTTGGTATGTTTTTTTGCTTCCTGTCAATTTGTGCTCTTCCTCCAAAATTTTAATGGACTCTGCTAAATCCTGTCTATATTTTAATTTTTCTTTGTTTATATTCGCTGAAAGCGCTATAATATGTCCTCTTGATACCGTCTTAATCGTATCCCAGAGTATATTGGCCTTTATTTCTTAAGAGTTATTATCGGCTATGGCTCTTTCTAGGATTTTTTCTATTTCTTTAGCTGCTTGATGATTGTAGAGTAAATGTTTCGGCAAACACCATTGTTTGGAGCTCTGTTTTTGTGTTTCTGATGCTATTAAAACATTGACCCAGGAGTGATCAGAAATTAAGCACGATCCAATTTGGGAATCAATCGCTTGCTCAAGCAGTGATTCAGAAACTAAAATAAAGTCAATCCTAGTATATGAGTTGTGTCTTTGAGAGTAATAAGTATAATCCTTTTCCCCTACGTGTAGATGTCTCCATATGTCAATAAGGTTATGTCTTTTTAAGATGGGCGGTAACTTTGTCTTCTTATTTTTTTGAGCGGTTTTTTTCTCAAAGTGTGTTCTATCCCATTTGTAATCCATTATGTAGTTTAGGTCCCCCCCTACTATGAGGTGACCTTCCTGAAATTTCTCCAGTTTTCCTAGTGTTTCTTCTATGAAATTTAATTGTTGATTATTAGGGGCATAAATGGATGCGAAGGTGTAGTCTTGTTCTTGAATTAAACCTTTAACAAAGATGAATCTTCCTTTAGGATCTTTGATGGTTTTTTTATGTTGAAATAGAAGATCCTTTGTAAATAGTATTGCCACCCCCCTCAATTTTGAATTACCTGCTGCATAGTATTGTGAATGAATCCAGTTTGCCTTTAAAATATCTGTATCATTATTTTTAGCATGAGTTTCCTGTAGAAAAATTACCTGAGATTTAGTTTTGGCCAACAATGAAATCACTCTTCTCCGCTTTATAGAATTTCCCAAACCTCTTACATTCAGAGAAGTCATTTTAAATTTAGAAGCCATGATTTAAAATATATAGTTCTGCTTCTCTTATATAACACAAGTTCCAATCTACTACAATAATATCAAACAGTAAAAAGTATACAATTTAGCGCTTTATTTTAATTCCACTCTCTTCTTTCACAAAAACTTATAGCTAATCTCTATATCCTATCTATGGTGTTTTTTTTTTGGTTTTGTTTTTTATTTTTTGGTTTTTTTGTTGTTGTTTTTTGTTTTTATTTTTTTTCCCCCCTGAGGGAGTTTTCACTTATAATTTTTCTTATTTTTTTTCAATTAATTTTTTTTTATATATAAATATAATATAATTAACTAAATATATGAACTTTGATATGCTTCCTTATAAACTTGTTACCTCCTATACTATACTAAACTATACAGCCCTTCCCTTCCTTCCCCTAGTTCTTAAAACTTGTGTTATTAATAATCTTAAACTCTTAAATTCTCCCCCTCCCTCCCCTCCCTTTACCCCTAAGATATCAAATATCTTTATAAGCACTCTTAACTAAATAACAATTTAACAATCAATTTACGTGCTGCCAGCTATTTCTTAGAACTTTCAAACTGTGTCGTTAACTACACGCCACAGTTTTGGAAGGTAAAATTCCAAATGAAAAGTTCTAATACCACGGAGCTGTGTTGAAGCCTTCACTCTCCCCCCCGCCCCCAATCTCCATTTGTATTAATTATAATATATGAGACACAACGATAGCTGATTAATTCAATAAAAGTTCTTGTCCTCCAAAGTCTGCTAGGGATTTCTTATCGGGATCTTACTTCCCTTCTGTGGAGAAAGCATGTCCGTCGATTTTCTCTTCTGATTTTGCTTGCTTGTCTCCATGGGTATCTCCACACCGATGTTATTCAAGAGTTCTGTTCCGTTCCTTAAATTTGTAGCAACATGATGTTTCCCGTTCAGAATCACTAATATCTTGACATGATTTATCCATTTATATCTGACGTTGGCATTTCTCAGCGCGTCTGTAATAGGTTTCAGTTCTTTCCTTATTAATAATGCTTCTCTTGGTAAGTCAGTATATATTTGCACTGGGGTTCCATTGAACAGTATTGAGCCCGATATTTTAGCTGTTTCAATAATTTTCATCTTTATTTTTTGATCAGGTATCTCTATGATTATGTCTCTTGGCACAGGTCTGTTCTTGTATTGCTTAGGAGTTCCAATACGGTAGGCTTTTGTAATCAGGGTGTTTACCCCTTCTTCTAATTCCAGATGCTTTGCAAGCCGTCTTGTGATTACAGGCATTAAATCTTCCTTTGGTATCAAAAGTTCATCAATCCCCCTCAGCTTCAAGTGATTTTGTCTCATATTGACTTCTATGTTGATCAATCTTTCTTGCTGATTTTCAAAAGCCTCATGCAGTAAGCCCACTTCTCTCTGTGCCGAGGAACTTGCATCTAAAGCTTTATCTGCTTTTAGATTAGTTGCTTGCAAGTCCACTTTTATTTCAGCCAGTTGTGCTGTTAGTGGGGCAATCAATTTAGTGATTTGGTCTAGGATTTCATTCTTTAGTTTATCGAGCTGAGGGTCTAGGGTGATATCTGAGTTATGTACCTTTTCGATCGCGTGTGAAGATAGTCCGTCCGCCATTTTGGATCTCTCCATTTTTGTTCCTTCGCTCTGCGTTCTCTCCTTAGGCGCCGAAAAAAGCAGCTGTAAGTTTTTAGCTGCTTTAACTATGTTCTTTCTCTTCTTAGCGTTACTATTTTTCATAGTATAACGATCAAAAGTAAAGTTGTGTAGCTTTATTTGGAGAATTGGGGGTTGGGAGGAGCGGAGGTCTTCAGCACACGTCCATCCCGGAGTCAGCGACGCCACGCCCCCCTAGAACATGTTTTTAAAAAAGGAAATTTCTGTTAGAAAGTACCAGATACTTTCTCTTTTTTCTTTGCAGCTACAGCCAGCTTCAGAACATCAGACATGCTTTAAATTAGGGGATTTCAAGGCCTTTATTTAAAGCATGCTTTAAATCTGGGAGCACCTCTACTTTAATATGTTTATGAAATCTGGGCAAAGCTTGAGGGGATGTCACTAGATAAGAGGTTATTATTTCTTATCAAAAGACTTTATTCATCGTCTTGCCAGGTCAGATGTTCTTCCTTTGCGAGACTCTCACCCAGGATTCCTATTAAGAAGGGGGTTAAGCAGGGGTGCATTTTAGCCCCCCCATTTGTTTGATCTTTTTTTAAATGATCTTGCCCCTTTTTTGTCACTGGTTGATGGCCACAGTCCTAGACTTGGCTCCGTTTCTATCCCTTTGTTATTATATGCAGATGATGCAGTTCTTCTGTCTTCTTCCCATGTTGGATTGAATCATTTATTGAACCGTTGCCTTGAATATTGTGTGACCAACAGACTGGAGTTGAACTATGAAAAATCTAAGGTGTTGCTTCTTCCCAATTCCCGGAAACTGTATAACTGGATTGTCAATGGTAATAGACTTGAACAAGTTAAGCACTTTAAATAACTGGGTGTCTATTTCCAATCTAATGCTACTTGGACCTTCCACCATAGGATGGCTATTAATACAGCCAAAGTTAATGCTGCAGCAATATCTCGCTTTTATTTTTCTGATCGAGGTAACCAATATGTGCCTGCTGCTCTTAAAGCCTTCAATGCTAAAATTGGAGCTCAGTTATTGTACAGTTTTTGTACATTTTGTACATTTTGTACAGTTATTGTACAGTTATTGTACATCTGGATTGATGTTATTGACAATTCAGTTGAACGTGTTCAATCTAACTTTCTCCATAAGATCATGGGGGTTCCTATATGTGTTCCATATGCTGCCTTATGCTTAGAGTGCGGTCAGAATCTGTTGGCCACCAAGGCATGGCTTTACACTATCAAATATTGGTTGAAACTCCATTTTAATTCTGAGCCCCCTAGTTATACGTATCATTTATTAGCTGAATTTGCCAACTCTAGTATAAAGCAGCCTGCATAGCTTGGATTATAGACTGGATTAAAAACCCAAAAGACAGAATAATACAATTGGAAGCGGCTGCTCTATCTGAAGGACTGCATAATTACCTTTGGGTGAAGAGAAGAGTGAGGACAAAACATGAAAGTCATGTGATAAGAGATAGCTTGATTCAAATCTGGGATTTGGTAAGGATAAGGATAAACCCACCAATATCACCAATATTGTCACTGATTGATGCCTTTTGTGATAAGAATCAGAGAAAAGTTAATGACTTTATAATTTATCAAGATATGATACACTCTCAAGGAAACATAAAATCATGGCAAAAAATTTGCGACGAAGGAAAGAAAATACAATGGCTGATATATCTCCAGGCAGCCTCCAGACTGAAGGAAGCTCTCAAGGATTATAGAGGTCAATTGAGGGATCTTACTGATTTTGAGAAGATAATCACGCAGAAAAAGAATCACTATCTGGGACACATTTACAAACTTCTTCTTCAATACGATACCGAAACAGAACAAGTTAAAACTTGTATGATAAAATGGATGCAAAATTTTGGAGAAGAAATAATATTTCAGCAATGGGAAAATTTATGGGTTAAGGGCATAAAATTTACAGTAAGCCAAACACTCAGAGAAAATTGGTATAAGAGGTTTATGCGGATATCGATTATGGAAAGCCTTGACTAATCTAGCAGCATGAACATGTACAGAGTGCACCCATTCATCAAACCCAGAGTCAAAGTCTTTCCATCTGATAAGATAAAACAGTTGATTTCTTTTAAGTTTAGAGTCCAAAATTTGTTGTACTTCATAATGGGTTTGGTCATCGATCAAGGTTGGGATAGGAGGGGCTCGAGCGTGCCATTGGTCTGCTGGTGGAGCCCTTTTTAAAAGGCTGACATGGAAGGTATCATGAACATGGTGCAAGTTCTTTGGCAAATCTAAGGCAACAGTCACCTTATTGATTACTTTATGAACAGGAAAGGGTCCGAGAAATTTCAAAGCTAATTTGCTTCTAGTTTGTGTTACTTTCAAGTTTTTTGTTGAGAGGTAAACAAGATCTCCTGGTTGTAACTCCCATTCGGCCACACGATGGCGGTCAGTGTATTTTTTGTAATCCTGTTTGGCTTTGTCTAGATGCTTTTTAATTAGAGTCCATTGTTGAGCAGCTTCCCCCCACCAGTCTGAAACGTCCTTGGCTGCTGAAGTAGGAGGGGGGAGCGCTTCAAACAGAAAGGGTTTGAAGTGGAAGCCATAAACGACTTTGAAGGGAGTTTCTCCAGTGGAGGCATGCACACTGTTATTACATGAGAATTCAGCTAGGGGAAGCAAATCAACCCAGTTGTCTTGTTGAAAGTTAATATAACAGCGGAGGAATTGTTCTAATATTTGATTAGTTTTTTCGGACTGCCCATCAGTTTGAGGATGATGGCTTGAACTTAAACCTTGCTCAATTCCCATAATTTGTAGAAGCTCCCGCCATAAGTTGGCAACGAATTGCCCGCCGCGATCCAAAATCACCTTTGACTGAAAAGAATGCCGTTTTACAATGTGTTTTAGAAAGATATCCGCTAGTTTTCAAGCCAAAGGTATAGTGGTGCAAGGTATAAAATGAGCTTGTTTGGAGAATAAATCCACTACGACCAAAATGCAATTGTGACCCTTCGAGGGGGGCAGGTCGGTAATAAAATCCATGGATATTGTTTCCCAAGGTCTGCTTGGCGTTTCTAAAGGTTGCAACAGTCCCGGGGGTTTGCCCTTGCGGGACTTGGCACTAAGACAAATGGGGCATGATGCTACATACTGAGAAATGTCTTTGCGCATGCCCGGCCACCAAAATTGCCGTTGCACTAAATGGAGTGTTTTTAAGTACCCATAGTGTCCAGCCGTAGGGGCGTCATGACAGCGTTGTAATACTTCTTTCCTTAAACTGCTGGGTACATAGAAACGGTCTCCCCAAAGCCATTCTCCTTGTTCAGATTGTTGTAATTTATTTTTGGGTACGTTCCCCCCCTCCTTTTCCACTTCAGCTTTCAGTTTTAGTCTCCACCCTTGATCGGGTTGAGGTGGTTGGGTTGCACGGCTGCACGTTGTCACCACTCCCCCTAATTGCGTAGGTGAGAAGACGGTGTCTATCGTCTCCTCTCTCTTGCTCTTGTGTTGGGGCATGCGCGATAGAGCATCGGCCAGAAAGTTAGTTTTGCCAGGCAAAAAATTTAAAGTGAAATTGAATTTAGAGAAATATTCCACCCAACGCAGTTTGGCATTTAGTCTTCTGGGACTGCGTAAGGCTTCTAAATTTTTGTGGTCTGTCCACACTTCAAAAGGATGACGGGCTCCTTCTAGCCAATGTCTCCAGGCGGCGAGTGCCGCTTTTACAGCGAACGCCTCCTTCTCCCAAACATTCCAATTTCTTTCAGCTTCAGAAAATTTTCGAGATAGGAAGGCACAGGGTTTAAGTTTACCGTCCTCCTCCCTCTGCAAGAGGACGCCTCCAATCGCAGTGTCGCTGGCATCGACCTGTACTACGAAGGGGCGATTTTCATCAGGGTGTTGTAGAACAGGCTCAGAAACGAATTGAGTTTTAAGGTGATTGAACGCCGCCTGGCACTCCGGCGTCCAGGATAATTTGGCACTTGGTTTTTTGGCTTGGTCCCCCTTGTCTTTGGTTTTTAACAGTTCAGTTAGGGGGAGTGTTATTTGAGCAAAGTTCGCTATAAATTCTCTATAGAAGTTGGCAAAGCCCAAGAAGGATTGTAATTCTTTGCGGGTAGTGGGTGTTTGCCAGTTTTGCACAGCTTGTACTTTGCCCGGGTCCATTTTTAGACCATCTTTAGAGATGCAATATCCCAGATAGGTGAGTTCCGTTTTGTGGAATTCATATTTGGACAGTTTAATGGGCAATTTGTTACACATTAGAGTGGTTAAAACTTTCTTCACGAGCTCTACATGTTGCTCTTCCGATTCTGAATAAATTAAGACATCATCTAGGTACACTACTACTCCTTTGTATAAGAATTCATGCAATGCTTCATTGATCATGGACATGAAAACCGAAGGGGCCCCGGCCAGGCCAAAAGGCATAACTAAGTATTCATACTGGCCGAGGGGCATATTAAATGCGGTTTTCCATTCATCGCCTTCTCTGATACTAACGTGAAAGTAAGCATCTTTTAAATCCAATTTTGTAAAGATCTTACCTTGCGCCACGACGTTGAGTAAGTCTCGGATGAGTGGAATGGGGTAGGCGTTGCTGGAGGATACAGCATTTAATCCTCTAAAGTCCGTGCAAAGTCTTAGACCCCCATCTTTTTTCTTAACGAAAAGTACTGGAGCAGCATGCGGGCTATTAGCGGGTCGGATGAATCCTCTTTGAAGATTTGTGTCAATGAATTTGCGGAGCTCTTCGCGTTCATTAGGACTCATGGGATACAGTCTGCCCTTGGGTAAAGATGCACCCGGTAATATCTCCACGGCACAATCCGTCCTCCTGTGGGGAGGTAAAGAGTTGGCTTCTTCAGTGAAAGCTTGGATATAAGCCCTGTACTGTTTAGGTATTTGGTTAATTTCTTCTTGAGATAGAAGGGCTTGCTCAATGAGGGTAGGGTTGTTACCCCAATTTTGGTTCCAGCGTTGATTTTTACATGTATCATGGGAAAAAGTGATACTTCCAACTGCCCAGTCTATATAGGGGTTGTGATCCCACAACCACCTGCTTCCCAGAATCAACGGATATTTGGTGGTGGCACTAATTACAAATGATCTTGTCTCCCAATGCTGTCCCATGCCTGTGATGACTGGCACAGTTTCGGTAGTGACAGGATTCATATTAGTGCCATCCATTTGTTCAAAGATGACTGGAGTTTCCAGTTCTTTAATGGGAAGTACTAATCCATTTACTAGGGCTGGTGAAATAATGTCTCTTGAACAGCTATGAGAGCTTGCACGCGGACATGCGTTTTTCTTTCTAGATTAACCAATGTTACTGGTATGAAGAGTATGGACCCATGAGATCTGTTCGGAATAGGAACTGACTGATCTTTGATCTGCCGTTTGGGTCCTTTTACGACAGATCCATTTCGTTTCCCGAGGTAGGACTTTCTGGATTTTCCTCCCCGATTAGAGCGGTTGAATCATAGTCCATAATTTCTTCTAGTTCTAACCCTCTCTCGGGAGGATTTCTACAAAACGCCCCTCTGCCTCTTGTTGCTCTTGGAGCGGGCGTCAGGCGGGTTGGCGCAGGTAGAGCGGTGGGGGCTGGATGCCTTGGCGGGAACGGAGTTCTTTGCACAGGCTGGTACGGACATTGCGCTGCAAAGTGACCGCTTTGTCCACACTGCAGACATAATCCTTGTTGCCATCTAGCATCTCTCGCTCCTCTGGTAGAGTACCCAGCACCCCTACTTCCTCTCACCAGTACTGAAGAGCGCCTTTGTCCAGTGTTTTGCTGTTGCTCGACTAAACGTACTTCTTGCATGCGATTTTCTACTTCACAAGCTAACTGAACCCACCCCAAGAGTGTAGGGGGATTATCTTGCATGAGAGCTCTATCCAACAATTTGGGATTCATGCCTTGTTTGAACAGAATTATTTTGGTGGACTCCTCACACCTTGGGCACTTAGCAGCCAGCTGTCGGAATTTTGTAACATAGTCTCTAGCCAACATGCTGCCTTGCCTAATAGACTGTAATTCTGTTCTGGCTCTGCTTTCTTCCAAGGGGTCTTCATATTGGGCGTGAAGCGCATCGACAAGACCCTGCAGAGTATTCAGTTCGGGGGCCCCCAAGTCATAAAGGGCTACATACCATTCTGCCGCTTTCCTTGCAGACGAGATCCCAAGTGTTCAATTTGGCTGGCTTCGTCTCCAAACAAATGTCCCCACTGGTTAAAAAATTGTAAGGCTTGTACTAGGAAGAACCCTAGTTTGGAGGGACCTCCATCAAACGTGGCTTCCAGTTTCACCCACCCCATTGGCAGTTCCGGGGCTCGGGCGACCGGCGCTGGTAGAGGGTAATATTCGATTGGTACCGGTTGGGGCTGAGGCGGAGGGTAATGGGGCCCCGGTTGAGGTTGCAGAGGGTAATAGGGCCCCAGTTGAGGTTGTAACGGGGGAGGACCCCTTGGCACTGGCTGTAGCGGTAGAGGAGGTCCTCTGGGCACCGGCTGTCGCAGCAGCGGCGGACCCCTCGGAGTTGGAAGTCGCTGTGGAGGAGGTAGTCAAGGAGTTCCCCCCGGTATTGGCTGAATGGGCAGAGGAGTTATTCTCGGCCCTGGCGTCGGGGTTTGCCGAGGAGTGGTGCCTCTTGGTATCGGAGCCACAAGTCTTGGCAAAAACGGTCGGCCTCCCGTCTGGGTTATCTGTATCGGCACTATTTGTAGCGGGACTGTTGTCGGTGTGACAAGTGGTGGCCCCTGAGGCTGACTCGTAGTTGGCGTGAGTGTCGGGGTCCCTCGTGGTGGATGCTGCGGAGTGCCCCCAGACTGAGACGAGGTTGTCGGAGGCTCTTCCGGTGGTTGTCCCCCTCCTTTGTCCTCCTCACACTCTTCTTCTTCTTCTTCTTCTTCTTCTTCGTCTTCTTCATCTTCTTCTTCCTCTTCTTCTTCTTGACTCGGAACAGGATTTGACGGCTGTTCATTTGGATCCTCAGGAATCGGGGGCAGTTGGTTGGGGTCCGCCGTCTCTGTCTGGGGAATGATCTTCTGCAGAGTTGCCAGACTTTGACTGATAGTCTGCGTACCTGCAGGGACTGTTTGATTCCCTTCTGTTCCCCCGACCACTAGTACGGAGAGTAAATGGACTGCATGGGCCAAACTTTCCTCCATGCTCATCAGTCTCTCTTCCAAAACTTGCACCCGGCTCGAGTCCCCTGCGGTGGCCTCTGTTCCCGCGCCCTGGTCGGGGATTTCGCCGGGTCCTTGCGGGGCCTCACTGTATTCTGTATAGTATTCTGCACAGGTTGCTCCAGGCCAAGGTTTTATCTCTCCCATGCCTTGGGCCCCCGCACCTTGCTCTTCTTGCGATCTCCCCGCCAGGATTCCTTTCACCAATCCTGTAACCGCCGAAATTCCAGCATCCACAGCTATGGTTCGACTTTCTAATTGTATCCATGAATGTTCATTCAGATCTTGGTGTCCCGTCCATGGAACGACCTCTGCATAGTCCCAACTCATCACATCGCAGCGCGACGTTTCCCAAGTGTGGGTACTCTCCGAGGCTCTTCGATCCCATTCCAGCTGGTCAGACTCTTGATCCTAATAATACCAAGGTTGACTACTGGAGTGCTCTGCAATCACCTCGAGACTCCGTCGGCCTTCCATCGGGGCTTGCACGAACACCGTACTTGCTCTCCTCTCCCTCGCGTCCCTTGGCCTCGATCCCCACTGTGTTGGTGTTGGCAAGGAAATCAACGGGTCAGCAGCGGCTGTGGGCCGGGTATCTGTCCTGCTGGGCGCGAGGGTGTAGATTGTAGTAACAGAGGACCCTGTCCCTCTTTGAATGGGTCCTTGAGGTTCCAGTCCTTGAGAGCCGGGGGAGGCATATGGATCAAACAAAGGGTCCCTGTTGGGTACAGCTTTGGAATCCGTCTTCTCCGGCTTAGGCATTGGAAATATGTGATTCATAACAAAATGTCAGATCTGTGGCTAAATAATAATTGTAATTCAGACTACCTTCTACAATCAGACAAGAGTCCGTTGTTTCCAAAAAGATTTACTGAAAAAGCAATCATTATAGTCCACTGGCCCAGATGCAATGTCTAGGCTGGTACACGTGTATTGTTACGAATGACAGGCAAAGCATAAGGTACAAAGTATCAGATCCCAGCAGACCCAACCTTGCCCCATAGTTCTCAAAACAGTCCCTTTGAAGCTGAGAAAGCGAAAGTTTCCCAAGGCTGGAAAAGTGATAGCCAAAACAATCCTCTTCTGTGAGACAGCTGCTTGGAACATCTTGGCACCTGTGAATAAAGCACTTAGAATACTGAAAGAATTAATATGGAGTCCCTTTGGTTACACACACAGGAAGAATATTCTAACCCTGACATTTTTTAGATGGTACATTACACCAAAAGATATTTTAAAAAATGGAAAATAAATATGTAGGATTATGCTGGAAATGTAAGGATGCAGATGGCTCTTTCTTTCATATGTAGTGGACGTGTAAAAAAAGTAAAAAAAAAATGGAAAGATATACATGCTAAGATTCAGAAGATTTTAAAAATTAACTTTACTATGAAGCCTCAGACTATGCTGTTGGGAATTATACCAGACAATGTGGACAGAACATTACATGAACGATTTCGATATTTGCTGACGGTGGCAAGAGTGCTAAAGGCAAGCAAATGGAAAGAAGGAGAATGCCCAACCAGCGATATTTAGAAGGACAAAACGTCAGAATATGCGGTGATGGCAAAATTGACAAATTACATAAATAGAAGGCCAATTAAAGAATGTGAAGAGAAATGGTGGAAATGCTTTGCCTATAATGGATAAAATGTATAAGATGCTTTAGTTTTGCAGATTTGAAAACGATTGCATTGTGATATATTTGATAACTCGATTATAAGATAATTAGTTATATAAAGATAATAGATTTTATAATATTGTAACATTGGCAAAAAGTTGACATTGTTACAGTTATGTAAAGTAACATGGAGCAGAAATGGGTTAGAATTCTTATTTTAAGGCTCTTAAAGATTGTAATAATCAGTTATATTAAGTAATAAGCATTGCTACTATTAACAATTTTTGGTCTATTTCTTTATTATTACTAGAATAACAAGTAGAAATAGGTTTGAACTTTGCATGTGTTGCATATTTTGGAAAAATATTCAATAGCTATTTTAATATCCATAAAGGTCATGACTCTGGTACTTTGTATTTCAATAATCCTTGTAGCACACAGCTTCACATCTGCTTGTCCCCTTTCCCCCTTTTTTCCTGTAACCCCCTGTTTTTGCTTTAATAATTTAAAAAAGTGAAAAAAAATTACTATGTTAGGAGAAACACATCAAGGGACAGAATTCCTCCCAGCAACAGAATTTATGCAGTGCTTGGTGTCTAGGTATGAAGCTTGATGTCAAGGAAGCGGGAGCAAACGTCTCAGCATCTGTTCCCCCAAGGATATGACCAGCCCTGGTGCCAGGGTTTCTGGCGCTGGAGGCCAGCCTCGCGCGTGTGCCCCGGATTGTGTGATGATGTCATCACGTGATGACGTCATCACACAGTGCTGCCAGCGGGTGGCTGGGGCGGAGCGAGGAGGCCGCCCGTGCGCCATGCGCCGCCCCGGCTGCCTGTAGTCCCTGGTTCATGGCTGCTGCGCCTGTCTGGGGGCGGGCAGTGGCAGCGGCGTGGGGCTGGCCAGTGGTGGTGCAGGGCTGGCTGGTGGTGGTGCGGGACCATAATTATAATTATGGGCTCCACAATTATAAAACAATGGCTACATTTTCTCTCTCTCTCGTTTTCCCATTCTCTATACTCATCCCTAGGTGGAGACTAGGCACTCACCTCGGGCGCCAGTCTCTCCCTGAGCTGGAGGGATGCTAAGTCAGCCCTCTTGGGCCATCAGTTGGTGGATGCGGCCTTTCCCCATCACCAGGTCCAGGAAGCATGGCACCAGGGCAAGCAGCAGCCCCAGGCTCAGCTGTGCTTTGCTGAGACACTTGGAAGGTAGGCGGGCCTTCCCCATCACTGGGCCTGGGAGGCACGGCACCACAACATGCTTCAGGCTGCCATAACCACATCCACACCAAGGCACCTGGGCAGCCAGGATCAGTGGCAGGGGCACCACAGCAAGCCACAGTCCTGAGTGGAGACAGCTTCCTGCAGTGCTGGGAGCTGGGCAAAGGCTCAAGGTGCCAAGAACCATGAAGGCAGCCCAGACTATATTTGCTTATGGCTACTAAAGCCCCAGAACAGTCACTATTAACAAATTTTTTAAAAAAATCTAAGCTATGTGTATTCTTACCTCTCTCCTTTTGACACATATACTGAAAATCTGATTGACGACACCAACATTTGGGTCTATGTAAGTTCTCCAAGTGCTCGGTGAAATGAAGAAATCAGCCTAACAAGGACATTTTTGAGGTGTTTGGCATAGAATGACACTGTGCAATCTGCCTTAAGTTTCAGTGAGAAAGGCAGACTATAAATAATGTAAATAAATGAAGAAATAAAAATAAAGGATTCAGGGAATCAGGGAAAGAACCAGTAAGTCCTGAGAGAACAGGAATTAATTATTTTGTGTGCCAACAATGGAACAGAAAGGAAGTTGGAGGGGGAAGCAGAACCTTCGCTGAAATGGATTTATTTTCAAAGAGACTGTCAGAGTGTCCGTTTCCTGGTCAGTTCTCGAGCCAGAGCTACACCATTTTTACCCTGCTATAATCTGTAGTTGTTTAGATTTCTTCCCTCTAGGCCCAGGTGCTGCCCAGGCGGCATATATCCATGGGAGTGAAGTATTCTTATCAGCCCGTTCCGGCCAAAGACCTTGACATCCTCGTCTTCCCATGCCTTCACAGTCAGGACTAAGGGGGAAGGCTGGGAATGGGTGTTTGAAGTGTTGTTACTTTCATTTCATGTGTTATTCTCAACAAAGCTTTTGTTCAGCCAAGGGCCTCAAGTCCTTGGATCATGGACCCCTGTATCCTGAGCATAATCTTCCAATAAACCTTTGAAACCAAGAAACCTTGTGCTTCTTGCAGAGGAGGGGAGACGAACTCTGGATAACTGGGATTCCATAGTCTGACAGAGACCTTTAAAAGCTCTTGTCCACAGGAATGGGTTTTTAGGGGGAGTGTACCAATATATCACTTCTAGCCTGGCATTTCTGTTTTATTTATTTTATTATTTATTTATTTATTTGTTTACTTCACTTATACCCCATCTTTCTCCCCCATGTGGACCCAAAGCTGCTTACATCATTCTCCTCCTTCTTTTTATATTCACAACTAGACATGGGCACGAACCAAAAAAAATTACAGGACCAGAGGATTGTGGTTTGGTGCAGACCACGATCCTGAATTCCTGAACAGCAACGAACATGTCCCATTCCCGAACCCGGATCGTGGATCGTGAAACCCAGCCTGGGAGCCCATGGCTATTTATAAGCATGGGTCCCATTCAGCAACACAGGAGGTCTGTGTTTGGCTGTCAGAGACGCCTATCGGGGTTTGCAGGGATGAGATTGGAGTGCCCATGGCTACAGAACACCCCCTTCCCCCTCCTTCCCCTGGGTGTCTTCTCCCAACTTGTGACTGCTTTGCTGCTCCGTGGTTGGAAGGAAGCCCTGCTGATCAAGGAAAGCTGGGCTTCCATTCGGGTTTTCAGGGTGACAGAAGGAGGGCAAACAGAGCTCAGGCATTCCCCTGGCTCCGTTACCAGGGGAATAGATTGCTGGCACCTGTCTGGATCCCCAAATTGAGCCCGAATGCCACGATCCAGGCCTCTCCCGACCGCTGGATCATTGGCCGTGGACAATCACGATCCGCCAGGTCACAATCGCGCGATCGCCATTTTCGTGGGTTTTTTACGTTCATAATGCAAATCGTGCCCATCTGTATTCACAACAATCCCTGTGAGGTAGGTTAAGCTGAGTATGCATGACTGACACAAGGTCACCCAACGAGCTCCCCTGGCAGAGTGGGGGTTCAAATCTGGGACTCCCAGATCTTTGATCTTAGTCTAACACTAGCCACAGTAACATGTGACATCATAACTACCATTTTATTTGCTCTATACTTTCAAGCATGAACAATATTCATAATGTATGCTTCTGGAGCTGATATCCCCAGTGGATAGAGTTGTCTATCAGCATTGTGTAAGGAAGAAGGGAAAATAAGGCATGTTTGCAATGACTCCCCAACCCACCCACACACTCAGGATGAACTATGAAGGGAAATCAGAGAGGGAAATCAGCATGAGGAGGCAGCTGAAGAGTGAAAGGGAACCGCTTCAACCTCGCCTGCTTTGGCAAACAAGACTCGAAGAAGATGTTGCAGTGACACAGATGTGCACTGGAGCTAACATTCCCCCACATCATCACTGGAGTGCATTTTGTCAGGGATTTTACCACCAAGCAGCTGATGCATGGGTTTAAATGCCCCTTTCCATGCCACTTCACAGTGGCCGTTTAAATGCCCCTTTCCATGCCACTTCACAGTGGGATGGAAAGGGGCATTTAAACCCCCGGATCAGCTGCTAGGTGGGGAAATCCCTGCCCAGCAGCTGATCCAAGCTGGCGGAGTCCACACTTCCGGGTGCTTCCCACTGCCCAGCTGATCCCAGAGACAATGGCATGGCAGTCCAGGTGGCAGCTCCCAGCCTTCCCGCCACCCTGTCAGCCAGTGCGGCGGCAGCATGGGCAGTGGAGGAGCTGGCTCCAGGCCTTCTTGCCTCCCCGCAGGCTGGCATGACAGCCTTGTGCTGGGCTGTGGAGGTTGAGAGTGGCATTTACAACTGCCTTGTAAATGGGAAATTGTATCGTAGGTTGGTTTTGTTACTCTGTGTTTGTTTTAGTGTGGTTTTTAATTATTGCCTTACTTATTATTTCTGTATATGTCTACCTTGACTTAGTGACCATCTTTATACCAGAAGCTCATGAGTTGTCAAAGTGGTTTTTTTTAATTAATCAGGCGATTAATTTAAAGTTGCAACACAGGAAAATGATAAGATCTTTCTCTTCCTTGTAAGTGGTGTTTTCTGGGATACCCAAGGACAGCCCTGTACCCCAGTATACATAGGAAAGATCCCAGTATACATGTTCACCCAGTCATGTTGTTTTGCTTTGCACTTTGGATATGCTAAAAGGGACACCTCTAGAGGTAAGGGGAAAACTTGGGTAGCTGTTCAAGTAACACATCGCATTGGCTCTCCATCCTTCACTGTATCTCCAGTGAAAAGGATCAAGGGGCAGGTGATGTGAAAACCCTGGACAGTTGCTGCCAGTCAAAGAAGACAATTCTCACCTTGACTAAAGATTTGACTCAACATAAGGTTGCTTTGTGTACCAAGGGAAGGGGCCTCCCTCCTCCACCACCACTATGCAAATGCTGCCTCTGATCCAGGGAACAATTATTTAGTTTGTTGAGTTGGCTATAAGTAACAGTGGTGGTGGTGAGTGCTGTCAAGTCATAGCTGATTTATGGCAACTGCTGGTGCACTTTTCATGGCAACAGACTAACAGAGGTGGTTTGTCATTGCTTACCTCTGCAACCCTGGTCTTCGTTGGAGGTTTCCCATTCAATTACTAACCAAGGTCGACCCTGCTTAACTTCTGAGATCTGATGAGATCAGGCTCACCTGTGCTATCCAGGTCAGGGTATAAGTAACAGAGAGAGTATTTAAATGTATACAAGTGGAATAGGTTAAAACCACAATAAGGTATTAACAGATACTGCAGATATACAAACGGTATTTTATCAGTATTATACAAATCTGTATAAGAGTTGTGATGTTTCAGTAGAAAAAATAGATGCATATATTAATAAACAGAAGTTGCCTAAGATTATGGAACAACAAAGACAAATTATGAATGGACCTATAATAGTAAGAGAACTGGGAGAAGATACAAAAAAGAGTAAGTTGAGAAAAGCTCCTGGACCAGATGGCCTCGCAAGTAGCTACTATAAGTGTTTTGAGGATGAACTTCTTCAGCCTTTACAAAAGACAATGAACTCTATTTTAGAGGGAGGTAAAATGCTGGACTCATCGAAGGAAGCCAACATAACACTTATACCAAAAGATGGACAAGATCACACATTGGCAAGAAACTACAGGCCAATATCATTATTAAATAATGACTATAAGCTGTTTGCATCAATCTCGGCAGGAAGACTTAAAAGTATCTTACAGGACATCATTCATGAAGACCAAAGTGGATTTTTACCTAAGAGGCATTTAAAGGACAATGTAAGAATAGTATTGGATATTCTGGAATATTCGGAAAAACATAATGAAAGACAAGCCGCTTTGATCTTCCTAGATGCCAAGAAGGCCTTTAATAATTTAAATTGGAAATTTTTGTTTAAGATCTTGGAAGATATGGACTTTGGGGACAATTTTATAAAATGGACTATGTTGATTTATACATCTCAGACTGCACGGATAGTCATGAATGGAGAGTTAACCAAACCATGTGGAATACAAAGAGGCACAGAGGCAAAGAGGCACTACTTACTGGCTTCTGAAACATTGAGAAATGTAGTGCAAAAACCGCGGAAGATAGAATCTTCTCGCAAGAGTTTTGTGCGACATCATGCAAAACTCTTGCAAGACGACGCTATCTTCCGTGGTTTTTGCGCTACATTTCACAATGTTTCGGAAGCCAGTAAGTAGTGTGAAAAGGGCTAAGGTTGCCCATTGTCACCTTTGTTATTTATACTGGGGCTTGAAGATTTGAATAGGGACATAAGACAAGATGAGAGAATTCGAAGTGAAACAGGAGAACTACAAATTGAGAGCCTTTGCAGATGACTTGGTGTTGGTTTTGGAAGACACTTTGAAGGGAATTGAAACTTTAATGACAAAGTTGAAAGAATTTGGTGTAGTGGCTGGTTTTAAGGTTAATAAGCAGAAAACCAAAGTCTTAACTAAAAATATGAAAATACGAGATCAAATGAAACTTGAGAGCAAAACAGGGTTCAAAATTGAGAAAAAGGTAAAATACTTGAGTATTACTTTGTCAAATATGAATTGTATGTTATTCCAAAATAATTATATTAAGACTTAGAAAGAAATTAAAAGGGATATGCTAAGATAGGATAAAATTCAATTATCGCTGTTGGGAAGAATAGCTACAATTAAAATGAATGTCTTACCTAGAATGTTATTCCTATTTCAGATAATTCCAGTATTGACAACAGAGGCACCATTTAAAGAATGGCAGAAGGACATATCGAGATTTATATGGCAAGGCAAAAAGCCAAGGTTTAAATTTAAGGTTCTAAAGGATGCAAAAGATAGAGGAGGTTTGGGCCTCCCAGATTTGAGATTATATTTTGTGGCTAACTGTTTGGTTTGGATGAAGGCATGGATACTGTTAAAAAATAGAAACTATTGTTCCTTGAAGGGCATGATTTAAAATTTGGGTGGCATGGGTATCTATGGTATGACGAAGTTAAAGTCAACGCAGAGTTTAATCATCATTATGTAAGGTGTGCCATTCTGAGAGTATGGAATAAATACAAACTTAGGTTTTGTTTGAAAATACCTCTCTGGCTGTCATCACAAGAAGCTCATTTTAGAAGGGAAATGGTTAGTCCACCTAAATGGTTAACTCACCAGGATTTATTGGAATTCTCTCAGGATGAAGTTAAAATTAAATCAAGAGAGGACTTAGCAGCAGAAGGGCACGCCTGTCAGTGATTTCTATATATGCAAATTTCGGAGAGATTCAAATGAGACAAAAGTCATTATGACTTTGAGAAATCTAAAACTGAATTTGAAATTGCCCTTTGTACAAATGATGAACATATTATTTCCAAAATGTATAAATTTTTGTTGAGGTTTGAGATGGAAGAAAAGCAAGTAAAAGAATGTATGACTAAATGGGTGAAAAATTGTGGACATGATCTATTAATGGAGCAATGGGAAAATATGTGGACAAGAGGGTTGAAATTTACATTAATCTCTAGTATTAAAGAATATTTTTTCAAAATGATGTATCGTTGGTATATGACTCCTGAAAAATTGGCTAGAATGGATAAGGGGGCATCAAATGTATGTTGGAAATATGCTAAAAAAGAAGGGACATTTTTTCATATGTGGTGGACATGTAAGAAAGCAAAGAGTTTTTAGTTGCAGATACAATAATCGATTCAGAAGATTTTGAAGATTAAAATGCAGTTGAAACCAGAGACTTTTCTGTTGGGAATCATGGACAGTCAGTTGGAAAAAAGATTTAGAACTTTGTTTTTATACTTTATTATGGCGGCAACAGTACTTTATTCACAAAAGTGGAAAACTCCAACATTGCTACAGTGGAGGAATGGTGGACAAAAGTTTTGGAGTTTGCGTCAATGGCAAAACTTACTGCATTGATTAGAGAAAGGACATTAGTTAACTTCTTGACTGAATGGAAACCGTTTATAAACTTTTTGCATTAAATGGTTAACAAGTATTTGATGACATCTGGATTTATGGATTAAGAAACATGAACAATAGAAAAAAGAGGGGTTTTGTGACTAACCTAGAATAAGTGTGACTCTAGAAATGATATATACTTGTTGCTGAGAAAATCGGAACTCAATCTGTAGTGTAATTTAGGGTTTTTTTCTTTTTAATTATATAGATATTTGTATTGTTAGTGTGTCTTATGTTTAGAATGTTGTGTTTTTTCTTATTCTCTATGTTTATTGTTTATAGTTTATAGCTATTATGTTATGGTTTATATAGTTTAAATAAAGAAAATTCTACCTGTAAAAAAGCCACAATCCATCAAGTAAATGGTGGGTGCTTAAATGGGTCACTGTCTGCCTGGACGTCACTAAAAAGTGCTTCAATTTGGGAATGTTACTTTTTAAAATTTAAACAGTTCCATTCATTGCAGGTCTATTGAAAAGGAGACTATTTATGCCACTATTTTTCCATTTCGTATTCATTGGGTCTTGAATTGTCTTCAGCAATTATCTTACAGCTGAATTCAGTTCATTATTGTAAATGAAGGCTTTGTCCTTAACATTCAGTTTCTTTTACTGATTTTAACCTTGAAAATCAGTAAAACGCACTGAAGCTATGGTTAAGCATTTTTACATCCCATTGATTTTAATGGGGAAGATAAGCAATGGCTTCACTCTCTCCGCTAGAAATCCATAAGATTTCTAAAAGAAATACTTAACTAGGTTGGATTGCACCCTATATAATTTTTTTTTAAAAAAGAACATTCTTCAGAGCATAATAATTCTCATCCATCTCTCTGTTTTATGACTTCTTTAACTTGCATGTGCTGTACAGATACACCACAAAATTTATTATTTACATAGCATCATCAATACGTATGGTACATTAAAGAGTGGAAGAAGACAAGTCCCTGAACTGAAGACCTTACAGCCTGAACTTTGATGTAAAACAGACAGCAAAGGCAGGAGATATAACTGGAGGTGGAGATAAAGTGGGGAAATGATGCATTCATTATAATTCCTTTTCAGATGTTGGCTTTTGGCACAGTTGGTGAATAATGGTGGCAAGTGCTACGTGTCAGCCTTCTGGAACACATGGTTTCCATTTGCATGAATGGGGCAATGTGTATATTTTCCATGCATGTACAAATCTGTCATGTCTGAACCTATTCCCTGAAAAATCTGGTGTTCTATCTGTACGCCTATTTCCCATCTGTATGTGTATAATGGCATTGGTGCACAGAAATTGATTCCATGTACAGGTCTTCCATTACAGACTGGTTAAAGTATGCATTTTCTTCTGTAATTCTTCAATGTAAAAGAAAGGATTTTCTATAAAGGTAATAGGGCTACATTATCAAAATGATTCAAGAAGGCACTTTATATAGGGAAAGGGACTGTATCACTATATAGTGGACATATTATCTGATTGCTACACATGTTAGCCTGTTGTTGCTGTATTGTAGCCTACTAATGCCATTTTTTCTGCATTGTGTCCACACTTGTCAGGCTATGGATGACAGGATATGGTAGACAGATCCCTGGACCATTGCAGCAAGACACAGGTTCTTGGTTAAATGGCTTTTATTCAGAAATCAGATCTTTTCCATCTATATGTCCATAGAGCTACTCAGAAGCAAGGTGAGCATCTAAGCAGCAAGAGTAAAAGTTGACAGGAATGACATCATGTGAGAGAGACTTCTCTTTTAACATTCAAGTCTGCTTCTCCCCCCCCCCTCCCAATCATAAACAAGATTTTGGTGCTCTTCTTGTGTGAGAACGTTTCACATATTTGTAATATTGAGCTGAGTCACTAGAAAACAAGACATAGCAAAGTCTGAGAGGGAGTAGCATACAAGGTCAGAAACACTGGAAGCTGTTGCAGTTTGTCAGATAAGCACCTGTGAAAGCCTGTGAAAGAAATAGTTATGGCATTGGTAAAACGACATCGAGTTACAGCAGGATACATTGGTTCAGATGGGGCTCAGACATGACAGGTATCACATCTCTGCTTATTCAGAATTCTGTGGTCAAACTCCTAATACATTGCTTATTAGATGCCTCTTCATACTGATTATGTCAACTTACACATGTAATTCTCCATGAGTGTCAGTGTCAGTGAGAAAGCCAGGCGATAAATGTAAATAGATATACACATTTTACAAAACTTATATTTTACCTTTTTGCCCTCACAAGGGCCACCAATTTGGCTAACAAATTAAAACATACATAATAAATTCACATTCTAAAACATTAAAACCAACCAAAAAGAACAACAGCTCATTAAAACAAAACCAGAACACACATTTTGCAGGAAGGAGGAATTATTGAGGGACTGCCAAATTAAAAAAAACAAAACAAAAAGGTCTTCAGCCACTAGCAGATTTCCACTAGCATGCTGATTTCAATGACGAATACTCACCACTAGCATGGTGATTTCAATGACCAAGTGAAAACACTGGGGACCCACCTGGGTAGGACAGGTCAAACAAAGGCACAAGGCTACAAGTGTCTATATACCAATGTCCAAAGTATGGGTAATAAGAAAGAAGAGCTTGAGCTTCTATTGCAAACAGAGGACTACGATATAGTAGGAATTACTGAGACTTGGTGGGATGATTCCTATGACTGGAATGTGCTAGTGGATGGGTATGAGTTGTTCAAGAAAAACCGGAAGGGTAGAAGAGGAGGCATCCAAAGGCATCAGACAGGGAAGTAGAAGGGCAGGGTAATGCAATGATATTACATGGTACATTTCTAAACACTACCAAATGAGAGCTGTTGCTTTCTGCTGAGTTCTTCCACTGGCCACAGCATTAGATTCTGGCCTGAAGATACAATCTGTGTTATGTCTAGAAATGTTTTTTAGTGGAATATAAGATCATTGGATAGAATAAAAGAAGGGTAGGTAGACAACATTTGACCACATTTAGACTCAACCTCCCTCCATTTCCATGAAAAACTGTGTTATGTAAAAAGGGAGGGGAAGGCACAAAACAAGATGTTGCAACCCTCTGGGGACCTTAAATCACAAATAAAGGATTTGAACAGCAACATGCTGACCTTTGTGAAGCTGAGGTCCCATTTATAATTCTGGTTCTGATAGCAGAGTCCTAACGTGAGATTGCACAATTGATAATGGAGGGGAATAAATTTAGAAAAGTTGGGCCTTGACTTGGCAGCTAAGCTCCCCGTTTGGTTTAATGAGTGCTAGGTCAGAGAAGGATCTGTGAAAAAGGCTCCATAATGCGTGCCCACAATGATAAATAGCCGGGAGAGAGAGATTTATCCCAGAATAATGCAACAGGAGGTTGTCGTTTATTCTCATCAGCTCAACAAACTATCAGTGAGATACCCGGCTTTGCCATTTTTAAAAAAGTACCAAGCATCAATCATGGGGCACATTTATTTTGCCACAGTTCAAACAGTTCCATGATATAAATATGCATCATCTTATTGGAACTTGGCAATATCAAGGGAAATAATACAGTAAGAATCTCCATGCTCCACATCTCCTACACAATGGTCACCAGTCGAAGAGTTGCTGAGGATACCACATATTGTTATCATCATCCAGAGCTATTTATATTGTGGCTAGGGCTGCCAAGCCACAACTAGGAGCTATTAGGGAGTGGGGACCGGTACACTAGCATGGTGAGGTCACTTCCTGTAAGAAGCAGATGTGTGTCAGGTCTTGCCAGGTATTTCCCCAAACACTTCACTGCATCACTCCGGTGCATGAGTTAAAGATGTTTTATTAAGGAAAGATACCAGTATCAAGAAGCTGTAACAGTGGAAATTGACTGGAATGCCTAAAGGTAGTAAAACAGGATCAATTATAGGCCAATGTCTCTACCACCACCACCACCCCACAGTGGGAAGGAGAGGCCTTTAGAAGTTTTGGTGTGCATCGCCTGGGAAGAAGGGAGGGGGAGAAAAGAGCTCAGCTCAGTCTCTGTGTTAAGTCCAAGGTCAGATTCGCAGGCTTCGGCAGGAAATCGTAACCTAAACACCTCGCCTGGAAGATAAGCAGTCAGTAGCAAAGCAACAGACCTCTGGTTCCACTCTGCATGGACTCAGAGGCACTACAGCACAATACACCTGCATATCTGACAATGTGACACCATGGGACTCTCTAGGTTTTACAAAAAAAGCCTCTATGGTAAAAGCATAGGGTTTTGGCGAAGCCAAAGCTTTTTGTGCAGGAAGGGACTTCAGCTTGCTTATGAAACACTGCCTAGGTCCCCCCCGCCCCGTTTCTTCCTATCAGCACTAGGGATGTGCGTTTCGGCATTCAGAATGCCGAAAGAATGCCGAAACAAAAGTGTTTCGGCTTCTTTCGGGGAATGCCGAAACGTTTCAGGGAATGCCGAAACGTTTCGGGTAGCCGAAAGAAAAAAGCCGAAACGTTTCGGGATTCTTTCGGCTTTCTTTCGGCTTTTCAATGGGAAAATGCCTCCGTCTTCCCGGACGTCTGGAGGAGGCATTTTCCCACCGAATAAGCCCAAAATTGGTGGGGACCTTCCTCTAACCCTTCTCTAACAACCACCCAAGTTTCAGACAGATTGGACTTTGGGGGGCCATGTTATGGCCCCCCAAAGCAGGTCCCCCCATCCTCCCATAAGAAAGCGAAGGAGCAGCATATTGTTAGCATGCTGCTGCTCATCTTTCTTCATTATTTCCAATGGGGAAAAAATGAAGAGGCAGGCTTCCTTTGCCAGGGGTGGCATTTTGCATGCAAAATGCCCCCCAGCCCTCAGGGGCCCTTCTCCCACCCCTCCTCCCACCCCCCACCAAGGCTCAGCCTGCTCCCACTTGGGGGGGGCATTTCATGGCCTCCCCAAGTAGGTGCTCTAATCTCTACCACTGACAGCTGGGGGAGGCTTGTGTTGCCAGGGGTGGCATTTTGTATGCAAAATGCCCCCCAACCCTCTGGGGCCCTTCTCCCACCCTTCCTCCCACCCCCCACCAAGGCTCAGACTGCTCCCACTTGGGGGGCCATTTCATGGCCTCCCCAAGTAGGTCCTCTCAGCCCCTAAAGTCCACCCCTTACAGCCCCACACAAACCCAATTCCCCCCCAGCTGCCACACGCAGACCCAAATCCCCACATTAGCCCCTCACAGACCCAAATCCACCCCCACCTGCCCCACACCCATAACCCCAGGAACAGGCTGGCAAAGGCCAGCCCTCTCCCTTTGTTCCCTATGCTGGGAACTTCTAAACTCTCTTTCCCTGGGCAATTCTGCACAGCCCAGGGGTGCCACAATGGTGGGCACACTTCTGAGTGCCAGCTGGTCCCTGTGAAAGAGCACCTGAACCACAGACACCCTCCCTCAAATTCCCCCACCACCTACAGAGATGGCTGGCCAGCCAGCCCCATTGTTCCCTATGATGGGAACCAACTGCACAACAAAGAATAAAACAAGAACAACACAAAATAAAGTTTAAAAAAATTATTTTCTCCCTTCCAAAGTACAAGTAGGCAAAGCATTATGACACATTACACCAGCAGTCCCCCACACAGAAAAATTAAATCAAAACTCACTTAACATCAGAGAATCACAAAGCATGATTCCTGTCAAAAACACTTTATTTCTTGAACAGCTTTCGGTTACACAGCAGGGGGGAACACCAAAGGGCATGGCAGCACTATCTTACACAAAAATAACACAACTCACTTAACATCAGAGAATCACAAAGCACAATTCCTGTCAAAAACACTTTATTTCTTGAACAGCTTTAGGTTACACAGCAGGGGGGAACACCAAAGGGCATGGCAGCACTATCTTACACAAAAATAACACAACTCACTTAACATCAGAGAATCACAAAAACACAATTCCTGTCAAAAACACTTTATTTCTTGAACAGCTTTAGGTTACACAGCAGGGGGGAACACTAAAGGGCATGGCAGCACTATCTTACACAAAAATAACACAACTCACTTAACATCAGAGAATCACAAAAACACAATTCCTGTCAAAAACACTTTATTTCTTGAACAGCTTTAGGTTACACAGTAGGAGGGCACAACAGGGCATGATAGCAATGTACTACAAAAAATAATACAACCCACTTCACCGTTTTTGACAGCAATTGTGTTTGTGTGATTCTCTGATGTGAAGTGAGTTGTGTTATTTTTGCGTAGTACACTGCTTTCCTGCTCTGCGGTGCCTTCCTACTGTGTAACCTAAAGCAGTTACAGAAATAAAGTGCTTTTGACAGCAATTTTTTGGGGTGATTCTTTAATGTGAAGTGAGTTGTGTTATTTTTGTGTAAGATACTGCTTCCACGCCCTTTGGTGTCCCCCCCCCCTGCTGTGTAGCCTAAAGCTGTTCAAGAAATAAAGTGTTTTTGACAGGAATTGTGCTTTTGTGATTCTCTGATGTTAAGTGAGTTGTGTTATTTTTGTGTAAGATAGTGCTGCCATGCCCTTTGGTGTTCCCCCCTGCTGTGTAACCGAAAGCTGTTCAAGAAATAAAGTGTTTTTGACAGGAATCATGCTTTGTGATTCTCTGATGTTAAGTGAGTTTTGATTTAATTTTTCTGTGTGGGGGACTGCTGGTGTAATGTGTCATAATGCTTTGCCTACTTGTACTTTGGAAGGGAGAAAATAATTTTTTTAAACTTTATTTTGTGTTGTTCTTGTTTTATTCTTTGTTGTGCAGTTGGTTCCCATCATAGGGAACAATGGGGCTGGCTGGCCAGCCATCTCTGTAGGTGGTGGGGGAATTTGAGGGAGGGTGTCTGTGGTTCAGGTGCTCTTTCACAGGGACCAGCTGGCACTCAGAAGTGTGCCCACCATTGTGGCACCCCTGGGCTGTGCAGAATTGCCCAGGGAAAGAGAGTTTAGAAGTTCCCAGCATAGGGAACAAAGGGAGAGGGCTGGCCTTTGCCAGCCTGTTCCTGGGGTTATGGGTGTGGGGCAGGTGGGGGTGGATTTGGGTCTGTGAGGGGCTAATGTGGGGATTTGGGTCTGCGTGTGGCAGCTGGGGGGGAATTGGGTTTGTGTGGGGCTGTAAGGGGTGGACTTTAGGGGCTGAGAGGACCTACTTGGGGAGGCCATGAAATGGCCCCCCCAAGTGGGAGCAGTCTGAGCCTTGGTGGGGGGTGGGAGGAAGGGTGGGAGAAGGGCCCCAGAGGGCTGGGGGGCATTTTGCATGCAAAATGCCACCCCTGGCAAGACAAGTCTTCCCCAGCTGTCAGTGGTAGAGAAAAGAGCACCTACTTGGGGAGGCCATGAAATGCCCCCCCCAAGTGGGAGCAGGCTGAGCCTTGGTGGGGGGTGGGAGGAGGGGTGGGAGAAGGGCCCCTGAGGGCTTGGGGGCATTTTGCATACAAAATGCCACCCCTGGCAACACAAGCCTCCCCCAGCTGTCAGTGGTAGAGATTAGAGCACCTACTTGGGGAGGCCATGAAATGGCCCCCCCAAGTGGGAGCAGGCTGAGCCTTGGTGGGGGTGGGAGGAGGGGTGGGAGAAGGGCCCCAGAGGGTTGGGGGGCATTTTGCATGCAAAATGCCACCCCTGGCAACACAAGCCTCCCCCAGCTGTCAGTGGTAGAGATCAGAGCACCTACTTGGGGAGGCCATGAAATGGCCCCCCAAGTGGGAGCAGGCTGAGCCTGGACGGGGGGTGGGAGGAGGGGTGGGAGAAGGGCCCCTGAGGGTTGGGGGGCATTTTGCATGCAAAATGCCACCCCTGGCAAAGGAAGCCTGCCTCTTCATTTTTTCCCCATAGGAAATAATGAAGAAAGATGAGCAGCAGCATGCTAACAATATGCTGCTCCTTCGCTTTCTTATGGGAGGATGGGGGGACCTGCTTTGGGGGGCCATAACATGGCCCCCCCAAAGTCCAATCTGTCTGAAACTTGGGTGGTTGTTAGAGAAGGGTTAGAGGAAGGTCCCCACCAATTTTGGGCTTATTCGGTGGGAAAATGCCTCCTCCAGTCGTCCTGGAAGACGGAGGCATTTTCCCATAGAAAAAAGCCGAAAGAATGCCGAAATAATGCCGAAAGAATCCCGAAAGCCGAAAGCCGAAAGAGATTCTTGTTTCGGCTTTCGGCTTTAAGGATAGAGAATCTTCTTTCGGCTTTCTACTTTCGGCTATAGCCGAAAATTTTTGGCTTGCACACCCCTAATCAGCACTTCAGAATTTGCTAGCCATGAATTGCCTTCAGCACTTGCCTCAGATTTTATCTGCATAGCACACTGCTAATTTGTATGGGATGTTCCAAGCATTATCAAAAGCTGTCATTACAGAGAGAAGAACTTTGTGAGAGTAGTCATCTTCAGATATCCTTTGGGACTGTCACACACATCACTTTGCAACTTAGTAAATTTGGGAAAGGGAAGAAAACAACTGCCCAAAGACAGATTTTTGAGCCATTGCAAACTGAAGAGAAATTCTCACCTTGGACTGTGTTTAAGGATTCCTGAACTCAGGAGGGATTCACGCTCTGAATCACGTATTACGGAAGCTTCCCATTATTACCAATAATTATATTGCAAAGTATCTAGCAGGGTAGTTCATACAGTTAAGATGCATGCTCATGGAAAGGGGAAGATCTGAATTTTTAAAAAAGTAGCCCTCTTGTCAGCAGCCTTGCTTAACGGTGTTTACCATGGTGATATATCAACATATATGCACAAACTTGCTGGTGCATAAAAAGTACATCAGTCCCCAGGATCCAGGGATTCAACATTAAGTTCTCAACTGATCCTGGGGCTCAGTGTATCTGGAGAGTCTAATGTTCCTTTGGTGAAGAGTGACCTTTGGAAGAGAAACCCTGTTCTATAATTCAGTATCTCTCTGTAAAACAGAAGTATTAGGGTCTGGAAGGAGTCCCAACGGAGAGTTTCTTTTGTCGGAGGTGTCAGTGCTGAGGCACCACCAGCTTTTGCTGGTACTGAAAACAGGCTTCAGATTTGAGAAATGTGCCATAATAATGTCCTTCCAACCGACAACATTCTAGCATCAAAACACACAAGATGCTGCGAAATCTGCGATCAGCTCTTGCCAGTTGCTTTTTACCATTTCACGGCTTCACTAATTAAAACAGACTCCCTCCCCCCTCTGCTGCACTGCAGTAGCCTTTTAAAGAACCTTTTTTAAATCCCCTCTCTCCTCTCTGAAGTGAATCATGGCCTTGCTTGACTGTAATTTATTCTATTTATTTGCAGCCCACCGTTCTTCCCCAAATGACTTACAGTGTTCCCCTCTTCTCCATTTTATATTTGCAACAACCCTGTGAGGTAGGATAGATAGATTGTGTATGACTGGCCCAAGGTTACCAAGCAAGCTTCCGTGGCAGAACAGGGATTCAAACCTGAGTCTCCCAGATCCGAATCTGCCTCTACACTACACTACGTTGCTGTATAATTATTCTATTATTATGTATGTACATTATTACTGTCCAGCCCACCAAAGACTTCTTGGAAAGAGCCATGACGGCAACCGAGAAGCCATCACCCCTATGGGGCAGCTGAGATGAGGATAGATAAAGGAGCTGCCAAACCCAGAAGGAACAGATTGTCCTCTGGAGGTGAGAGCGATGACCACTGGAACACTCCTGACCGATGGGTTGTCCATGAGGGAGGCCTCCCCCAGCATACCTTTGTGAAACGAGGTCACACCTCCGCTTGCGTGGTGCGTTCGCACCCACGTGATTCGTTGAGGTTCAACACTGGAACCCCCCATACAGCTGTTAGTGGCAGAGAGACTGAGGAGGGGTCGGACCCCATAATGAACTAGGGGGGTGGTCCAGAGCCTGACTGCAGGCAACTGACCCTGACAGCGGTGCAGAAACTGAGATTGCTCAGAGTTAATATTCTGAGTCCCCAAGGTCCAGGGAAGGGTAGCCCGCAGGGGGACTTGAATTTTGATAAAAACCAATTGACCCACCAGGGTCAAGTCCAGGCATGATTGGTGGGGACAGAGGATGTTGTTCAGGTGGGAGAACACTTGCTCGCTCTGGATACTGGTGGGGGGGCAGGAAAGGAAGTTCATGGCTACAGATAAGAGGCCCTCCCAGAGGGCAGCTTTCCTTCCTGATGCTGGCGACCTTTCAGTTCAACACTTAGGACCAGTGGTTGGGGTGGTCCCTGTTGGGTGGGCTCTCCTGGCCTTTGGCGCTGAGCTCTGCTGCCTCCTCCTCCTCCTCCTCCTCTGCCAACAACCCCTCTTCTGTGCCCTCTTCCCTGTAGCCAGTGCTTTTTGCCTGAAACCTGCAGACCTCTCTGTGGAGCACTTTCTTCCAGTGCTCCAGCTCACATTGGTGCATGGCAATGATGCCCCTTACATGTGGGTCGCTCATGCAGGCCATTCTGTATGCCCACTGTTTGCAGAGAGGATGCAAGCAGGAGGCCACTCCTGCCTGCAACCTCTTTACCAAGTCCCTGACACTGGGGAGGAGAGCTTCTCCACGATCCAGTTCTTTGGACAGCACCCAGGCCAGCCTGTGGATCAGGGGGATGGCTTGCCCCAGGCTGGACTTGTAGGAGCAGAGGAGGTTGGTGATGTCCCCAAATGGCTTCAGGTCATGGACCATTTGGGAGAGGACTAGCCAGTCCACAGAGCTGATGCTGAGCATGTTTCCTGCATGCATGATGGGCATAGAGGGCATGATGTCCTCCAACATGTGTTTTTACACCACCAGAAAATCTATCATCACATAGGTGGAGTTCCAATGGGTGGGCATGTCCTGGAAGAGCTCATGCTCGGGATCCCTTCCTCCCCTTGCTTCTTGTGCAGCTAGTGGGCAGACTTAATGCTCCGGGAAAATTGGGCACCAAGATGATGAAAGCTGTCCAAAAATTAGCGTGTCTCCAACATTCCCTGGTCCCAGCCAGGCTTGATGGCGGTACCCAGCCCGAGAACATCCTCCACGACCAGGTGCAGCTTATGCACCAGGCAGACAATGCCCACAAGGGATGCCTTGTTCAGGGCTGCCAGCATGTTTCTACCTGCATCCATGACCATGTAGCCACGGACAGCATCACCCAGAGGCACCCACTCCCTCAGTGCACCCTTGATCATGCTGGTAATGTTTTTCCCACTCTGATCCAAATCCATCCCTCACGCCTGGAACAGAACCGCACTGTAGCCGGGCAGCAGGGGTGGCTCCTCCTGGGGCCCTAATTTCCCTATGGTGCTCTGGAGGTTCTCCAGTTGCCACCATTGGGTAGTGATGGTGAGATAGCCGTGATGACAGCTGCTCCACAGATCAGCTCTGAAGTGCACAGTCTGCCCCATACTCTGTCCAGCTGGTACCTGACCATCTGTGCTACACAGTTGTAGAGCTCAGGCAAGACTCATTAGCCAACGGTCCACCACAAGGGTGTTATGAATCAGGGGGTGAAATGCTGCAGCACCCAGTGAAAACCCATACCCTCCAACAGGGACAAAGGTAGTCCGTTCAGGGCTATCATCTCAGCCAGTACATGAGTGCCTGCCTCCTGAGCCCTCCCCTTGAATCATTTGCTTAGCACAGACGACTCTGAGGAGACAACTTCCTGAAGGGTAGCCTGCCTGGAAGTTCCACTCCCACCCACAGCACCCTCGGTGTGAGTCTTCTGCCTTAGGGTGGACTCCCATTCCACTCCCCCTTCTCCCTTCTCAGAAGGACTCTTAGCCCCCTTGATGGATGGTTCTCATTGAGACAACAGGCTTGGATGATGCCTCTGCAGATGCCTGCGGAAGACACTGGATGACAGGTGATTATGGCCCGAGCCCCTATGCAGCAGGGCACTACAGGCATGGCAACATGCCAAACAGGGGTCATTGGAGAGGGTCACAAAGTGCTGCCAAAATGTGGGATTGAAACAGCAACTGGGAGTTGGTGGGTCAGGAGGAGGATGGAGCCTTAACTGCTGAAATGTGGGGCTGGGCCAGGAGGACAGAGTGCAGGCAGTGGCAGCCACAAGAGGTTGGAATGTAGAGAAGCTGGATGTTTCTCCAAGACCCCCAATGCACCCTGAGATTTTTCCTCAAAAAGTTTTAGCAGCTGCTCTTCCTCTGGCAATGCTAAGAGCTCTCCTACCTCTTCCTAGATCCCCAAAAGTGGATCTGTTGAAAGAGGCTCTGCCTCTGAGACTTCCCTGTCCCCAGTACAGCTGGTGCTGGGGACCAATGAACAACCAGGACAACCTTGGCACTTCTTCCCCCCACAAGCACCCTTTCTCCTCATTCCAACCCTCGGGGTGCTATGAGAAGAGCCCTCAAACAAGTAAGAATTGAGGGGGAAATGTGAAACAGAAGAGAAGAGTGAGCCCTCAGCTGAGGAAACTCAATAAGCTTGCATCCAGAGCTGCAGCAAGGCTCTAAGAGGCACAGCCCATCCCACCACAAAGGAAAAAAAAAGAGGGGGGAAATCACAGAGTTCAGTCCTCATCTGAGGAAACTGAATTAGCTTGCACCCAGAACCTTGCTGCAGCACAAGCCCCGAGCCTCCCTCTTGTGCCACGCAATGCAAAAAAAAACCCTCACAGCAAGAAGCTCCTCGCTCAGTAACTGCCACCTGGAAAGTCAAACCCCGGCTCAGTGCTGTCTTTATATATTAAATGCTCACATAGAGAATAATGGGAGCTCTCTGGTTGGTAGCCAGAGCTGTCTATCAAGGTTTTTCGGTACCAAGATTGGTGTGTTCCAAAGGCAGCAGATTAGACTGCAGGCGACTCCCCCACGTTGCCTAGGGAATTGATTGATTGGCTCCAGAATATTTTGATTGACTGTCCAACGGACAGACAGACAGAATGCCCCCAAAAGTCATTACATCTGTGAAAAAGCGCCTCCCACGGGCTGCCTGTTCACAAATGCTGAACAGGGCAAATGTGTGTAAAATTTAGGTCCATTTTCTGGACCGTGCCCACCTCTAGTTAGAATCTTTCCACGTCTATGGCATCTTTCTTCCCAGTAAAATTGAATTTATTGTATTTTGCAAAGGCACTAAAATCTCATCTTCAAAGTATTTATAATATCGGCCCGATAGTCCATCAGGACCTGGTGACGTCCCAATTTTCATCTTTTAAATTGCTTCAACTCTTTCTTAATAATAATAACTGATCTTATATATCACTCTTACAGACAGATTAGTATCTCACCCAGAGCGGTGAACAAGTTAGTGTTATTATTATCCACACAATACAGCCGGGGGGAGCTGGGGCTGAGAGGAGTAGCTTACCCAAGGCCACCTAGTGAGTTCATGGCAGTAGTGGGATTTGAACCAGCAGAGTGCTGATTCACAGCCAAACTACTTAACCACTGTGCTACAGCAGCTCTTGAATCTTTATTGGGCCATTCATCACCTGTTGTTGTTCTTCTGTAATTTTGTTAAGTACTCACTCAATTTCTTTGAAGAAATATCCTGTCTTCTATATACATTTGAATAATACTTTAAAAAGGTCTTTTGGATGGCCCTATTTTCTGTTAACATAGAATTTTCATCTTGCAAATTTAAGATCATTTTCCCTCTCTTTTCTCAGTCTATACTCCAACCACCTTCCTGATTTATTAACAAATTCGAAGTTTCTCTGCTTAGCAAAGTTCATTTTTTCTCTAAACCCCTTATTGTTAATAATGATCGCTTTTGTTGTAAGCATTTCATCTCTTGTTGCACTTTAACATTCTCTGGCTCCTTTTTAAATTCTCCCTCTTTTTAAAAATTTCTTGCAGAATACCTTGCCTTTTTTCCTGCTTTTTTCCTTCAATTCCAAATCATAACGCATGAAGTGGCCTCTTATAAATGCTTTGCTTGCACCCCAGACCATTCTTAAATCTGTACCCTTATTCAAGTTTAATTCAAAAAATTCCTTCAGCCTTTTTTTTTTTTTACAATCCTCTACAATTGCCCCTTTCTATAATAAAGATTCATTTAATTGCCATATAAATGTATTATATTTAGTTCTATAACTTACACTTACAGGATTATGGTCTGAAAAAGACTTTGGCAATATCTCCACTTTAACAATTTTGGTCACCAAGTTTTTCAATACCCTAACCATATCTATACATGACAAAGATTTATGCCTTTCTAAATAAAATGTATATTCTCTTGAGTCCCCATTTTTTTTTTGTCTCCAAACATCCACCAAACCCAGGTTATCAATCATGTCAAAACAAACCTCTGGTAATTTGCCTCGAGTATCTTTTATGTTTTTTTCAGAGAATCTATCTATTTGTAGAGAAGTTACACCATTCCAATCACCCATCAAACAACTGCTTTCTTAGGCCAGGTCCACCATTTTTTCCCAAAGACATTTGTAGAACCTTCCCTTTTCCTCATGTGGTGGATAAATTCCCACCACCAAAATTTTGCTCCTATTTAATGTCACCTCCACCCCCACAAATCTACCATGATTATCACATATTACAAGTTCTGGTTTCAATGCTGATTTTAGATACAATACCATCCCATTTTTCTTTTTATTATCTGAAGAGACAAATTTTCCCACCAAAATTTTGTAATCCAAATATTTGGTGTCTTTTTTTCTGATATGAGTTTCTTGTAAGCAAATGATGTCAGCTCCGAATTTTTTCAAATAATGAAATATTTCCCCTCGTTTTTGAAGAGTATTTGCCCCATTTATATTCCATGTTTTACAATTGTAATACATACTTGGGCTTTAATTATTATCAGAGTCCACATCTTAGTCTTGCTCATCTTTCTGTTCCAATCTGGACTGTTGTGGATCTTCTGTACATTCCCCCAGATCCTTCTGGTATCTTTCAAAGAAATCTCTTGATTTTGGTACCAAATTCAATCTGAATCTCTGTAGTCTGAAAGTGAAAACCACTCCTTCCAACTTGTCCCATCTAAATTAGATTTTCTTCTGTTTCAGCCTTTCAGTTAAAAATACGTAGTCTCTTTAGTTCCTCAGAATTCTGAGTGGCAACTCCTTTAAAATGATAACCTCAACTTCCTGTATTCTCTTATAGATAGATAGATAGATAGATAGATAGATAGATAGATAGATAGATAGATAGATAGATAGATAGATAGATAGATAGATAGATAGATAGATAGATACCATCTATGAAACACCTTGTATAGATTCTCTTTAAATGTGACAGATTTAGTTATTTTGACATTCTCTTTCCATATCTTATTCCACTGTGCTGGGTTAATATTACCCCCTAAATTCTGTGCCCATAATGTTTTACGTTTCTCTACCCCTTCATTCTCTTTCAATTGCATTAAAAAGATATACATTTTTCTTAATAAATTTTTCATCAGTTTCACATAACAGTTTTTCAAACTCTTTTTGTTCTAAATAGAAACCTCCCATTCTTTTATCTTTATTATATCTGGACTCAATCTGTATTCTTGACCACCAATGCAAATTAATACCTTGATTTTGTAGTTCCTCTTTCGTTTTTAATGTTCCTTTATCGTCTAACAATTCTTTATATTTAATAATCTTGTTTGCAGAGAATACATTAGGTTGTGTAAATGCTTCTAGTGGGGATACCCACTGAGGAGTTTTCACATATATTTGCGGTACAATTCTTTCCCATGTTGTTATAAGGGATTTTCTTATCAGGTGGTTTTTGAAATATTTGTGCCTGGCTGCTTTTCCATACCACATAAACATGTGCCATCCTAACTGTAGATCATGGCCTTCAAGGGCTAGAAGTCTTGGATTTTCCAATAAAATCCAATCTCTCATCCAAACGAGGCAGCACGCTTGGTAATAGGTTTTCCAATCAGGTAAGGCAAACCCCGCATTCTCTTTCAAGATGTGAAGTGTTTTCAATTTAATTCTTGGTTTCTTTCCTTGCCAGGTGAATTTGCTTACATTTTTATTTAATTCTTCAAAGTAGGACTTGTTGTGAATACTTATCAGGGTGGTTTGATACAGAAATATTATATACGGTAGTATGTTCATTTTAATGGTTGCGATTGCGATCCTTCCCATCAGTGAGAGTTGTAATCTTTTCTGTATCTCCTTTTATTTCTTGCAGTAACTTCATATAGTCATCTTTCATTAATGAGCTACATTTTGATGTCAAGTGTATTCCCAGATATTTTACTTTCTTTTCTAATTGAAATCCTGTCAGTCTAGTCAATTCTATTTTTTGTTGTGTGGTCATATTTTTCGTTATCATATTTGTTTTTTGGTAATTAATCTTCATTCCTGCCATCAATCCATAGTCCTTTATCTGTTTTGTTAATTGTTCTATTGATTACAATGGTTCTTCTAAAATAAATAATAGGTCATCAGCAAATGCTTGTAATTTGTATCTATGTCATCTAATTGATGTTCCATTTATTATAGGATCTTTTCCTATCACTCTTGCCAGTATTTCTTGCATCAAAATAAATATTAGTGATCAGAGTGGACAACTTTGTCTTGTCCCTTTTTCTATTAAAATTGATTCTGTCAAGTCATCATTCAAAATTATTTTTGCTTTCTGTTTCTTATATATAGCTTGGATTGCTTTTATAAATTTCATTCCAAAGTCCATTCCTTTCATCTGTTCAAAGAAGAATTGCCAATTAACATTATCAAAGGCTTTTTCAGTGTCTAAGAATATCATCGCCATCTGCTTTTCAGGATGTGCCTCATAATATTCTAGTAGGTTTAGAGCAACTCTGATGTTATTTCTCAATTGTCTTTTAGGGAGGAAACCTGTCTGATCTTGATGTATCCTATCAAGTAATTTTTTTTTAGCCTTGTAGCTAATATTGTAGCAAATATTTTATAATCACAATTAAGCAGGGAGATGAGTCTATAATTTTTAATTTCTTTCAGTTCTCTTCCTTCTTTATGTATCAGAGAGATCATCACCTCTGTCCATGATTCCGGTAGGGATTTTTCTTCTATTGCTGTAGTAATCATGTTTTTATATGGTACAATGAGGACCTCTTCTAATGCTTTGTAATATTCTGCTGGGAGTCCATCTGGTCCAGTAGTTTCCCCATTATTTTGTTTCTGTATTGCTTCAACTATTTCCATCACTGTAAAGGGGTCATTCATTCTGTCATCTTCTGATATTTTAGGTAGTTCTTGACTCTTCAAATATCTCTTTTGTTTTTCTATTGAGATCTCTTTTTTATATAACTGCTTATAAAAGTTCTCTACTACCTTTTGTATTTCATCTTTCCACATCTTTTCTCTCTCTGTCTCACCATACAAGCAATGAATATGTCTCCCTTCTTTTTCTTTTCTAAGCTTATAGACTAACCATCTCCCAGATTTATTTGCATGTTCAAAATAGTTTTGTTTGGCAATCTAATATTTTGCATAATCTCTTCCATCAATAATAAGTTAATTTGATTTTGTAAAGTTTTAATATTGTTTCTTAGGTTTACATTAGAAGGTTCTTTTTTAAAGTCTTGTTCTCCCCCCCCAAAAAATCTCTCATTATTTCCTTATATCATTGTAAACTCTTGGGATGTCCAGCTGAAGAAATTCTGCCAAGGCCTCAACCACCCTATGTCAGATATCTTCATCTTGTGTCTCCCTTGCATTCCTCTTATGAAATAAATAAAATATGATGATACCAGAACTTCAAAATCATCAATATTGTACTATGCAGAATAGTTTAGAAAGCTACTTGGGTAAAGATGTGGGATGGTGGTCTATATATTACTGTGTATAGCTCATGTTGCCTGTTGTTGTAAGAAAGACCCAACTATGTAATTTCCTGCATCATTTTAACACATTATGTTATACTTATGTTTTCATTCCAATTCTGTTTTCAGATTTCAAATTGATTCCAGAATTCTACAATACAAATCTTATTGCACTGTTTATCAGATGTCCCATCCTGTTGATTACTCTATGTAACCTGCCTGGAGTCCCAGTGAAAAAGGAAGATTATAAATAATGTAAATAAATAAATAAATTTGGCAACTCTGTGCCCGTTAAATGTTAACCCAGCAACCAGCTACATCAAGGAATAGTGTGTGTGTTGTCAAGATAACTCTCACCTGGATAGCCCAGGTGAGCCTGATCTCATCAGATCTCAGAAGCTAAGCAAGGTTGGCCTTGTTTAGTAATTGGATGGGAGTCCTCCAACAAAGACCAGGGTTGCAGAGGCAGGAAATGGGAAACCCCCTCTGTTAGTCTCTTGCCATGAAAACCCCACTAGGGGTTGCCATAAGTCAACTATGACTTGAGGGCAGGATTTCATTTTTCATTTTGTCAAGACAAATGGATATCAGAAGCTGACCGGGCCATTAAAACAGCTCTGGAGCAAACTGATGCAAGAATGTTCAAGCTGGTGACTGGCAATGATGGCAGTGGATCCAGGCTTGCCGGTGGACAATAAGTGTAGGTAAAAATGTGTAGGGGCACCATAGGGCAACAAGTGTAGATTTTCAATTTTGGCTTACCATTCCCTTGGTACTGGCAAGGAATCCCCTGCCACCAGCTGGTGTTTCCTGCCACTACTTAGCTGGCTGGCGAGGGGCAAATGATGGGAAATGAGGGGGAGGATGGGCAGTGCTCTGATGCACTGAGGTTGTTCTCTGTGTGCCCAGAACTGATGTCAACTCTTTGGTGAGGGACACCAGGGACACTCTTGTATTTGATCAAAACCCTACGGCTAAACCATGGAGTTTTGCCCAGATACAAGCAAGGACCCAGCATCCCTCAGCAATGAACTGATGTCACTTTGGGCACACAAAGAATGACATTAGTGAGATTGCCAATGATTGTGACCAGGTAAGTCTCCCCCACCCAGGTTGCCAGGGGGTCTTGGCAACCCTAATTACCATTAGGCAAACTGCTTGGACCCTGTGGTGGTGGTGCTCAGCTTAGCCTGCTGCTAAGCCCCAGGTGCCATCTAGAACAGGGGGCCACTGGGAACCAACAAATGTGCCTTTTTGTTTCTTCTCGCTTTGCTATGTTGTTGTCATGAACTTTTTCTATTCTGTCCTCATGTGTTGCTGCTGTACCCATTTTTTTGTTTCTTTTATGCAACTTACATGTCATTTATATTTTATAAGCCATTTATAAGCAAATGGCATAAATAATGTTGCAAAATTGTGTATTCATGGGAAAAGAAACATGAAATGTTTCCTCAGGGGGTGGATTTGTACAAAGAGGGAACAGTCAAAATGGGGATTTTTGAGTTAAAGCAGCTGGGATGATGAATGAGAGCAACTTTATCACCCTGGCCTAGAATCCAAGTGCTGCTGAAAAGGAAGGGAGACATCCTGCCCTAAGAAGGTATATCTGGAAAAAAGGCAAAGTAGATACAGCAATCTGAATGAAATAATCATTCAAATTCCCTTCTCTGCCACAAAGCTCTCTGATAACAGATGTGCCATGTCGCTCACTACTCTTCTGCACAATTGACCTCATGGGGTACATACCTGTCCCACTCTTTAGGATCAAGGTTCGGACATAAGGAAAGGAATAAACCGTTCCCATACCACAAGGCCTGCAATGCATGGTTCTTTTCCAGACATTTTCTATACCCTTCTGCAGCTTTCTCCTGTTACCTTGACTCTTCATAGAATTTTTGTGTAAACTGCAGTGAGATGGGGGGGGGCACAAGCAAATGAATGTAAAGGAAGAATTCAAAAGAAATAAACTTTCCCCCCAAACATTGCCTCTTTTTAAAAGCTCTAGGCCCTGAGCTTTTAAACCACCCTGAAAGCAACGAGCGGCACCATAAGAATGGTCCCCACAGAATGTAGTTTTAAGACTGGACCCCTCCCCCCCCCACAACTCTGCTGCAAGTAAATATAGTAGACCTCCTATTCCCACAAAACCACCATTTTGCTCTGAATTCTAATGCGCCAAATGTAACCTCTTATCTGAATTTTAATGACTGTATCTTTTTTATCCTGTCAGTTGTAGGGAAGATGTAAATAGTTTCCATGAAACATTAATGGCACTAACTGTGGTCTGCTCGCCCTCCCTCCTGATGTGATTTAAAGTAGAAAGCTCTGTTGTGCTGCAGTGATGCATCTTACAGCTCTGTTATGCAGGAGCAGTTGCGGGGTGTGTACGCCTAGAGACAAGCAAGAAAAAGGGCTGGGAGTGGGAGGGGAAACCTGAACTCCTGATTACAAAGAAGTTGTAATTTTAAATACTTAGCCTGAAGGCAATGCAGTTTATACATTACCACTGCATACATCATTTCTTCCCATAATAACAGTCAGTACTTAAATATGTGATGAATACTATATAAAGAAACATTCAAATGTAAGAATATTTGTGAAACTCTCTTGAGAAATTTTGCCAGTCTAAATGAAAGTCAAATCATCCTTCCCTTAACTGGTTTCAAATTCCACTTAAAGCAAAACCCAGAGAAAACCTTTGGAAACAGTTGGAGTCTTTTAAAGTGTACTTCCGGTTTCTCTTTAAACAATTTTTGGTAGCAACTCATTGAAGTTAAATATACAGCATTACACAGGGCTTTTTTTCAGCTGGAACGTGGTGGAACGGAGTTCTGGAACCTCTTGAAAATGGTCACATGGCTGGAGGCCCCGCCCCCTGATCTCCAGACAGAGGGGAGTTGAGATTGCCCTCCGTGCCGCTCTAAACTCCCCTCTGTCTGGAGATCAGGGGGCGGGGCCACCAGCCACGTGACCATTTTCTCCGAGGGCAACCCACTGAGTTCCACCACCTCTTTTCCCAGAAAAAAAGCCCTGGCATTACATCATACCTCATAAGGGACCAAAGTATTAGTTTGGGATCAACTAGATTTATGGTTATGTATAGAATAATTGTTTGGTAAAGAATTCGCTTTTAACCAAACTTAACATAAACTGATGGGACAAGGTGGGTTTGTTTTTCTTTTGCAGATAATAACAAGCTTATTTTGATGCTTGATTGACACATCTCACTATTGGGCAAGCTTGAGGCTTGTATGTTTTGTTCATCACACTTCCCTCCAACAGAATTTTTTTCTTTTGGTACAGAATTTCCCTTCAGACTTAAGAACAAAACCAAAGAAAAGAAAGCAAATTAAGCTATTAGTCTGAGGTGATAGAATATGTGTTATTTTTTTAAAATGAAAGACAGGCCAAATGAAGAGAAGTTTTCATTTAAAAGATTTTGGAATTATTCTAACCATACTCAGAGCTTGAAAATTATGTAGCCTGAATTGATGTATCACGCCAGTTCTCCCTGCCCCTCACCTCAACCTAGCTGAACCTATATAGACCACGTGTTCTCACATCATAGAGATAAGATTTTGACATAAATACCCAGCAGCAGACAGAGTGCTTACCCTTTGCTAGTGAGGGCCAGACTAGCAGCAAGAGTGTCATCCATTTGCAAACACCATCCCCTGAGTCGCACACATCCTTTCCTCAGAAAAAATTAAAATCAGAAAGGGAAAGAGACCAAAAAGATCAGACCAGGTTTGAACCAACAGCCCCAGATGCTCAGGACCTGGCCTCAGAGCCAGAAGAGGAAATTCCCTAGAAAAGTAAGGCTCCCAGCCCTCCTGGAGGCTGCGGGGCAGCAGGAGGTATCACTGGTGGCGCAACGGGTGCTCCTCAGGATGGTGGAACCCCCGAGAGTCGTCTTGGTGTGGCTGTCCGTGCTCTTCGTGTGCCAGGTCCAGCCGGTGGTACAGTTCGTTGCCAACTTTTGGCAGGAGCTAATGAGAGTGGCGGGGATTGAACAAGGACTTAGCTCCACTCATCATCTCGAGACCAACGGGCAAACTGAAAGGGTTAATCAAGTGTTGGAGCAGTTCTTATGTTGTTATATCAATTACCAACAGGATAACTGGACGAACTTTCTAGTTTTTGCAGAATATTGTTACAATAACTCAGTACACAGTTCAACAGGGGCTTCCCCTTTCATTGTTGCTCAGGGCTATGAGGGTATTGCAGTGCTGTTTGTCAGGAACCCCCCTAACACAAAACCAGGAGACTTTTAAGAATGGTGGTCCAGACTAACAAATCAATGGGAGATAATAAAGAAGACTCTGGATAAAGCAAAAGAGGACTATAAAAGCCAAGCAGACAAAAAGAAGTCTAATCCGTGGACATTGCAAGTAGGGGTGGAAATAGTGGAAGCCATAAAAAAGCAGAATAATGGGAAAGCACCAGGACCAGATGGGCTTCCAGCAGAATACTGCAAAGCATTGGAAGATGTGATTCTTTTGCCATTGAAAAGTATGATGATCACAGCAGTGCAAGAAACATCTCTCCCTGAATCATGGATGGATGCAACAGGTCTAGACTCTGTTTAAACAAGCGACTCCGTCTACCGTCCAGCACGTCCTTTCCCCTCCTGGCTGACACCACATGAGGGGTCCAAGCTTGTGCGGTGCCTTCAAACAACCCCTGGAAGCTGAGATCACTCCTTGGGAGAATGAAAAGGAGCCATGACCCTCCTTCAACCAACGTACCCACGTTGGGCCCACGCTCATCCACCAGGTTCTTTAGGGTTTTCCTCTGCCAACCCTGTAGCCCTGGTATCCTCTCTTCCTGCTGCCATGGCTCAGGTTTCAGAATTCAACAGTTGCCCAGGTTCAGGAATCAGTGGTTGGAAAGATTCCTGGCAATCTGTAAGGTTCTGCCAAGTAACTTTCAGAAACTTTACTGCATGAGTCCAGGAACTGCGTGAGTTAAAGTATTTGATAAGCTACTAGTTCATTGTATTGTCGAAGTATCATTGAAGGCTTTCACAGCTGGAGAACGATGGTTGTTGTGGATTTTCCGGGCTGTATAGCCGTGGTCTTGACATTGTAGTTTCTGATGTGTTCATTCACTGTTACATTCTTTGCCAGGAGTTGCTCTTTTCTACAAGCACATAACATATATAGGATTATAAGCCCAGCCCCAAAGTCCCCACTCCCCTTCAGGTAACAGTCAGCTAAGTTTAATAGACAAACAGCAAAACACAGCAAAGAGGATGTGAGAGCTTCCCAGCCTCCCAGATGAAAGATATACTGCAGGCTGAGAAAGAGATAATAGCAGGCTGCTACATTCCAAGCAGAGAACAACTTCTAGCATCAGAGCTGCCTAGAATCAAACAATCCTTACAGAGTTGCACAGAACCAACCAGGCCTTGCAAAGTATGACAGGAGACATCCTGATACTTTCCTTCTTCCTCCTGATCTCTGTGCAAATTAGGAAAGATATATCTTTGCTACCCATCTGATCTATCTCCTCTTAGAGCCAAGCTACAAGTGATGAATTACACTTGCCTGGCAAGTGAACAGACTCGCATGTATTCTTCCCTGTTTACTTGCCATTCACTTGCTCTCCACTTGATCAAGTGGAGCGCAAGTGAACGGCAAGTGAACAGGAGGGAATACACACGAGTCTGTTCACTTGCCAGGCAAGTGTAATTCGTCACTTGTAGCTTGGCTCTTAGTTTCCCGTTCACACTGCACCACATGAATTGGTATTTGGCTTCTCTCTGCTAGTTAGAAAGGCACTCACCTTTTCCACTCCTGTTCCCCATTTCCCCCCACATTTATACCTTAAGCTCAGAGGTAACTCCTGCTCCAAACTGGAATAGCTCTGGTTGATATTTTGTGGGTGTTGTTAGGGGAAGTGTTATTACTTGGGCTTTGTTTTAATATCTGCTAGTATTTATTCAGGATAAGTTGCTGCACTCCCCCTTCCTAATATTGTACCCAGTCCCTCAATAAACTCCATATTTCTCTTTAAACCTTTAAATCTGTTTCTGTTGTCTTCTTGCTACTGAATCACACTCCGCACAGTTACAGCCATTTTCTTACGTTCCTCTTCCTACTCCCTGCACAAACCATCAAGAGAATATACAGTCAGTCCAAACATGCACGTTCACATGTGTGCAAGGATGTTGTAACAGGGCCATCCCCCTGACTATAAAGGACATCTTTTATTCTTCTTTCACTCCTTGTAAGAAATACAAGAATATCGGCTCTTGTACTACTGCTGTGAAATCAGGTCATAAGAATGTTGTTCTTCAGTTTGTGCTGTTTGGTGCTTCTGAACACACAACGCTGCCTTCTGCAGTGTAAGACCACTGGTCTACCAAGACTGGTCTTGTTTACCCTGGTTGGCGGCAGATCTCCAGGGCCTCGAGGTCTTTCACATTGCCTACCTCCTGGTCCTTTGAGACACTGGGATCAAACTGGGGGCCTTCTGCATGAAAAGCAGATGCTCTGCCGCTGAACCACAGCTTCTCTGTTTCCATAAATGTAAAATCATTTATATCACTCAAAATGTCTTGCTTTTAAACAACTGCAAGAAACATCAACCAAACTCTGGGTCACAAAGAGATATGGAGAAAAAAAATATCCTGCCCCCTTAGGGGGCTTAACAGGAAGTTAGTTGCCCTCAGGGCTCATTTTGAGGGGGAACGCACAAGAACGCAGTTCCGGCAGTTCCCCAAAGTGGTCACATGTCAGGTGGCCCTGCTCACCTGACTCTCGGACATTTGGGGCCTGTTTTGGGGCCGAAACGGCCAGGATTGGGCCTTTGACGGGTGGTGGATCACTCAGTATGAAATGACCCCTGGTTGCCCTTATGCCCTGAAATGCTTCAGATGCCTATTTCCATGCATTAAGCGAAAGGACATTTTATCCCTAGGCTGTTCCTAACGCTGCAGGGAGGTCAGGATCTTGAAATGCCGTGCCTATGCAGTGCCTCACGTCTGCATCCCCACAGCAGCTTGGAAGAAGAGGGAGCCACTGGCAAGGCATGCACTGTGCTTTTGCACCACGCATGAAGCTGGCCAGTGGACAAGATAACAGACTGCAGACTCAGCAGTTGTCAGCTGATACTTGGGCCGGTAGAATTCCATCTGGGAAAACAAAGTCGTGGTGGAGTCTGCCCTGGCTCCTGAGCCTGAATGAGTCACTCTTAGTGTACACATGCCTGGTCTTTGGCTTCACAGTTGCAATCACCTTCCAGCCTTGAATGTGACTCCAAACCTCACAGCATTGCTGAAAGTTTATTTAGAGAGCACTCTCATGTTCAGGTACTCCAGTCTAAGTTCACTGAACTTAGTGAGTTTAGACTGAATTAGGATTGCACTGTTGAACCCCACAGCCCCCATGTGGCCACCCCCCTTTCTACATGTATTTGCAAGTGGCTCATATGTATCAGTGCCCCCCAGAATTTACCTGGCAGCTACCAGCTTTGGTGCTGACGAAGAATTTGAGCAGATGAAAGGTTTCTCTCTTTACCAGTGACTGGTAGCATGCTACGTTTAGGTCATTTAGAATCCTAACTCCAGTGTAGTCTCTTGTCCAGATCTTATTGATGCTTATAAAAAATCAGGCTTACACACTGCGATTGCTCCATTCTCAAAAGAATGAGTGTCTCTGAGTGTTATGTAAGACCCAGACATTCTTTCCCCTTTGGAACTAATTAGCAGTGTTCCTAAATACTATGGTTGTATCAGTGATGCCATACAGCCAACACCAAGCAGTGGATTAAAATAACATGAGTTTCTCTTTCAGTGGGATTTAAGCAAGCCCAGCAAGGATTAATTGAAGCCTGATATATTCCACTCTGGTGTACAAGGTTTCTGACTGATGCTGTTCTAGTTAGTTATGTTTATAAATGCCTCTGGTGGGAATCAAGACAAAGGACTATCCCAGTTTCTGGTACAGCATGGGATTCAGTGCACAACTACTTACTATCCAGGAAGGGAAAATATCCAAGGGTTGCACAACATAACAACAGTGGCTTTACTTTCATAAGGCAAAATGAAGCAGACAGAGATCTAAATGTGTGAGAGACCACCAAGTGGGATTTCCCAGTAGTATTCCCCCATGGCCAAACTAGATGTTATGGGGCCAGATCAGGGAATTCTGGTCTCTTGTACTGGTCCGCACATTCAGGACTTCTGAGAACCGCCCTAGGACTTCCAGACAATGAGCCCCCCCCCCATAATACCATGGAGGCCCAAGCCAAACATAGGGTGTGACTTGCCCGCTTCAGGGTGTTTCAGATTTTATCTGCCTAGTACCCTTCCCTGGGCACAGCGCACACTTTGCACTGTGATGATGATGATGATGTCTAAGCATTCTACAATGATAAGTAGGGAACCACAAGGACTTGTAGGGGCATCTCATTTCCCCCTCATCCACTTTTTCCTCCTCTCCTTCCCTTGCAGCCTCAATAGGCTGCCCCCTTTAACTGCTTCCTTCTTTCCTTCCCACCCACCAGATGACCTCCAGGTCTTCAGCTTTCCATCCTTCTCTCCCTCTGGCAGCTTTTCCCTGAGGAAAATCTGTGTGCTGCCAGCTGCTGGGCTGGGCTAAGCCCAGTTGCATGTTGCCAGCCACTGCTGGGATGTGCCCAGTTGTACAAAGGCTACTGAGCTAGCTTAGGAGGTAGGAACAGGAGAAGGAGGAGATGGAAACTTCCAGGTAGGTAAGGAGCTATTGTCATCCTGAAGCAATGACATCAATTCCAGCATGTCCTGGAAGTGACATCATCATTTCTGAGTTGCCCCAGATGTTGAGTCATCATGTCAGGGACAACTGAGTGGCGGTGGGCAGTAGGATTGGTAGGGGGAAGAGGTCACCCTCCATAAGCAGGAATATGGCAAGCTTATGCCAGGCCCAGGTGTAGTTGAAAGCTGCAAGGACTTGTGGAGGGGCACCTCACTTTGCCTTGGATCCATTGCCGTATACTATTTCCTCTTTCTGTCCTCCTGAAAAACCCCATATCCTTACATTTCCCTGCTTCCCACCCACCAAATAACCTGCATTCTATCTGGCCCCATTTTCAGCTGTATTTAATACGTTTATATCCTGTCTTCTCCACATTGGGGAACCAAAGCAGCTTACATCATTGTCTTCCATTTTATCTTTACGATAGCCTTATGAGGTAATTTAGGCTGAGAGTGTGTGACTTGTCCAAGTTAATCCAACAAGATTCCATGGTGGAGTGGGGATATCAACAGGGGTCTCCCAGACACTAGTCTGAAACTCTAATCACTACCCCACTCCATTGTGGGGTAGCTGCTGATGAACAGGAGCAAGCACCCAGTCCTAGGTGAATTATGCAAGTTGCATGGTCTCAGGTTGCCTGTTGGATGCTGCTGGATCTGACCTCCATGAGTTCTCCCTCAAAGCCCCAAACACCCTTGGAAAAGACCCTCCCTCTTTCCTTTTACTAACAGAAACCAAGGCTTGAAGGCTACCAATACTGTTGTGGTTGTTTAGCAATGGTCACTGAGGGCATTCATTTCTTAAAACTATAGGTGCTATGTTAGACCCTATGGACTCAGCCTAATGACTAAAAGCCTATGGATTTCAATATGTTCCAATATACTGCTCGGTAGCCATGTTTTGAGCTGGTCTCTGTATAATGCAGCACTTTGCTCTGGAAAACAAGCTGCGTAAATAGTTGTGAATATTATTGACAGAAGACTCAGCAAACAGTTGTTGTGACCTAACAAAGAATCGGGTTACAGTTGAAATGCGAAGTGGCTTCAATTTGATTTGACAAATGGCCTGGGAGACATGGAGTTAATGATTTCTGGAAACCAGACCTTACTTTAATGGTTATAGAGAGACCTTAAATGGTGGCTGAGAAAATTAGATTGAGAAGAAGATGGGGACAATTTTATTAGTTTGCTTTCTTTTCTCTCTGTAATTTTTAAGATCCATACTTTTTAAACTTGCGTACTCAAAATCTATTCCACTGGAAATCCCCAAATTTGGTTTGCTGACACATCCACTGAAAAGGAGTGGAATAGCTAAGAAGGAAAGCCCCAAAATCACACAGAACATCTTGTTCTGATGGAAACAGTTTAAGATACTTTCTTTAAAGCAAAGCAAAGTTCCCTAGTTTAAGCACATAATAGAAAGAGTCCAGTCCCTTTTTGTAGGTTGCTAAACTCCATTCAGAGTTAGTTGTGTAGTTATATAAGTTCATTAATACAAGTTAAGTGCTACCATTCATTTACACATCACATATATTACATATATGCATATGCTTATTAATACAGAATCATATAGTAATCATATATCTATATAAAAGTATATTCATATTTAGTCACAGTCATAGTCATATAAGCTGATGTGTGGACACAGCATGGTGTTCTGGGTGACCTACCAAGCTAGGAGAACACTGATTGGATCCCAGCTGGGTCTGAGTGCTTTGGCCACTGTCGAGTGGCAGGGACAGCACAGCCTTCGGTGGCCGGGCCTACTGCCACTTCTGTTTAGGGGAAGGACGGGTCCTCCCCCACGTATTTTGGTCATCCACCTCGGTGGCAATGACCTGGGGTTGGTGCAGGGAAAGGTCCTGTCACCACAGGTAGCTGAAGACCTCCAAGTTAGAAGCAGCCAATAGCCAGGTGTGCTTATATTCTGGTCTGAGAAGCTACAAAGGCAGGTTTGGCATCAGGCCTTAGATCCTAAGGCTAATCATGCCATTAAGAATCCCTTGGGGGATAGCTTGGGAATTTACTTACCACACCCTAGAATTAAGGCCGAATTTGCCCATCACTACCAAGGAGACCGTGTACACTTGTCGATGGAGGGTAATGAGTTATTTCTCGATGACCTGTGACAAGGGCTTTGGTTGGCTTTAAGCCACCTGTGGGGCATGAGGGTCTAAACAGAGGCTTGACCGTTGCAGTGGCAGGAGAGTTTTGAGAATAGGGCATGGGTCGGTGAGCACCCAGTGGCACTTCCCCATGGGTGGGAAACAGGGTCTGCCAACAGTGCGGTATGCTTGTGATGGCTGCCATATCATGGGCAGACACCTGCAGGGATCCCCAGGGACAAGTCCTTCCCTTATACTGTATGGCTGCGGCATTAGGTGCTTGATGGAGGGATCCATTTGCCTGGCCAGCCAGATTGCAGCCATTCCAGGAATGGCCTACACCCGGGGCTGTGGGGCTCGCCCAGACAGGTCAAGGTGGTGGTCCAGGGCTGACCCCATGGCTTGACCTGTACCACTTAGTTGACACTTGTTGTGGTTTATGTTTCGGTCATGTTAATAAATAGCGCTTTAGTTCCAAGCCTGTGTCTGTCTCTTCATTCCAGCTGCGGTTGCAATTTTCAGGTACCCTGCCCAGAAGAAAAGGTGAAACGCTCTCTCTCTCCAGACATCTTGGATTGGTGAGATATTTTTGCTGTGCTGTGCTGTACTCTGTGTAATTCAAATGTTTCCCCATGTTATAGTCTGGCTCCTTTGAGCTCTGTATTATGATTTTTGAAAGAGACTTGATCTGAATGAATTTTATAACCTTATGAATTGGCTGTTTGATTTCTTTTGATCTCCGTTGGAGGTGTCTTCCCAGTCCAAACTAGTAAAGATCCTCTCTCGCAGGCTAGGGCTCAACTGGGCCATAGAAGGTCAGTTAACAGCTACTTCTATTATTTGGAGGGGTTAACTCCCCAGTGTGTGTTATTTTTTAAGGTTTCAGATTCTTCTGCAAACCTGGAGTTTTGCAAACTTGATTTTTCTGTTTATAGCTACCGAGTCCGAACTTAAGTAGCCACCCATTCAGACACATTAAGAATTAGATTTGTTGATTACAATGATTACCAAATTATAGGTCCTGTCCTTAGACTTACAATATAATTATATTTGGACCACATAAACAAATGGAAAGAAGGAAGGTCCAAGGAAAATAATAGGGTATGTGCTTCAAATGTTTTGTATTAATTTTGGATCTGGATCTCACATGCAGAGCTGTTTTAATTATCCCAATTTTTCAAAAGTGTTGTTAACTAGTTTGAGATGGGGTGGGGTGGGGGTGTGAGTTGAGGGCCTGAAAATTCAGGACCATTTTTTCCCACACACTCTGAGGCAGCAGGAGTAGCGAAGGAAGCTGGCCCCAGACTGACCACATTGGTTCATCTTGCCAGTATCAGAGGGGGCAGCATCTATCCCACAGCTGGAAAATGGCAGACCAGCAGACTCCTCGACTCTCGTGAGGCTTGGATGTCACAGCAGGGGCTCTTTTGGTGCTTGTGGGGAGGGACACAATGATTATGTCTAAGAGAAGTATTGGGTTGCAAACCAGCTTTTCCACTATTGAAAAAGGAGGAGGGGACCCCCACGGACCATTCAAAAAGATATGCTGAGGATCATGTGACCAGAATGGACAAAGGCCTTGTGAAACACAGGGGCTGTAGTAAGGAAGGGAATTGGGTGAGACCGAGTGAAAAGGCTGGCTGTCACTTCAGTTTTTTCCATTGCAATGAATTGCAAACATTACTATGTATTTGCAGTAGAGCAGCCATCTATAGGCTACCGGTAGGGAATGCTCCCCCCTGACTTTACTGGAATTGGAGGGCTGCACTGTGTAAATGGCCAGTTGTTTCTATGACACCTGCAGAGTTTTGGCTTGTTATTTAAATCAATGAATACATATGAACCTGGCACCGGGAGGCCCAGTCATGGATTTTTTCCCTTACCAAAGTGGAAATCATGAAATGCTGCTTGCATCAGGACTTTTGCTCTTGCTCAGCTGTCTCGGTGCTGCTAAAGAGATTCACGATCTTTCTGGCCATGGCGTTTAAATAAGAGGAGAAACGGCTGTGATTGTTCATTTGAATATGTTAATTCATTTAAAGATGTGCAAATTCCAAATGGCACAGAACCATAATAAAAAAAATCCTGGCAGCAAACAAACAAAGTCAACATACAAATATGCTAGATTGGCTTTTTTTAAATTTTTTTTTTTATTTTTCAGTATACTACACAACACTACAATAACACTACACAAGACTATCACAAGGAAAGGGAAAGGATGAAGAGAAAGGGAAGGGGCAGGGAAAAGGGGACATAAAGGGAAGGATAAACTACATTCAACACTACACTTCAATGTTTTCCCTTCATACTGCCATAATAGAAAAAAAATAGCTCAATAAAATGATGATGGGGTGGTTAATCATACAGATTACACATTTCAAATTCTAATTAAACTTTCCTCCCCCTTCTGGGTCCCGGGCGCAATTCTCTCTGTGCAACCGCAGCTGCGGTGCTCTCCTCCCCCCCCCCCTCAGGCTTCTCCTTTTCTTCGTTCTTGGTACACTGGAATTCCGGGTTTTTATCCTCAAAATCCTTTAGTTGATCTTCTGATAGTATCTTATGGGCTTGATCTTTATGTCTAAACCATATTCCTTCCGGAAGTAACCATTTATACTTTATTCCATGGTCCCTCAGAAGAGCTGCGAACTTTTTGTACTTAAAACGTCTTTTCCGGACTAGAAATGGAACGTCCTTTAAAATCTTGACTTTAAGACCCATAAAGTCCAAATCCGCATTGTATGAGTTATATAGGATAGTGTCCCGAATAGGGGTGTGCAAGCCAAAAATTTTCGGCTATAGCCGAAAGTAGAAAGCCGAAAGAAAATTCTCTATAGTTAAAGCTGAAAGCCGAAACAAGAATCTCTTTCGGGATTCGGGATTCGGGATTCTTTCGGCATTATTTCGGCATTCTTTCGGCTTTTTTCTATGGGAAAATGCCTCCGTCTTCCAGGACGCCTGGAGGAGGCATTTTCCCACCGAATAAGCCCAAAATTGGTGGGGACCTTCCTCTAACCCTTCTCTAACAACCACCCAAGTTTCAGACAGATTGGACTTTGGGGGGCCATGTTATGGCCCCCCAAAGCAGGTCCCCCCATCCTCCCATAAAGGAGCATCTTCTTCATTATTTCCTATGGGGAAAAAATGAAGAAGCAGGCTTCCTTTGCCAGGGGTGGCATTTTGCATGCAAAATGCCCCCTTACCCTCAGGGGCCCTTCTCCCACCCCTCCTCCCACCCCCCCACCAAGGCTCAGCCTGCTCCCACTTGGGGGGGCCATTTCATGGCCTCCCCAAGTAGGTGCTCTAATCTCTACCACTGACAGCTGGGGGAGGCTTGTGTTGCCAGGGGTGGCATTTTGCATGCAAAATGCCCCCCAACCCTCTGGGGCCCTTCTCCCACCCCTCCTCCCACCCCCCACCAAGGCTCAGCCTGCTCCCACTTGGGGGGGCCATTTCATGGCCTCCCCAAGTAGGTGCTCTAATCTCTACCACTGACAGCTGGGGGAGGCTTGTGTTGCCAGGGGTGGCATTTTGCATGCAAAATGCCCCCCAGCCCTCTGGGGCCCTTCTCCCACCCTTCCTCCCACCCCACACCAAGGCTCAGACTGCTCCCACTTGGGGGGGCCATTTCATGGCCTCCCCAAGTAGGTCCTCTCAGCCCCTAAAGTCCACCCCTTACAGCCCCACACAAACCCAATTCCCCCCCAGCTGCCGCACACAGACCCAAATCCCCACATTAGCCCCTCACAGACCCAAATCCACCCCCACCTGCCCCACACCCATAACCCCAGGAACAGGCTGGCAAAGGCCAGCCCTCTCCCTTTGTTCCCTATGCTGGGAACTTCTAAACTCTCTTTCCCTGGGCAATTCTGCACAGCCCAGGGGTGCCACAATGGTGGGCACACTTCTGAGTGCCAGCTGGTCCCTGTGAAAGAACACCTGAACCACAGACACCCTCCCTCAAATTCCCCCACCACCTACAGAGATAGCTGGCCAGCCAGCCCCATTGTTCCCTATGATGGGAACCAACTGCACAACAAAGAATAAAACAAGAACAACACAAAATAAAGTTTTTAAAAAATTATTTTCTCCCTTCCAAAGTACAAGTAGGCAAAGCATTATGACACATTACACCAGCAGTCCCCCACACAGAAAAATAACACAACTCACTTAACATCAGAGAATCACAAAGCACGATTCCTGTCAAAAACACTTTATTTCTTGAACAGCTTTAGGTTACACAGCAGGGGGGAACACCAAAGGGCTTGGCAGCAGTATCTTACACAAAAATAACACAACTCACTTAACATCAGAGAATCACAAAAGCACAATTCCTGTCAAAAACACTTTATTTCTTGAACAGCTTTAGGCTACACAGCAGGGGGGGGACACCAAAGGGCATGGAAGCAGTATCTTACACAAAAATAACACAACTCACTTCACATTAAAGAATCACCCCAAAAAATTGCTGTCAAAAGCACTTTATTTCTGTAACTGCTTTAGGTTACACAGTAGGAAGGCACCACAGAGCAGGAAAGCAGTGTACTACACAAAAATAACACAACTCACTTCACATCAGAGAATCACACAAACACAATTGCTGTCAAAAACGGTGAAGTGGGTTGTATTATTTTTTGTAGTACATTGCTATCATGCCCTTTTGTGCCCTCCTACTGTGTAACCTAAAGCTGTTCAAGAAATAAAGTGTTTTTGCCAGGAATTGTGTTTTTGTGATTCTCTGATGTTAAGTGAGTTGTGTTATTTTTGTGTAAGATACTGCTTCCATGCCCTTTGGTGTTCCCCCCCTGCTGTGTAGCCTAAAGCTGTTCAAGAAATAAAGTGTTTTTGCCAGGAATTGTGTTTTTGTGATTCTCTGATGTTAAGTGAGTTGTGTTATTTTTCTGTGTGGGGGACTGCTGGTGTTATGTGTCATAATGCTTTGCCTACTTGTACTTTGGAAGGGAGAAAATAATTTTTAAAAAACTTTATTTTGTGTTGTTCTTGTTTTATTCTTTGTTGTGCAGTTGGTTCCCATCATAGGGAACAATGGGGCTGGCTGGCCAGCCATCTCTGTAGGTGGTGGGGGAATTTGAGGGAGGGTGTCTGTGGTTCAGGTGCTCTTTCACAGGGACCAGCTGGCACTCAGAAGTGTGCCCACCATTGTGGCACCCCTGGGCTGTGCAGAATTGCCCAGGGAAAGAGAGTTTAGAAGTTCCCAGCATAGGGAACAAAGGGAGAGGGCTGGCCTTTGCCAGCCTGTTCCTGGGGTTATGGGTGTGGGGCAGGTGGGGGTGGATTTGGGTCTGTGAGGGGCTAATGTGGGGATTTGGGTCTGTGTGTGGCAGCTGGGGGGAATTGGGTTTGTGTGGAGCTGTAAGGGGTGGAATTTAGGGGCTGAGAGGACCTACTTGGGGAGGCCATGAAATGGCCCCCCCCAAATGGGAGCAGGCTGAGCCTTGGTGGGGGGTGGGAGGAGGGGTGGGAGAAGGGCCCCAGAGGGTTGGGGGGCATTTTGCATGCAAAATGCCACCCCTGGCAACACAAGCCTCCCCCAGCTGTCAGTGGTAGAGATTAGAGCACCTACTTGGGGAGGCCATGAAATGGCCCCCCCAAGTGGGAGCAGGCTGAGCCTTGGTGGGGGGTGGGAGGAGGGGTGGGAGAAGGGCCCCTGAGGGTAAGGGGGCATTTTGCATGCAAAATGCCACCCCTGGCAAAGGAAGCCTGCTTCTTCATTTTTTCCCCATAGGAAATAATGAAGAAGATGCTCCTTTATGGGAGGATGGGGGGACCTGCTTTGGGGGGCCATAACATGGCCCCCCAAAGTCCAATCTGTCTGAAACTTGGGTGGTTGTTAGAGAAGGGTTAGAGGAAGGTCCCCACCAATTTTGGGCTTATTCGGTGGGAAGATGCCTCCCCCAGACGTCCGGGAAGACGGAGGCATTTTCCCATTGAAAAGCCGAATGAAAGACGAAAGAATCCCGAAACGTTTCGGCTTTTTTCTTTCGGCTACCCGAAAAGTTTCGGGATTCCCCGAAACGTTTCGGCATTCCCTGAAAGAAGCCGAAACACTTTTGTTTCGGCATTCTTTCGGCATTCTGAATGCCGAAACGCACATCCCTAGTCCCGAATCTTTTTAAATGAAAAGTCAATAATGATCTCGCGAGGCAGCTGTCGCTTTGTTGCATATTTTGAAGAAGCCCGACGGACCTCCAAAATGGCGCTTTTAACCTCTTCTTTAGTTGTCCTCACGGGTGTCGCCAGTAGTTCCGAGACCAAATCCCACAGATCCTCATTTTCCTCCTCTTTCACATTTTGGAGACGCAAAATTGTCTGCGTTCGTTCCACCTGTAGCCCGATCAGCTGGTTCTCCACCAACTTCAGCTCTTTTTTCGTAGCCTTCACAAGTGACGCACTTTCCAGAGCAGACTTCTCTGCCCCCCCGCTACTTCCTTAATGGTTTTCACTTCGCTTTCAATTGAGCCCACCCTTTGATCAGTTTCATTCAGCTTGTCAACAAAGGGTTTTATGGCTTCCACCACCGCCCTGCGCACCAACTCTTCGAGCGACTCTCCCTTCTGCAAGGTAGCCGAGATTGACTTACCGAGAGCGGGACTTTGCTTCTTTGCTGCCATTTGGGGGGGGGGGCGCCAGCCAAATCCTGGAACTCACCGAAGGGGAAGAGCGAGTCTTCTTCAGATCAACCTCTCCTTCACAAGCGCTTGTAGAACAGAAGGGATTCGCTTGTTTACAGGCTTCCGCCTGTTTCTTTTATTTGCCGTTTCTCGTTGCCCGGCGGCACTCAAGGCGCCGCGCACGTCTGCCGGCCTCCATAGGGACAAACGGGCAATTCCCCCCCCCCCCCCCGCATTGATTCCGGGAGGTTCTTCCCGCAGCGTCCCGGACCCTGCCTCCCTGACTGGGAGTCCTGGGGGCTAATCCTTGCAGATCAGCTGCCCAGTCAGGGTGCGCGGTCGCTTCCTCCCGGACCTGCCGAGAGGAGCATCCGGCATGGCTGAGAAAGCGAAACCGAATCCACTAGATTGGCTTTTAAAGGACTGAGTAGATTGCCTCTTCCATTGCTTTAATGTTTTGCCTTCCACCATTCTGGTTTATCAAGGAGAATTTCTAAAATTAATTCTAGAATTGAATTGAACTGGTACCACAACTGGAGAGAAGAATTGAACAAGTTGCTCTTGTTGGAGGGACTGGAACATGTTGTGGAACAGCTTGCCAATGGAAAGAAGAAACAGACACAAGTGTGAAGAGCTAATGGGCCATATTTATTTGGTAGCAACATATAACTGAACATGTATACATGGCAAGGGCTTAATTAGCGGTACAGGTCAGGCCCTGGTGTCACCCCGGGACCTCTGACCAGACCTGTCTGGGTGAGCCCCGCTGTCCCAGGTGCGAGTCATCCATTGCATGGCTGGGACTTGGCCAGCCAGGTAAATGGTTCCCCCCTCCAAGCCTATGGCACCTCATCATAAAGCAGGAGGGCCTTACTTGTACAGGGGAAGCCAAGCGGCAGTCTGCCCTCTTAACTGGCAGCCGTCAAAAAGTACCAGTGATCCTGACAGACCCAAATTCTCCTCCAAATGGGGATGTGCCATGAGTGCTCACTAGCCTGCTCATTTCCACCCTCCTAATCCTGCCACTGTTATGGCCACGCCTCAGCTTAGGCCCTTACACCCCACAGCTGGCCTATTGCCAATTGGAGCCCTTGTTGCAGATCTTCTAAGAAAATGTTGTTGCCCTTCACCAAAAGGTAGACCCTATCCCCTCTGCAGAGGTGAGCAAACTAGGCCCATATTTGCAGGTGGGGCAGATAAACTCCTAACCCACCCTCCAATGACTTATATAGGGCACTATTGGCCTTTTGCCTTGCCCTTTTGATAGCTCTTGGGTCCCAAGCTTCCTGCTACACACAACACAGAAGCATTGCAGACCAGGTGATCAAGACACCAGGCCACTGCTTGCCTATTAACTGCAAGTCAGTGTGTACCTGCACAGACAGGCCTTGCCGTGCATAAAACCTAGGTCATTTCCACCCATGTGGATGACCAAAATGTGAGGCAGAGGACCCCTCCTCCCCTCAAAAAGCAGTGGAAATAACCCAAGCCATCCCAATCCTCACCAGCCCTGCCATTCAACAGTGGCCCACTCACTAAGCCCAAGTTGGGACCCGATCGGAATCCTCTTGGCTTGGTGGACTGCCCAGAACACCATGCTGTGCCTGCAGATGAGGACCTGTAGCCTCCCATAGTGAGACACAGCACCTAAAGCAAACAAAATTAGTAACACATTCACAAAGGTTGATCTGTGATTCCCGAATTGGCTCCAGCAGAGCTGAGCCAATTCAGAAAACCCGAAGCAGAGCTTCTCAAAGCACTTTGGGTTGCTTCAGAGAGCTCTGTGAAGCCTTTTTCCCTTGCCACAGCAAGAGGAAACAAGCTTCAAAGAGCTCTTCCCTTCCTGCGGCTTCTGTGTGATGGGAGGGGGAAGAGGGGAGTGAGAGAGGCAGAAGAGGGAAGGGGAGAGGGAGGTAATCAGGGAAGAGTGATTGTATGCTGTTACCTGCCCTCAGCCCGCTTGTGGCCAGAAATCCATGAAATAATTTTTTTTTTGGTATTTTGTGATTCTCTGATATGATGTTAGAATTTGTTTCAAGGTGGGACAGTATGTTGTGTGATTTGAATGTGCTATTAATGCTGTAACCTGCCCTCAGCCCACTTGTGGGGAGGGTGGGCCAGAAATCCAAGAAATAAATTTTTAAAAAAATATTTTTAGTGTGTTTTTGGTTGTGTTTTTAGTGTGTTTTTGATTTTCTGGTGTGATGGTGGAGGTTGATTTAATCTAGGACTGTGCATTGTGATTTAACAGTGATGTGATGTTTTTATTGCTGTTACCAAGAAATAATTTTTTAATCATTTTTTGTGTGTGAGATTCTCTGTTGGCCCCATAGAGAACCATGGAGAGTGCATGGCCAGCCTGCTCTGGGGGTGCTGGGGAATTTTGGGGTGTGTGTCTTTGCTTCTGTCGTGCTCTCCCAGGGATGAGCATGCAATCAGGAGTGTGCCTCTGCTGTGGCACCCCTGCCCTGTGCATAAGTGCCTCCTAGAACAGCCCACTAGTTTTCAACACGTAGTTCAATTTGGTTTGCGTTGAATTCAGTGAATGATTCTCTGGAGTGTAGTTGATCCCCTTTTGTCAGTTTGGCTGTATTTAGGGAGGTTGTTCATTAGTTCACTTCTAGTTGCTCACTCACTTGCTTCATATGGTTTTGTGTATTTTTAATCACATTTTTCTTACTGTGAGTCTCTGGTGTGAAATTAGTCTTCATAGGGAATAATGTGGCTGGGGGGACTTTGGGGGGACCATAACATGCCTCCCCGAAGTCCAATCTCCCTGAAACTTGGGTGGCCATGAGAGGACAAGGTCCCCCGCAGGTTTGGTGCATTTTGCTAGCAAAACCCAACCCTCAGCCTCCTGGGAACCTTCCCCCCAATTTTTCCAAATGGAGATAGGTGGCAGCTGGTGGGACCCTTTTTTGGAGGGCCAGAATATGGACCCCTGAAGTCCAATCTCCCTGAAACTTGGGTGGCCAGGAGAGTAGGGTTGGGAGAGGGTCCTCTGCAAGGTTGGTGTTATTAGGGAAGAAAATGCCCTCCCCAGGCCCCTGGATAGCCAGGAGCCACGTTTCCCATTGGCTGAATCTTCCCTAATAATCCTGAATTGTCTTAAATACGGCTTACTGCTTTGGGTTTTGGGTTTACCTGAATTTTTTTCCTGCTCTGGGTAAACCAGAAACAGGAAACCCGAATCTTTTGGGGGTGCAAACACCTAGAGTGTCGTGGCCCAGTCTGGACTCAGTGAGGGTGAGGTCTCCTCTGGAGCCAGCCAGGACTCCTCAGGAGAAGAGGAGTTCTGTGTAACCAGCCCTAGCCCTGACTCAGCAGAAGCCAGTGATCAGAAACAACAGCTGTTGGATGATCAGAGCTTACAGCCAGCAGCTTAGGCAGAGGCGCCAGCACCCTCTGGCCCCAATACCACAGTGAAAGCTCAGCCAGGGATGTCCAAGGCTTCAGGTGCAGCCTAGCCAAGGGCCTCCACCCTCCCAGGTTCACCCATGCCCAAAGAATACTGCAGACAACGCCAGAGATCGGAGCTTCAGGAGAGACGGCACAGTGCTCGTCTCCTGAGCCAATGCCAGCTGCTGGAGAGTGATGATGAGTAACATCAGGATGGAGCCCCAGCAGCTGGCTGAAAACCACGCCTGGCTATAAAAGCCAGTCTGGAGAAACTGTCAGGCATGGAAGCAACATGTTGATTATCTGCGAGCACTGCCTTGAACCTTGCATCTTGTTCTTGCCTGCACCTTGACTTGACACTCTCATGCTTCGACCAGCGGACTGGACTTGACTTGGCTTTTGGACTCTGGACACACCCCTGGCGTTTACCTTGTGCTCTGACTATGGACTGAACCTGGCTTTTGAATCTTGAATGCTCCTTTGGCCTTGTGTTAGTGCTTGGACTATCAGCTTCATAACCCACAACAGCTATCAGCTTCATAATTATGAACCATTAAAACAACATATCATGTGTCAAAATCCATGTCCCAACAACATTGTGTTCCGTAGCATTTAAAAAATTTATTTTGTATGCATTCCTGAAATTGTCCATCTGAAAATTTCAGTCATTCAAAATGGGTGCTCCAGTCATCGTGGCAATTATTGATATAATTTACAGCCCAAATTCATCTCCTTCTCCTCAGTTCTCTAGAGGAAAGCTGGAAAAGGGATTTCTTGTATACTTTATTGCTTATTTAGAAAAAGTCGGAGAAACTCTGTTTAGTGGTAATGAAGACCACAAGTGGGAAACGGGAACCTTCGGAAAAAAGCATGCCTTCAGAATATTGACAAAGGTGTTGAGAGTGCTCGAGAGGAAAGTGACTGAGCTGCATGCAAATTAACTACAAAAGATGTACGTTTAAAAATATAACATAAAATGACAAATTGCCTTATATCAAATATCTGCTCTGAGCTGAAAAGATTATTTTGTCAGATACAGTTCTGTGAATATACTTTATAAAATAATACAGTATCCAAATTAGGGCAGAGCTGAAACTGCTTCATGAGTATTGGAAAAGTATCTCCCATTTTTGACAGTGTTCAGCACTCATTTGTGAATATCTTCACATGGTGAAGCACGGCGAAGTAAAGCTTGGCTCAGTGACGGCCAAGAAGGGGAAAGGTGGTTGGTAGACCTGAAAGTGAAAAAGGACAGACCAAAATTGTTCTGAATCGTAACTGAACACATAAATAATCCTAGGACATTGCGAACTGACCATTTCTCTACAACTTTCTTCCCAGTAGCAGACAAGAGGTTTGTAGGAGATGTATTTAGAGTCATAGAATCATAGAATTATAGAGTTGGAAGGAGCTTTTATATATACCATCTAGTCCAACCTCCTGACCAGTGCTGGAGCAGCCTAAAAGCATCGCTAAGACGTATTCTTCCAGCTGCTCCTTGAGGACTGCCAACGAGGGGGAGCCCAACACATCCCTAGGCAGCCGATTCCACTGCTAAATTACTCTTAGTATGGAGAAGTTTTTCCTAATGTCCAGCTGGTACTTTCATTCCTGTAGATTAAACCCATTTGATTAAAGGGTAATGAACTTGTGAAATTCACTGCCACAGGATGGAGAAATAGCTGCTAGATGAGTTAGTTTGAAAAGTGGATTAAGACAATTCATGGAGGATGGGTCGATTTGCCGTCAAGACTTAATGGAATCTCCGTGTTCAGAGGGAGTCCCCTCTGAGTACCAATGCTGAGTGCAACGATGGGGAAATTTGGACTTCTGCATCCTTCTTGTGTCTTTCCCAAATTACTTCTGCTTCCCACACTTCAGAGATTACTTGCCCAGGAAGAAAAGGGAGCTTCAGAAGGTGGACTCTGTGGCATCACGTTCCTGCCAAGCTATCTTCCTTCTCCAAACTCTGCCTTCCCCAGGCTCCATCTCCAAATCTCCAGGAATTTCCTAATCTAGAATTGGTAGCCATAAGGGATTATTATTTTCAGAAGTCTGCATGGGTTGGATTGGGCTTGGGACAATGGCATGGGGCATTCTTGTCTTCCCTCCATGCCATTTTTCTAAGTCATCAGGGAGAGCTATTTGCTTCTTTTTAGATTTGCACATGGAGGCACCCATGCCTGAATCATTAAAAATGTTTCCTGTAGTTTTCCACAACTGGCAACCCTTGCCTTTGGTCTAATGAAAGGCAGCAGAGTTCTTCCAATACTGTTTAGCTAACTTCTCTAGTGTAGTTTCAAAATCGCTGTACCTCAGATGCTAACAAAGAAGGGAGAACTGTCAACACATCCTTTGTGCAATTAATGTGTTCTTGTTTTATGTCTTAATTCTTTGGAACACCAGCTGAGATGCATGCAAGGCCCCATCCTTCAGTATTTCGTCAGCTCTCTCTATGGACCCCCTCCTTCACAGAGCACCTCAGAGGCTGTAAATATACCCATCCATTTCATCGATAAATAAAATAAGATGGACTTGCGGAAGAGAGGGAGTTGTCAGTGGAGTGTCAGTTCTATTACTTAGACAAGGGCTTCAGCTGCTCAGAAAAGCACAGAGTGGAAATTTGTATCTAAGGCCCTGCAGCCTTAATTTGTAGCTTCTCCCACTGTGCTGGAATTCACAGTTTGAACTGCCAACCCCACTTAGCGTATTACAAATTCAGGTGCAGTTGCAGCCAGAATCGCTTTTCTTCCTGTGCTCCCACTGCCGTCCCTGTGTTTATTCTTTTTTTTTCTTTTAAAAGATTATGTCTTAAGTGAAACAGATGGTCTCTCACTTTATTAACACTCTTCTTCTTTAAAATCCCCTCTTGTCATCACAGGCAGAGTTTAACAAAAGAAAAAACTTGCAGAAGAATCATCTATTTCCCATCAAGTCTGACACCACCAATGTTCGCCACCAAGAAGCCTGTGCAGATCAGTGGTTACTGCAACAGATCTAGGGCTGATGACCCTTAGCAGATCTCTTATCCCTTGACCTCATTGCCTCTATTGTTTGTAAAATGTAATTCAAAATTAATTGAACTAGGATTTTATTAGTGTCTGATCTGCAGATGCTTTATAAATGGCTGGGGTTTTATACTGAGTTCATTTTAAACAATTTTATGCTCTTTTGTGGTTCTACTGTGTTTTATTTCATAAGTTACCTTGAGCAGGGTCTCGAGTATGGCAGCAAATTTTCTAAATCAATGTATCCAATTCTCAACACTGCTCCATCTGAGGGCCAAGCTACAAGTGACGAATGACACTTGAACTGCAAGTGGACTGAGTGGAGGGCAAGTGAACAGGGAAAAATACACTTGCCGTTCAAGTGTCATTCATCACTTGTAGCTTGGCCCTGAGAATACTTAAATCTGGAGGTGGGGGCCATGGGCAGACAAGACACATCTTTCTACAAACTAGAGAAAAGCCCCAGGCACACAGAAGGGGCATTCATGGGGTTAATGGCTTGCGGCGTTTTGCTCTGGGCCCCCTTTTCAAAGGATGCACAAGACAGGGACTCTGCGGTATCAGGGCTGGAGAGTCACCAGCCATTGGCTAGACAGGAACATTTTGTTTATGGGGAGCCATGAGGAGAAGGCAAGACAAAATGCTGTTGTTGTTATTGTTATCTGGCCCCATGATTGCCTCAATGCCTCGTTTTTCTTGGCCTGCAGACTCTCTTGTCAAGGAATGCTAAGCATCCCCACTTCTTCCTTCGAGAGTACAAAGTCATGTGTCCATGGGTGATAGCATGCTCTATGAAAGTGTGTGAAGGCATACAAAAAGGTTCATGCCAGGGATCCCATCTTGTTTGGGCGGGGGGTGGAGGAAGCTATCTGGCAACCCTACTTATAGTGATTTAAAATGGAGGCCTCAAACATGAGAAGCTAGGGGGCCAGATGGCTGAGTGAAGTGTGCTGTGATTCAATGGTGGCTGTACCTAAGGGGGTGGAGTGAACTCCAGGCTTAGTTAGAGAGCAGAGAGGAAAAGTGTTCAATCTAGTTCAGTGAGTCTGTGTGGAAATCTGTGTCTGTGTGGGGGAGAGCTGAAAATTATCCTGTTATTTGATTAGTGAAGAGCTGAGAGAAGAAATCTGTGTGTTCTGCTTTGTGGATGAACTCAGATTAAATGGCAACTGAGGGAAATAAGTCTTTGTGACTGAGTCTGTTTATTATTTTTAGCCTAAGTTGCAATTCTGTGGAAAATTAGGCTTTGTGTCTGTGAATAACCGTTTAAGGATCTATACCTGTTTTGAAACCACCAAGTTTATGAACCTGTTGAGAAACCAAAGTAATCAAGGGAGCAGCAGCTGACCAATTCCAGATCTCCTTGGATAACTCTAGTGCTCTAGACTCTTTTCAGTCTGAAATCAGGCCAGGTCATTGGACAGAGATGGCACTAGTAGCTTTAGTGGATGATCTCTATCTGAATATAGACAAAGGCCATGACTCCGGGATCCATCTACAGCCTTTGACACAGTAAACCAGGCCATCCTGTTGAGGTGTTTAGAGACAGAAGTGTGCATCAAAGGATGTGCCTTGGACTGATTTAAATCATTTCTCATGGAATGGACTCAAAGGGTTGTGGTTGGAGATCAGCTATCCCCAGAAGGGGAACTATCTTATGGGGTTCCTCAGGAAGGATGCAATCCTACCTCTCATGTTATTCAAATTCTATGTAAAGCCTTTTGGAGAACTCATTCGCAGCTATGGAGTGAGATGTCATCAATATTCAGATGACACCCAGATTTATATCTCACCATCCATAGCTGTGATCAAATAGCCGAAAATGAACAAATTGAAATTGAACCCAGACAGGATGGAAGTGATGCTCATAGAGAAGACAGATATCTTGAAGAACATTTTACTCCCCATCTTCGACAGAGTTCATCTGACCCTTGCAGACTCGGTTGAGACCCTAAGATTATACGGGATCCAGCACTACTACTAGAAAAGCAAGTTAAGGCAGCCCCCCCAAAATGCTTTTTACAACCTTACTCTAGCCTGGAAGATGGTTCCCTACTGTGACATGGCTGATCTGGCCACCTGAATCCATGCTATGGTAACATCAGGACTTGACTATTGTAGTGCTCTATACACAGGTCTCCCGTCTAAGCTAACGAGGAGACTCCAGTTGGTACAAAATGGTTGTTATCAGCTTGGTTGTTATCAGGAGTGAGCAGGAGCATGAATATCACTCCCATCCTGCCAGTCACTCCATCGGTTATCCATCAATTACTGCGCTCAGTTCCAGTATTAGCGATCACGTACAAGACTCTTCATGACCTTGGTCCCGCATACACACAGGACTCTGCTCTCCCTATGTTCCTCCATGGCAGTTTCACTCATCTGAACAGGGTCTCCTGCAGGTGCTACCCTGCAGATTGGTGAAATTGACAGCAACCTGTACATGTCCTTTCTCTGTGGTGGCCCCGTCCTACGAAACGGCCTGCCTGAGGAAGTCAGGAGAGCCTCCATTCTCCTGGCTATCGATAAACGATGCAAAAATGAATTATTTAAAAAGGCCCTTTTACACAGATAGGAAGGCTGTATTGTAGAGAGATGATCTCAAAGAGTTAGAGACCATAGACTTCACCGTTATGTTGCTTTAAGTATGTGCTCCTATGTGCTACCTGTGCTTCAAGTATGATCCTACTGGGTAGTTCTATGTTGTCTATTGTCCATCCAAGAATTGCTCATGTTCTGTTTCAGCATTTCTTCAACTCTGTATTGGATTTCTGCTAACGTGATGTCCTTGTAATATGCTGAATGCTATGGCATTGTTTATTGAAATGTCCTTGATATTGACTGTACTAATCTCACACTATGTTATCTGCCTTGAGTCTCAGTGAGAAAGGTGGACTATGAATGACATAAAAATAAGTAAATAAGTAACTAACTAACTAAATAAATAAATTGCAACCATTACGCATATGTATTTCTGGTTAGGCAAAATGCCTGCGTCACGTATGCCTATCTGCAATACATGCCATGGGTATGTTGTGTGTTGCTTATTAATCCTCTGACGCTATGGAGAGTTCTGAGTACCTTTCAATGCCTGTCATTTGCAACTTCAGTGTGTTATCTCTTCTTTGAAGTTGAACACTCTCCTGGAGAAGCAGAATACTTTTGCTTTTAAAGTGACTGGGCTTGAGACCGGCTGCACATAACACAACCGAGGCTTCTTCTGGGAACAGGGATGATTTCACGCTTATTCTGTAGATGTAGTCTAAACTGTGATTTTTTTTTTTGTCTCTGGCATTCGTGCCAGAATTTCAATGGGCTTCTAACCTGGGGGTGGGACATTACCCTATATCTAACCATGTTTTCCCTTAACACATCACTTCTGCCAATTCCACTGTCTGAGCACCTTAAACCTGATAGATCTCTAATAAAAGTTACTTCAACCCAAGCACCTGTGTGATTGCTGTGGAGAACTTGGGGGTTTACTTGCCAAGGACTGACAGCCTGTTCCCTTTGGCATAAAAGATCCCCTTTTGACCTCACAAGCACCCTCCCAGGCCGACTGTCATTCTGCCATCTGCAGCTTAGATTTCCTATACAGGAAGTCAACCTGAGAGAGAACTGAGGCAAGAGGCTTTGCTGGCAGTGAAAATCTAAGGGAACGCTAAGGAAATCGGGGAGGCAGGTCACAAAAAGTGGGCCAAACGCCAAATTGTGAATTATTCAGCAAAATTAGCTGACTTCTCAGATGTGCTGCCCCCACAAGCACTTTTGGTTTCAGAGCGGATGGGTGGGAACCTGCTGTGCCCCTGGTTGGTCAGCATTGCTTTCTTCTTAGGTTGCTTATACAGTCCAGGAGGACGTCAGTTGTGATGGGCTTGGCACTGGGGGTAGGGCTGCCTATTGTGCTGGCAAAACTTTAAAGGGCTGTGTGTTGTAGCTGGGCCACCTGCCAGATGGGCAGCAGACCCATAGGCTGGTTGGGAGAGTATCTTAGTTGACATGCTGGCCATGCTCCCTCTTGAAACTTTCAGGGCTGAGGTCCCTCATGAGAGCTCCTGGGGCTTCCTGAGCCAGCCCAGTGCCCTCTTTAAAAGAAAGTCCAAGGGAAGGCCACAGGGGCGTGATACTGACCTCTCCAGAGGGTTTGGAGATGCCCAAGGAAAGCCCAGGGTGAATCTTAGCCCCTTTGTTTTGAGGCCAGTGGGACTTCCATGAGGGGACGGCGGAGGGTTCACTGACTCAGGAGCCTGACCTGGCAAGCCCTGCCTCCTACATCAGAGATCCACAGAGCCTTAGTTAGGTCAGCATTAATATTGCTCTGTTTATGCCACCATCATATCTGTGCTGGTCAACCCTCTTCTTCCCAACAGGTAACTGCCATAATAAAATATGGCAGTGTTGACCATCTAATTTGGCTTCATGTGTGGTTCTAATTCAGTTAAAATCAGCACATGGGTGTCGGATATGACGATGTATCACTGGAAGGGAGCTGGATAGGAATACATCTATTCGATCAATAGGATTTTGAAACATTGATAAATATAGCTACTTATTATTTGTTATTTATACATTGCTATTAATTTACATGGCACTTTTAAGCATAAGCAAACACAAATTTGTGCTCACCAAGAAGTAAAAGTGCTGTCAAAGGGAACAAAGAAAAGTGTTAACATTTAATTAGATCGAGTAAAACATTTAATCAGAACTGTCTTACCTGGTTAAATTATCCATCTAAGCAAACATCATCCTGACCTCAGTATCCCAGGCTAGCCCAATTTCATCAGATCTCAAAAGATAAGCAGGATCAGCCCTGGTTAGTATTTGGATGAGAGATTACCAACAAAATTCAGGGTTGCTACTCAGAGAAATGCAGTGGCAAACCACCTCTGAACATCTCTTGCCTTGAAGGCCCTGTGGTGTCGCTGTATGCTGGTTATGACTTGATGCCAAACCTCCTGCCCCAGCACCCTGTTTCTATCGGCAGCCCAGTAGAAACACAGAAGCAAGGCGTGAAGGCATGGAGATGTTGGCCATATGCAATATCTTGATTTTCAGAGGTATATAAACATGGGCAGTCGATTGTGATGTTATAGAACTGTCCTCCACTATCTTGTCTAAGGTTTTTAAAGTCAATGTATATGGCCATACCTTGAAGAAGTGCATTCCTTTCTAATGGTGCCATTTTAAAATGCCTTCGGTGTTTTGCTTCCCTTTTCATTGTTTCCCTTTCTGTTGAATGTTCTTCCAAAACTCTTAGTCTTACTAGACAGAAAGTAATAGGCAGGAACTAATTCAAGGTGAGTCGTTGCGACTATTGAATGAAGCTGTTCTGGATGCATCTTGACTCTCCAGGTGGTGTCAGAACTCCCAGGCGTGTTGTGATTTCTAAGTCTGTCATATATTCAAATTGTTATGACAACATATCAGCCCTGGTAGGGATGTTGCTGAGTATTTAACACCATCTCTAACCCTGGCTAAGTTCTTTCTGTAAAGATTTATTCCATGAAGATATTCTTTAAGCACACAAATACAGGTCGGCTTTCGCAAACGAGATCTACATCTACTTATTTTCTTATTTATCTTGGCTGCTGCTTGAATGAAAAACAGGCTTATACAATACTGGGTTGGCTTCGATCCGTGCTTTAGGGGAGGCTTCTCGAACTTGGTACATGAACCTGTGATGAGAAACTCTTTGCAAGAGCGCTGAAAACTGCTTGTCAGGGATTCTCATAGCTATCCTACTCTGGCGCTACCCACCCAGCTATTACTTCTCTGAGCCAAGGGAAATTGTCAGTGTAGCTCTGTAAAGGGAACCCCTCCATAAACAAGGTTTTCTTGGCAGGAATCCTTCAGTGCAGTTCTGCACAGTTACACCCTTCAAAGTCCCACGTAGAAGGCTATAACTCGGCTGAGGATGCCGTAGAGCTGCCCCCAAACCAACTCAGAACTGGTTTAAATGTGTAGGGTAACTTTGCTGTAGGGGACTGCACTGGACAAGAAATGTGGTGGAAAGACTTGGTATGCATGTGTGCCAGGCACATGATGCGCCCAGGCCTTGGGTTAAATGAATTGAAAGGGTGATGAGGCCCCAGCCCAAGTCCACTCGGATCCCATAGGACCTTTCCACAAAGGAGAGGAGGAGAAAGAGGGAGCCAGCCAATACACGCTTGAAACGAGGTGCAATGTTTATGGAGCTCACACATTCATTCGTCCAGACAGCTGACGTTCGTCAGCTTCAGATGCAGTGCTGAGACAGTTCAACCAGAGAGCCAAGTGATGGTGAAGACGCTGCCCTTCGTCCTGCCTCATGATATTTTGTACCCTAGGTCATTAAAAAGCCCTTCAAAGTTTCTCCCATCCTGAAGCTGAATTAGTGTTAGTCTCAGGTGTGTGCATAACAGGAAAAATGAGCAGAAAATAGAGAAAAAAAATCACTGGTTCAGCTTGTTACAGCTGCTTCCAGAAGGGCAGAACAAAATCAGGAACCTGTAACAACACTTACCACCACAAAAAAGAGTGTGTGTTTCATGTTGTTTTGTTTTGGTTCTTGTTGTGCAGAGCACAGGCAGGCAGGCAGTCTCAGGGTGGTGGGAAGTGCAGAGCCCTGGGAGTGTGGAAGTGTCAATTCCCCCCCCCCCGGGCAGTCTCCTCTGCCGTCCTCATCTGCTTAATTGAACTCCATTGGAGGGGAGAGGGGAAGGGGAGGCTCTTTTTTTTTGCCAGCCTATCAGGTTCTAGTCTGGAAATGTTGCAAGACCCACCCCAGTTTCAGAATTACAGTCGGCTGGTTCAACGTTCCTCCCTGTTCTGAATCTCTATCTTTGTCTCTGTCAGCAAGTGAAGGCTGGGATGGTATCTCCTTTTGTCCTTGGTTGGCTCTTTTCCTAAATGGACCAGGGTGGTGGTGGTTAGGTTAACGTGTGGGCCAGATCCCTCCTAGAAGCCACATTTACCCTCTGGAGCCCAGGTCTACCTGTCCAACCTGGACAGATAATAGGGTTGCTATTTCCCCATTGGAGGTGGGGGAGCCACCATTTCCACCCTCCATCCCCGCTTACCTAGCTGGTGGGGGAGGCATGGGCCTCCCGGGGCATGCTCCCAGGGGGCATGGAGCACTCCTTTGGGCCTGATCCATCCCAATCTGGGTCAGAATCAGCCTGGATCTGGCTGCTGCAGAATGAAGAAATAGTCCCACGCTCCACAGTGGCCAGATCTGGGCTGATTTGGATCTGAATTGGCTGAGATTGGGCTGCTGCGGAGCACAGAAGCACTCCCACATTCCAGGGCGGCCCGTTCCAGGCCAATAAGGGCCAGATCTGGGCCAATTAAGGCCCGATCCAGGTTGATTCAGGCCCGAATCTGCCCGGATTGGGCCTGATTCAGCCCAGATTGGGCCGCAATGGAGCGAGGAAGCACTCCCATGCTCCACAGTGGCTGTTCCAGGCTGACTCATGCCTGATCTGTGCCTGAATGGGGCCTGATTCAGTCCCCTGTGGAGCACAAGAGCGCTCTGGGTGGCTGCGGCCTGTGCAATGATGTAACTTCCTGGAAGTTACCTCATTGCGGGGGTCTGGGAGTGCGCACCCACTTTGTGTGCGTGTGAAGGGGAGAATAGAAGGTAGGTGCTAGGGCCCTCACCTCCCGCCAGGAGGACAGGGGGACCTGGCAACCCTAGCAGATAATCACCGTCTCACTTGGCAGCCAGGACTTCTCACTGGAGCCCAGGTCCACTGGCCAGAACCCAGGTCTACCTGATGTTGGGTCCCTGCTGTGTTATTTTATTTTCTGGCAAGGAGGGGTTCATTGAGAGGTAGCTTGAGTAGGGGGAATTCGTCATGGGAATGGGAGTAGGCCACAGGTTGCAACCCTTAACCTCTAAGATGGCAGCTCTTTCTCAAGGAGGAGATGAAAGAATTCCCTCAGTCTCTAGTACTTTTTTACTGGGATTCCTAGGAGCCGCACTTTGAAGTGCTTAATTCCTTCCTCTTGTTTACAAAGGATTCAGGGTTGCCAACTCCAGATGAGGAAATTCCTGGATAATGGTGTGTGTGTGTTTGTGTGAAGCCTGTGGAGGGTGGGGTTTAGAGAGAGGCTGTAGCTCTACAGGTTATAATGCCATAGAGTGAATCCATTCTCTAAAACAGTCATTTTCTCTAGAAGAACTGATTTCTGTCATCTGGAGGTCAGTTGTAATTCTGGGAGATCTGCATTGTAGTCGCTACCTGGAGGTTGGCAACTCTGTTTTGCACATGTGCGATAGAGGAAAGAGAAAAGAGCAAGGGAGGCAGCAGCACAGAATGGATCAAGAACAGGAGTGTGCAAGGCAGCCTCCTCTCTCAGCCATTCATACCCTACTCGCTGCTGCTTTATAATGGGGACAATTTTGAATCATTGCGTAGAAGCAATGGTGTTAAAAACAAAATGAGGTTCCCCAGGAGGTGCACAGCTCTTCATCCAACCTCTTTGTTTGCTTGCATTTTTCTCAGCACCCTCATTCGTTTCTGTTGTACAGACAACATCCCTGTTGGGCCTGTGCACCTTATCCCCCCCCGGCTTTCCTCCCTACCCACCACATCCTTGGATTGCATGCCTGCTGCCATGAGGAGGACGGCCTAGCTTACAGCTCAGGAGGTAGAAGGACAGAAAACGAGGCCACCAAGTTGCTGGATGGCCTGTGTTTTGTGTGTGCGCGCCTAGTCGTGGACTAACATCTTCCTTTGCCCTGCAGGCCTGACACTGACAGACAGCATGGGGGGCATAGTTCGGTTCGGACTAGCATTGTGGGCAGCTCTCTCGCCTGCCGTTAACTGGAATGTGTGCGTAGGGGCATGTCCGTTGTGCCTGTAGGACTGTGCACTGGGGCCCTTATCACTTTGTCCTGTGGCATACTACTAGGAGGACTTGGTTTGATTGAACTGGTTTCTCTCTAGTGCTACCATATCGTGCTGAGGTCACCACACACTATGAGTGCTAGGCCACTTAAGAAGGCCCTGGGCTGCAGCAGGTACCGAAGGGTGATGAGAGACTAGTGGTTTCAGTGAGGGGGAGGGGAGGCCTGCAGTTCCCCCTACCCTGTGCATAGGGTGGCAGCAGAGTTAGCAGGCACCCCTGTGCTGGCTTCAACCACAGCGACAACTGCTCCACTTGCAGTGGTCCCATAGGCAGCTGATGCAACTGGGCAAAGGCCTACTGCCTCTGCTCAACCTCTGGTGTCTGTGGTGACTAATCAGCAGCCAGAGGACCAGGGGGAAGCCGTCAAATGATGTGTTGTTTGGCACTGACATGAAGGAAGTCAAGCAGGCAGTTGACCCAGAAACACAGAGGTTTATGGAGGAGCTGGAAAAGGGAATCGTCACCGAGTCCCCTTCCAATGTTGCTGTAGAGTCCAGCATTCCTGAAACGTGGAGGGAGGGGAGCCATGGCCATGTGGAAAGGGAAGAGATTGTGCTGCTCCTTGAGGACATCACACCTCAACCCCTCCCTTCTAGCAACCCCTCATGCCCCTGCCGCACACACTGTCTCTTTCCAGACTGCGTCACAAGAGGAAGCTCAACAGGCACCCCCTTCCCACGCTAGCGATCAAGGGGGCTGCACCATGACCTCTGCTCTAGGAAAATACTTCCAGAAAACAGAGGACCCCGACTGTGCCCAGTACCAGTTCTATAGAAGGGGGGTCAGCAGGGGGAGAGATCTTGCTCATCTCCCCACTACTGGGCTGAGGAGCCATTTGAAGAAGCATCAGAATGTGGTGCTTCTTTAGGAAGAGAGACGACCTGCTGGTCAAGAGGCCGACCAGCCACTGGCCACATGGGGGAATGAGTCTTTCTCCAAGCTGAAAATACACATGGAAATTGCTCTTTTGAATCATTTCCTTGATTATCTGGAATGCAATAACAAAGCCCCCTCCCCCCCAATCTATTTTTCCCTTCAAGTCCTGATGCTTATCAGCCATGCAATGTGAGCACATTTTTTCTCTGTATTGATTTCCTCAAAATGGCATCTCTCCCTTCCAATCAAACATTTAATAGGGAGAATCAAAGAGCATATCCAGCCAATCCAAACTGCAGAGAACTGCTGTTCTCTCCCCCTTCCTCCTTCCCCACTCTTTGTGGGCTGGAAAAAAATTTTCTGGTAAAGTAGAAAAGCCTTGATTTGCTTAGATGCCCATAGAATTCAAACATCCCATTGCACAGGCCTCTCTTGCAGCCCTGAGGCTCTTGCTTGCACAGGTTGTAATTGAGTTTGTTGAGCTGAGATATGCTTTGCACGGGCTGAGATATGCATTAAAGAAGCTGAGGCATGCTTTCACAGAACCACAGAATCACAGAGTTGGAAGGGGCCATGCAGACCTTCTAGTCCAATCCCCTCCCCAATGTAGGATGAGCCTAAAGCATCTCTGACAAATAAAAGGTTTGTAGAAGGTTGATTCATTGCAGAGAGCTGGTTGCTTAGTAATATTTTTTGCATCTCTTCATGTAGTTTTATCCAATATCTTCTTGCCTTCTTACATGTTCAAATGTTGCATTTCTGCATTGACATTTCCAAAATAGCATATTGTAGTCTTTATTGGTTCTTGAAATGTCTTTAGGAGTAGTATACCACCTGAAGAACATTTTATACCAGTTCTCTCTTAGCAGTTGAGTCTGTAAATTTCATTTCTTTGGTCCATAAGTCTTCTCATTGGCTCACAGAGATACTTCCCCCCAAAATTTCCATCCGTTTTATCATACAATTTTTAACTTATTCTGTTTCTGTGGCATTTTGCAGTAAAATTTTGTATATTTTTCCTAGTAAACTTTTTAAATCTCCAGTGGTAAGTTGTCCAAATTCTGTTTTCTCTCTTAATCTGCAATCTTCTTTGGATGTTTGTACTTTAAGTTTGGACATCAACTGATAATACATCAATCATGGATTATTTTCCCCTTGTGCTTGAATTTTCTGCCATGTTTTTATATTTACTTTCTTGTCCATCATAAATTCATAATTTATATGATCAGTTCTATTTCTTGTGATAGCATCATAGTAGGAGTCTATTGGTGCTGTCAATGATGAAGTCAGCTTCAAACCACCACTATGCTTTGGAAATTCACTGGGTGACTTTGATCCAGTCATACACTCTCGGGGTTGTCCTGAGGATAACATGGAGGCAAGAAGCACGATGTAAACTGCTTTGGGTCCCCACTGTGGACAAAAGCAGTATATAAATGAAGTAAATAAGTAAATAAAGATGAAGATGGGATAAGTAAGTTGTTTAGTGGTTTTGAAGGAAATAAGGACATAGAGAAAGGTGAACATATGGAGGCTGCCCAGAGGAGGGAAAGAGGACATAGTGCGGGGAAGGGGGATACTGGGGAAAGTGAAGTATCTCACACAAGTTCTTGCAGGTTCCCCACCATGCAACTTCTGCCTAGCCCACTCGACTGCCTTAGCATCCAACGCTCCCCGCCATACCCAGTGCGGAAGCATTGAAGACTAGAAAGGCAGGGTGCCAGGCCAGCGCTTGCCTATCTCCCATAAGTCCTCCTGAACCTGCAAAGAAAGAGCCTTACCCTTGACCAATCCAAGGTCATTCCTGCCCAAGTGAATGACCAAGATGTGAGGCAGAGAACCACTCCTCACCTTAAACAGAAGGGGCAACAACCCTGACCACCACAGGCCTCTTCTGCCCTGCCACTCGACAGTGGCCCACCAGCTCAGGCCAAGCTGGGACCCTATTGGCGTCCTCTTGGCTTGGTAAGCTCCCCAGAAAACCATGCTGTGGCCACAGATGAAGATCCACAGCCTCTCCTGTTGACCTACAGCACCTAAAAGAAACACAATGTTAAGAAGGTTTACCACACTCCAAGGGCCTCACGTAAGATTAATAGACCAAAGTATGCCAGTGACCCTCCCTTTGGATGTCTGGCCCCGTGAAAGCCATGGCTGCCAATGTGGATGCAGCCCCAATCCTGAAAGAATGGGTGCTGAATTTGACACCCACCAGGCCCAGTTTGTTAAGTGCTTGTTCCATGACTGTCCAAAACTGGTATTTGGTCCACAGGGAACCATCTGAATGGTGAAACAGAATTAGCTGCTCCTCTCCCTGGGGTCTGACATAGCTCCTAAGGGTGGAGACTGGACACAAATCCCTTGTAGCACATGGGCCAAGAATGATATCCACTCCCTATATGATTTATGGCCTATTTGATGAGGCAGGAAAAGAAAAGACACACAAAAAAGAACTTAAAGAAAATTGTGGAAACCTACAAAAAACTGTATGGTAAAGTTGCAGTAACAATAGAAAAGCAAATACAAATTTACAAAAACGTGATCTACCTAAGCTATCAGAGGAAAAAAGGAAGAAGCTGAATGAACCATTTACAGTAATGGAAATAGTGGAAACCATAAAAAAGCAGAATAATGGGAAAGCACCAGGACCAGATGGGCTTCCAGCAGAATACTGCAAAGCATTGGAAGATGTGATTCTTTTGCCATTGAAAAGTATGATCATCACAGCAGTGCAAGAAACATCTCTGCTTGAATTATGGATGGATGCAACAATATCATTAATACATAAAGAGGGAACAGATGGGAAAGATATTAGGAATTATCGACCTATATTCCTCTTAACTGTGACTATAAAATATTTGCTACACTATTAGCCACAAGATTGAAAAAGTATTACCTGATATAATACACCAAGACCAGATGGGATTCCTTCCTAAAAGACAACTGAGAAATAACATTAGAATTGCTTTAAACCTGTTGGAATACTATTAAGAACATCCTGAAAAACCGATGGCCATGGTGTTTCTGGATGCTGAAAAAGCTTTCAACAATGTCAATTGGCAATTTTTTATTCAACAAATGAAAGAGATGGAATTTGGAATGGAATTCATAAAAGCGATTGAAGCTATATATAAGAAGCAAAAAGCAAAAGTAGTCATTAATGACGATTGGACTGAAATGATTTGGATTGAAAAAGAAACAAGACAGGGCTGCTCCCCTCATCATTAATATTTATCCTGATGTTGGAAATACTGATGAGAACTGTGAGGAGTGAGTCGATAATTAAAGGAGCTACTGTTAAGGGCCATAAATATAAAGTACAAGCATTTGTGGATGATCTATTACTTATACTAGAGAAGCCTGTAGAATCAATAGAGCAACTAAAGCACCACCTTAAAGAATATGGCTCAATTACTGGAATGAAGAATAACTACCAGAAAACAAAAGTGATAACTAAAAATATGACAATGCCCCAAAATATGGAATTAATTAGATTTTTTTTATTAATAAATTTTTTTATTAGTGAGTGGTAAAACAAAGAAAATTTTGCAAATTTGACACAAATAATCCCATTTTGCCCCCTGCTCTAACCCCCACCCTTTCCTCCCGCCTCCCTATTGACTTCCAACAGCTTTCCAACCCCTAACCCTTCTTATTACTTAAATCTATTTCATTTATATTTCCCTACCAACACTAATTCAATATCTCTTATTCTAAGCACATTCTTATTTATACATAACCTCTATCAAACCTACTATCAATATAGTATATCTCAACTCAATATAACATACTAATATGATATAATATATAACAAAGATCACCCTATCTCTTACTTTAAACTTATTCTATTTCTTTTCTTTTCAACATATACTCCATCAAATACACTATCAATATAGTATATATCACAGTAATATATTATATATATGTTGTATGCTATGCCACCAATGTAGCACAGCACACATCACCACACAACACAGCCACATATCATATTATATATAGAGTCTGATCTACTAACCCGTTGTTTTATGTCATATATCATGTATAGTATACCTCATCGAGATATCTGTTTACCCCTTCTCATTATCCCATATATTCAATGTAAAATCCCCTTAAACATTATATAAACTGAGATTATAATTACATTCCCCCTAAATGGTAAGATCCCTTCTCTCTTGTCATTACAACACTATTCTTTAAAATTTTTCAAACTGCCACAGTTCTCCTTTTACATCCCATTTTTTTCCAGAAATTGTTTCAGTTTCCCCCAATCAACAATATATTGCCATAGGTCAAGATCTTTAAGTTTCCTTGTCATTTTTTCCATTTCTGCCATGTACAGCAATGTGTAAATCCAGTCTTCTACAGTTGGTATTTCTTGTGTCTTCCATTTCTACGCATATAAAAGTCTTGCCGCTGCTGTCATGTAAAATAACAATGTTCTGTGCTGCATTGGAACTGTCTCCATTCCCAAGTTCAGTAGCAACAGTTCTGGGTTCTTATTTATTTGTATTTGTAAAATCTCATTTATTACTTCAATTATTTCTCCCCAGTACTGTTTAGCTACTTCACATGTCCACCACATGTGATATAATGATCCTTCATGTTTTTTACATTTCCAGCACTTGTCTGACATATTGGTATTTCCTAGCGCAATTTTCTTTGGCGTTAAATACCATCTGTATATCATTTTGTACACATTCTCTTTAATGTTCGTACAGGTTGAGATCTTCACTGTATTTTTCCATAGGTATTCTCATGCTTCCATTGTTATTTCTTTATGAAAATTTATTGCCCACTTCACCATCTGAACTTTTACTGTTTCATCCACCGTAAACCATTTTAAAAGTAATTTGTAAATCTTGGATATTTCTTTCTTGCCTTCCTGTAGTAACACTTCCTCTAACTCCGAATTTTCCAATCTTATTCCTCCTCTCTGGCAGTCCACATTATAAAGGTCTCTGATCTGTCTATACTGGAACCATCCACAACAAGGAGACAATTCTTCTTCTGTCTTTATTCTCAATTTTGAATGTTGTATTTGCGTAATCTCCTTGTAAGTTAGACATTACTGTTCATTGTCGACAGTTCTCGGATCTATTACTTCATACGGAACCACCCATGAAGGAATTCCCTCTTCCATATACAGCTTGTATTTTTTCCAGACCGTGAAGAGGCTTCTCTGAATATAATGGTGCAAAAACAAAGAGTCCGCTTTTACTTTATCATACCACATGTATGCATGCCATCCAAATATTTTTTTGTGTCCCTCCAGGGCCAGTAACTTACGGTTTTTTAAAGTTATCCAGTCTTTCAGCCGTACAAGACATACTGCCTCATGGTACAGTCTTATGTTGGGCAGTTGCAAGCCACCTCTTTCCTTCGCATCTTGTAAAACCTTCATTTTCACTCGTGGTTTCTTGCCTGCCCGCACAAGGTCTGAGATTTTCCTTTGCCATTTATCAAATTGTTTGGAGTCTCAAATAATTGGTATGGTTTTCAACAAGAACATCACACGTGGTAGAACGTTCATTTTTACTGCTGCAATTCTTCCCAGCCATGATAGATTCAATTTGTTCCATTTTATTAAATCTCTCTCTATTTGTATCCACAATTTCTCGTAGTTATTTTTGAACAAATCTATGTTTTTCACAGTCAGTTCAATGCCAAGATATTTTACTTTATTAGTCACCTCACAGTCTGTTATCTCCATTAGCTCTTGCTGCTTCTGTTTGGTCATGTTCTTACATAGGATTTTTGACTTCTTTTTATTCACATAGAATCCAGCCAAATCTCCAAACTCTTTTATTTTCTCTATTACCTTTGGCATATTTTCAATTGGATCCTCTACTATTAGCATTATGTCATTCGCAAAAGCTCTGACCTTGTAGGAAAACTCTTTTATTTTCATACCTCGGATTGTATCGTCTTCACGTATTTGAGTCATCAATATTTCCAAAATCAAAATAAACAACAATGGAGACAACGGGCATCCCTGTCTAGTTCCTTTATGAATTTTCAATTTTTTTGTCAAGTCCTCATTCACAATGATTGCTGCACTCTGGTCTCTATAAATTTCCTTAACCGCTTGGATGAACTTTTCTCCCATCTGCAGCTTTTCCATAGTAGCAAACATAAAATCCCAGTTCAGATTGTCAAATGCTTTTTCCGTGTCTACGAAGAAAAAACCAACCTCTTTGTCACAGTGCTTGTCATAGTATTCAATAGCGTTTATTACTGTCCTCAAATTGTCTTTAATTTGTCTGTTAGGTAAAAATCACCAAACTCAAATGTCAGTCCTTCTGGTATTTCCCATCTGTATCTGATTTTCAACTCCTTTAGCATCTGAACCAGTTCTCTATACTTCTTCCGCTCAAACAACACCGATCTGGACAACTCTTTCATGATTCTCACCACTTTTCCATCGACTTCTAATGGATCTTGAAATTGTTTGCTCACAATTAATTCTCTTGTGCTTCTAGTCGTAAATTGAACAATCATATCCCTTGGTAACTTCCTCTGAGCTGCGAATCTGGAATTGATTCTATACACCACGTCCAGGAAAGCTGCAATTTCTTCCTCCTCTTTCCCCAGGTATTCTGCCAAAATTTCTGTAATCTGTTCTTGGGCTGATTTTCCCTCTACCTCTGGGACCGAGCGAAATCTGAGTTGCTTTTCCATCTGTTTACTTTCTGCCACGGTCATTCTGTCTCTCATCCCCCTCATTTCAGTCTTTTGAACATCTGCTAAAGTGTCCACCGATTCCTCTACTGCGTTGACTCTCTGCTGTGTAACTTGTAGATCATTTTGTATTTTATCCATACCTTTTGTCAGTTCTGCCATCTCCAATTTAAGGGCCACTTTAAAGTCTTTTAATTCTTTCGCCATCTCTAGCATCATGTCCTTAAGCTCTTTATTTCCCTCTGAAACTTTTTTATCAAGATTTTCCATCATAGCTTGCCACTCTTTCTTCGACATCGTGGGGCTAGCTCTGCTTTGCTCCCACGAGTCTGCCCTTTTCCTTAAATCTGTGACGTTGCTTTTTTACTTTCTTTTACTTTTAAAAGTCCAAATCCAGTTTATTTTTCTCAAATGCTGTTTTAAACTGTCCAAAATGTCGGGCGTTTTTTCTCTATGGTTTTATACTGAAGCGTTCGCCCTTACGTTCTTTAAAGATGGCCTACTTCCTTTTTCATTGAAGTCGCCAGTTGCCCTCTTTCAAAATGGCGTCGCCCTACTTCCGGTGTTCAAGAGAAGAGCCCTTCTCTTCTGTCTCTTTATGGTTCTGACGCACTTCCTGTTCCTCTACGTTGCACAGCAGTTCTCGCGATTTTTTAAGCTTTCTCACAGTCTATTATCTCTTCCCAGCCACAGGTATGTAAACAATAATCCAATTTCCGTGCTAGCTTCTCCTTACAAATTTACTTTTTCAAATTTTTTCTTGCCGAAATCTTCCCCTTATATAACTAATCTGTTGCAGTTCTTAAATCCACTTTTGCCTCTTATTTCTTTTTAAAATCTGTTCCGTATTGAGAGATAGTGATCTTTACCTCCTTCAGCGTTTTCCTTGGGTTGTAATCGCTGCTTCTGTTATCTGATTGAATCCAGCCCCTTTGCTGTTTGACTGAAGCTTGGGCATGTAGGTCTTATGCCAAAATTTGACTCCAGAGCCACTGCAGAGATCTTAGCAACCTTTCTTTGGGTGGGACCTCAATGGTGTGTGGGGGCTCGTTGTGTAGAGCCCCCCCTCACCCGAGATCAATGCGCCCTCAGGTTCTCAAGTGTTCTGAGAACAGCCTGAGAACAGGTGGCTGCAGGCAGTTTGTGCCCCTCCAGCCTCAAAAACAGCGGCACGGACTGCTCAGCTCTTAGAGCTGCGTTAGACCTTCATGGATCCCCAGCCGGAAGTCTGGAATTAATTAGTCTGGAATTAATTAGATTGATAGGATTCCAGCTGGAGAAGAAAGTTAAATATTTAGGGATATATTTAACATCAAAATGTAGTTCGTTAATGAAAGATAACTATGGGAAGCTGCTTCAAGAGATCAAAAAAGATCTAGAGAGATGGAAAGGACTTCACCTTTCACTGTTGGGAAGAATTACAACCATCAAAATGAATATATTACCACGAATTATATTTCTATACCAAACTATCCCGATATGTATTAACAAATCCTTTTTTGAAGAGATAAATAAGGCAGTGTCTAAAGTTATTTGGCAAGGGAAAAAACCAAGGATTGAAAGCACTTCAATATGTGAAAGAAAATGCTGGCTTTGCTTTACTGGACTGGAAAATGTATCATAAAGTGTGTTGCCTAGTGTGGGCGAGAGAGAGGAATCAAAGACTTTTGGCACTAGAAGGGCGCGATTTGCAGCTAGGATGGCATGCCTTTCTGTGGTATGGGAAAATGAAGGGACATAAATATTTTAAGAACCATTGGATTAGAAAGTCCCTCATATCAGTATGGGAAAGAACTGTACCACTAATTTATTCTAAAACTCCACAATGGGTATCACCTTTAAAAGTGTTTTCACCAAATACACCAAATGTATTTTCATTAGACAGGATGGTTAGATATAAAGATCTATTAGATGATAAAGGAAAATTAAAAACAAAAGAGGAATGACAGAAACAAGGCCTTAATTTGGATTGGTGGTCAAGGGGCTAGATAGAATCCAGATACAAAAAAGATAAAAAACTGGGAGGTTTCCATCTAGAACAAAATACTTTCAAAAAACTGTTATGTGACTCTGATGAAAAACTGATTAAAAAGATGTATGTATTTCTAATGCAAATGAAGAAGAAAAATGAGGAGCTAGAAGAATATAACAATAAATGGACCCCAAATTTAGGATATAATATTGATCCACTGCAATGGAACAAGATATGGAAAGTGAATGTTAAAATAATTAAGTCAGTGGCGTTTAAAGAGAATTTATATAAGATGCTCTATAGATGGTACTTAACACCAGATAGACTTGCTAAAATGTATAAAAATGTATCTAATAATTGCTGGAAGTGTGAGAAACATACAGGAACATTTTATCATACGTGGTGGTCTTGGAAAGAGGTACACAAATTTTGGATAATGGTCCATAGACTCTTACAAACAATTTTACAGATTACAATTCCCCTGAAACTTGAAATATTTTTGTTAAATTGTGTACCAGAAGACTTGGATAAAGATCAGAAATACTTTATTATACATGCAGTGACAGCGGCAAGAATTTTATTAGTGTTCTATTGGAAACGACCAGTAATACCCCAGCAGGAGGAGCTAATAGTGAAGATAATGGAAAATGCAAAACTATTTATTTATTTTATTTATACCCCACCCTCCCCACATATGGGCTGAAGGCAGCTAACAGCATTAAAAAAATACATTAAAAGTCAAAAAACCATAAAATCAATAATTTTTAAAAAGTCATTAAAATAGTCCAAGAGCAGGCTATTTAAACAAATATTGGGAGTCTGTATATGGGCATAGCAGATGGCCGAGGGCAGCCCCAGAAAAAGTGGTGGTCTTAGATGGAAGACGAAGGACACAACTGCTAGCACTCAGCCAAAGGCCCAGTGGAACATCTCTGTTTTACAGGACCTGTGGGACGGTAACAGGTCCCGCAGGGCCCGGATCTCCAGTGGGAGAGCGTTCCACCAGGCTAGACAACTAGACAAACTAATTTTACTAATGAAAGGACAAATGGAAGAAGACTTTTCTGCACCATGGACCCCTTTTTACAACTGGATGAGAAACAAATATAAAGATCTGAATGTAGTAATTATATGAAGGCAATATTATAACTTCTTACTACTAATCACAGTTATTAGTAGTGCAAAAAATGTAGATAAGTAGAATGCTGTTTCAAGCAGAAAGTACGATTTTTTTTGTTGCTTTCCCCCCTTTTCCCTACCCCTAATTAGTTTTCTCGTATATATATAAAAGAATGGCATCCACTCCTTTTGCTTCTAATCCGTTTTGGAGAGCCGTATGATTATAACTACTTGTTCTCTGCATTTAGCATCTGTAGCCATTAGGGCTCAGCATGAGTCATCTTTATGGGACTGAGGAACTAGCTCTAAGCACTCAAAAGAATGCGATCAGGGAGGTGGCATGAAAAAGCACCTGTGGGCAAACCGTGGCCCACACTGTCTTTAAACCCATAAGAATACCTGGGGAGATGGGCTGCCTCTGATCCCTGTGCGCCGCAGACTTCCGAGACCAACCCTCAAACACCTTCCAGGTGCAGAAGTCCCCTGTGGTGTCAGCCAGGCCACAGGCTTTGGATGCAAAAGCCAGAGCAGCCAACTGGCTCCTAATGTACCTGACAACTTGCCCCTTACCTTTTTGCACCACACAGAATTGCATCAGGTGCTCCACAGGGATGGGCCACGATAGGCAGAGACCTACCTCCTGCCTGAAACCTGCAAACTGACGTACCACTCGATTGAAGGCCCTCTGGGTACTAAGGGCCAGGGCTAACTGGATGGCCCTGAAAGCCTCAAACTCGCAATCATCCACAGACCCTGGGGCATCAGAGCTTGCTCCAAGTCGGCCTTGGGGCAAGCTGATGAAACCAGCCCATCTGTAGACGAGACAGTGAGTCTGCCACTCAATTGTTCACACCAGGGACGTGCCTGACCAAGAACAATATATTAAGGTGCAAGCACCTCAGTGTAAAAGTGCAGACCAGTTTCATGACCCTGGGTGATTTAGAAGAGAGGGACTTAACACCCACTCAGAGTGGTTTACAAAGTATGTCATTATTATCCCCACAACAAAACACCCTGTGAGGTGGGTGGGGCTGAGAGAGCTCCAGAGAGCTGTGACTAGCCCAAGGTCACCCAGCTGGCTTCGAGTGGAGGAGTGGGGAATCAAACCCAGCTCTCCAGATTAGAGCCCCGTCCTCTTAACCACTACACCAAACTGGCTCCCTCACCTCACCTGCCGCCACCAAGCATAGCCATCACTGGCAAGCTCGGCTGTGCTGTGGCCTCCATTCCTTGTGCTGGGTGACAGCAATAGCAAAATGCTCTGCTTCACCCCAGCACGAGGCATGACTGAGATGCCGTAGGGGCGGAGTCGTCTTATAAGGCCTCCAGCTCTGTCCCCCATGCACACCCGGATGCCCGGGAACGTGCCGTCCGCCTTCCTCCTCCGTGGAGGCAAACTGCGCCCCCTGGCTGAAGTGGCTGTTGCCACTGGCTGGGAGGGCCGGATGCTCAGTAAGAAAGTTCAGACATCAATGGCAGAACCATATCGCTTGGGTATAACTGACAAGTGTATAACGCTCGAGATTTTGACGGCATTATGAAAATCTACGACTACCCATCGTAGGGTGAGTCAGGAACCCCAGAAAGCAACTTTTGTGCACAACATTCATGAATTCCTGCAGCTGTGCATCTGTTTATTTTGCTTGTCCTCAAGAGCTGTAGGAAATGATCGAATCTCAAACTTGGTATAATTACGGCATATGAAAGTGAAATTAGCATCCAGCCCAAACTGTGAAGAAACACAATAAATCTGTTCTCTTTTGTCTGAATAAAGTAAATGTACGTTTGATGCCACATTCACTTAGCACTTAAGCAGACAGGGCAGTCATGATGAGTGGGCACCATGTGCAACAGGGCATCAATCCAGATTGCAACAGGGCATCAATTCAGATTCCAGGAAATCCTAGAGAAAACAACTCAGAGAACACTTATGTAAAATCCTGGGGTTGGCAATTTCCACCACTTCTCTCTTCCTGCTGCAGATCACCCTCATGTTATTCTTCAGAATTGTCAGGTCTTGCCAGGTACCTTCACAAACACTTCACTGCATCACTCCGGTGCATGAGTTAAAGATGTTTTATTAAGGAAAGATACCAGTATCAAGAAGCTGTAACAGTGGAAATTGACTGGAATGCCTAAAGGTAGTACAAAAAAGGATCAATTATAGGTCAGTGTCTCCACCCACCCCCCCTCCAGTGGGAAGGAGAGGCTGTTGGAGGTTTTTGTGTCGCATCGCCTGGGAAGAAGGGAGGGGGAGAAAAGAGCTCAGCTCAGTCTCTGTGTTAAGTCCAAGGTCAGGTTCTCAGGCTTCGGCAGGAACTCGTAACCTAAACACCTTGCCTGGAAGATAAGCAGTTAGTAGCAAAGCAACAGACCTCTGGTTCCACTCTGCACTGACTCAGAGGCACTACAGCACAATACTACATCACAATACACCTGAAGCATGGCAGATATGCTGAACAAGAACCCCCAAAGCTACATTTCATGCCGATCAGAGATCTGCTGTAGGAAGATGACTGTGTCATGTGCTGTCAAGTTGCTTCCCACTTGTGGTGACCCTATGAATGAATTTCCTCCAAAATGTCCTATCTTTAACATCCCTGCTCAGATCTTCCAAACTGAAGACCATGAGTTTCTTTATTGAGTCAAATCAAAAAGAGTCCAGTAGCACTAAGACTAACCAACTTTATTGTAGCATAAGCTTTCGAGAATCACAGTTCTCTTCCTCAGATGCATGGAGGGTAAGAAGAAACAGATCCATGCATCTGACGAAGAGAACTGTGATTATCGAAAGCTTATGCTACAATAAAGTTGGTTAGTCTTAAAGGTGCTACTGGACTCTTTTTGATTTTGCTACTACAGACTAACACGGCTAACTCCTCTGGATTTATTGAGTCAAGCCATCTCCTTTTGGGTCTTCCTCTTTTTCTTCTGCCTTCCACTTTTCCTAGCATTATTATCTTTCCCAGTGAGTTTTGTTTCCTTTCAGTGAGTCCAAAGTACGACAGTCTCATTTTCATCATTTTAGCTTCTAGGGAGAATTTCAGGTTTGATTTGTCAAAGTTGTGTAAATCTTCAGAAGTCATTACTTTTGTCTTCTTGATGGTCAGCTCAGCTGTAATCTTGCTTTGGCACTTTTTCCTTTAACCTTTATCAGTAGTCATTTCGAGTCTTCACTATTTTCTGCTAGTAATGTGGTGTTATCCATATATCTCAGATCATTAGCGTTTCTTTCACCAATTTTCACTCCACCTTCTTCTAGATCTAATCCAGATTTCCTTATGATATGTTCTGCATATAGCTTGGGCAGAGAGGGAAATAATATGCAGCTCTGTCTGATACCTTTGCCAATTAAAAACCATTCTGTTTCTCCATCTAACAGTAGACTCTTGTCCAGAATACAGTTTGCACATCAAAACTATCTGATGTTTATTTTAAAACCATCTATGGCCTTTTATTATCCTCACAGTCAAAAGCTTTGATGTAGTCTATAAAGCACAGGCTGATTTTCCCACAGGCAGCGGGAAGGAGGAGGCAGGAAAATTTGTATCTGCAGGTGGGAAACTTGTCTAGATCTAACCCAAAGAAAAAAATTAAAAACAACCAATCATGTATGGTGAACTTTGCTTTTTCTTCATCCTACACCTCAGCAAACAGTGTCTAAGTTGTGCTCAGTTATTACAATTTGTGAGAGACTTGGAACCATCCCCCAAATTGGCATGAGCTCAGCATATTTCAGTTTCCCCCCAAAAACCCATGCAATTGCATGTCTGTTGTTTTAGAAACATTGAGATGCCTGACTTGAGTTCTGTTAAGAAACCATTTTCACATTTTGACCAGGGCTTTTTTTCAGCAGGAACACGGGGGAACGGAGTTCCGGAACCTCTTGAAAATGGTCACATGGCTGGTGGCCCCGCCCCCTGATCTCCAGACAGAGGGGAGTTGAGATTGCCCTATGCGCCACTCGGCAGTGCGGAGGGCAATCTCAACTCCCCTCTGTCTGGAGATCAGGGGGCGGGGCCACCAGCCATGCGACCATTTTCTCCAAGGGCAACCCACTGAGTTCCACCACCTCTTTTCCCAGAAAAAAAGCCCTGATTTCGACAATCACAGTCCCACTTTGGTTCTAGAACATGTGACAACACCTTGTTTTACCACAGCTTGATTCAGCTTTGGGCACGGGCCATACGCTTGTCACCGAGGCAACTCAAAAAGATCACTCAAAGAGGTTGACTCTATCTTTCTGGCTTAGTATCATCAGTTGTGTGACAGAGGTGAATGGGAGTTAAGTGGTTAGTTAACTAGTTTTCAATAGTATTTGCACAAAAAGCTGCATGGTTTGCAATGATTGTGGCAAACACTGATGCAATGCTACTCAGCCCTGTTCCCTCCCACAGTTAGTTCTGCTTAGATTACAAATATCATCCATGTTCACTGAAAGAGAAAAAAACAAAGATACATTCTGGTAGATCTTAAGAACTAGCTGGACGAGCAAAAGAGTTTTTCTGAACTTGGGAGAGAACGTATTCATGAGAGTCAGAGGCTTGCTTTTGAAATATGTTAGAAAAATCCATCAAGGCAGAGGGGGTTTCTGCACAGGTTTTTTCTGGCCCCCTGCTGCCTTAATTCACCCCCTGATTTCACTGTGTTGGTTTTTTTTTGCCTTTAGTTTTCGCTTCCGTTTTTTGGGGGGTTCTTCTCCATTTTTTCCCCTGGTTCTTTAGAGATCATTTTTACCCTTATCTTTTCCCGGAAGCTAATCTTGAGTCGATTTTTTCCTCATGCATGTTTCTTTTGGTTTTGTTTGTCCCCCCCACTCCCCCCCCACCTCCAAACCCATTTTTTTGATGATCGGGCTTTCATCATCACAGAAACTCTCTTTCCTCCACTTCCTTTCTCTCCCTCCTGGTTTTGTTGTCTATCCTTTTTTAATTATAATGTTCATAACACTACTGTTATAATAACAGATGCAGCAGATTCTCTGAATTCTCAGCTTTTTTTTAAAAAATGTAGCCTCTAGCCCTTCCATTGCAGAGATATGTCTTTTCCCTTCTATATCTGCAAGGGAAGGGGCTAGAGGCGTACTTTAAAAAAAATGGAAGTTGGGTTTTAGAGATTCTGCTGCATCTATTATTACAAAGGTAGCCATTTGAAAATGAGAATTCTTTTTGAAAAATTGGAGAATCCCTGGTTGCCCGGGGAATTTGCTTTTTCATTTAGTTGAAGTGAACCAAACCCAGTTATAACAGCACCCTCCCACCAAAAAGTTTGTATTTTCATTTCAGTCCTTACCACGCAGCAACAGCAGCAGGCAAGCAGGCACTGGGCCAGTACAGCCGCATCTGGTTCTCCTTAATGACAATGTGCATGAGTGCATCTTTTCTTTTTCTGGTGCTCCCCTGGTGCTACCCAGGTAATGGCATTGTGTATCTCAGTTGGAGGGAAGGGGAAATGTGCATTATTATTTTTTTTGCAGCACTATCTGGGCGCTGATCTGTCTCTCACTCTCCCATCAGGGCACTTGGACAATCAGTTGCTGTGAGGAAAAGTGCTGCTGGGTAGGATGCAAGTGGTCTATCAATTGAACTTATAAACGCCATGGAAGACTTCAATTATAAGATTGCAATCCTAAAGATACTTCCCTGGGCATGAGCACCATTGAATAACATGGGAGAATTCTTCCACCTTTTTCAGATGTTACAATGGCAGGTACTGGTAGCCCGCCAACCATAATAATAACAGTAACAATAACAACAACAACAACAACAACATTCGATTTATATACCACCCTTCAGGACAACTTAATGCCCACTCAGAGCGGTTCACAAAGTATGCTATTATTATCCCCACAACAATAATCACCCTGTGAGGTGGGTGGGGCTGAGAGAGCTCCAAGAAACTGTGACTGACCCAAGGTCACCCAACTGGCTTCAAGTGGAGGAGTGAAGAATCAAACCTGGCTCTCCAGATTAGAGTCCTGCCGTTCTTAACCACCACACCAAACTTTCTCTCAACCATGCATATTGGTTGCACATGCTACCAGTGACCCTCCTAACAGATGCAGTTGTCATGTTTTCTCAAAGGGGCAATGTGTGGATTTTGTAGATGTGTATAGCCTCTGCATGAAACTCTGATTTTTCAGGGTTCTGGTTCACGTATACTGAAGTTGAAAATCAAACTACATGGTGACTGTGCATATTGAAGGATCTGCATGTGGTTGCTGGCATCCCAGTAATATATGAGAAGGCTAGCAACGACCTCAGTTGTATTTGTATAGCAATACATCAGATCCTTGTGTTAACAAAGTTTGATAAACATACGTTGATTAAACATTTTTGCAGTTAATTACCTGGAGCATTTTTATATTTTGTGAAAAATCTCAGAGCATGATTGATCTCAGAGCATGATTGATATAAAAAGTGTCAGAAGACACCAGATAGGGTGAGCTGAGTGCTTTTAATGAACATTTTTGTCAGCTGCAAAAGGTACTGTGTCACAGCTATAGCCAGAAATATAGGGGAACAGTTGCTGGTCTTGATTAGAAGATCATGGAGAATGCTTCTTCAGCCCAGAATCTGGCCTGGCCTGATGTCTCAGCTAAGCATGCCAAATAGGGCACCCAGAAGGCCAGAATAGCCTTGGAGAGGTGTAAGAAACAGAAGAGCAAAAGAAGAAAATGATCCTCAGTAGATTGGAAACAGTCTAATTCATATCAAAGGATAATGTGTATTGGAGCCAGGAGCAAGAAGCCTTTAAGAGTGACAAAAACATCCAGCTAAATACAAAAAAGAAGACACAGTTCAAAGCTGGAATCCAACAGATAATCATAAGCATGAGCAACTTGTAATAGCCATTTTTGATAATTTTGGTTATGATAAAAACCAGTAAGAACATGTTAACACAAACTTATCTTTTTTTCAGAAGATAAAGACATATAGATAGCTTTGCATAGTATTTGAATAATCATAGATCCAGAGAAGTTAGCCATGTTAGTCTGTAGTAGCAAAATAGTAAAGAGTCAATAAGTTGGTTAGTCTTAAAGGTGCCACAGGACTCTTTACTATAGTAATTGAAGTTATAATTAGTTATCCAAGAATGTGTCAGATGGGACAGTTAGTCATTGTTGGAATATGATTTTGAAAACCTATAAATAAGGGAGTCTGTAGTGATTATCAACTACTACTTAGAAGGGGTTTCTTGCCTGTCACGTGCTTATTTTTGGTTAAAAAAATCATGAATGTGCTCAAATAATTGCTCTCCTTCAATTATCTATGTAGAATCAATGAAAGGTATTATATTCTTTTGTAAAGAATCATGTAAAATTATTAAGATGTGAATAGTTTTAATAACAAGATATAACACAAATGATTCTCTAGTAATATTTTTATTTGTGTACTATACCCTGAAGAAACCAAAAATATTGTTGAGTTATACCTCGTGCCAAGAGACGAGTGATCTGCTGTAGGAAAGGGCTTCTTTAGTGAGTACTGTATCTGAATTAGACCTGACAAGAGTTGTCCAGAGCAACTATCTCCTTTTAGGTGATTTTTTGTTGTTATTCTTGCTTGGGAACTATCCTGTAGGAAACATTCCCCCTCTCTGCTATAATCCATAGTGGGCATTTTTTTTTTAAAAAAAAGTTCCTTTCAGCTCATGGAAATCTTCCCAAGAAATCTCTATCTCAGGGTTCTGTCACATTCAGAGGTGAGACTGGTCGGAACCAGAGATGTGGCCTTCTCTGCAGTGGCACTTTGACTTGGGGACGTCCTTTCCAGGGACATTCATCTGGTGCTTGATGAGTTATTGGGATCGATGGAGATGTGGAACGGCAATGGAAAACGCCACGAACTGCTGCAAAGTAGACAAGTATCTTTTATTGTATCCTGGAAATATTTTAAGTTCATACAATTAGAAAAGCGTGGGATTTGAGTTTGATCATGCATAGATATAAATATCTATCGATCCAGCTTAGAATAGATTTTGATTGACCTGGTTTTGTGAGAGTGAGTTGTTTTAATGTGTTAATTATATATTGGCTTGACTTGTTATTGTTCTCAGCTTTTTGGTACGGTTTTATTTTTATCTGCCCTGAGCCTGCGAAAGCGGGGAGGGCAGAATATAAATATAATAAATTAAATTAAAATTAAATTATTGGGTTGTTGTGAGCTGCTTCAGGCAGGTTCTGGACAGGCAGCACACATATTTTCCAAACAGCTAAATAAAGACATACGTACAAACATATTGGCTGAAACAAGGACAGTGTCTTCTAAGAAGAACCCCAGTTTTGTGTCGGAAGTTGTTAGACTGCTTATGTATACCAACACAATACTGCCCTTTCCCATAGAGCCAAACAAATGTTCTCCTGCTTTTCTATTTGTGCAGCTGTGTACTCATGCACACCTTTTGGGAATGCAGCCATCGGGGTGGGGTTCAGTAAATGCTGAGTCCCTTATGTCCCTTCTAAATGAATTCGCTGTAAGCGTTTGAAGATGTATCTGACAAAAAACTGATGGGCTTTCGTTTTTCACGGGGGAGGGGTGTGTGTGACCTTTCAGTGTTGTCAGACGGGGTTGATTTGCTGTCATCACATTCTTCTGTCTCTTGTACAAAATGTCCATCTGAAAAGGAAGAAAAACCCTTTCCTTAAAAATGGCATTTCTTTCTTACACGCCTGCCACAGGCTTTACACAGCTACATGCCACTGAGTGACAGCTGGCGTGTGGCAACCCCAAGAAGGGGCTTGCATGGCAAGCGAGCAGCAGAGGTGGTTTGCCATTGCCTGTCCAAGCAGAGTGTTCCTCGGTGGCTCCCCCACCCAAGTGCTGACCCTGCGGAGCTACCAAGATTTGATAAGATGGGGCTTCACCACACTGTCATCCTTCCCTGCCACAGGCGTTGCTCTTGAGGGAAAAGTCAGGTGTGTCTTCCACACAGGGATGGGATGTTGTGGTTTCTCCATTGCTGGTGCAGCTGCAGATTAAGCGCAGCAGCAACAGGGTTTCCACATGGCAGATTTCCCCCCCATCATTTCCCTTCCTCAGTCCCCCAGAAGTTACCACCACCCCCTTTTGCATTCTGTTTTCAAACTGCAGCAGAATGATGCAGGGCTTTTTTCTAGCTGGAATACAGAGGAATGGAGTTCTGTCACCTCTTGAAAATGGTCATATGGCTGGTGGCCCCGCCCCCTGAACTCCAGACAGAGGGGAGTTTAGATCGCCCTCCGTGCCGCTGGCACAGAGGGCAATCTAAACTCCCCTGTCTGGAGATCAGGGGGCGGGGCCACCGGCCATGTGACCATTTTCGCTGAGGCAATTTAAACTTTAAATAACTCCCCCCTTGTTCCAGCTGACCCAAAGTGTCGTCATTGTGTGGTCCTGAGTTCCACCACCTCTTTTCCCAGAAAAAAAGCCCTGGAACGATATAACATCATAACTATCGGTGTAGCTTGTTTTTTTGAATTCCCAAGTTTATTTTTTTAAAAAGTCTCCAGTCTTTGTTGAGATATAAAGAAAAAGGCATGTGTCCACAAGGGAAGATGCTAGAGATTTACTTTTTAAAAAAATGAAATCTGAAACGTCAATGAACGTGCTTCAGCTATAATTACAGTGCTATATTGATAAAATGATATTCTAGTGAAAAAGTTTTAAAAGCTAGAAAAATCTCTGGTGGCAGTTGGAGGAAATGGCTGCCATGGGGACAGGGTCAGGGAAAATGGCTGCCACGTGGGCCACTCAATCCACATTTTTCCACCCACACCGTAGCTATCCAGACTTTACTGTGATCTTTCCCAAAACTTTGTAGCAAAGCAGGTTTAGAGAGAAGCTAAAAAACGCCCCCCTCCCCGGCCCGGAGGTGCACAAATGCCCATAATACTTTGAGGAAGCTGGAAAAAAAATCCACTTCCCCAAAGCACTGAACTTAGAGCAGATGGCCCATGCAAAAGACACCCCCTGAGATGGACATACCCAAGCACTGCTTCATGTGCTGTTCTCCAACACTGAGATCCATTGCCATTTCATGTCCTTATCACAATTGTTTCCCAATGGTTTACAATCAAGACACTCCTTTTACAATGACCTTCCTACTTTAAAAGCTTCGCATGTTTGCAATGTATCAAAGGCAAAGCATGAGATTCTGGAGCGTGTTCTACACAGATTGAACATGAGCTGGAACAAATGGGCCTCAGTGTTACCTATGGAAAGTGACGTTCTGAGCAGAGTTCTGCCTTTCTAAGTCAAGAAAGATGGTTTTGTTCTTCTTGCCGACCAAGCCCTCTGCCTCGCCCACCATTGCAGTTTTGCTTAAGTTGCCTCCCCAGCTTCTTTTTATGTGAATAGAAAGTTGCATTTTTTTCCTACCAGGCTAAATAATAACTAGGGGAGTGGGAAGGATTTGTGTCAAGGAAACCTACAGCTCTCCTCATATGAAATTAAAGCTATCAAGAGATCTCAGAAATGAGATCCACACACTCATGAAAGACCCTTCTTAATCACTGATATTTTGTGCCACATCTAGGACAAACTTCCTTTCATTGAAGGGGGAAGCATTTTGCTTCTCTCTCCCGCCATCTCTTTATGTCATTTTAGTCCCAAATTTTGTCCCTGGCCCCCACAACAACCCTGTGAGGTACGTCAGTCTGAGACACATTTTGCCCCCTTTATGAGACCCTTATGACGCTGCCTCTCTGCCGTTCTTAATGTCCTCTTGGATTTTTTGCTGCCCCAGAAGGCCCCCTCCCCTTAGCTCTCCCAGTTTAACCCACAGTACATGAAGGCTTCGCTATACCTGGTAGGATGAAAGAAGGGTCAGAACGTGGGAGTTGCTGTGAAGTAAAAAGGAATTGCCCAACCTGGAGCTGGCACCCTTAATGAGAAGGGGGGCTATCTGCTGGGCAAACTGGACTGCACCCCCTGAAGCCTTGCCCCCCCCCCATAGTTTTCATAAGCGTCACCTTTTGTGGGGGATAGCCAGGAAATTATCCAAGGCATAAGGAGGGGAATTCTTTTCACCCCTTTGGAAAAAGGTGAAGGGGGGACGCCTAGGTTCTCTTCCTCACCCTAGGAGGACTCCAAACAGATGGGAGTAAAGGGTGGGTGACACGGGGGTGAGGAGACAGAGGAACCAATTTTCTGTAAAAGTGTCAGTGGCCAGAGGGCCACCCACTTCCCCCCCCCCAGCAGAGGTGGAATCCACGTGCCCACACGCACTAGTCTGACTTCCCCCGTACACTCCTTCCCCACCATTGTCGGTCCCGGCCAAGCAGGGAGGTTGCTGGCTCCACGGCTGAAGTGCCATGGCCGCCAGGGTCCCGGGCTCTGAGGAGAGCGAGGGTGCCCCTGCCCGGCCATGCCGCACGGCCCGGCCTCTGGCCCACTCTCATCCCCAGCTCTCCCTCTGATGAGGCGACTGGTGGCTTCACTGCCAAAGCCCCATGGATGCCAAGGTGCCTGGCCAGGAGGCTGCCTGCACAGCCCAGCACGCGTCCTCCCTCTCACACATCCGGGGTGGGGGCTCGGGTCGAGCCACGGAGCTGTGGTGAGAAAGCAGGACCACAAGTTTTGAGCACCCTCCAGGTCCTTTCAGCAAATTCTGGCTGCTCTCCAGGTCCTTTCAGCACTCTTCAAAAGTCCACAAGGAGGCGTTTAAAGGAATTTAAAGCAATAGGGCCACAGGCAGGTGACTCGGCGGCGGCAGCACTCTTCCCCGGGATGCCACCAGAGCAGCAGGCTCTTCTGAAGGAAGCCAGCGTCTGATGCAATAGCTCTGGTGTGGCTAGATTGAAGCAAAAGTTGGAAAGGGTCAAATGCACCAAGCAATGCTGGTCCCACTGGGGTAAGAAAGTTCTTCTCCTTCTGTCCCCCTCTCCGCTTCCAGTAAGCTTGCTGCCACCTCTAATATTCTCAGAAGAACAGAAACGGGAACAAAAATGGAGGTGAGATGTTGGCCCTCGTTGAGTATTTGAAGGGCTCTCACAGAGAGGATGAAACAGAGTTGTCTTCTGTTGCCCCAGTGGTTTAGACCAGAAACAATGGGTTAAAATTAAAGCAAAAGAGTTTTGGGTTAAACATTAGGAGGAATTTTCTGACAGAGTGGTTTCTCAGTGGAAAAGGAGGTGGTGGGCTCTCCTTCCTTGGAGGTGTTTAAGAAGAGGATAGATGGCCACCTGACAGCTATGACTTAATATGAATGTACACAGATCGGGAAAGGGAGGGTATGAAGAGATGAGTCGGTAGTAGGCTCTTGTGGCCCTTTCTTAGATGCCCAGGGCAATGCCCATCGCCACTTTGGGGACGGAAAGGAATTTTCCTCTAGGCCAGATGGACCTGGTATCCTGGAAAGATTTTTTACCTTCTTCTGGGCATAGAGCAGAGGTCACTGGAGAGGTGAGGGGGGAGGGTTGGAATAGCTGTGAATTCCCCCTATTCTGCTGGTGGTTGGACTAGCTGACCCTTCCAGTCCCTTCCAGCTCTCTGTTTCTATGCTTCCAAATGCTTGAATGACAGTGAGAATGTATGCGTAGAAACATCTGCAAAGACCATCCTCTGTGGCAGAATTGCTCACTCTTTTGAAGAAAACCCTGTTATCTGATCATCATTCATTCTGTTGTTTTCCCCTCTGCTTCCTTTCCCTGTATTCACGATAGTATGAGAAGTAAAATGATGGCCATTTAAGTTTTCCAGAGTTTACCAACTGTGCAATGTTTTTCCATGTAAAGAAGTTTGAGTATTTTATTCCTGCTTGCTTACTTGAGGGGTTTATAAATTGTTGCTGTGAGTTTAAATGCAGGTCTCTGAGGAAAGGTGGGGGGGGGGTGGAGAGGTGAATGGAGTATATTCGGATTGGACAGATGCTATACTCTAGAAGGCAGAGTAAACCACAGTTTGTGGTCAATGTTGAGGGAATGATTTTGAGCCACTCTTTGTAAGAGAGAGGTTATTCTAGTTAAGTCAGGCAACTTTCGGGAGCCTGAGCTGTCTTTGTGGAATGGTGAAAAATTCTAGTTAAGTCAGACGGCTGGTGTATGTGGCTGAAAGAGGGTATGTGTATATTCGAGTGAGAGACTGATCTTTCTAAGCCAGGCAAGTTGTGTGGGAAGGCCTGGGTAACTATATGTCTGTGGGGATTAGATGAAAGTTTATTCTGTTAATGAAGATATGTGTGGAAAATTAATCTGTGTGGCTGGGTTTGTGAGTATATAACTGTCTTTGAAACCACCAAGCTTAAGAACCATTCTGAAACCAATATGCTTATCAAAACTTTGCAATCATCATGCTTAAGTACTTACAAATAAATTCTACTTTTGTTTAAGGAAAAGAAAATCCCCACCCTTATGTGCTGTCAAACTATTATTTGCCACCCTAGTTGGAATGAAGAGACAGACACCAAGTTTGGATATAAGGGCCGCTTTATTAACTTCATAGAACTAGAACAAGCCAGAACAGTGGCAAGGGCCTAAAGCGGTACAGGTCAAGCCACGGGGTTAGGACCCCGTGCCTTGACCTGTCTGCTGCCTTGACCTGTCCGGCCGAGCCATGAAGCCCCGGGTGCAACCCATCCATGGATGGTGCGGACCCGGCTGGCCAGGCAATTTAGTCACCCCCCTCTCAAGCTCCTGAACACCTCAGCCATACAGCAGTGAGGGAAGGACTTGCACGCAGGGGTTCCTCAAGGCAGCCTGCCCCTGCAGCTGGCAGCCATCAAAGCAGTACCAGCCCTTCAGGCAGGCCCCTCTTTGCACCATCAGGGACGCGCCAAGGGTGCTCACCAGCCCGCACCCTATCTCAAACTCAAACCTGCCAACGCCAGGGCCAAGCCTCTGCTTAGGCCCTAGTGACCCCACTGGTAGCCTAAGGCTAACTGGAGCCCTTGCTGCAAATCCTCCATAAAAAATTGTATTGCCTGCTGAGGAAGATGTCTTTGCCCTTAGTGGCCAGGTGAAGCCCCATTACCTCGGTAGAGGTTGGCAAATTCAGCCTAGTATGTGGAAGTGTGGCAAATAAAGGCCCATACCATCCCCGAAAGTTTTCTCTATGGCTCCGTTAGCCTTTCGTCTAGCCCTCTTGAGGGCTAATGAGTCCCAAGCTTCCCGCTGCACTGACACGGAAGCATTATGGACCAATCATCAACACACCAGGCCACTACTTGCCTTTGCATTGGAAGTCTGTGTGAGCCCTTAACGAAAGTGCCATGCCCTGCAGCCAAGATCATGCCCAGCAAACCAAGGTCATTACCACGCGGTGAATGACCAGAACGTGAGGTGGAGGACTGCACCTCCCCTCAAACCATCATGCCACTACTTGCCTGGGTGCTGCAAGCCTGTGTGAGCCTGTAAGGAAAGGGCCATGCCCTGTGAGCCAAGGTCATACCACCCAAGTGAATGACCCAAACATGAAATGGAAGCCACTCCTCCCCTACAGCTCATGAGGCCACCATGCTTATGTGTGCAAATCTGCCTGAGCCTATACCAGAACAGCCACACTCTGCAGCCAAGGTCATTACAGCCCAAATGAATGACCAGTATGTGAGGTGGAGGACTGCTCCTCCCCTTGAGTGCACTGGGCTGTTTTGCCTATGCATGCACATCTGTGGGGCCTGTAACGGAAGGGCTGTGCCCTTGGGAAGCCCAGCTTATTACTTCCAGGTGAATGACCAGGAGTGAGGCAAAGGACCCCACATCCCAACAAACAGAAGTAGCAGCTCAGCCATCACTTCCCCTGTGGCTAATGCGGAGTCAACCAGACCCTTCCTTAAGGTCTTGGGTCATCACTGCAGTAATGCTCAGGATCTAACTCCCATGCCCACCATTAATGTCATACGACCCCAAAAACTGCCTGGGCTTACTTCAAACTTGGAGGTTTAGTGGTGAACCAAAAGGCGCCTAAGCTGTCTGTTGGCAGCCACTGGATGTGAGGCAAGCCCCTTAACTTTCCACTCACCCATAATAAGTTTGATCCCGGTGGAAGCCGGGTTCAGGCAGCAGGTCCAAGGCTGACTCAGCCCTCCATCCCCCTGAGGCCGGCAAAATGAGCACCCAGCCCCCCCCCCCCCGCCGGGGTCAAAGTGCAGACAACTGGGGAAGGCAACGGCAAACCAGCCAGCACAAAGTCCACCAAGAAAACGTCACAACGCGACATCCCCTCAGGGGATGACCTGGTGCCTGCACAGGGGACCACCTTTACCTTTTTACTAATACTAATACTAATACTAATACTAATACTAATACTAATACTAATACTAATACTAATACTAATACTAATACTAATACTAATACTAATACTAATACTAATACTACCACCCTTCAGGATAACTTAACACTCATTCAGAGTGGTTTGCAAAGCATGCCATTATTATCCCCACATAACAAACACCCTGTGAGGTGGGTGGGGCTGAGAGAGCTCCCAAAAGCTGTGACTGACCCAATATCACCCAGCTGGCTTCAAGTGGAGAAGTGGGGAATCAAACCCAGTTCTCCAGATTAGAGTCACATGCTCTTAACCACTACACCAAACTGGCTCTCACACCAAACTGGCTCACCGAAATGGTGGGAGAGATCTATCAGCTCAGGCAGAACTCCTACAGACCAACTGGTACTCCAGCCTAGGGACTGCTGGCCACTTGGTCATAGGTTCACCAGATGCTGGGGGTGATCCACCCGGTTGCCAAGCAACAATAGCCCTCCCTGGGGGCATAGCTCGGAGGAAATCCGAGGGACAAGCTGCACCATTCCATCTGCAGGCAATACTGGGCACTGCCTTAAAACCCAAACGCCGGGACCAGTCTCCAGAACCCACCAGGACCCATCTCAAAATCCTATACCACTCGGATGAAAGAGGGTTAGGTATGGGCACCACTGCCTAATTATATACATGAAGTGGGTTGAGGGGCTATATAGTTCCCTCCCCCATAATCCAACTGCCATGAGGACTGGAAAACTCCAGTCACATATGATTTATAGTTAGACTCCTGTACTGACTGGTAAATGGGCCACTTCTTAGCCTACCAGTCCCCTGAACTAAACCCAGACGCCACTGGGGCCCAAGGCAGCAGAAACTCCAAGGAAACTCCTCTTCTAGGTGCCAACCCAGAAGCCATTGGGCCCCAAGGCAGCATAGACTCCAAGGAAACTCCTCTTCTAGGTGCCAACCCAGAACCCATTGGGCCCCAAGGCAGCATAGACTCCAAGGAAACTCCTCTTCTAGGTGCCAACCCAGAAGCCATTGGGCCCCAAGGCAGCATAGACTCCAAGGAAACTCCTCTTCTAGGTGCCAACCCAGAACCCATTGGGCCCCAAGGCAGCAGAAACTCCAAGGAAACGCCTCTTCTAGGTGCCAACCCAGACGCCATTGGGCCCCAAGGCAGCATAGACTCCAAGGAAACTCCTCTTCTAGGTGCCAACCCAGAAGCCATTGGGCCCCAAGGCAGCATAGACTCCAAGGAAACGCCTCTTCTAGGTGCCAACCCAGACGCCATTGGGCCCCAAGGCAGCATAGACTCCAAGGAAACGCCTCTTCTAGGTGCCAACCCAGACGCCATTGGGCCCCAAGGCAGCATAGACTCCAAGGAAACGCCTCTTCTAGGTGCCATCCCAGAAGCCATTTGGCCCCAAGGCAGCATAGACTCCAAGGAAACGCCTCTTCTAGGTGCCAACCCAGACGCCATTGGGCCCCAAGGCAGCATAGACTCCAAGGAAACGCCTCTTCTAGGTGCCATCCCAGAAGCCATTTGGCCCCAAGGCAGCAGAAACTCCAAGGAAACGCCTCTTCTAGGTGCCAACCCAGAAGCCATTGGGCCCCAAGGCAGCAGAAACTCCAAGGAAACGCCTCTTCTAGGTGCCATCCCAGAAGCCATTGGGCCCCAAGGCAGCATAGACTCCAAGGAAACGCCTCTTCTAGGTGCCATCCCAGAAGCCATTGGGCCCCAAGGCAGCATAGACTCCAAGGAAACTCCTCTTCTAGGTGCCAACCCAGACGCCATTGGGCCCCAAGGCAGCATAGACTCCAAGGAAACGCCTCTTCTAGGTGCCATCCCAGAAGCCATTGGGCCCCAAGGTAGCATAGACTCCAAGGAAACTCCTCTTCTAGGTGCCAGCCCAGAAGCCATTGGGCCCCAAGGCAGCATAGACTCCAAGGAAACGCCTCTTCTAGGTGCCATCCCAGAAGCCATTTGGCCCCAAGGCAGCAGAAACTCCAAGGAAACTCCTCTTCTAGGTGCCAACCCAGACGCCATTGGGCCCCAAGGCAGCAGAAACTCCAAGGAAACGCCTCTTCTAGGTGCCAACCCAGAAGCCATTGGGCCCCAAGGCAGCATAGACTCCAAGGAAACGCCTTCTAGGTGCCAACCCAGACGCCATTGGGCCCCAAGGCAGCATAGACTCCAAGGAAACTCCTCTTCTAGGTGCCAACCCAGAAGCCATTGGGCCCCAAGGCAGCATAGACTCAAAGGAAACTCCTCTTCTAGGTGCCAACCCAGAAGCCATTGGGCCCCAAGGCAGCATAGACTCCAAGGAAACGCCTCTTCTAGGTGCCAACCCAGACGCCATTGGGCCCCAAGGCAGCATAGACTCTAAGGAAACTCCTCTTCTAGGTGCCAGCCCAGAAGCCATTGGGCCCCAAGGCAGCATAGACTCCAAGGAAACTCCTCTTCTAGGTGCCAACCCAGAAGCCATTGGGCCCCAAGGCAGCAGAAACTCCAAGGAAACTCCTCTTCTAGGTGCCAACCCAGACGCCATTGGGCCCCAAGGCAGCATAGACTCCAAGGAAACGCCTCTTCTAGGTGCCAACCCACAAGCCATTGGGCCCCAAAGCAGCATAGACTCCAAGGAAACGCCTCTTCTAGGTGCCAGCCCAGACGCCATTGGGCCCCAAGGCAGCAGAAACTCCAAGGAAACGCCTCTTCTAGGTGCCAACCCAGACGCCATTGGGCCCCAAGGCAGCATAGACTCCAAGGAAACTCCTCTTCTAGGTGCCAACCCAGACGCCATTGGGCCCCAAGGCAGCAGAAACTCCAAGGAAACGCCTCTTCTAGGTGCCAACCCAGAAGCCATTGGGCCCCAAGGCAGCAGAAACTCCAAGGAAACGCCTCTTCTAGGTGCCAACCCAGAAGCCATTTGGCCCCAAGGCAGCATAGACTCCAAGGAAACGCCTCTTCTAGGTGCCAACCCAGACGCCATTGGGCCCCAAGGCAGCATAGACTCCAAGGAAATGCCTCTTCTAGGTGCCAGCCCAGACGCCATTGGGCCCCAAGGCAGCATAGACTCCAAGGAAACGCCTCTTCTAGGTGCCAACCCAGAAGCCATTGGGCCCCAAGGCAGCATAGACTCCAAGGAAACGCCTCTTCTAGGTGTCAACCCAGACGCCATTGGGCCCCAAGGAAGCAGAAAGTCCAAGGAAACGCCTCTTCTAGGTGCCAACCCAGACGCCATTGGGCCCCAAGGCAGCATAGACTCCAAGGAAACTCCTCTTCTAGGTGCCAACCCAGAAGCCATTGGGCCCCAAGGCAGCATAGACTCCAAGGAAACGCCTCTTCTAGGTGCCATCCCAGAAGCCATTGGGCCCCAAGGCAGCATAGACTCCAAGGAAACGCCTCTTCTAGGTGCCAACCCAGACGCCATTGGGCCCCAAGGCAGCATAGACTCCAAGGAAACGCCTCTTCTAGGTGCCAGCCCAGACGCCATTGGGCCCCAAGGCAGCAGAAACTCCAAGGAAACTCCTCTTCTAGGTGCCAACCCAGACGCCATTGGGCCCCAAGGCAGCAGAAACTCCAAGGAAACGCCTCTTCTAGGTGCCAACCCAGAAGCCATTGGGCCCCAAGGCAGCATAGACTCCAAGGAAACGCCTCTTCTAGGTGCCAACCCAGAAGCCATTGGGCCCCAAGGCAGCATAGACTCCAAGGAAACTCCTCTTCTAGGTGCCATCCCACAAGCCATTTGGCCCCAAGGCAGCATAGACTCCAAGGAAAAGCCTCTTCTAGGTGCCAACCCAGACGCCATTGGGCCCCAAGGCAGCATAGACTCCAAGGAAACGCCTCTTCTAGGTGCCAACCCAGAAGCCATTTGGCCCCAAGGCAGCAGAAACTCTAAGGAAACTCCTCTTCTAGGTGCCAACCTAGACGCCATTGGGCCGCAAGGCAGCATAGACTCCAAGGAAACGCCTCTTCTAGGTGCCAACCCAGACGCCATTGGGCCCCAAGGCAGCATAGACTCCAAGGAAACGCCTCTTCTAGGTGCCAACCCAGAAGCCATTTGGCCCCAAGGCAGCATAGACTCCAAGGAAACGCCTCTTCTAGGTGCCAACCCAGACGCCATTGGGCCCCAAGGCAGCATAGACTCCAAGGAAACGCCTCTTCTAGGTGCCAGCCCAGAAGCCATTTGGCCCCAAGGCAGCAGAAACTCCAAGGAAACTCCTCTTCTAGGTGCCAACCCAGACGCCATTGGGCCCCAAGGCAGCATAGACTCCAAGGAAACGCCTCTTCTAGGTGCCAACCCAGACGCCATTGGGCCCCAAGGCAGCATAGACTCCAAGGAAACGCGTCTTATAGGTGCCAACCCAGAAGCCATTTGGCCCCAAGGCAGCATAGACTCCAAGGAAACGCCTCTTCTAGGTGCCAACCCAGACGCCATTGGGCCCCAAGGCAGCATAGACTCCAAGGAAACGCCTCTTCTAGGTGCCAACCCAGACGCCATTGGGCCCCAAGGCAGCATAGACTCCAAGGAAACTCCTCTTCTAGGTGCCAACCCAGAAGCCATTTGGCCCCAAGGCAGCAGAAACTCCAAGGAAACGCCTCTTCTAGGTGCCAACCCAGACGCCATTGGGCCCCAAGGCAGCATAGACTCCAAGGAAACGCCTCTTCTAGGTGCCAACCCAGACGCCATTGGGCCCCAAGGCAGCATAGACTCCAAGGAAACTCCTCTTCTAGGTGCCATCCCAGAAGCCATTGGGCCCCAAGGCAGCATAGACTCCAAGGAAACGCCTCTTCTAGGTGCCAACCCAGATGCCATTGGGCCCCAAGGCAGCATAGACTCCAAGGAAACGCCTCTTCTAGGTGCCAACCCAGACGCCATTGGGCCCCAAGGCAAGATAGACTCCAAGGAAACTCCTCTTCTAGGTGCCAACCCAGAAGCCATTGGGCCCCAAGGCAGCATAGACTCCAAGGAAACGCCTCTTCTAGGTGCCAATCCAGAAGGCATTGGGCCCCAAGGCAGCATAGACTCCAAGGAAACTCCTCTTCTAGGTGCCAGCCCAGAAGCCATTTGGCCCCAAGGCAGCATAGACTCCAAGGAAACGCCTCTTCTAGATGCCAACCCAGAAGCCATTGGGCCCCAAGGCAGCATAGACTCCAAGGAAACGCCTCTTCTAGGTGCCATCCCAGAAGCCATTTGGCCCCAAGGCAGCAGAAAATCCAAGGAAACGCCTCTTCTAGGTGCCATCCCAGAAGCCATTGGGCCCCAAGGCAGCATAGACTCCAAGGAAACTCCTCTTCTAGGTGCCATCCCAGAAGCCATTGGGCCCCAAGGCAGCAGAAACTCCAAGGAAACTCCTCTTCTAGGTGCCAACCCAGAACCCATTGGGCCCCAAGGCAGCATAGACTCCAAGGAAACGACTCTTCTAGGTGCCAACCCAGACGCCATTGGGCCCCAAGGCAGCATAGACTCCAAGGAAACTCCTCTTCTAGGTGCCAACCCACAAGCCATTGGGCCCCAAGGCAGCATAGACTCGAAGGAAACGCCTCTTCTAGGTGCCAACCCAGACGCCATTGGGCCCCAAGGCGGCATAGACTCCAAGGAAACGCCTCTTCTAGGTGCCAACCCAGACGCCATTGGGCCCCAAGGCAGCATAGACTCCAAGGAAACGCCTCTTCTAGGTGCCAACCCAGACGCCATTGGGCCCCAAGACAGCATAGACTCCAAGGAAACGCCTGTTCTAGGTGCCAGCCCAGAAGCCATTGGGCCCCAAGGCAACATAGACTCCTAGGAAACTCCTCTTCTAGGTGCCAACCCAGAAGCCATTGGGCCCCAAGGCAGCATAGACTCCAAGGAAACGCCTCTTCTAGGTGCCAACCCAGAAGCCATTGGGCCCCAAGGCAGCATAGACTCCAAGGAAACGCCTCTTCTAGGTGCCAACCCAGACGCCATTGGGCCCCAAGGCAGCAGAAACTCCAAGGAAACGCCTCTTCTAGGTGCCATCCCAGAAGCCATTTGGCCCCAAGGCAGCATAGACTCCAAGGAAACTCCTCTTCTAGGTGCCAACCCAGACGCCATTGGGCCCCAAGGCAGCATAGACTCCAAGGAAACGCCTCTTCTAGGTGCCAACCCAGAAGCCATTGGGCCCCAAGGCAACATAGACTCCAAGGAAACTCCTCTTCTAGGTGCCAACCCAGAAGCCATTGGGCCCCAAGGCAGCATAGACTCCAAGGAAACGCCTCTTCTAGGTGCCAACCCAGAAGCCATTGGGCCCCAAGGCAGCATAGACTCCAAGGAAACTCCTCTTCTAGGTGCCAGCCCAGAAGCCATTTGGCCCCAAGGCAGCATAGACTCCAAGGAAACGCCTCTTCTAGGTGCCAACCCAGACGCCATTGGGCCCCAAGGCAGCATAGACTCCAAGGAAACGCCTCTTTTAGGTGCCATCCCAGAAGCCATTTGGACCGAAGGCAGCATAGACTCCAAGGAAACGCCTCTTCTAGGTGCCAACCCAGAAGCCATTTGGCCCCAAGGCAGCATAGACTCCAAGGAAACGCCTCTTCTAGGTGCCATCCCAGAAGCCATTTGGCCCCAAGGCAGCATAGACTCCAAGGAAACTCCTCTTCTAGGTGCCATCCCAGAAGCCATTTGGCCCCAAGGCAGCAGAAACTCCAAGGAAACTCCTCTTCTAGGTGCCAGCCCAGAAGCCATTGGGCCCCAAGGCAGCATAGACTCCAAGGAAACTCCTCTTCTAGGTGCCAACCCAGAAGCCATTGGGCCCCAAGGCAGCAGAAACTCCAAGGAAACTCCTCTTCTAGGTGCCAACCCAGAAGCCATTGGGCCCCAAGGCAGCAGAAACTCCAAGGAAACTCCTCTTCTAGGTGCCAACCCAGAACCCATTGGGCCCCAAGGCAGCATAGACTCCAAGGAAACGACTCTTCTAGGTGCCATCCCAGAAGCCATTGGGCCCCAAGGCAGCATAGACTCCAAGGAAATGCCTCTTCTAGGTGCCAACCCAGAAGCCATTGGGCCCCAAGGCAGCATAGACTCCAAGGAAACGCCTCTTCTAGGTGCCAACCCAGAAGCCATTGGGCCCCAAGGCAGCAGAAACTCCAAGGAAACTCCTCTTCTAGGTGCCAACCCAGAACCCATTGGGCCCCAAGGCAGCATAGACTCCAAGGAAACTCCTCTTCTAGGTGCCAACCCAGACGCCATTGGGCCCCAAGGCAGCAGAAACTCCAAGGAAACTCCTCTTCTAGGTGCCAACCCAGAAGCCATTGGGCCCCAAGGCAGCATAGACTCCAAGGAAACTCCTCTTCTAGGTGCCAACCCAGACGCCATTGGGCCCCAAGGCAGCATAGACTCCAAGGAAACTCCTCTTCTAGGTGCCAACCCAGAACCCATTGGGCCCCAAGGCAGCATAGACTCCAAGGAAACTCCTCTTCTAGGTGCCAACCCAGAAGCCATTGGGCCCCTAGGCAGCATAGACTCCAAGGAAACTCCTCTTCTAGGTGCCAACCCAGAACCCATTGGGCCCCAAGGCAGCAGAAACTCCAAGGAAACGCCTCTTCTAAGTGCCAACCCAGACGCCATTGGGCCCCAAGGCAGCATAGACTCCAAGGAAACTCCTCTTCTAGGTGCCAACCCACAAGCCATTGGGCCCCAAGGCAGCATAGACTCGAAGGAAACGCCTCTTCTAGGTGCCAACCCAGACGCCATTGGGCCCCAAGGCAGCATAGACTCCAAGGAAACGCCTCTTCTAGGTGCCAACCCAGACGCCATTGGGCCCCAAGGCAGCATAGACTCCAAGGAAACGCCTCTTCTAGGTGCCATCCCAGAAGCCATTTGGCCCCAAGGCAGCATAGACTCCAAGGAAACGCCTCTTCTAGGTGCCAACCCAGACGCCATTGGGCCCCAAGACAGCATAGACTCCAAGGAAACGCCTCTTCTAGGTGCCAGCCCAGAAGCCATTGGGCCCCAAGGCAACATAGACTCCTAGGAAACTCCTCTTCTAGGTGCCAACCCAGAAGCCATTGAGCCCCAAGGCAGCATAGACTCCAAGGAAACGCCTCTTCTAGGTGCCAACCCAGAAGCCATTGGGCCCCAAGGCAGCATAGACTCCAAGGAAACGCCTCTTCTAGGTGCCAACCCAGACGCCATTGGGCCCCAAGGCAGCAGAAACTCCAAGGAAACGCCTCTTCTAGGTGCCAACCCAGAAGCCATTGGGCCCCAAGGCAGCATAGACTCCAAGGAAACTCCTCTTCTAGGTGCCAACCCAGAAGCCATTGGGCCCCAAGGCAGCATAGACTCCAAGGAAACTCCTCTTCTAGGTGCCAACCCAGAACCCATTGGGCCCCAAGGCAGCAGAAACTCCAAGGAAACGCCTCTTCTAAGTGCCAACCCAGACGCCATTGGGCCCCAAGGCAGCATAGACTCCAAGGAAACTCCTCTTCTAGGTGCCAACCCACAAGCCATTGGGCCCCAATGCAGCATAGACTCGAAGGAAACGCCTCTTCTAGGTGCCAACCCAGACGCCATTGGGCCCCAAGGCAGCATAGACTCCAAGGAAACGCCTCTTCTAGGTGCCAACCCAGACGCCATTGGGCCCCAAGGCAGCATAGACTCCAAGGAAACGCCTCTTCTAGGTGCCATCCCAGAAGCCATTTGGCCCCAAGGCAGCATAGACTCCAAGGAAACGCCTCTTCTAGGTGCCAACCCAGACGCCATTGGGCCCCAAGACAGCATAGACTCCAAGGAAACGCCTCTTCTAGGTGCCAGCCCAGAAGCCATTGGGCCCCAAGGCAACATAGACTCCTAGGAAACTCCTCTTCTAAGTGCCAACCCAGAAGCCATTGAGCCCCAAGGCAGCATAGACTCCAAGGAAACGCCTCTTCTAGGTGCCAACCCAGAAGCCATTGGGCCCCAAGGCAGCATAGACTCCAAGGAAACGCCTCTTCTAGGTGCCAACCCAGACGCCATTGGGCCCCAAGGCAGCAGAAACTCCAAGGAAACGCCTCTTCTAGGTGCCAACCCAGAAGCCATTGGGCCCCAAGGCAGCATAGACTCCAAGGAAACTCCTCTTCTAGGTGCCAACCCAGAAGCCATTGGGCCCCAAGGCAGCATAGACTCCAAGGAAACGCCTCTTCTAGGTGCCATCCCAGAAGCCATTTGGCCCCAAGGCAGCATAGACTCCAAGGAAACGCCTCTTCTAGGTGCCAACCCAGACGCCATTGGGCCCCAAGGCAGCATACACTCCAAGGAAACGCCTCTTCTAGGTGCCAACCCAGAAGCCATTGGGCCCCAAGGCAACATAGACTCCAAGGAAACTCCTCTTCTAGGTGCCAACCCAGAAGCCATTGGGCCCCAAGGCAGCATAGACTCCAAGGAAACGCCTCTTCTAGGTGCCAACCCAGAAGCCATTGGGCCCCAAGGCAGCATAGACTCCAAGGAAACTCCTCTTCTAGGTGCCAGCCCAGAAGCCATTTGGCCCCAAGGCAGCATAGACTCCAAGGAAACGCCTCTTCTAGGTGCCAACCCAGACGCCATTGGGCCCCAAGGCAGCATAGACTCCAAGGAAACGCCTCTTCTAGGTGCCATCCCAGAAGCCATTTGGCCCCAAGGCAGCATAGACTCCAAGGAAACTCCTCTTCTAGGTGCCATCCCAGAAGCCATTTGGCCCCAAGGCAGCAGAAACTCCAAGGAAACTCCTAATCTAGGTGCCAGCCCAGAAGCCATTGGGCCCCAAGGCAGCATAGACTCCAAGGAAACTCCTCTTCTAGGTGCCAACCCAGAAGCCATTGGGCCCCAAGGCAGCAGAAACTCCAAGGAAACTCCTCTTCTAGGTGCCAACCCAGAAGCCATTGGGCCCCAAGGCAGCATAGACTCCAAGGAAACTCCTCCTCTAGGTGCCAACCCAGAAGCCATTGGGCCCCAAGGCAGCATAGACTCCAAGGAAACTCCTCTTCTAGGTGCCAACCCAGAAGCCATTGGGCCCCAAGGCAGCATAGACTCCAAGGAAACGCCTCTTCTAGGTGCCATCCCAGAAGCCATTGGGCCCCAAGGCAGCATAGACTCCAAGGAAACTCCTCTTCTAGGTGCCAACCCAGAAGCCATTGGGCCCCAAGGCAGCAGAAACTCCAAGGAAACTCCTCTTCTATGTGCCAACCCAGACGCCATTGGGCCCCAAGGCAGCATAGACTCCAAGGAAACGCCTCTTCTAGGTGCCAGCCCAGAAGCCATTGGTCCCCAAGGCAACATAGACTCCAAGGAAACTCCTCTTCTAGGTGCCAACCCAAAAGCCATTGGGCCCCAAGGCAGCATAGACTCCAAGGAAACGCCTCTTCTAGGTGCCAGCCCAGAAGCCATTGGGCCCCAAGGCAACATAGACTCCTAGGAAACTCCTCTTCTAGGTGCCAACCCAGAAGCCATTGGGCCCCAAGGCAGCATAGACTCCAAGGAAACGCCTCTTCTAGGTGCCAACCCAGAAGCCATTGGGCCCCAAGGCAGCATAGACTCCAAGGAAACGCCTCTTCTAGGTGCCAACCCAGACGCCATTGGGCCCCAAGGCAGCAGAAACTCCAAGGAAACGCCTCTTCTAGGTGCCAACCCAGAAGCCATTGGGCCCCAAGGCAGCATAGACTCCAAGGAAACTCCTCTTCTAGGTGCCAACCCAGAAGCCATTGAGCCCCAAGGCAGCATAGACTCCAAGGAAACGCCTCTTCTAGGTGCCATCCCAGAAGTCATTTGGCCCCAAGGCAGCATAGACTCCAAGGAAACGCCTCTTCTAGGTGCCAACCCAGACGCCATTGGGCCCCAAGGCAGCATAGACTCCAAGGAAACGCCTCTTCTAGGTGCCAACCCAGACGCCATTGGGCCCCAAAGCAGCATAGACTCCAAGGAAACGCCTCTTCTAGGTGCCATCCCAGAAGCCATTTGGCCCCAAGGCAGCAGAAACTCCAAGGAAACGCCTCTTCTAGGTGCCAACCCAGAAGCCATTGGGCCCCAAGGCAGCATAGACTCCAAGGAAACTCCTCTTCTAGGTGCCAACCCAGAAGCCATTGGGCCCCAAGCCAGCGCCTCTTCTAGGTGCCATCCCAGAAGGAAACGCCTCTTCTAGGTGCCATCCCAGAAGCCATTGGGCCCCAAGGCAGCAGAAACTCCAAGGAAACGCCTCTTCTAGGTGGCAACCCAGACGCCATTGGGCCCCAAGGCAGCATAGACTCCAAGGAAACGCCTCTTCTACGTGCCATCCCAGAAGCCATTTGGCCCCAAGGCAGCATAGACTCCAAGGAAACTCCTCTTCTAGGTGCCAACCCAGAAGCCATTGGGCCCCAAGGCAGCAGAAACTCCAAGGAAACTCCTCTTCTAGGTGCCAACCCAGACGCCATTGGGCCCCAAGGCAGCATAGACTCCAAGGAAATTCCTCTTCTAGGTGCCAACCCAGAAGCCATTGGGCCCCAAGGCAGCAGAAACTCCAAGGAAATGCCTCTTCTAGGTGCCAACCCAGAAGCCATTGGGCCCCAAGTCAGCAGAAACTCCAAGGAAATGCCTCTTCTAGGTGCCAAACCACAAGCCATTGGGCCCCAAGGCAGCATAGACTCCAAGGAAACGCCTCTTCTAGGTGCCATCCCAGACGCCTTTGGGCCCCAAGGCAGCATAGACTCCAAGGAAACGCCTCTTCTAGGTGCCAAACTAGACACCATTGGGCCCCAAGGCAGCATAGACTCCAAGGAAACGCCTCTTCTAGGTGCCAGCCCAGAAGCCATTGGGCCCCAAGGCAGCAGAAACTCCAAGGAAACTCCTCTTCTAGGTGCCAACCCAGACGCCATTGGGCCCCAAGGCAGCAGAAACTCCAAGGAAACGCCTCTTCTAGGTGCCATCCCAGAAGCCATTGGGCCCCAAGGCAGCATAGACTCCAAGGAAACTCCTCTTCTAGGTGCCAACCCAGAAGCCATTGGGCCCCAAGGCAGCAGAAACTCCAAGGAAACTCCTCTTCTAGGTGCCAACCCAGACGCCATTGGGCCCCAAGGCAGCATAGACTCCAAGGAAACGCCTCTTCTAGGTGCCAACCCAGAAGCCATTGGGCCCCAAGGCAGCAGAAACTCCAGGGAAACTCCTCTTCTAGGTGCCAGCCCAGACGCCATTGGGCCCCAAGGCAGCAGAAACTCCAAGGAATCGCCTCTTCTAGGTGCCATCCCAGAAGCCATTGGGCCCCAAGACAGCATAGACTCCAAGGAAACGCCTCTTCTAGGTGCCATCCCAGAAGCCATTGGGCCCCAAGGCAGCATAGACTCCAAGGAAACTCCTCTTCTAGGTGCCAATCCAGAAGCCATTGGGCCCCAAGGCAGCAGAAACTCCAAGGAAACTCCTCTTCTAGGTGCCATCCCAGAAGCCATTGGGCCCCAAGGCAGCATAGACTCCAAGGGAACTCCTCTTCTAGGTGCCAACCCAGACGCCATTGGGCCCCAAGGCAGCATAGACTCCAAGGAAACGCCTCTTCTAGGTGCCAGCCCAGAAGCCATTGGTCCCCAAGGCAACATAGACTCCAAGGAAACTCCTCTTCTAGGTGCCAACCCAAAAGCCATTGGGCCCCAAGGCAGCATAGACTCCAAGGAAACGCCTCTTCTAGGTGCCAGCCCAGAAGCCATTGGGCCCCAAGGCAACATAGACTCCTAGGAAACTCCTCTTCTAGGTGCCAACCCAGAAGCCATTGAGCCCCAAGGCAGCATAGACTCCAAGGAAACACCTCTTCTAGGTGCCAACCTAGAAGCCATTGGGCCCCAAGGCAGCATAGACTCCAAGGAAACGCCTCTTCTAGGTGCCAACCCAGACGCCATTGGGCCCCAAGGCAGCAGAAACTCCAAGGAAACGCCTCTTCTAGGTGCCAACCCAGAAGCCATTGGGCCCCAAGGCAGCATAGACTCCAAGGAAACTCCTCTTCTAGGTGCCAACCCAGAAGCCATTGGGCCCCAAGGCAGCATAGACTCCAAGGAAACGCCTCTTCTAGGTGCCATCCCAGAAGCCATTTGGCCCCAAGGCAGCATAGACTCCAAGGAAACGCCTCTTCTAGGTGCCAACCCAGACGCCATTGGGCCCCAAGGCAGCATAGACTCCAAGGAAACGCCTCTTCTAGGTGCCAACCCAGACGCCATTGGGCCCCAAGGCATCATAGACTCCAAGGAAACGCCTCTTCTAGGTGCCATCCCAGAAGCCATTTGGCCCCAAGGCAGCAGAAACTCCAAGGAAACGCCTCTTCTAGGTGCCAACCCAGACGCCATTGGGCCCCAAGGCAGCATAGACTCCAAGGAAACTCCTCTTCTAGGTGCCAACCCAGAAGCCATTGGGCCCCAAGGCAGCGCCTCTTCTAGATGCTATCCCAGAAGGAAACGCCTCTTCTAGGTGCCATCCCAGAAGCCATTGGGCCCCAAGGCAGCAGAAACTCCAAGGAAACGCCTCTTCTAGGTGCCAACCCAGACGCCATTGGGCCCCAAGGCAGCATAGACTCCAAGGAAACGCCTCTTCTACGTGCCATCCCAGAAGCCATTTGGCCCCAAGGCAGCATAGACTCCAAGGAAACTCCTCTTCTAGGTGCCAACCCAGAAGCCATTGGGCCCCAAGGCAGCAGAAACTCCAAGGAAACTCCTCTTCTAGGTGCCAACCCAGACGCCATTGGGCCCCAAGGCAGCATAGACTCCAAGGAAATTCCTCTTCTAGGTGCCAACCCAGAAGCCATTGGGCCCCAAGGCAGCAGAAACTCCAAGGAAATGCCTCTTCTAGGTGCCAACCCAGAAGCCATTGGGCCCCAAGGCAGCAGAAACTCCAAGGAAATGCCTCTTCTAGGTGCCAAACCACAAGCCATTGGGCCCCAAGGCAGCATAGACTCCAAGGAAACGCCTCTTCTAGGTGCCATCCCAGAAGCCATTGGGCCCCAAGGCAGCATAGACTCCAAGGAAACTCCTCTTCTAGGTGCCAACCCAGACGCCATTGGGCCCAAGGCAGCATAGACTCCAAGGAAACTCCTCTTCTAGGTGCCAACCCAGACGCCATTGGGCCCCAAGGCAGCATAGACTCCAAGGAAACGCCTCTTCTAGGTGCCAACCTAGACACCATTGGGCCCCAAGGCAGCATAGACTCCAAGGAAACGCCTCTTCTAGGTGCCAGCCCAGAAGCCATTGGGCCCCAAGGCAGCAGAAACTCCAAGGAAACTCCTCTTCTAGGTGCCAACCCAGACGCCATTGGGCCCCAAGGCAGCAGAAACTCCAAGGAAACGCCTCTTCTAGGTGCCATCCCAGAAGCCATTGGGCCCCAAGGCAGCAGAAACTCCAAGGAAACGCCTCTTCTAGGTGCCAATCCAGAAGCCATTGGGCCCCAAGGCAGCATAGACTCCAAGGAAACTCCTCTTCTAGGTGCCAACCCAGAAGCCATTGGGCCCCAAGGCAGCGCCTCTTCTAGGTGCCATCCCAGAAGGAAACGCCTCTTCTAGGTGCCATCCCAGAAGCCATTGGGCCCCAAGGCAGCAGAAACTCCAAGGAAACGCCTCTTCTAGGTGCCAACCCAGACGCCATTGGGCCCCAAGGCAGCATAGACTCCAAGGAAACTCCTCTTCTAGGTGCCAACCCAGAAGCCATTGGGCCCCAAGGCAGCATAGACTCCAAGGAAACGCCTCTTCTAGGTGCCAACCCAGAAGCCATTGGGACCCAAGGCAGCATAGACTCCAAGGAAACTCCTCTTCTAGGTGCCAACCCACAAGCCATTGGGCCCCAAGGCAGCAGAAACTCCAAGGAAACTCCTCTTCTAGGTGCCAACCCAGACGCCATTGGGCCCCAAGGCAGCATAGACTCCAAGGAAATTCCTCTTCTAGGTGCCAACCCAGAAGCCATTGGGCCCCAAGGCAGCATAGACTCCAAGGAAACGCCTCTTCTAGGTGCCAACCCAGAAGCCATTGGGCCCCAAGGCAGCAGAAACTCCAAGGAAACTCCTCTTCTAGGTGCCAGCCCAGACGCCATTGGGCCCCAAGGCAGCAGAAACTCCAAGGAATCGCCTCTTCTAGGTGCCATCCCAGAAGCCATTGGGCCCCAAGACAGCATAGACTCCAAGGAAACGCCTCTTCTAGGTGCCATCCCAGAAGCCATTGGGCCCCAAGGCAGCATAGACTCCAAGGAAACTCCTCTTCTAGGTGCCAATCCAGAAGCCATTGGGCCCCAAGGCAGCAGAAACTCCAAGGAAACTCCTCTTCTAGGTGCCATCCCAGAAGCCATTGGGCCCCAAGGCAGCATAGACTCCAAGGGAACTCCTCTTCTAGGTGCCAACCCAGAAGCCATTGGGCCCCAAAGCAGCATAGACTCCAAGGAAACGCCTCTTCTAGGTGCCAGCCCAGAAGCCATTGGTCCCCAAGGCAACATAGACTCCAAGGAAACTCCTCTTCTAGGTGCCAACCCAGAAGCCATTGGGCCCCAAGGCAGCATAGACTCCAAGGAAACGCCTCTTCTAGGTGCCAGCCCAGAAGCCATTGGGCCCCAAGGCAACATAGACTCCTAGGAAACTCCTCTTCTAGGTGCCAACCCAGAAGCCATTGGGCCCCAAGGCAGCATAGACTCCAAGGAAACGCCTCTTCTAGGTGCCAACCCAGAAGCCATTGGGCCCCAAGGCAGCATAGACTCCAAGGAAACGCCTCTTCTAGGTGCCAACCCAGACGCCATTGGGCCCCAAGGCAGCAGAAACTCCAAGGAAACTCCTCTTCTAGGTGCCAACCCAGAAGCCATTGGGCCCCAAGGCAGCATAGATTCCAAGGAAACGCCTCTTCTAGGTGCCATCCCAGAAGCCATTTGGCCCCAAGGCAGCATAGACTCCAAGGAAACGCCTCTTCTAGGTGCCAACCCAGACGCCATTGGGCCCCAAGGCAGCATAGACTCCAAGGAAACGCCTCTTCTAGGTGCCAACCCAGACGCCATTGGGCCCCAAGGCAGCATAGACTCCAAGGAAACGCCTCTTCTAGGTGCCATCCCAGAAGCCATTTGGCCCCAAGGCAGCAGAAACTCCAAGGAAACGCCTCTTCTAGGTTCCAACCCAGACGCCATTGGGCCCCAAGGCAGCAGAAACTCCAAGGAAACGCCTCTTCTAGGTGCCAACCCAGAAGCCATTGGGCACCAAGGCAGCATAGACTCCAAGGAAACTCCTCTTCTAGGTGCCAACCCAGAAGCCATTGGGCCCCAAGGCAGCGCCTCTTCTAGGTGCCATCCCAGAAGGAAACGCCTCTTCTAGGTGCCATCCCAGAAGCCATTGGGCCCCAAGGCAGCAGAAACTCCAAGGAAACTCCTCTTCTAGGTGCCAACCCAGACGCCATTGGGCCCCAAGGCAGCATAGACTCCAAGGAAACGCCTCTTCTACGTGCCATCCCAGAAGCCATTTGGCCCCAAGGCAGCATAGACTCCAAGGAAACTCCTCTTCTAGGTGCCAACCCAGAAGCCATTGGGCCCCAAGGCAGCAGAAACTCCAAGGAAACTCCTCTTCTAGGTGCCAACCCAGACGCCATTGGGCCCCAAGGCAGCATAGACTCCAAGGAAATTCCTCTTCTAGGTGCCAACCCAGAAGCCATTGGGCCCAAAGGCAGCAGAAACTCCCAGGAAATGCCTCTTCTAGGTGCCAACCCAGAAGCCATTGGGCCCCAAGGCAGCAGAAACTCCAAGGAAATGCCTCTTCTAGGTGCCAACCCACAAGCCATTGGGCCCCAAGGCAGCATAGACTCCAAGGAAACGCCTCTTCTAGGTGCCATCCCAGAAGCCATTGGGCCCCAAGGCAGCATAGACTCCAAGGAAACTCCTCTTCTAGGTGCCAACCCAGACGCCATTGGGCCCAAGGCAGCATAGACTCCAAGGAAACTCCTCTTCTAGGTGCCAACCCAGACGCCATTGGGCCCCAAGGCAGCATAGACTCCAAGGAAACGCCTCTTCTAGGTGCCAACCCAGACACCATTGGGCCCCAAGGCAGCATAGACTCCAAGGAAACGCCTCTTCTAGGTGCCAGCCCAGAAGCCATTGGGCCCCAAGGCAGCAGAAACTCCAAGGAAACTCCTCTTCTAGGTGCCAACACAGACACCATTGGGCCCCAAGGCAGCAGAAACTCCAAGGAAACGCCTCTTCTAGGTGCCATCCCAGAATCCATTGGGCCCCAAGGCAGGATAGACTCCAAGGAAACTCCTCTTCTAGGTGCCAACCCAGAAGCCATTGGGCCCCAAGGCAGCAGAAACTCCAAGGAAACTCCTCTTCTAGGTGCCAACCCAGACGCCATTGGGCCCCAAGGCAGCATAGACTCCAAGGAAACGCCTCTTCTAGGTGCCAACCCAGAAGCCATTGGGCCCCAAGGCAGCAGAAACTCCAAGGAAACTCCTCTTCTAGGTGCCAGCCCAGACGCCATTGGGCCCCAAGGCAGCAGAAACTCCAAGGAATCGCCTCTTCTAGGTGCCATCCCAGAAGCCATTGGGCCCCAAGACAGCATAGACTCCAAGGAAACGCCTCTTCTAGGTGCCATCCCAGAAGCCATTGGGCCCCAAGGCAGCATAGACTCCAAGGAAACTCCTCTTCTAGGTGCCAATCCAGAAGCCATTGGGCCCCAAGGCAGCAGAAACTCCAAGGAAACTCCTCTTCTAGGTGCCATCCCAGAAGCCATTGGGCCCCAAGGCAGCATAGACTCCAAGGGAACTCCTCTTCTAGGTGCCAACCCAGAAGCCATTGGGCCCCAAGGCAGCAGAAACTCCAAGGAAACTCCTCTTCTAGGTGCCAGCCCAGACGCCATTGGGCCCCAAGGCAGCAGAAACTCCAAGGAAACGCCTCTTCTAGGTGCCATCCCAGAAGCCATTGGGCCCCAAGACAGCATAGACTCCAAGGAAACGCCTCTTCTAGATGCCAACCCAGACGCCATTGGGCCCCAAGGCAGCATAGACTCCAAGGAAACTCCTCTTCTAGGTGCCAACCCAGAAGCCATGGGGCCCCAAGGCAGCATAGACTCCAAGGAAACGCCTCTTCTAGGTGCCAACCCAGACGCCATTGGGCCCCAAGGCAGCATAGACTCCAAGGAAACGCCTCTTCTAGGTGCCAACCCAGACGCCATTGGGCCCCAAGGCAGCATAAACTCCAAGGAAACGCCTCTTCTAGGTGCCATCCCAGAAGCCATTGGGCCCCAAGGCAGCATAGACTCCAAGGAAACGCCTCTTCTAGGTGCCAACCCAGACGCCATTGGGCCCCAAGGCAGCATAGACTCCAAGGAAACGCCTCTTCTAGGTGCCAACCCAGAAGCCATTGGGCCCCAAGGCAGCATAGACTCCAAGGAAACGCCTCTTCTAGGTGCCAACCCAGAAGCCATTGGGCCCCAAGGCAGCAGAAACTCCAAGGAAACTCCTCTTCTAGGTGCCAACCCAGAAGCCATTGGGCCCCAAGGCAGCATAGACTCCAAGGAAACTCCTCTTCTAGGTGCCAGCGCAGAAGCCATTGGGCCCCAAGGCAGCAGAAACTCCAAGGAAACGCCTCTTCTAGGTGCCAACCCAGACGCCATTGGGCCCCAAGGCAGCATAGACTCCAAGGAAACTCCTCTTCTAGGTGCCAACCCAGAAGCCATTGGGCCCCAAGGCAGCATAGACTCCAAGGAAACTCCTCTTCTAGGTGCCAACCCAGAACCCATTGGGCCCCAAGGCAGCATAGACTCCAAGGAAACGCCTCTTCTAGGTGCCAACCCAGAAGCCATTGGGCCCCAAGGCAGCATAGACTCCAAGGAAACTCCTCTTCTAGGTGCCAACCCAGACGCCATTGGGCCCCAAGGCAGCATAGACTCCAAGGAAACGCCTCTTCTAGGTGCCAACCCAGAAGCCATTGGGCCCCAAGGCAGCAGAAACTCCAAGGAAACTCCTCTTCTAGGTGCCAGCCCAGACGCCATTGGGCCCCAAGGCAGCAGAAACTCCAAGGAATCGCCTCTTCTAGGTGCCATCCCAGAAGCCATTGGGCCCCAAGACAGCATAGACTCCAAGGAAACGCCTCTTCTAGATGCCAACCCAGACGCCACTGGGCCCCAAGGCAGCATAGACTCCAAGGAAACTCCTCTTCTAGGTGCCAACCCAGAAGCCATGGGGCCCCAAGGCAGCATAGACTCCAAGGAAACGCCTCTTCTAGGTGCCAACCCAGACGCCATTGGGCCCCAAGGCAGCATAGACTCCAAGGAAACGCCTCTTCTAGGTGCCAACCCAGACGCCATTGGGCCCCAAGGCAGCATAGACTCCAAGGAAACGCCTCTTCTAGGTGCCATCCCAGAAGCCATTGGGCCCCAAGGCAGCATAGACTCCAAGGAAACGCCTCTTCTAGGTGCCAACCCAGACGCCATTGGGCCCCAAGGCAGCATAGACTCCAAGGAAACGCCTCTTCTAGGTGCCAACCCAGAAGCCATTGGGCCCCAAGGCAGCATAGACTCCAAGGAAACGCCTCTTCTAGGTGCCAACCCAGAAGCCATTGGGCCCCAAGGCAGCAGAAACTCCAAGGAAACTCCTCTTCTAGGTGCCAACCCAGAAGCCATTGGGCCCCAAGGCAGCATAGACTCCAAGGAAACTCCTCTTCTAGGTGCCAGCCCAGAATCCATTGGGCCCCAAGGCAGCAGAAACTCCAAGGAAACGCCTCTTCTAGGTGCCAACCCAGACGCCATTGGGCCCCAAGGCAGCATAGACTCCAAGGAAACTCCTCGTCTAGGTGCCAACCCAGAAGCCATTGGGCCCCAAGGCAGCATAGACTCCAAGGAAACTCCTCTTCTAGGTGCCAACCCAGAACCCATTGGGCCCCAAGGCAGCATAGACTCCAAGGAAACGCCTCTTCTAGGTGCCAACCCAGAAGCCATTGGGCCCCAAGGCAGCATAGACTCCAAGGAAACGCCTCTTCTAGGTGCCAACCCAGAAGCCATTGGGCCCCAAGGCAGCATAGACTCCAAGGAAACGCCTCTTCTAGGTGCCAACCCAGACACCATTGGGCCCCAAGGCAGCATAGACTCCAAGGAAACGCCTCTTCTAGGTGCCAACCCAGAAGCCATTGGGCCCCAAGGCAACATAGACTCCAAGGAAACGCCTCTTCTAGGTGCCAACCCAGACACCATTGGGCACCAAGGCAGCATAGACTCCAAGGAAACGCCTCTTCTAGGTGCCAGCCCAGAAGCCACTGGGCCCCAAGGCAGCATAGACGCCAAGGAAACGCCTCTTCTAGGTGCCAACCCAGACGCCATTGGGCCCCAAGGCAGCATAGACTCCAAGGAAACTCCTCTTCTAGGTGCCAACCCAGACGCCATTGGGCCCCAAGGCAGCAGAAACTCCAAGGAAACGCCTCTTCTAGGTGCCAACCCAGAAGCCATTGGGCCCCAAGGCAGCATAGACTCCAAGGAAACTCCTCTTCTAGGTGCCATCCCAGAAGCCATTTGGCCCCAAGGCAGCATAGACTCCAAGGAAACTCCTCTTCTAGGTGCCAACCCACAAGCCATTGGGCCCCAAGGCAGCATAGACTCCAAGGAAACTTCTCTTCTAGGTGCCAACCCAGAAGCCATTGGGCCCCAAGGCAGCATAGACTCCAAGGAAACTCCTCTTCTAGGTGCCATCCCAGAAGCCATTTGGCCCCAAGGCAGAAGAAACTCCAAGGAAACTCCTCTTCTAGGTGCCAACCCAGAAGCCATTGCGCCCCAAGGCAGCAGAAACTCCAAGGAAACGCCTCTTCTAGGTGCCAACCCAGAAGCCATTGGGCCCCAAGGCAGCATAGACTCCAAGGAAACTCCTCTTCTAGGTGCCATCCCAGAAGCCATTTGGCCCCAAGGCAGCAGAAACTCCAAGGAAACTCCTCTTCTAGGTGCCAACCCAGAAGCCATTGGGCCCCAAGGCAGCAGAAACTCCAAGGAAACGCCTCTTCTAGGTGCCAACCCAGAAGCCATTGGGCCCCAAGGCAGCATAGACTCCAAGGAAACTCCTCTTCTAGGTGCCAGCCCAGAAGCCATTGGGCCCCAAGGCAGCAGAAACTCCAAGGAAACGCCTCTTCTAGGTGCCAACCCCGACGCCATTGGGCCCCAAGGCAGCATAGACTCCAAGGAAACTCCTCTTCTAGGTGCCAACCCAGAAGCCATTGGGCCCCAAGGCAGCATAGACTCCAAGGAAACTCCTCTTCTAGGTGCCAACCCAGAACCCATTGGGCCCCAAGGCAGCATAGACTCCAAGGAAACTCCTCTTCTAGGTGCCAACCCAGAAGCCATTGGGCCCCAAGGCAGCATAGACTCCAAGGAAACGCCTCTTCTAGGTGCCAACCCAGAAGCCATTGGGCCCCAAGGCAGCATAGACTCCAAGGAAACGCCTCTTCTAGGTGCCAACCCAGACACCATTGGGCCCCAAGGCAGCATAGACTCCAAGGAAACGCCTCTTCTAGGTGCCAACCCAGAAGCCATTGGGCCCCAAGGCAGCATAGACTCCAAGGAAACGCCTCTTCTAGGTGCCAACCCAAACACCATTGGGCCCCAAGGCAGCATAGACTCCAAGGAAACGCCTCTTCTAGGTGCCAGCCCAGAAGCCACTGGGCCCCAAGGCAGCATAGACGCCAAGGAAACGCCTCTTCTAGGTGCCAACCCAGACTCCATTGGGCCCCAAGGCAGCATAGACTCCAAGGAAACTCCTCTTCTAGGTGCCAACCCAGACGCCATTGGGCCCCAAGGCAGCAGAAACTCCAAGGAAACGCCTCTTCTAGGTGCCAACCCAGAAGCCATTGGGCCCCAAGGCAGCATAGACTCCAAGGAAACTCCTCTTCTAGGTGCCATCCCAGAAGCCATTTGGCCCCAAGGCAGCATAGACTCCAAGGAAACTCCTCTTCTAGGTGCCAACCCACAAGCCATTGGGCCCCAAGGCAGCATAGACTCCAAGGAAACTTCTCTTCTAGGTGCCAACCCAGAAGCCATTGGGCCCCAAGGCAGCATAGACTCCAAGGAAACTCCTCTTCTAGGTGCCATCCCAGAAGCCATTTGGCCCCAAGGCAGCAGAAACTCCAAGGAAACTCCTCTTCTAGGTGCCAACCCAGAAGCCATTGCGCCCCAAGGCAGCAGAAACTCCAAGGAAACGCCTCTTCTAGGTGCCAACCCAGAAGCCATTGGGCCCCAAGGCAGCATAGACTCCAAGGAAACTCCTCTTCTAGGTGCCATCCCAGAAGCCATTTGGCCCCAAGGCAGCAGAAACTCCAAGGAAACTCCTCTTCTAGGTGCCAACCCAGAAGCCATTGGGCCCCAAGGCAGCAGAAACTCCAAGGAAACGCCTCTTCTAGGTGCCAACCCAGAAGCCATTGGGCCCCAAGGCAGCATAGACTCCAAGGAAACTCCTCTTCTAGGTGCCATCCCAGAAGCCATTTGGCCCCAAGGCAGCAGAAACTCCAAGGAAACTCCTCTTCTAGGTGCCAACCCAGACGCCATTGGGCCCCAAGGCAGCAGAAACTCCAAGGAAACGCCTCTTCTAGGTGCCAACCCAGACACCATTGGGCCCCAAGGCAGCATAGACTCCAAGGAAACGCCTCTTCTAGGTGCCAGCCCAGACGCCATTGGGCCCCAAGGCAGCATAGACTCCAAGGAAACGCCTCTTCTAGGTGCCAACCGAGAAGCCATTGGGCCCCAAGGCAGCATAGACTCCAAGGAAACTCCTCTTCTAGGTGCCAACCCAGACGCCATTGGGCCCCAAGGCAGCATAGACTCCAAGGAAACTCCTCTTCTAGGTGCCAACATCTTGGAGACAAGGCTCGGTGCCCCGCCAGCTGCTGGAGCTCCCATAAAGAAGGCCGGCCAGCAGCCGACTGGCCCAGGTGCAGTAAACCTTCTTAAGTCTCATTTACTTGTCTCCCTCCTCAGGTCCACCTCATCCTTCTCCTCCACTTCCTGAAGAGGAAAGTTAACCCCCAACATGCTGCTCCCTGTATGGCTGTCCCTTTAGGACTGAGTCAAGTAACAACCCAAAGGCTCAACTGCGAAACTCGAAGGCAAGACCCAAGATGATACAGGAGTCTGAACATAGGAGTCAGGAGACTGTTGCCTGACCCCCCCCCCCACAGAGCCCCTACAGCCAAGCACTAGGGGCCAGTGGACTTACCTACCTTGTCAATCATCCACTGTCACCTCAACCAGACTGGATTACAGCAGCCCAGGCCAGATCCGCTACCAGCCGTCAATTGTGCTAATCTAGTGGAAAGATCAGATCACATCTTAGACTTCAGTGCCCTGCGTGACAGCATTGCAGATTTCAGCAGATGCCATAACACAGCATGTCATTAGGTGGCCTGAGTGACAAAACCTAAAAACAGCTCTTCAGGCCCACCAAGGCCGCAAAATTGAGCAGGGGAAAAGGAGGAGGGGTTTAACCAGTCACCACTCTGGGACTGTATATCCTTGCTACATATATCCTTTCTTATATGTCTGCATAGGAAGTTCCCCCCACCTTTGATCCGGCATCTGGAAGGAACAATTCTAGGAAACAGACACAGACTCCCATGACATGGAAAAACATCCTGTGGATTAGACATCGTTGGTTCTGCAAGCTATCATGATGGCCCAGCTATGGATCCTTTTGGACTTTGTTGGTTGGAACTATGGCAGCCTTAGGTCAGACTTTGAGTGACTTTTAAAGATCCATTCCACCAGAAGCCAGTGTGGTATAGCAGTTAGTTGGACTGGGATCTGGAACACCCAGGTTGCCATGGAACACCCTGCTTGCCATGGAAGCTTGCTGGGTGACCTTGTGCCAGTCACACATTCTCAGCCGAACATATCTCACAAGGTTGTGAAGATAAAATGGAGGAGAGAAGAATAATGTAAGCCACTTTGGGTCCCCAGTGGGGACTGGGGAGAAAAGGCAGGGTATAAATTAAGTAAGTAAGTAAATAAGTAAAAGGCCTTCATCCAATTTCTGCCAGCCCCAAACCCCAGGGCACATTTTGAGACATAGAAATATAACACCCTGAAACCATTTTTCTCCTTACCTGAACTTTCTTACACGTCTAAGCTCACTCTTTTTTCTTATTTTTACTCTCCAATTTCTTGCTATTATCATTCACTTGTTTAACTGAAATGTGGAGAAAGAATCCTTCTTTTTCTTTCTGCCTGTTAGAAAAATCTTAAAGTGCTATTTTTGTGCACAGATAACTCAGAAATAGCTTCTTTTCAAGCTTCGGACTTGTCATGATCTTGGTCTTCAAGAAGGACAAGCACTTCTGTTGTGTTTGAAGAACTTTTGTTTCAGAAGGAAGCAAAGTTAGTGCTTTAAAAGTCAGCACAATATGTAATTTCTCATCATATTAACAAGCTATGGAGAAATATCTCCAACAGCAAGGATGCTCCAAATGTCCTTTCATTTTAATTTTTTACTACTCAAGTAATGCTTGGGAGGAGAGAGATTTTCTCCTAAATTTAAATTTATGAAAAAAAAATATTGCTCTTTCTCTACTCTGTTAAAGCTTCAGTACATATTTTACCTTGCAGTTACTAGATGTTTTGGGAATTGTTAACACAGACAATTCCTTTTAGTTCAGAGATTCACAAAAATGACCAGGTTTTGTAGCATTGTTTTAATATACACTCAAATACGTTGAGTAACTATAGGGAGAGGAATTGTTCGCCAGCTCTCTGTTTTTGTCTCCTTCCTGTTTTCAGGATGTCTCTGTTTGTGCAGGTGCAATCAGAGGCATGAGCACTCCTATATAAAATCTGTCATAAACAAGACCAAAATGACATTAACCATTCTCAAGAAATTCTTTTATACAAAAGGTGGTCAATTTATCCCACTTTTGATAAAATTATATAAAGCCATTATTCTTCCCAAATTGCTCTAAGCTGCTCCAATCTGGGTCAACGGACCACCGGATCAGGTTGATAAGCTCCAGCAAACTTACTTCCAAGAGATCCATTCTCTTCCTCCCAGCGTACCCTCAGCAGCTGTGGCGCAGCTGGAACTCGGGACTCTCTCAGATTTCAACAATAGCGGGCTATCAAGTTTGTACTATCATTCTGTGAATCTAACGCTCAGCTATCTTTACTGCAATGAGTAATAGCTGACTCCTGGTTGGCAAATTGGTTTAGCCCAGTTGATTCGATTCTTGCTGTATTAAACCTAAGCTTAAATCTTCTGAAAAAAAATCTTTGTTAAATGTACAAAACTGATTATTTAAAAAAGATTGAGCTAAGCTAAAATTCAAAGATGACTGGAAATGCTCCCCTATTTCCTTCCATTTATCCTATCAGAAAATGTTCCAACTGGCTAAATATTTCTTTTATTTAACAGTTCAGAAATATTGGTGTTTTCTTGTTACTTAGATGCACTCTGTTACCTTCCGGTGAGATGTGTGTGTTGTGTGGATTATCTTGATCTTGCTCCCCAGAGAAACATCTTTATCTTTAAGGATCTTATCTAGCTCCCTCACAGCTGCTCTTCCAAGTCTCAATCGTCATCTGATTTCTTCATTGCAGTCTCCCTGTTGGTTGATGTTTGAGCCAAAGAATAGAAGAATAACTTCAGTTTCCTCATTGTCAACTTTAAAATTGTGTAATTCCTAGGGAGTCATTACTTTTGTCTTCTTGATGTTCAGCTGTAATCATGCTTTGGCGCTTTCTCCTTTAACCTTCATCAGTAGTCGTTTCAAGTCTTCACTATTTTCTTCTAGTAATGTGGTGTCATCTGCACATGTCATATTGTTAATGTTCTTCCCACCAATTTTCACTCCACCTTCTTCTAGATCTAATCCAGCTTTCCTTATAATATACTCTGCATAGAGGTTGAACAGGTAGGCAGATAATATGCATCCCCATATTCTGTCTTGACAGTAGCCTCTTGTCCAGAGTACAGGTTGTGCATCAAAACCATCAGATGTTGTGGCACCCCCATTTCTTTTAACACGCTACATAGCTTTTCATGAGCCACACAGTCAAAAGCTTTGCTGTGATCTATAAAACACTGGCTGATTTTCTTCTGAAATTCCCTGGTATGTTCCATTAGCCATTGTAAATTTGCAATGTGATCTCTGTTTCCTTTTCTGAATTCATCGTGAACATCTGGCATTTCTCGTTCCATATATGCTAAGAGTCTTTGCTGTATGATTTTGAGGATCACTTTGCTTGCATGGGAAATTAATGCTATAGTCCAATACTTGCTGTACTCCTTGGCATCCCCTTTTTTGGGATTGGAATGTAGACTGAGCATTTCCAGTTCGTGGGCCCCTATTTCCTCCCCCCCATATTTGTTGATGTATTCTTGTTAAGATTCTGATGGACTCCATTTCTGTGGCTTGAAATAGCTCTATTGGTATTCCATCTACTTCAGGTGCTTTGTTTCTCCCAATTGCTTTGAGTGCAGCTTTTACTTCACTTTCTAGGATTTCTGGTTCTTCATCAAAAGGTTCTTCGTCAAAAATATGTCATCCTTCCATCTCTTTTGTATAGTTTTTCGTCATATTGTTTCCATCTTTCCTTTATTTTGTCCTGATCAGATACTGTATTTCTGTGTTGATCTTTCAACATCCCAAGCTGTGGCTTGAATTTCCTTTTGATTTCTTGGATCTTTTGGAAAAAGTCTCATGTTCTTCCTTTTTTGTTGTTCTCTTCTATTTCTTTATGCTGGCTATTATAATAGATTTCTTTGTCTCTACATGTAAGCTGCTGAAAATCTGCATTTAGAATTTTGACCCTATTTCTGTCGCCTTTTGCTTTTGCTCCTCGTCTGTCTTTAGCAATTTTAAGGGATTCCTCAGTCATCCATTTAGGCTTCTCCTTTCTTTTGGCTCCAGGAATAGTCTTTGCACATTCTTCCTTGATAATATCTCTGGTTTCAGCTCATAGTTATTCTGGCTCATGATCAATTAAACTTAGTATTGCAAATCTGTTCCTTATCTGGTCTTTGAATTCTTCAGGAATATTATTTAGGTTGTATTTTGGCACTATGTTTAATTTAGTGTTTCTTTTCAGCTTTATTTTTTTTTTCAGGAGTGTGCCATGTTTGCTTTCCTCACAGAAGAGAAGATGGACTTCACTTGTCAGAAGTGTAAGCTGGTCTGGCTTTTGGAGGAGTAGATTCAGAGCTTGGAGGAGAGGATCACCACTCTTCAGGAAATCAAGGAAGGGGAGGATTTTATTGAGAAAAGCCTGGGGGCTCTGCACAAGCATGAAGAAGTAAGTCAAAGAACAGAAGCAAGAGTCGATCTCCCTTCTGAGCCTCCTTTCAGTTCTGCAGTACAAGCTGGAAGACGTAAACTAAAAAGACGCTCTGGTCCACTGGCACTCAAGAATCATTTTGAGGTGCTTGAGAAAGATCTATGTCTTTCTGAAAAAAAAGTTTACTCCTTGAGTTACCATTTTTCTGTCTCCACAAAACAATCAGACCTAAATTGTCTGTTAGATCAAAAAAAGCTTTAGGTAGTTTACCCGGGTTCATCTTAATACGTTTCTCAGAGCATCTATTTATCTTTGGGTCGATCACTCCATTCCAGTTCCCCATCAAACGATAGTTTTCATATGCTAGATCTGTTAAACAATCCCCAATGTTTTAATAAAATCCAGTTTTATTCTCATTTGGAGCGTAAAGACCCACCACCAATGTTTTTGTCTCCTGTACATCAATTTCTGTCACCACATATCTTCCATACTCATTACTCATTATCAGTTTAGGCTTTAAATGTGGCTTGATGTCTAAAACAATTCCATTCTTCTTTTTGGTATCTGCTGCTATAAATTCTTCACCCAAAATTTTATGTCAGAAATTTTATATCTTTTGTCCTAATACAGGTTTCTTGCAAACAAATCATATCATATTTTAGTTTCTTTAAGTAGTGAAAAATGTTCTTCCTTTTGGGGACTGAATTTGTGCTCCATTAATATTCCATGTTAAACTTTTGTAATCCATAGTGCCGTGAGATTTTAAAATTTAATAAAATAGGGAGAAAAAACTCCCAATATATGTAAAAGTAAAGAGCAGAGTTAAGTATGGGCATCCACTTCCTCCTTCTCTTTGCTCTGCTTCAATTGATGCCTGTATTTTTCAAGAAAGTCTCTGGCTTTATGTACCGAGTCTAAATCTTTGCCCTTGAAATGTAAAAATCACACCTTCTGGAGTATCCCATCGAAAAGTAGTATTTTTCTGTTTTAGCTTTTCCACCAGAAAGCTATAATCCTTGCTTTTACGCAGAAATCGGATGCAAATTTCTTTCAAAACTGTGATCATTTTGAGGTGCTTGAGATGGTGATGGAGACTAGAGTGGAAGGAGAACCACAAAGACCTGGAGGAGGGAGTGAAGAGGGCATGGGGCCACATGGAAGAAGAAGAAAATGGAACATGGTAGTCATCGGGGACTCTCTGCTCAGGGGTATGGAACGTCATGAGTCCAGGTCAGATCCCCAACTCTGAGAGATGTTTTGCTTGGCCAGAATTCAGGATATTACAGACCGACTGCTGAAACTGATCAGACCAACTGATCAGTACCCGTTTGTGCTGCTTCACGTGGGAACGAATGACGCAGCCATGAATACCATCACAAGAATTAAAGAGGACTATAAAGCTCTTGGAAGGCAGTTGAAGACTTTGGGGGCACAGGTGGTACTCTCTTCTATCCTTCCTGTCAAAGGAAGAGGAATGTGAAGGGAGCAGACCATTCTCGGGGTGAATGGTTTGCTGAAGTGGTGGTGCCGGTAGAAGCACTTTGAGTTCTGGGACCACAGGATAAGTTTTCTCAGAGAAGGCCTTCTGGTACGTGATGGGCTCCACCTCTCAAGGTCAGGGAAGAAAATGTTTGGAAAGAACCTGGAGAGCTTCATCTGGAGAGCTTTAAACTGAAGCTGCAAGGGGAAGAGGATGATCAACATGGGGATTTCAACTTCCCCGCTGTGTGCGGAGAGAAAAGCTCAGCAAAGTGAGAAGAATCACGCAACTTCTTGACCTGCCTGGCCAATAACTTCCTTTTTCAAATGGTGGAGGAAGCTACAAGGGTCTCGGCCATACTAGACTTGATATTAACCAAAAGAGAAGAATTGGTAGATGGATTGAAGGCAGTGGGGACTTTAGGGGGAAGTGACCATATCCTCCTTGAATTCCAGTTGCTGTGGGGGGGGCAAGGAAGTTCGTAGCCAGATGCGTAGGTTAGATTTTCATAGTGCTGATTTCAATTAACTCAGAGGCTTGATGAGAGTCATTCTGTGGGTGAGTGTGCTGGAAGGGAAAGGAGCAAGTGAAGGGTAGGCTGTTCTCAAACATGAGCTTTTGCAAGCTAAAGCCCTCACTATTCCAGCAAGAAGGAAACATGGTAAGGACTCCAAGAAACCGATGTGGATGAACAGAGAGCTCCAGAATAAGCTAAGGGAGAAAAAGGAAATGTTCACAAAATGGAGAGAAGGGCCGACTTCTAAAGAGGAATATATGAGGGTTACTAGGTACTGCAGATCAGCCATCAGAGAAGCCAAAGATCAGTATGAACTGGGTCTGGCCAGTTTGCCTGTCAGGCTATGGAAAACAGGATACGTTGAAGCCAATTCCCCCCTTGCAGCAAGAAATCCAAGCTCGCTAGAATCAAGGTTTTTTATTGGGAAACCATAACTAAAGCGTATATATGTCCATAGATTACACAGAAGCAAAATAAAGCGTCTGGCTGTACACAGAACTCTTGCTGAGAATGATGTATGGAATGCTTGCTACAAAGTTCCAGTCCCTCCCTGTGAGCCCCCCACCCTCAGTGCCCAACCAGCTGGGCATAGTCAGTGGGAGAGTCTCACAGAGGATGATTGCAAATCAAGTGAAGATGGAGGGACTGTGGGCAACAGACCTGACAGGCTCGCTACAATAAGAAAAACTTCTACAGATATGTGAGAAACAAATGCAAGGTAAAAGAGGTAATTGGACCGATGTTAGGAGTGGAAGGAGAAACTCTGATGGAGGACAGAGAAAAAGCAGACAGACTTAATGACTTTTTTGCCTCTGTTTTCTCCCTGAAGAACTCGAGCCTATCTAGAAACGGTAGAAGACATGACAGGACACCTGGGTGGCTAGTTGACATTAACAGAGACATTGTGGAAAGGCACCTGGCTGCACTGGACAAATGCAAATCCCCTGGGCTGGATCGTGTGCACCCAAGAGTGCTCAAAGAACTTTCTAGAGAACTTGCAGAACCCCTGTCCATCATCTTCAAGGCCTCCTGGAGGACTGGGGATGTGCCACAAGATTGGAGAAGAGCAAATGTTATCCCAATCTTTAAGAAAGGGAAGAAGGATGACCTGGGAAACTACAGGCCAGTCAGTCTGACTTCTGTGGCTGGGAAGATATTAGAACAGATTTTAAAGGGATCTGAAAGATGGTTCCAGGAAAGAAGCCCTCAGGAAAAAAACTCACAGGAGAAAAGCCCACAGAAAAAAGCCCACACGGGAAGAAGCCCACATGGAAATAATATTTTTTATTAATTACACCTTTTTAAATTGAATTGCTGAGCTTTTGGAATATATGCTGTGGGATGCAGCAACATTAAAATAAGTTGATTTCCTATCTCAATTTCCCTTTACTTGCATTTTAACAAATACATTGTGGTGCACCCAGTGACCACGACAAAAGACTACCTAACCCTAATAATAAAAGCAACAACTATTTAACAATAACAATAACAGCAATTATAACAACTCAGATATAGTTTTTCATTGCAAATTTACCAATGTTCTTTCATAATAAACTTTATCTTCCACCTGCTCATATTGCTGCACAGAAGAGGCAGCCGTGTCATGAAGTGCCTCATATTTCCTCTTTTTCACCTCTAAGTGCATTAGTTGGTGTTAGTTTGTGGCAAGTCCATCAAATAGAGACCACACACTGCAGTGGAACAGGGAATTAAGAGCATTGTGAAATCCCTCACAAGCGTTTGTCATTTTTGGCGACCGTTCCAGGGCTGCATCATGATGATTCCACATTCTTATAGGAAGCTGAGGATCTTCTCTACTTGCTACACCCTCAATATACGTCAAAAAGTACACGAGCACCTCGTTGCAGCTGTCTTCTTCTGGAAATGTGGCTGCAAGCGCATCGAAAACAGTTCTCACATCATTGATTGGGACAAAGGCTAATGCAGCAAGAGATTTCAGTGTAATTTTTATGTTCATATTAGTTTCATATTCAGTCTTCAAGTCAATACTGTTGATTTTCCTAATGAGACTCTGACACAGGTGTGGAAAGGCAATCCTCACTGCATTCATACAAGCCTTCTCAAAATCGACCAAAACTTTTTGAGGTGCCAGTGTCCAACTAAAAGATAAGCCCCTCCCAACTGCGGAGACTGGTCTGACCCAGCAGGGCTCTTTTATGGTAATCATGTTACCCAGCCCCCTCAGCTGCTGCCACTGCCTCCTTCTTCTTGTCTTTCTTGAATAGTAGAAGTAGTTAAGGCCTCATCTTACTATATAATTGATTAAGCGTGTTTCAGACAACTCACTTTGTATCCTGGTGTACCACCAGAGGGTGCTGCTACAGAGGAAAGCCCAGGTAACTCACCATATCGCACCAGAAAACATGCCATGGTGGGAAGCTCAGGCAGGGAACAGGAGCGGAGCAGGTAGCAATGCCCTTCCCGTGCCTTAACCCAGCTGGTATTAGGTGCGGGGCAGATGGCAATGCCCACCCACACCTTAACCCAGCTGATATTAGGAGCGGAAGAGCTGGCAATGCCCGCCCCCCCCTTTCAGCCAGCTGGTATTAGAAGTGGAACAGGTGACAATGCCCACCACCACCTTAAGCCAGCTGGTATTAGTACCAGAGCAGGTGGCAATGGCTGCTCCCTTCAGGCAGCTGGGATCAGGAGCAGAGCAGGTGGCAATGTCCACTCTCTGCCTTAACCCAGCTGGGATCAGGAGCAGAGCTGGTGTAAATGCCCACTCTCTGCCTTAACCCAGCTGGGATCAGGAGCGGAGCAGATGGCAATGCCCACCTCCCGCCTTAACACAGCCAGTATTAGGAGTGGAGCAGGTGGCAATACCCTCCCCCCCTTCAGCCAGCTGGGATCAGGAGCAGAGCAGGTGGCAATGCCCACCTCCCGCCTTAACACAGCCAGTATTAGGAGCGGAGCAGATGGCAATGCCCACCCCCATCTTAACCAGGTAAGTATTAGGAGTGCAACAGGTGACAATGGCCACTTCCCTTCAGACAGCTGATATTAGGAACAGAGCAGGTGGCAATGCCCATCCCCCACCTTAACACAGCGGATATTAGGAGCATAACAGGTGGCAATGCCCACCCTCCACCCTAACTTAGCTGGTATTAGAAGAGGAGGAGGTGGCAATGCCCATCCCCATCTTAACCCAGGTGGTATTAGGAGTGGAGAAGGTGGCAATGCCCACCCTCAGCCAGCTAGGATCAAGAGTAGAGCAGGAGATAATGCCCACTCCTGCCTTAACCCAGCTGGTATTATGAGAGGAGCAGGTGGCAATGCCCATCTCCCACCTTAACACAGCGGATATTAGGAGCATAACAGGTGGCAATGCCCACCCTCCACCATAACCCAGCTGGTATTAGAAGAGGAGGTGGCGGCAATGCCCATCCCCATCTTAACCCAGGTGGTATTAGGAGCGAAGCAGATGGCAATGCCCACCCCCACCTTATCATAACTGGCCTTGGTAATGGAGCAAGTGGCAATGCCCACACCCTGCCTTAACCCAGCTGGTGTTAAGAGCGGAGCAGGTGGCAATGCCCACCCACCTTCACCCAGCCGGGATCATGAGCAGAGCTGGTGGATCAGAAGTGGAGCAGGTGCCAATGCCTGCCCAGCACCGTCACCTGGGTTGGATCAGGCACAGAGCAAGAGGCAATTCCCATCCCTTCACCCAACAAGAATTGGAGCAGGTCACAATTCCTGCCTCCTTCAAACTACTGGAATAAGGCATGGAGCAGGTGGCAATGCCCACCCCACCCTGTTGGAATCAGGCGCCGAGCAGGCAGCAATCTCCACCCCCCTTTAACCTGCCTGAATCAGGAGCAGAAAAGGTGGCAATGCCCACACACCCTTCACCCAGTTGGGATCAGGAGCGGAGCACATAGCAAAGCCCACCTCCCACCTTTGCATGTCAGAATCAGGCGAGGAGCAGGAGGTAGTGCTCCCTTCACCCAGCAGGGAACAGATAGCAATGTCCATCCCCCTTCACCCAGCTAGGATCAGGCTTGGAGCTGGCAACAATGCCTGCCCCCCTTCACCTAGCCATAATCAGGCACTTCACCCAGCTGGGATCAGGAATGGAGCAGGTGGCAATGCCTGCCCCCCTTTACCTGACCTGTATCAGATGTGCAGCAGGTAGCAAAGCCCACCAGCCCTTCATGTTGCTGAGATCAGGTCTGGTTCAGGTGGCAGTGCCCACCCCCCTCCTTCACCAGCCGGGATCAGTGATGGAGGAGGAGGGAATGCCTGCCTGCCCGTTCTCCCCATTCTAGAGCCCATTGTATTTTTCCCCACAATGGGCTTTGTTTCTAGTAGATCTATAAAGCTAAACAGGGCTAACTTGGGCAAGTATTTGGAAGGGAGAAATCAATAAAGGTAGCTGCAATTAATAAAAAATGGTATTTGTAATTGTAATTAATAAAAAATATTATTTCCATGTGGGCTTCTTTCTGTGTGGGCGTTTTTCTGTGTGGGTTTCTTTCTGTATGGGCTTTTCCCCATGTGAGCTTTTTCCCACGTGGGCATTTTTCCATGTGGGCATTTTTCTTTCAAGCATTTATGACCATGTGGGTTTTTTTGGTGGGCTTTTTCCCTGAGGGCTTTTTTCCCGTGGGCTTTTTTCTGGTCACCCTGAAAGTCCGCTTAGTGATCCGGGGAAGTCAACATGGTTTTGTCCCCAACAGATCTTGTCAGACCAACCTGGTTTCCTTCTTTGGTCGAGTGATGAGCTTACTGGATTGTGGGAACTCTGTTGACGTGATTTACCTGGATTTCAGTAAAGCTTTTGATAAGGTCCCCCATGACATTCTAATGGGTAAACTGGAAGACTGCAGATTGGACTATAGGACAGTTCGGTGGATAGGGAACTGGTTAGAGGACCGCACCCAAAGAGTGCTCCTGAGTCGCCCACACCCATGCAGCAAGCCGGCTGTCCCGGTGCTCTGCGGAGCTGGTGGCAGCGCGAGTGGCTCGGAGGCTGCCCGCGCCGTTCACCTGCCCCACAAGACAAGAGGCAGCCGGCTTGCCTGCGCGCCCCTTGTCCTGGGGAAAGGTGAACAGTGCAGGTGGCCTCCCAGCCACCCGCACTGCCTTTTGCCTTTTGCCTTTCCCCAGGACAAGGGGCGGCCGGCTTGCCCACGTGCCCCTTGTCCTAGGGAAAGACGAACGGCGCAGGCGGCCTCCCAGCCATCCACACTGCCTTTTGCCTTTCCCCAGGACAAGGGGCGGCCGGCTTGCCCACGTGCCCCTTGTCCTAGGGAAAGGCGAATGGTGCAGGCAGCCTCCCAGCCACCCGCACTGCCTTTTGCCTTTTGCCTTTCCCCAGGACAAGGGGCAGACGGCTTGCCCATGCACCCCTTGTCCTAGGGAAAGGCGAATGGCGCAGGCGGCCTCCCAGCCACCCGCACTGCCTTTTGCCTTTCCCCAGGACAAGGGGCGGCCGGCTTGCCCACGTGCCCCTTGTCCTGGGGCACGTGGAAACAGTGCAGGTGGCCTCCCAGCCTCCCGCGCTGCCTTTTGCCTTTCCTTTGTGCCCACCCCCTTCCCCCTCCCTCCCCTGGGTTGCTGCTCCGTGGTTGGAAGGAAGCCTGCTAATCAAGGAAAGCGGGGCTTCCATTCGTGTTTCGAGGGCGACAGAAGGAGGGCAAACACAGCTCATTTCCCTGACTCCATTGCCCCGGGAATAAATTACTAGCGCAAGAGTGTCTGCAATTCCGAACAGAAACTGACCCATCCGATCAAGTCTCGAACAAGCAAGCTCCCGACCGCTGGATCGGTTGCCATGGACAGAACCGAAAACGCCAAAATCGGGGGTTTTTTTGAAATCGTAATTCAGATAGTGCCTATCTCTAGTTTAGACTCTTGATTCTTAACAGAGTTAAAGCTCCTGATAATATTTCTCTCAGCTCCACTGAGACACTCAAACTCACTGACCGTGTTAAGATGTAATATTCATGAGTGGGTCTATTCCAATAGGCAACAATTAATATTCTTACTCTGCATGCAAATGTCTCTATTTTGCCTCTAGACCAAATCAGGAATGGATGCTTGACTACCAAGTCGATGTTTTGGGACTTCAATAAGCACTCTTCAGTCTAGGGGCCTTCTTTCTGTTTCTATTTATTTTCTAATGGAGTTCTTTCATAAAAATTAGATTTCACAGTTGTTTTACAGGCAATATACCTCATTCTCAACATGGCCAAGTCTGTCAATATTTATATAGAGAGACTGGAGACACAAACAGAGAAGACAGATGTTTCTACAAACCTCAAAACAATGCCCAGGTTTGCAGCTCTGATATCTAAAATAAAAATATATGTTGAGGGGTTAACACCCCGCCACCACCAAGTAAAAGCAGTGCCTGTAGCTTTAAGAAACAAATGCTCTCTTTGGGGCCTTTGCTAGGCAATCATAAAAGTATTGCAAGCCTTGAAGCTTTGGTTTCTGTCAGTAAAAAGCAAGGGGAGGGGGCAGGGCCCTTTCTGTTTTGACTGAGTCATTAGATTCACATCCAGCAGCAACCACCATGTGACTTGCTACTAAATGATTTGCATGACTTACCTAGACCCAGCTACTTGCTGGGAGCCAGTTTGGTGTAGTGGTTAAGAGTGCAGGACTCTAATCTGGAAAGCCGGGTTTGATTCCCCACTCCTCCACTTGAAGCCAGCTGGGTGACCTTGGGCTAGTCACAGCTCTCTGGAGCTCTCTCAGCCCCACCCACCTCACAAGGTGTTTGTTGTGGGGATAATGATGGCATACTTTGTAAACTGCTCTGAGCAGGCATTAAGTTGTCCTGAAGGGCGGTATAGAAATCAAATGTTGTTATTGTTGTTGTTGTTGTTATTGCTAATTTTCCTGTATTAAGGTAGCTGGGGGGGAGCGAAGGAGGGAAAGCTGAAAAGGGGAGCCAGATAAAGATAGATTGGCTGTTCAGTGGGAAGTTGAAAAGGAAGCAGGAAAAAGGGAAGAGGAAATGATGGAGGAAGATAAATAAGAATGAAACACCCCCCCGGAAGTCCTTGTGTGTGAGGGTTGCCAGATCTGGGCTGGGTAATTCTAGTGGTTTGGTGGGGGGGCGGGGGGGGGCTGGAGAGGGCAGGGTTTGGGAAGGGCAGGGGCCTAAGTGCGGTACAATGTCACAGAGTCCTCCAAAGCAGCCATTTTATCCAGGAGAACTGATCTGTGTTGTCGGGAGTTCAGTTGTAATTCTGGGATACCTGCAGCCACCACCTGGAGGCTCGCAACCCTGTTGCGTATCCCCCACTTGGATAGTATCCAGACATACAAAATAAGTGTACTTAAAGAAATGTCAGCGATTTGGGGGGGGATCTAGACCAACATCTTTGAAGAGATACCTTGATTGTCTTTTGGCAGAAATGCTTAAACTACGCTACAAGGGTGCTGTGAGGAAAAACGGAGGGCAACAACCACATAATAGTAACTTTCAAGTTACTATTGAAGTAAGGTTACCAATCTCAGGCAGTCTCTCTTCAGGGTCTTTCCCATCACCTACTGCCTGGTAACTTATGACTGGAGGTGCTGTGGATTGAAGCTGGGAGCTTCTGTATGCTGAGCAGATGCTCTTCCACTGACCCACAACCCATCAGTATCCTGTTGTGATCTGCCAGGTATTTGACAATATCCCCATTTTTTGCAGTCCCCATCAGCTAATAAAACAGCAAGTTTAGTAAGTTTGGAGGAGGTCATTCCTCCCCTAAGGAATGTCTTAATGAACCTCATTTGGGTTCCTTTAAATTTCCTTAGACATTTCATATGATGAGGAATTCCGCATTTTGTATGTAGTTCACATTTAGCAAATTTCAGGGACAGTGTTTTCTAAACACTCCCCTGAGAACTCTCGTTACCCCTTTTGAAACTCGTCTGACAAAGTTTCCTGGGAAAGGAGTCCCCAACTGTGCTTCAAATTTTGATGTAGGGAACAAGTGGCAATTTTAGCTTTCATACGCACATGGGCAATAACTTGCCTTCTAGCTGGAGTCTCACAAGTTTTATATGCTCATCGTATTCGATGCTGCATCTCCCTATTCAGGAATTGCCTCTTCAAAAGTTGGGAATGAATGGTTATTTCACTCGATCAGCTGAACACTTTGATGAAAAAAAATGCATTTCCAAAAACAAATACATCGGTGCCTACAAAGAGATATATGAGCCCATCAGAATTGTGCTTTAGCAATGCATTCTTGAAATCTGTATAATACAGGAGTCCATTTGAATGCTTGGGTGAAAAGATGGATGTCTGTGTGACATGGGCGCCATTTAGATGCTCATTTTGTTTCAGAAGTTCATGAAATTTGGAAGGGTTTTACCTGCAGTGAGCATCTCACTCAGAGCTTTGCTTTATAAAAAGCATCTATAGCGGGTGGCCAAGTTGAAGAAACCTGTAGAAATCTTTCCACACGGGACATAAATTTCAACTGCAACCATTTTTTTCCCTGCAACCTTCCTTTTCTCATTAATATGTTGATGCGGTAAATATACTGAGGACCTCGATGTGGTTATGGATGTAAGGTTTTAATCCGTTGAATGGCTTTCACCGTATCCTTCTGCCCTTGGATGCCCCATCTATTTATCCAGTGTACTTTTATTCCACCCTTACAACAAGGAAATCACAAGTGTAGTTCTCCCTTCCACAATTCAAGGATTTCGGGAGTGGGGGCAGGGGGGTAGTTGGTCCTCACAACTGTGAGGTCAATGAGGGTGAAAGAGAGTGATTGGCCTAAGGTTGCTCAGCAAATTTCATAGCGGAGCTGAGATGTAGGTCTTCCAAATCTTAGCCGAATACTCTAATCACCACACCACACACTGATTGTCATGCTGTCCATGATCCTATGATCTTTGCTCATCCAACCACCTAAAAGCTTCCTCCCTGCTGAAATGGCACCCCATCTTCTCTGCTTGTTCTTTCATTCCTAGAACTTCCTTTCATAGGTTCAAGTTCAAGTTCAAGTTAGCCATTATTGGCATATATCAGCAATTCAAGTTATCCACTTACAAAAAAGAAAACATACAGCTGGAAAGTACTCTGGGTGTCATCTAGACCAATCTGGCCTGAAGGAAAATTCCTTCCTGACCCTAAAGCAGTGATCGGCATTACCCTGGGCATATAAGAAAGGACCACAAGAGCCTAGTGCTGGCTCATCCCTTCATGCCATCCCTCCCTTATCTGCACATATTCATATTGTCAGAGAATCATCATAGTTGTCAGGTGGCCATCCAGCCTCTTCTTAAATACCTCAAAGGAAGGAGAATTCACCACCTCCCAAGGAAGCCAGTTCCACTGAAGAACTGTTCTGACAGTCTCAGAACCACTGCATAGTCACACCACTCTCACTTCCTGAAGATTCCTTCTGAGAACCTACTTTTACCTCAAACACCTTAGGATCCAGCTGTTACCTGATTTGGTCTCCTTACGAGTAAGTGAGTGGGGGGAATTAGTGGCAAGGAAGACGGCTCTATAAGAGGGGTAACTGCAGGATAAAGCCCACCAATGTTTATAGGGTCTTTTCCTCAAGGTAGCAGATGAGACTGGTGCTTTTAGGTTCAAAGAGTAATGTTTTATTAAAAGAAGAAAATGCACACACAGAGGAGCAATAATAAAAATGGTTTCACACACAGAGTCCTAGGAAGCTAGGCAGAAGTTGGAATAGAGTGAGGGGAGGGGAAGCATATTTATCGATTGGAAGAGCAGCGTGGTCCACGGAGGAAGGGGGCAGCTTCAAACGTCCCGCATTCTCGGCCAGGAGAGAGAGGCTTAGGGAAAGTAATCCTAAGGGTACAACAGACAGATCTGGAGGCACAGCATGCACACAGTCTCTGGGAATTATAAAGGTTTGATTACTTTGATTACTTGCTGCTGGGGTGTGTGAAAGGAGATGCAAAGTCTCTCCTGCTGCCTCACAAAAGGGGCAGTTTGCTAATGAAGGCCACCGGAGCTAAGTTGATGAATTTAGATATGAGGAGTACAAGTTCCCAGAGAAAGATAAACTTATCGGTGCTGGTTGATTGATCCTTGATCTTAGGGTGGGGATGTCATCACAGAAAATGGGTATCGGAATGTGCTAAGTGGGGTGACTCAACAAGACCCTGTCTTATCACAGCTCACATCCATAGCTGGAGGGGCAGTAAATCAAATCACCCCAGTCTTCTGCATTCAGCGTGAACATTCCTTTCATGCCTGATCTCCTGGGTAGGTCTTAGCAACTCTCTTTGCCCAGCCAACTGGAATTCCTTTTGCTGCAGATCAAGCTGCATTTAATCCAGGGGCCCTATGATTTTATATCACACACCTGTATATTAAATATGGCAGAGGCCAGAGCTGATTGCTTACAAAACTAGACATTACCTGTTTTAATTATTCAGGTCTGGGTTCTGTCAACCCAACTCACTTTCTTTGCAGCCAAATGGCAGCTGCAGGGAACTAATTTTTCAAGCACCCCAGAGGCCTAATTCAAAACAGAACTATATAGGGTTGCCACTGGGTGCCAAGAGCATTTGCGGGGTGGAGGCATGGAAGAATAGCATTCCTTATCAAACTCCCCCAATTTTGGCTTCTGCTGCTCCTCTGAGTGAGGGCAGGGACTGGGGCACATGGGTGGGAAATTGCCCACCACGGCAGACAACCTGGTAGTCTAGAAGTGTGGCACAAGGGAAGGAAGAGGCTTCCGCCTCCCATTCCATCTTTCTCCCGGTGGCCTCTGGAAGACTTTATTTGCCCCATTGAGGAGGTGGGAAACAGTATGGAGAGAAGGATGAAGCCTGTGCCTCCATGTCACCACCAAGATGCCAGAAGGAGTTGGCTCTCAAGAGTTCCTTGTTTTGTGTGTCGTTCAGCTTTCCATCAGAGTGGATCCTGCTCATCATGTGCCCAGGTAAGTGACATTATTGCCGGCCTTAACCACAAGGTAGAGGCAAATAACTCTGACTCATGCATATCAGCATTTCTGGTCTCTTTTTAGGACCCAGCAACCATGGACCCTGCTTGCCAGGTGGTGGAGCTCTGTCTCCAGGGCAGCCACCATTACAGTTCTGGAGGAATGGGGGGATTACCACCTTGGAGCAGTGGTCAGTTGCACCCCCCCACCACTCCCCATTGGGTATCCATTTCATATACCTAATCCATACCGCAAAGAGCTTTATGGCGTAATGCTATGCCAAGTTCCTCTGAGGTCTAAGCCTCACAATAAGTTTATGAGATGGACGCAGGCACGCAAGGGCACCCAGTGCATTGCATACTTCCAGTCCCAGCAATATGGCCATGAACTATGGGGATAATTATCGTATTTACCAGGTTTTAGACCACATTATAAGGTACAGCATCATGCACAAATTGTGACCTCAGCCCAAGACGAGCTTTGCATCTTGTCATATGCTTGATAAATTTTGCAATTCTGGGGCCTCTGGCAAGCCGCCATATATGATTGATGGGCCTCGTAGGTCATGAATTATGTAGGCCGGGCTTAAGGTCACCCAGTGAATTTATGGCTGACTTGAGAGTTGAGCACCACACTATACCACACTCTAGGAGGTATGACTGGATTCAAAAGGAGCCTATTGTAGTGAAGTAAAATGAAATGAAACGTGTGTCTTCTGAAACGGAGGCATGCAGCAATAGCCTTTAGACCAGTGAGCCTTTGAGAGTTTGCACACCCTCGGCAATAGAGGAGCCTCCAGAATGAATCCACAGGGAATCACCTTTGCATAGATGGCATGGCCAGAGTGCCGGATCAATAGCTTTGATAGGACTCCTTTCAGGTTATAAAATGGCTAACCAAATGGCAGGAATGGGATTCAAATCAGCAGAGTGCTAATTTGCAGCCCAGCTACATAAATACTGTGCTTCAGCTCTAATCACTGCATCACACTGGTTGGCTGTGTGTCTCGCTGAGCACGGGCGAAGCCGGGCAAAAGCTGGAAACTCTTTTCTCGGCTTAGCCATGATGTCACAGAGTGGCCTCAGGCCAGGCTCTAATGATTCTTGTTAGCATCTGAAAGGATATATCTATCACTTGAGCAGCAAACTGCAAGTGGATGTGCGGAAGTTCATTTTAAGGAAAAGGAGGCTTTCCTCCATGAACTGTGCAGAATGTATAACATACATTATACCCCAAATAACCAAATCCTGTAGTATGAACTAGAAGTGGACAAATGTGACCAATGCAGATGTGCGTTACAGGTTTTCAGGGCTCATCAGATGCAAATTTTACCCTCTTCAAAAGCTCTGCGTGGATTTGTCCACACGGATTTGAGCATATTTATATTTATTCTATATGTTTATTGAAAATGTTCATATTCTAAACTCTTCGTGTATCTAGTCAGAAATCAGATAACATCATTTGTCAAACAATAAATCAAAAGCTCAATGATGGATATAACTTGAACAATAAACATAAACATGAAGCAGTGGGAGGTTGTAAAGCAAAGTAACTGCAAATCTGCTGAAATGCCAGTCAGCCGCATTACCTAAAACCAGATTAAAAACAATAGCAGCATAAACCAGTAAAACAATTACTTAGCAGCCTATTGAGTAAGAAAAAGTCGATATTTTAAAATTGTCAGTGTATCCAAACAGATGAAAGTGCAAGCGAATCAAAAAAGCATTTAACCTGGCATTGGAAACATACCAGTTTCATGTTACATATTCCTTGAGTCTTCATTTTTCATTGAAAATAAATAATCTTGTTTTATCAAATCTGATTAAAAACTGTCAAACAGAGAAGTGGGGCTGGAAAAATGAAAATCACTTCAAGTCAAATCATGACAAAGATTTAAAAATTTAAAATTGTGTATTGGGTGACTAATTTGCAATAGATTCTAAATGGAATTTAATAAAAGTATACTTTTAAAAAATCTCAAGGAACTTAAATGGCAAGTGCATCCCATCTTTAATGGCTGTCGTTAAATGAGGAAGTATGTTTGTCTGTTTAAGACTTTGTGTTTAATTCTGCTGTGACCCTCTCACCCACTGCCACTCACTCGAGACCTCTGTGCCCCGGACTGGGCTTCACGGACAGTCCAGGGCCGTCACCGTTCACCACCTTGTAATCACTCATTACCAGGCACAGAGCCCTGACCTGGATCCACGCAGGATCCCCCCTCTCTTCTTCCCAGGGATTTCACCAGACAGGCTAGGTATTTGGTGGCTTCAAATATTTGTGACAAAATCTGAAAATAAGGGGTTTTTGTAAAATATTTTTAAATATAAGGTTTTAAGAGGCATGATCAGTTATAGTGTGAGACCAACATAGCAGTTAGTTCCTTAGGAAATGCATTTAGGCTCCCTCACTAAATGCCCTCATGGAACTTCAGCTGCCACCAGTCCGCACCGTCCCATTAGGTCTCGAGGGAAAGCGCAGATTCCTTCCCCTCTGGTTTTTGCAAAACACAGGAAGAGCCAGTCTGGGGGACTCCGCTACCACCAGCTCAGCCAGCTCAGCCAGCTCCCCTTGTTCCCTCCCTTCCCCACGTATTACTAAGCTGGGGAGAGAACAAAACCAAAGACAAACTGTGACATTTTAGAGATTTATCCTAAGTTCCCAACTCTCTCCAACAGGGATTTTAAAGCATGCATAGATTCTGCATTACTTATTTGAATTCTGGGAAATGTAGCTTTTTATTCCTTCTAATCACTGAGTCAGGACGATTAGAAGTGGGCAAGTGGACAGTGGAGAGTAAGTGGTGGATGAAAGGGCTGGTGCCAAGCCATTATCATTTGGATGAGGTTCAGCTTGTAATGCCTGGAGAATTTTTAGAGAATCTGTGTGTAATTACTCTCGAATGTGATAGTAACACCATGTCACATCAAAGATTCTCCCCTAGCCGCATATGAGACCCTTACTGAACATCTGAATGCCCTTTTCCAAGGATCCCTGCATTTCTTTGCACAGGGAATCCTCAAATTGCGGAATATGGAAAACATCCTCAAACTCTGGCAGGAGATCATTGGAGAAAATCTACAGAAGTAGACGCAGTGATCAAATGCCAGCCAGGATGGAGGTTGGGGCACGGGACCATCCCTTGAAGGATTTGGAACGGTTTGCTTCTGAGACTCAGTGTAATCAGCTTGTTTTAATAGAAAAAGAGATTCAGCACCAGCTGCTAATCCAAGATGCTAACCAAAAATGAACTATAGTGAACCATGCAAGCCTTTTAATTTAGTTAGCTTACATAATTACATTTCTACCTCCCACTCAGCACAGTAATTGCATGGATTCCCTGTTTTGGAACAGAAAAAGAAAAAAGATCTTGGTTTCCTAATGTGAAGGTTTAAATGATGCAGCCCCTCTGTGGAATGAAATGCTAATAACAACAATCAATAATGAAGCTTTGGGCCTGTGTTTGTTTAAGCTTTTTTTTTAAAAAAAATCCTGGTTACAGGAGCTTCAGAGCCCTAATTAGGATAGACGGTAGTTGTCGGTGCTCCCAGGTGTTGCATGGATGAAGAGAATTGATTCTGAAGATTTGGCAGATTAACACAGCCAGGAAACCCTTTCTCCATTTTCGTGTGTGTTTTGGTTTTGGTCTCTGTCAATGCAACAACAAAGAGCCCCCGGCACGTTGTAAATGGTCAATTGGTGACAAAGTTGCTTTTACAAAATAACTCACTTCTGAAGCAGTGAGCAGTCTGGGGGGATCTGTGTGCCTTCCGGGGTGCCTTCCCTTGGAGAGGCCTCTCTGCCCCCTCAGATAGACAGGCAAGGTCTGGTCCAGCCCCTTTTGTTGAGGTACACCGTATCACACAGAACAGCCAGTTCTGCTAGTTCGGGGCATAATCAGGGTCCATTATAAGAGATGGAGTGGCCAACAGGTGATTTTACATTTTATTTTTCTATTTGCTTCATTTATACCCCACTTTTCTATCCAAGGGGAACACAGACTGGCTTACAACATTCTCCCAACCTGTTCTATCCTCACTACAACACTGTAAGGTAGGTTAGTCTGAGTGTGTGCAGCTGGCCCAAGGACACCCATCAAGCTTCCTTTGCAGAAGGGAGATTTGAACTTGGATCTCCAGGATCCTACTTCCACATTTAGCCACTACACCATGCTGGACTTGCAAATAAAATGCTGCTGCTGTTTATTTTGCATTCTTTACTTTGGCTGTAACTGTTTTAATACTTATACCCTTTTCCTCTCCACAATGAGGACCCAAAGTGGCTTACATCACTGTTGTCCCTTCTTCTTTTTATCCTCACAACAACAAACTTGTGAGGTAGGTTAGGTTGATAGAGAGTGATTGGCCCAATACCACTAGTGGCCTACTGTGGCAGAGAAAGGATTCAGTACCGGGTCCCCAGTTCTTAGTCTGACACTCCAAGAATTACACCACGCTGGCTCCCTTTGTGCATTTATATGTATAGACACACACTAACAAACTGAAGCTTAATCCCGACAAGATGGTAGTGGTACTTGTGAGTGGAAGGTCTGACCGAGGATTTAAGTTGTCACCTGTTCTGAACGGGGATGTACTCCCCTTGAAGGAATAGTTTGGGGGTGCTCTTGGATCCAGGCCTAGTAATGGTTATGCAGGTGGCCGCTGTGGCCAGGAGCACCTTATACCAGTTTTAACTGGTTAGCCAGCTGCAGAATTTCCCGGGTAGGAAAGATCTGGCCACTGTGGCACATTCCCTGGTTACTTCTAGATGCGATTACTGCAAGACGTTCTGCATGTGTCTCGCCTTGAGAAGTGTTCAGAAACTTGCGTAGCTGCAGAATGTTTCAGCCAGGATGTCAAGCGGAGTGGGACGTGGAGACCACATCACTCCAATTTTGGCCCATCTAGACTGGTTCCCAATATGTGTCTGGGCACAATTCAAGGGGCTGATGCTGATATTTAAAGCCCTGTATGGTTAAGAGCCTCGTGGCGCAGAGTGGTAAGCTGCAGTACTGCAGTCCAAGCTCTGCTCATGACCTGAGTTCGATCCTGGCAGAAGTCGGCTTCAGATACCTAGCTCAAGGTTGACTCAGCTTTCCATCCTTCTGAGGTTGGTAAAACGAGTACCCAGTTTCCTGGGGGTAAAGTATAGATGACTGGGGACGTCCCCCCATGGGTCAGGAATGACTCAGTGCTTGCCCTTTACCTATATGGTTTAGGACCAACACATCTGAAGGACCGTCTACTCCCCTATGAACTTACCTGACCACTACATTCATGTTTAAATGATAAATTTATATGTTGGTTTTAATGGCATTTAAGATGAGATTTTAATTTGTATGTCTTAATTTGTTATTTGCCTTGGTGACCCTATAAAGGCAGAAAAGCTGGGAGTAATTGATGGTGATGGTGGTGCTGATGATGATGAAGGAAATCATGTAATTGAGTTTCATTTACACGTGCCACTTGGAGGGTCTTAAATTTCCCTTTCTCTACCTGCATGATGCCTAATCTAAACCCTTGCTGCTAAATTCATGTAAATACTACATACATGAGATCTTTGTATCTAATATAAACCAGTCTGTAACTCAGGGCACCTTCCTCTAACAGAAGTGTCTATCCGTCCACTACTTTAAAAATTCCCTACACAAAAATGGTGCACCCAATCATTGCCCAATCTCTAGCCTGCCCTTTTTAGGCAAAATGGTTTGAGATCGCAGTAGCAGGCCAGCTCCAGGCCTTCTTGGATCACGCTGGTGTTCAGGACCCTTTTCCGCTTTGATAGCTTTCGTGGATGGCCTCCACCTGCACGTGTATGCAAAGGCCACACACTTCTTTGCTGCTGCTCCTGCATCTCTCTGCAACCTTTGATACAGTAGATCATGCCATCCTGTTGAGACATTTGGAAGCAGAAATGGGTATCAGGGGATGTGCCTAGAAATAGTTCAACAAGACCAAGAGCTGATTGTAATACAGATCATGAGTTGCTAATATAAAAAATTAGAGTAAAGCTGAAGAAAAACTCTAGAAGAGTCATAGTGTCAAAATAAAATCTAAACAATATTCCTGGAGAATTTAAAGACCAGGTAAAGTACAGATTTGCAATACTAAGTTTAATTGATCATGGGCCAGAAGAACTAAGGGCTGAAACCAGAGATATTATCAAGGAAGAATGTGCAAAGACTATTCCTGGAGCCAAAAGAAAGGAGAAGCCTAAATGGATGACTGAGGAATCTCTTAAAATTGCTAAAGACAGACGAGGAGCAAAAGCAAAAGGTGACAGAAATAGGGTCAAAATTCTAAATGCAGCTTTTCAACGATTTGCACACAGAGACAAAGAAATCCTACTATATATAAAAGGCTAACCATGTTCTAGACAATTCACTTCCTAACTTGGTGTGCCTCCAGAGGGTGCTGCTATGGAGAGAAACCCAGAAAAGGCATCCCATCCCTCCAAGAGCTTGCCACGGCGGGAAGCCCAGGCCCAGGAGCAAGCGTGGAGCAGGTGGCAATGTCTACCCCTCACCTTCACCCAGCTGAGATCAGGAGTGTAGCAGGTGGCAATGCCCTCCCCGACCTTCACCCAGCTGGGATCAGGATCAGGTGGCAATGCCCCCCCCCACAATGCTGCCTGCTCTGTGCCCTGTTCAAGCGCGGAGCAGGCAGCAATGGCCACCCCACCTTCAACCCCCCAGAATCAGGCATGAAGCAGGAAGTAATTCCCACCCCCCTTCACCCCATTGGGATCAGAAGCAGAGCAGGTAGCAATGCCTGCCCCCCTTTACCCAGCTGGGATCAGGCATGGAGCAGGAGGCAGTGCCCAACCCCTTCACCCTGCTTGGATCAGTCACGGAGGAGGATGCAATGTCCACTTGCCTGCCCTCCCATTTCTACAGCCCATGGTATTTTTCCCACAATGGCTTTGTTACTAGTCTATTATAATATCCAGTTCAAAGAAATAGAAGACAACAACAAAGGAGATATGTTCCAAAAGATCCGAGAAATCAAAGGGAAACTTAAGCCATGGCTTGGGATGCTGAAAGATCAACACAGAAATACAGTCGTTGATCGTAACAAAATAAATGAAAGATGGAAACAATACCTTGAAAAGCTATACAAAAGAGATGGAAGGATGACAGATACCTTCAACAAAGAATGTTATGATAAAGAACCAGAAATCTTAGAAAGTGACGTAAACGTAAAAGCAATTGAAAGAAACAAAGCACCTGGAGTAGATGGTGTAGTAACGACACGAGACAGGATCTGGATGCAAAGTCTGACCCTCCAAGATGGAGGCGAGAGTTTTATTAGCTTGTATTCAGGAAGTCCCGGATGCCCAAATATGTTTATAGCAACAGTTACAAGTCACACATTCCATTCTCAGCCAACTAAGCAAAATATGCTGTGTTCAGACTTTTGTCTAATCTAGGAAGCATAACGGAAAGAAAGGTACATCATGAGCCTCTGAGCATAGGAGAATATTTCTTAGAGTGTATGGGAATGTTGTGCTCTGTGAATGATGAGAGAACAAGATGAAACTACTCCCTGATTCCTGTTGTGGTGTGCCAACTGACCAGAAATCAGGGATGTAAAGAGTTTCCAAGGCAAACTGGGTGGTTTGCCAACTCCAGCTAACCTACAGATGGAATACCAATACAGCTATTTCAAGCTACAGAATCTTAACAAGAAACTGTCAACAAATATGGAAAACAAAACAATGCAAAATGATGCTCAAAATTATACAGCAAAGAATCTTACCATATATGGAATGAGAAATGCCAGGTGTTCCAGATGGATTCAGAAAAGGAAGAGGCACCAGAGATCACATTGCAAATTTACGATGGCTAATGGAACATACCAGGAAATATCAGAAGAGAAGCAGCCTGTGTTTTTTAGATTACAGCAAAGCTTTTGACAGCGTGGATCATGAAAAGTTGTGCAGTGTGTGTTAAAAGACATGAGGGTGCCACAACATCTGATGGTTTTGATGTGCAAGCTGTACTCTGGACAAGAGGCTACTGTCAGGACAAAATATGGGGAAACAATGGTTTCCAATTGGCAAAAGTGTCGGACAAGGATGCATATTCTCTCCCTTCCTGTTCAACCTTCTATGCAGAGTATATCATAAGCAAAGCTGGATTAGATCTAGAAGAAGGTGGAAATGGTATACAGAAGATGAAATGGTTAAGACACAAATGGTGAAATGGGCATTAAATTTTAATAAAGAGATTACAATGGAGGCATGGGAATATTTGTGGAAAAATACTATGAAAATATCTACATGTGTTAACTTAAAAGAGAATGGATATAAGATGATGTATAAATGGTATTTAACACCGAAAAAATTAGCTAATATGAGTAATGTTATGTCAAACAAATGTTGGAAATGTAAACAACATGAAGGCTCTTTTTATCATATGTGGTGGACTTGTGATAAAGCTAAGCAATTTTGGTCTAAGATATATGCGGAAATGTTGATAATTATGAAAGGTAATTTGTCAAAATGCCCTGAAATGTTTCTGTTAGGGCTTAATATGGAAAAAGTCAATGTATTGGACGGGACATTATTGTATTACATGTTGGCGGCAGCAAGATTACTATATGCGCAATACTAGAAGCAAGAGGAGATTCCGGAAATTGAGGATTGGATTCAAAAACTGTTGTACATGGTGGAGATGGACAAATTGACAAGAAAATTGAAGGAACAAAGCTCAAATGAATTTTTAAAGGACTGGGAAAAACTTAAGGAGTATTTGGAAAATAAGTGGGATGTAAAAGAACAACTATGGTCTATGGATAATTATTAATATGTATATGATAGTAGAACTAAAAACTATATAAGAACTTTACCTTTGAAAATTGGGACAAATAATAGAATAGAAGGAAATGATAAAATTTAAAAAGGTTTTAGTGCTGTTGGGGGTCTGGGGTAAAAGGGGGAGGGAGGGTGGGGAATGTGTATTTGAATTGATAAATGTAAGACAATTAGAACTAGTTGAAAAAGAAATGGATGTAATATGTAATCTATGAAATGTATGTTAACCTACCCAATAAATTTCTTAAAAAAAAAAAAAAGATCTAGAAGAAGGTGGAGGGAAAATTGGTGGAAGGAACATTAACAGTCTGAGATATGCTGATAACACCACGTTACTGGCATAATATAGTGAAGACTTGAAATGACTGCTGATGAAGGTTAACGGTGAAAGTGCCAAAGAAGGATTACCGCTGAACATCAAGAAGACAAAAGTAATGACCACTGAGGAAGAACACAATTTTAAAGTTGACAGTGAGGAAATTGAGATTGTTAATGATTTTCTATTCCTTGGCTCAATCATCAACTAAAAGGGAGAGTGTAATGAAGAAATGAGAAGACTGAGACTCGGATGCGCAGCTGTGAGGGAGCTAGAAAAGATCCTTAAAGGCTCTCTGGGAACCAAGATCAAGATAATCCAAACTATGGTATTTCCCATTAATATGTATGGATGTGAAAGTTGGACAGTGAAGAAAGCTGACAGGAAGAAAATTGGTTCATTTGAAATGTGGTACTGGAGGAGAGTTTTGCAGATACCATGGATGGCCACGACTACAAATAAGTGGGTACTAGATCAAATCAAGCCTGAATTATCCTTAGAAGCTTAAATGACAAAACTTAGGCTTTGGTACTTTGGCCTCATCATGAGAAGACAAGATTCTCTGGAAAAGTCAATAAGGCTGGGAAAAGTGGAAGGCAGTAGGAAAAGAGGAAGACCTAAAACGAGATGGCTGGACTCAATAAAAGAAGCGACGTCCTCCATTTTGCAGACTGAGCAAGTCTGTTAATGATAGGACATTTTGGTGGTCTCTCATTCATAGGGTCACCATAGGTCAGAGGCGACTTGACGGTACGTAACACACATACACATGTAAAGCCTTTAGGAGAAATCATTCACAGCTATGGAGTTGGATGACTTCAATATGCAGATAATACCCAGCTCTCTATTTCACTGTGCAAGTCCCTTGGTAATGCAGGAGGGGCCTTCAGTTGCTGCCTGATAGCTGTGGTCAAATGGCTGAATGCTAACAAGTTGAAACTGAACCGAGGCAAGGTGGAAGTGATGCTAGTTGGGAAGGTGGAGATGTTGAAGGACATTGTGCTTCCCATTTTTGATGGAGTTCAGCTGATCCTTCCAGTCTCAATGAAGAGCCATGGGGTTATACTAGATTTAGCTCTACTGCCAGAAAAGCAAGTCAATGCAGCTGCAAAAAAGGCCTTCTACAAACCCAGTCTAGCCTGGAAGATGGCTGCCTACCTCAGCCCAGCTGACCTGGGCACCTGGATCCATGGCATGGGAACATCAAGACTAGATTACTGTATACACTCTACAAAGCCAACTTGGAGACCCCAGCGGTTGCAGAATGCCAAAGCTCTATGATTATCAGGAGCTAGAGAGCTTGCACGTTACTCCATTCTGTGTCACCCATCAGTTACTGGGCGCTACTGGGTTTTGCACTGAAACAATTTCTATTTCAGTTTTGGATCTGAATAAACACCGTTCTGTTTCTGGCTTGTTCCAGGTGGGCTGTTGCTGGTTCAGATCCAATTCATTTGTGCTTTTCATTATCATGAGTTTCAGCCTGTTGTGTGTGTGCAAGGCGGTCATTGTCTGCACATGCATGCTGTTCTTTTAAAGTGAGGTTGGAGAACTAAGATTCCGGGGCAGCTGTTTTTGCACTTAACAGCACCAAAATCACACAGACCAGAGTCCTCCCTCCAAAACACCTACCCAAAAAGTTTGAGCTCACAGACAACAATGTAATTTGGCATTTATGATGACCCCCAAAGAATGCTTGGGGAAAGGCATCGAGAAATAAGGCTTTATTTGAGCTTAGCCAAAAACTAAACATTTATTATCAACTGTTAGTCCAAAAGCTCATTGATCCAATGAGTTTCTTCTCAATACGGCTATTAAGTGGAATTCTCTTAATTCCTCTTTGCTGAATTTCTTCCTGAAATCCAGCAATCCATTTCTATTCCTCTTTTTAGGAATTTGAGTCAGTTTTGAATCAATTTCTCTTTCATGAAGAGGAAGATTTGACTTAAATCTCTAAGAAATAATGAATTTATTTATATACTATGAGCATAGTTGAAAAATTAAGAACTAAGTGAGCCATTAAACAAACAATTAAACCGGGACTTGTCTGAATGTATCGTTTCTGCATCAGACTGCTTTTACCTTTTGTATCATTGCACAGTGGTACAACAACAGACAGAAATCTACAAGAGAGGAAATCTACACTATTACATGGTTTAAAAATCTCAAAGATAAATTAATGAGAAATCAAAGAGAATTCCTCTTTTGAAAGAAGAAAAGAGAATAAGAGGAACCAATTGCTATATCTGAAAAAGAAAATTTCAGAAAAAGAAATTTCACCACCGTAACAAACCTCTTCCTCAAGCACAAAACACACACAACAACAAAAACAATTACAATGGACCACAAAGAAGATCAGCATCAGCGGGTGTACACAATGGCAGAGATCTGTCCGGCAAAGTGGTGGCAGCGAGATGGCACCTAAACAGCAGAGCGCTCCAGTGTCAACCAGCAGAGTGCAGTGAATTTCTTTAAAATCCTGTTTATGGTGGTGCCAATAAATTACCTTGGTGTCCTGCTGTTGCCTGTTCATGTCACGTTTCTCTGAGCTTTGTAGTTGTGTTCCCACAATGAGGGGTGATTCCTTCCTTTCGATGCTCAGGAAGAGCTGCCCTCCGGAGTCAATGCAGACGGATCAGCTTCATCCTCAGCTCTGATCTTTAAACTCCAGACCCCAAAAGCCTGGAATGAGCAATGTAGAACTTTCCCAGGCCTCAAAATTAAGAGCAAAGTGTTCCCAATAAAGGCTTTCATCTTTCTTCTCACAGTGGACCAACCTGCTGGAACTGTGGCTGGCACTTCACTCAATGCCCTCTGCCTCTGAGCACCTCTTGTTCTCTGAAGGATACTGTGTTTTTGACCAGAGTAGACCATGCACATACTACATTACTATGATCCTTTGCATTTGGTCTTTTGTCTACTTGGACTTAATGACTGGGCCATAATGTCGTTTCATCCCATCTCCAAAACATGATATAGCACTGGCAGAGAAGTATTGTGTGTGTGTGCGCGTGTGTGCCTTCGACATAAGAGTCAGTGTAATGTTTCACTCATGGCCTCTTGTACTTGTGATTCCTCTCCTTCCATCACATTGAGATTTGGAACAAGGGGGAATTCTTAGGTTTTGTTAAAGGGACATTGAGGGAATGAGGGAGGATAGTTTCTTTTCTCTACTTTTTACTAATAAAGGTGGAAGTCCGGGCAGATTGACTAGTCTCCATTTTCTGACAGAAATTGTTAACCCAGAGTTGAAGGATGGACAATAAGTTAAAACTGAAACCAAAGCTAAAGTCTCATTAAAGAAAAAGAAGGAAGCCCTGTATTTAACCAGATCTTTCCATATGGAATACTGATCTGGAATGACTACAGCGTGTCTGCGTGGAACTGTGCACAGTGCTCAGGTGTACTATCTCCTTTCTTTTAACACTGGGTTAACCGTTTTAATCAGGGCCTAGAATACACGAAGAAGTCTTTTCTGGGCAAGGTGAAGTGTCTTTTGGTGCTTCTTGACTAGGGTTGCTGGGTCCCTCTAGCTTCCCGCTGGGAGGGTTGGGACCTGGCACTTACCTCTCTCTGGCCCATCTTTAATCTTGGCGTGCATGAAGCGTGCATGCACTCCAGCGTCATCGTGATGATATCACTTACGGAAGTGACATTGCCACGCTGTGCATACAGCAGTATCACTTCTGTAAGTGACGTTGTCACGCCAGCTGTGGGAGCACTCCTGTGCCGACATGGAACTGTGCACAGTGCTCAGGTGTACTATCTCCTTTCATTTTACACTGGTTAACAGTTTTAATCAGGGCCCAGAATAGATGAAGAAGTCTTTTTTGGGCAAGATGAGGTGTCTTTTGGTGCTTCTTGACTAGAGATGGGCACGAACAGCAATATGAACTAAAAAAACCCACCAACAGCTCAATCTGCTGTTCACGAACAAGCTGTTCATGAGGCCCCATTCTTAACGAACAGGTGGTCATTGCAAGTAGAGATGGGCACGGACCGGCATTTGCCTACGGACCACCGGTTCAGGGTTCGTGGGCTTCCACGGACCATGGTCCACGAACTTTTAATGGACCAGGCCCGGTTCAAGAACCGGTTCGAGAACCGGTTCAAGTCAGAAAAGGCCTTGGTTTTCCCACAGATTTTCACTTCAGTCGACTTTCCCCACCAAAGGTTCTCATGTAACGCTCCTCGATTATCACTTTTCCAAAGAGACAAACAACAACTTCCCCTCCCCTATTCTGACTGACCCTTTCCCACCCTTGGGGGAAGGAGAGAGACTTGTGCTCCTGTCCAGGAGAGGTGGCTGCCCACAAAACACACCTACATGGGGCTGCATCAACAAGAGATGCCCTCCCCGGGGGCATGGAGACCAACTCTCCATGATGGGAAATGAATGGATGTACTTGAGTGAAAGCCAACTCCGCAACAGGATCATGTAGCAATTCAAAGGCCCCTTGCTGGAATGGAAGGCACGGGAGGGATGGAAAGGATGTCTTCCACACCTTGAGGGAAGGAAACTTATGCTACCCTGTTCAGAGGGAGCCTCTTTGGGCAGTGGACAACGAGTCCCACCTTAGTGACGTGGTGTGTCAGCTTGCTTGCTATCAAGCAAGCTGACCTGGGCCACTGTCCTACTTCTCACTGGACTTTGGGGATTGACCCTCAGAGGGGCCCTTGCACTCGCAAGAGCAGGATGGTCGCCGACAAAACCCACTTCACCGAATGTGATGCAGTCCATCAAGGAAGCTCATCATGTGCCTTAGACTGTTTTGTCAGCATACAAATCATATCAAGAAAAAGAGGAGGTACTTAGAAGGTGCCAGGGACAGGGCTTGTCGTCGGGAGGAGGATAATATATGTTTGTAAAGCTCAGTCATCATGTGCCTTACACTGTTTTGTCAATATACAAATACAAATCCACTATTTAGGGAGTGAAAAAGGCTTAGAAAGAAGTGAAGCAGACAGAGCCCCCCAAAACCTGCTGCCAGTGGTTCTAGGGTGGGTGTTTCACAGAGGCCAGTAGCAGTCTTCCCCCTGCACCTCAAAAGCCAGGCTGGAAATGTCCCCCCAAGTCACCCACTAAAAAGGCTTTGAAAGGAGTGAAGCAGAGAGAGCCCCCCAAAACATGCTGCTGGGCACCAGAGAGTAGGTGTTTCACAGAGCCTAATAGCAGTCTTCCTTCCCTTGCATCTCATCAGCAGCCAAAAAAACCCGTGGGGGAATGAAGGCAAGAACTGAAGCAGACAACGCCCAAAGCTGCCTTGCACCCACTGTGGGTCTGTGAGTGGGGTGGAGTCACAGCACAATAGAACCCACCAGCAACCCAGAAAAAAGGAAGAGATTTGGGGGGGGGGATTAAGTCCGAGAAGAACCGAAGGACTCGAAAAACGCAGAAAGAAAACAGAGTAACCCAATAGTGCAGTAAAAGTGCTCTAGAATAGAAACGAGGAGAAAAAAATTAAACAGGAATGGAGAAAAGAGAAATCTCTCTTGCACCAGAAGCCCCAAAGCCCCAAGGCACAAGCCGCGCTCTCACAAAAAAAAAAAACCTTCCCCACAGCAAGCAGTTGCTAAGCTAACCCGCGTCCCTGCGTCAGCAAAATGGAGCGGAGTTTCACGCGCTTTGTCTTTTAAGCAGAAAGGCTGGTGATCTCTGTTTGGCTGACAGAGCTGCCAATCAAGGTTTCCTGGGCTAAGATTGGTGTGTTCCAAACGGGGAAGGTGGCTCCACACTGCTGCCGAGGAAATTGTTTGAGCAGGAATCCTGGCATGACGGGCCAACGGACAGAAAGCCCCAATGTTTGGCGGTTTCGTGAGAAAAACTCGTGCCCACGGGCCGCGTGTTCACGAAGGATGAACTGGGTAAGTTCGTGATGAAATTAGGTCCGTTATGCGGACCGTGCCCATCTCTAGTTGCAAGCCTTGTTCGTTGCTGTTCGTTGCTGTTCATCAAGCCAGACAGTCTGGCACCTGCAATTAATTCCCTTGGCAACTCAGACAGGGATTGTCTGAACTCTGTCTGAACTCCTGCTGTTGCCCTGGAAACTCCAATCTAAGCCCAATTTAGTTTGATAGGGAGGTCTTCCTTCTAAGTGTGGACTGAAGCTCCAAATTTGTTACAAGAGGAAAAAACCGGGGGGGGGGGGTGCTCCCAGCTCTGGCTTTCAGGGAGAGACAGCTGCTGTTAGAGAGACAGGGTGAGTGCATTGGAGCTTGAATTTTCTTTGTGTGTGGCAGGATAGTGATCTACCCCTTCAGGTTCCAGGGCTGTTGCTAGGCTCTGGGGCCAAGCTATTATTTATTATTTGTACCTTTACTGCTGCCTGCTCAGGTAGGGTTTCTGGGAGTGGTGCGGTAGGGATCTTGATGGGTGGAGGAGAGCCTGCTGGCCCCTACGAACAACGAACATGTTTGTGAACAGGATCATGTTCGTCAATGTTCATTGTTTGTTGTTTGTGGATGTCAATAAACAATGAACACCATGTTCATTTTTTTTCCTGTTTGTGTCCATGTCTATTCTTGACTAGGATTGCCTGGTCCCTCTAGCCTCGTCACGCCGTCTGCGGGACCACTCCTGCGCTCTACACAGCTCCAATTTGGTTGGTGTGGGGCCCAAATTGGCCCCTAATGGAGAACAAGGACGCTCCTACGGCTGGTGCAATGACCTCACTTATGAAAGTGGTATTGCCATGCTGGGTGGGAGCATGTGCATGGCATGTGCTCCTGTGGTGCCTGCTGGTGGCGGGCAAGCTCTGGGAGTTTGCCCCCTCCTGCCGATCACTGAGTAATTGGCGGATGAGAGGCCAAAACTCCGGGAGTTTGCCTGCCACCGAAGGACACCTGGGAACCCTCTTCTTGACCCATTATCTTAAATCTATTCTTGGCGGCTCCTTCGCCTTCTTTTCCACCAGCACAGAATCCACAGATTATTTACCTGCGGGAGGCATAGTCAGGATTATTGCTGCAGATTCAGGCATCTGGCCTGAATCTCTGGCATTGTAAACACCCAGTCAACTTTAGGCGGTGCTCAAGAGGCCTAGTTGCAGGTGTGGGAGTTGTGAGGCAATCAGCATCCCACTCTGAGCCTAGGTCACAACAAGAAACAGTAGCAGAAGTGAAGGTGGTTGCCTAGCAACAATCATTCCTTTTATTCTTTTTCTTTTCTGAGACCTGGTAAGATTGAATTTACCATCTGCAAAGTTACAGCATGAGCCAGCGGCTTCTGCCAGTAGCCCGAAGGACTGGTTGATGGCGGGGGCGGGGGGAGGGAGAGACTTGTTAGCAAGGCAGATGCAACTGATTTGAGTTGCTAGTTGCTGACCCTTAACCTCCAGTACTTATTCACCAAATTAGGTTGTGCTGCAACATTACTGTTAACGTACATGGTTAGATTCAAAACGCTTTCTTACACTCCAAAGACTCTGGTGCTCCCAGAGATTTGTTTGGGCTCCTCCAAATAGAGCAAGAGTTTACCAGGCTTTTGATAGGCTGCTTCCCCCCACCCCTCTTGAACGTCCTCTTCACTCCAGAGGAGCAATTGTATCTGTGATCCACTCGCTGACACTGGCATTGCTAGCAACCATGAAATGTATGAAGTAAACCAATGAGGCAGGTATACTTGCCATTGCCACAAAGCCCTGTCCTTAAAGAAAAAAGGTGGTGAAGGTATTGATAACATTGCCAAGTTCTCATTGGGCATGGAGAAATGCTTCTTATTTTGGGTGGTTTGGACTGTATCAAAATCTCCAGCCCTAGTTTTAAAAAGTTCCTCTTAGCTGGAAACAGGCAGGAGACGGAGGCAAGTCTACTGCAGTCCAGCCACACCCTGCCAGATTTTGAAATGCTGATATCCTGCCTGGCTGCAGACAAAGGAATAACCAGTTAAGACTTTTGCCTTAAAAGAGGACCCTTGGAGGGGGCAGACTTTTGGAGGTCTAAAATGCCAGAGAAGACTCTTCTGTAGGCTTCAGGAAAAGCCTCTCTGGCCTTCCCAGCGGGTGGGCAAAGGGAGATAATAAAATCCCGAGGCACCGAAGGGAAGTTCCTTTCCCTTCCCTCAGAGGCTGGGTAGCAGGAGACTTCCACGTGAGGCGGGACCTTAAAGCCTGTGCACGGGACCTGGAAGCCTTGGCCCTGCCAGCAAGCAATTCCCTCAGAGGCCAAGTGGTACAGGTACAGGAGAGGAGCAAAAGGCCTCCAAAGGTTGGGAGGAACCAGATAGATGGCACATGCCTAGTGGATTTCCACTGGTTAATGCCCAGATACCGCAGACAGATAGCTCACTTCTACCACATAGGGTATAACAAAGAATACATACTTGGAAAATATATTTTTGCAATTTACTCTTGACTATATTCATGTATCTTTTGAGCCTTACTGGGAAAGGTCTCCACCGCCACTGACCACCCCCTCCAAATGTTGTCCTTGTGGCAGATTCAGCAATTTTGAAAACAAGAACAGTCGATTCTCCCCTTCCCGTGTATTCAAAATGCAAGCTCTTTGAAAAACATTTAATGTCAACTCGTCACCTGTGAAATTGAACTGACTCCCTGTGCATGCTGGTGAGCCCAGATGGCTTACATACAATTTGGAGAGCAGCTGGTCCCCAAGCTCGAGGTTTGTGGCTGTCCAGGTGCCCACACTGTGCGTTACAGATTTGGCAGGACTAGTGGGGTGGGGGGTGGGGAGAGAAGGCAAATTTAGAAGGCAAGTTCTTTGGTGACTTGCTTCATTTCAGTTTACCACACAGGTACCATAGCACTTGTATAGGATGAGATTCTGTATATCTAATAGTAAAGGGGTTGGCTTCTGTGTAGTGAAATGAAGCTAACCCGAGGAAAAGTTAGCCGTCTCTCCACCTACTGGCTGTTTCCCAAATACAGCAATAAACTATGGGCAAATCCACACGCCCTTGGAGCGTCCCAGTGTTGCGCTAAATGTTTTCTAAACACCCGGAAGTATAATGTCTGTCTAGCGCAATTTCAAAAATCGTGCTAGAAAGACATTATACTTCTGAGTGTTTAGCAAACATTTAGCGCAACGCTGGGATGCTCCGAAGGCATGTGGATTCGATCTATGATTGTGCAAATTAACCAAAAGAAAAAGAAACTCCCCCAAACAGGTCTGAGGAAGACTGAGTATGCTTTAGAAGAGACCGAAGTGTTAAAAGCTGTTTAGAGTCAATGAAAAGGGAAAGAGCCTGTGGGGTCTGAGCCTTGCTCAGACCCCGGAGGCAGAATCCTGGATTGGGGGGGGGGAAGGTTCCAACTTTTTCTTTCCCTCCCACAATTCCTCACAAGCCCAACTTATTGTAAATTATTACACACCATAGAATCTGGCTTTAAATTGAAGACGTAACTACAGAGGATATTGGTTTTGTTTTCAAAGGGTGTGTTGCTGGCAAGAATTCATATACAGAGGAAAACTTGAAACTATGTGAGCATCACCTACTGGAGTGGGATTTTGAAATTTCTACATCCTGCTCCCTCCTGACTTTTTCCTCCTACCTTTCACATTCCCTTCCCTTCCCTTCTGATTTTCCTGGATCTACAATTCCTCCAGAGGTCGAATCAAGATGGTCACAATTGGGTCGGTTTCTATAAGTGGAGTGCCCCCGTACCCCCACTGGGGACGGAATTATCCTCAAGTACAAGAACCACGAGCCCATGAAAGTTGCCTCATTATGTATGTAAAGCTGATTCACTCGTTACGAGAGCAGAGGTTGGCTCCATGCTCTTCTACCTGCTGTCCCATGTCACAGTCACAGCCCAGGAGTCGCAGGTTCTCTGTATGCTGTGCAAAATTTGGATTGTGACTGTGCAAGAACAAAGAATGGGTTTCAATCTCCCCCTGCCCCAACACACACCATTTTCCTAACTTGCAGTGGTCCGTGAAGGTGCTATTTGATCTGTTGGGGAAACCCACAAGCATACAGAGGTCAAATCCTGCACCCTCAGAACCATTGCTGGTTGGAAAAAATGACACAAGGAGAGAGTTAAACCTCCCTGGGATGGCATAAGCCTCCGGACCCAAGTTCTTCCAAGGCCTTTTTCAAAAAAATGGATTCATTTCTCCTGTGGGGGAAGATCCAGGCTCCTCACCCTACAGACAGACCAAGGCATTGCAGTTCCTCATGCTGCTGTTGTTCCGGCACAAGATTGATGCCGCTCCGAGTACTAGAATGCCACTTAGCTTTATTACTCAAGCGTCCCTGTGTCTCCTTAACATCCTCTCTTCTTGCTTTTAAGTGACAGACCTTGTGAAGGCTCGCAGGGCTCCTGTGTCCTGAACATGCTGCTGGCTCACTGCTGCAGCAGAGTTTCAGCCCCCCCCCCCCAATTCCTTGGCTCATGTTTGCAATTCTGGTCCACCCCCCTGTGGAAAGCCAACAGGGAGCTGGTCTCAGAAGACTTTTTTAGGATCAGCTAGTAAGTCAACTTAAGCAAAGCTGCTCCACAGGCACACTATATGCAGAAAACTGAACGTCTGTTCCCTGCTCAGAACGAGAACCTTTAAGTGACATAATTGGCAGCAGACAAAATGGCTTCATGGGGTAAATATTGGTACATTAAGAAGAGTTTTTGTCTGACTTGCATGAAACAAAGAGGTTACTCTGGGAGCCAGAAACAGACAACTATCTTGGCTTGTTGTCCCCCCACCCACTACCCTCTGAGGAATTTGCACAGATTTTCTCTGTGCACTTTCTACCATGCAGAAGTTGCTCTGTGCTGGATGAATTCCCAAATAACTAGTTAAAGCTGACATTATGGCCTCTGGGCTCTACAAAACTGGAACGATTTGGGCTTTATTTACAACTGAGAATTGGGCCGATAGTAACCTGAAGCTGTTTTCATACAGACAGCTCTCTGTGTTTATGCTTGCGTACAGCTGTTTTCTGTAGCTCTGGGAATTATAAACTATGCCCTGCTTGCACTGTCAACTATTCTTGTTTTGAAACCATGTTCCCTAACAACCATAAATACTACAAGTAACAAGATCAAGCCAAAGCCGTAGAAGAAAGGCCTCTACGGCAAGGAAGTTGTAGGTAAATCATGTCTCCTCCTTGTTAAAAGTTCATGTTGAAAAGGAAGAGGGGCTCCTCTTCAGAAACAAAAAGAACTGCATTCTGTACATGGAGGTGCCCACCAATCATGCCACCTCGCCTACTTGAGCAGGTGGTGGCTAGGCACCCTCAGGCAGTCTTGGATGAGACGGATTATGGAGGTAGAGCCATTTCAATCTGGATTCAGGCCTGACTTTGAGATGGAAGCAGCCTTGGGCACCCTGACTGAGGAGTGGGGCAGATCAGTGGGACAGCGCATCCCTATTGATTCTCCTCAACCTCTCTATGACATTCAATTCCATCGATAGTGGTATCCTTTGAGAGAGGCTGCTACATCATTTCTGGGTACAGCCTATAAGTAACAATGAGTACCTCTAGGAATCACTGTAAACTCTATGGGTCTACTGTAGAGTTTCCGGTAATTCCTAGAGCTGTCCACTGCCACTTACAGGTTGTATCTGGAAGTGATGTACCAAAGCTTTGGGCATTGGTATATAGGCACACTGGAAACCTTCCAAAATTCAACCTCTTTGATCTGGCCTTCCCTGGTAGGTCTCTGCTATTTGCTTTCCTTCTTCCCTAAAATTCCTATGACTGCTGTCTCCGTTCCCATGCAATGTCAGTTTAAAGCCCTCCCAACAAATCTCCTCAGGTCCCTTCCAAACACATCCTTCCCTGTCCTTGACAGGTGGAGTTCTTTGTATGCAAGCAGGCCATCTTCAATAAAATGTAGATCACGGTACCAGAATCGAAATTGCTCCTGTCAGTACCAGGAATGCAGGCAGTGGTTCACCTCCATAATCTTCTGCTCCTGTTGCATTCCTCTTCCACGTATCAGCAGGATCGAAAAGAATGACACCTGGCCCCCGTTCCTTTCAGTTGCCTCCCGAGGACTTCATAGTCAGCCCTAATGTGTTCAGTGGTGTTCACATGTCATTTGTTCCCATGTGGTTAATGGTTAATGGTCTGTTGGCTTGACTAGCTTGGCCATCCAGCCTGTGATATTCTTGATCTTTGCCCCTGGCAAGCAATGCACCTCTTAGGCCATGGGGGGGGGGAGGGGTCAGCCCTGGACACATGACATCCCATGACCCTCAGCAGAGAATCACCAAGACTTGCCATGCCCTTCTAGTGTTATTTTTCTGTAGCTCTCTGGTGCCCACACTTGTTCCTTCCCATCCTTGTCCATTGATTCTGTCATGTTCGCAAGGGCCTGCCCATCTCTGAGGAGGTTCACTAAGACAATATTCTCTTTTGTTATCCCTTCCACCCCTCTCCCCATCCCTTTGCAGGGCCTGAAGACTTGGAATCCTTGCCTTCTTTGATCTCTTGAAGGTCATCAACCCATCCCTCCAGGCTCCTTGCTTTTTCTTCTAGTAACACTATCAGCTTGCACTTTTGACAAATGAAGCCCTCCTTGTTCTCAGGAAGGAAGACAAACATGGCACATCTCTGGCAGGTAACTGGAAACGACCCTTTAGTAGTCATTGTCCCCCCCCCCCAAATCTTGCTTATACCTGCTGTACAAATTAGATTTTCTCCCTAGAATCTGCTTCCTGTGAAGAAACCTGGCCCCAAAAACCTGCCCTAATGTCTTCTTTCCAGCAGCCCACTCCTGGGCTCCTTCTCCCAGCCTAGCTCTGCCTCTGGTGAGGAGGAAGCCTCTACATGGGGCTTCTTTGAAAATGGTCTGGATACTTCGACTGGTCCAAAATGCAGTGGCCAGGCTGCTGTCAAGGGTTGTTCCCTGGGATCGTATTGCCCCTGCGTTGAAAGATCCACACTGGTTACCCATCTGTTTGTGGGCACAATCCAAAGTGCTGGTTCTTAAGTTTGAGGGTCTAAATGGCTTGAGGCCAGGGTACCCCAGACCCCCAGTTAAGACCTGTCTTTCAAGCCCTGCCCTCCGTGCCCCTGAATTCAGAGGAGAGAGGGGTGGTGACTAGCGGCGCAGCATTTTCTGTGGTCGCACCTCACCTTTGGAGCACCCTCCTCCTCCAGGTAGGCCTGGGACCTACTGGACTTCCTTTTAGGTGCTGGGAGAAAAAACATCTTTTTATCCAGGTTTTTAATTTAGGCATTTAAATCACCTTCTAAATGGTCCACTTCCATTTTATGGATAGTTTTATGCTGCTTGTGTTTTAATTTTGTAGATTTTAACTGTAAGCCACCTTGAGTAGGAATTTGGAGAGGTAGCATAGAAATAGTCTAAATATCTAAATACTACATGGACCATATTTTTTGCTTGTTTGTTTGTTTTAATGTTGGGAAATCAGGCAGTGATTTGTGGATTCCTGAAATCAAACTGGAACTAAAGAGTCTGTGTTACTCTAATATTTCTTTCTCAATGCTAATCCCCATGCTCTGCACCCAAATCATGCTCCATACCTCAAAGCTGTCCAAGTCAATAAGCATGGGCGGAGGCACTGCCTGCTAAGGAACTGCAAAATCTGTTTTCTTTTGGAGCCAGGATTAAACAGAATTTTTTTTCTCATTTACATGTCCCCCTCCCCCCCACTACTGTAGTGACTCTAAACCCATGGATAGGCTAACATGAATGCAGCCTCAGCATTGGACACTGTCCCTCAACAACCTTTAATGAGAACTGGGCCATAACTATGCTAATACCATGCCAGTAGGCCACATTTCCACAATCACATGAAGCTGCTTTAAATAAGAGTGAAATCAGATTTATCACAGTCAGCTCTGCCTACTCTGGCTGGCAGTAGCTCTCCAGGTTAAAGTCCTTCATATTACCCACTCCCTGGCCCTTTAACTGGAGATCTCAGGGGTTGAATGTGGGACCTCTTGTGTCCACAGCAGATGTTCTCCACTCAGCCACAGCCCCTCCTCTGGATGTCCACAAGGAAGCGTGGGCTCCAACACCCCCCCAACCAATGCCAACCATCAGAGAACACTTTTAACCCTGGCATTTTTTTGAGCATCCAAGCCCTCTGAGCTCTGTCCTTGATCCTCCCTGGGCACTGCACTATGAGCTGCCCTGGACTTTGCCCAGATATGCACATTTTGAAAATGGAAACTGGGCACTCCTGGTCAAGATGGCATACTACAACAGCTAAAGCTTCTGAACCATTGTCATGGGCAGCCCCACACAGAACAGAGGGTGTCAGTCTATCCATGAGGTAACAGGAGCATGATGATAGTGGACAGACCTGCAGGCTGCAGCTGAATGCCTACAGGTGACACTCCCTGTTTTCTAGTTATTGCTTTTATGTCCATACAAAAATACCTCAAAGCTGTTCATGTTTGTGCGCTGTAACATTTAGTGCTGTTAAAGCAGAAAGGAAATGGTAGTTGTCACTCCTGAGATGCTTGTGAAATGTAAACCTCTGCTTGTTCTCCCAAGCATCACAAACTCCCCAAAGAGATTAGTGCTGCACATTAGCATTAAACATTGCCTTTGCTTGTGGAATACGCTCACCAGGGAGCCAACTTGACATTGGTGTGTTTCATCTAGTTTCTAAAACAAGATGGAGACTTGGGGGAGGTATTTGCTGATGCTATTAAAAATACAAAGGTAAATGGACAGTCATGGATTCAACTAAGCAATAACATCTATTACCACCATGCCAATCAACTCCAGGTAAGTAGCAAGATGAGCAAACATGGAAGTATAGGCATGTCATTTTCATCTTGGAGTTTTCCTCCTTGGTTTATATGTTGCTCCAAGCAAAGTGACCACTCAAATCACAGGAGGGAGGGGGAAGATTTGCAAGGGAGCCCCCTCTTTTTTACAGGGTGAGAATGTTCTGGAATAATGTGACTAAACAAAATGTGCAGTACACCAGGAAGGGAGCTCAACAGAGCCATTTGCCTACACACATCTTTCTCTTGCTTCAAAGAGCCAGCAGTCCCTTAAGGGCTGGCATGGTGTAGTGGCCTGAGTGTTAGACTGGCCCTGAAGAGACCTCACTTCAAGTCTTCACACGCTGGATGACCTAGTGCAAGTTATTCTCTCTCAACTTACAGAGCTGTTGTAAGAATAAAATAGAAGAGGAAGGAAGAACCACATATACTACCTGACCACTTTGGGGGAAGGGCAGGATCAAAACATACTAGTGTCCGGGGTCTGAGCCCCAGCCCCCAGACTTGCCAGGAGGGAACAGTGGGAGGCAACCAGGAGGCAGCAGCCCTGCCGCCCCAGCCAGCAACCAGGTCCAGAACCTGCCTACTCCAGGGGGAAGGGGCAAAAGGCCAGAGCCTCAGATGGCTGGAGGGAGCAGGGAGAGACCAGCCAGTCCCACCCTCCAGGGGGAGGAGAGGGGGCTAAGCAGGACAGAAGAAAAGGGCCAAGGCAGGGGGAATAGGGGCCCAGCAGCAGCCCAAACAGAGCCCTTACCTGGCAGGGAGGAGAAGCAGCCACAGCAGCTCAGAGCCACGCCCCAGCCTCCCCCTCAGCTTGAAGACAGCAGCCTGGCTCAGGAGATGTTCACAACCAAGCCCCTCCAGGTGGAGCTGCTGAAGGCATTCTGTAGGAAGGGCTGGGCAGCCAGCCAAGGGGCCACAGCTGGGCCTATCTTCAATAATCAGCTCAGCCAGAGAGGCCTGGCAGCCAGCCAACATAATGTAGCTGTTGCTGATCCCGGCAGCCCAGCCAGCTACCCCAGCTGCAGCAGCTGGAGACAGCCCAGGCCAATGCTGGGAGGCCAAGGAGGGGCGTGGCCTGGCAGGCAGGACCTGCAAGGAGGGCAGGGTGCTGAGAGAAGGCCCTATAAAAGCTGGCTGGGAGGAGCTCTGGGGTGGTTGGGTGTGAGCAAGGAGTGATGGTGTGGAAGCAGAGCAGTGTGAAAGCAAAGGCTAGGAGGAGAGTGGATGAAGGAGGAGGAGATGACAGAGACCAAAGTGGGTGAGTGGCACAGGTTGAGCAGGCCAGCGAGTGGACTGAGAGGGAGTCTGGGTGAGGTATACCGCCCCTCCTTCCAGAGCAGGGTCCTGCAGAATCCCTGGCCCCCCTTTGATGTCAGGAGCAGACTGCCCAGCGCCACGCCCAGCGGCGGCCGCTGCAAGCCCTGACAACTAGTTAAAGAAACTAGTGATATCAACAGCCCTCACGCCAATTTCTACTCTCCCACACCAATCTGTATGCCTAGCAACCAACATACTTCTTATTAAATTAAGGCAAAAATCCTGCCAGGCTTGGAAGCAAAAGGTTAACAATCAACTTCTCTTGCATGAAGATTAAGACCCGAAGAGTGCTTGCCTTTAGATTCAATGCAAGTGGGAGTGGATGAATCTTTCCACATCCCCAAAACAGCTCTCAACTTCCAGTCACCACCCAGCGCAGAGCTGGACAGTAGAACTTTCAGTAGAACTTTCAAACGGAGCCCATGTTGATAAACTCTCCATCTCTCTCTATCCAGAGTGATTTATTGAGTGCCTCTGCAGTTGCTAATTAACGCTACATTGCCTCTCCCCTGCCGGGAAAGCTTTCAGGCAGCCATGCCCTTGGGTCACGTGTCCACAAGACAAAATACACTTGAATTACATTCGAATTATTAATTAATTAATTAATTAATTAATTTATGCCCTGCCCTCCCCACAGATGGGCTCAGGGCGGCTAACAACATTAAAAGATACATTAAAGAGGGGCGTGGCACCGGCTCTGAAGGAGAAGGTTGCTTGAGAGGAGAGCTCTGTCCCTCCCCCCCACAAATTCCTCATTGTACATCGTCATAACAAAACTAAAAATCAAAATAAGAGAAGAATATGGGCAAACAAGCCATGAGGAAATAAAAAGGAAAGTTAAACGTCTCAAAAAGACTGCAAGACTTCTTCCCAAACTCGCAGCAGGCAGCAGAGGAAAAGCGTGCTGCAATCAAAAGGGTGGACGAAAGCAGCAGAGGTAGGAGCAACGTGCTTATGGAATTTCCGGCCCATTTGGAACAAAAAATAGCGAACAAAATGTCAACTTTGCTTCAACCATTGATACGTCAGCGAACAGAAATAAAATCAGTTTTAGATAAAACAGCACAGATTGCTGGACAAGCGCTAGCATTAAGCACATGGTTACAGCCTGAACTATCCGGGTTACAACAAGAGAACAAGCAACTACAAGAAAAAATTGTACATATAGAGATAACAGCAAAAAAGTCAAATCTGAAATTTAGAAATTTTGAAGAGCAAGCAACTTTAAATGTTGATCTGCCTTCTTTTCTAGCATCATGGCTGGCACAACACTTACAACTCAAAAAAGCAAAATCAAAAAGAGTCCAGTAGCACCTTTAAGACTAACCAATTTCTCGAAAGCTTATGCTATAATAAAATTGGTTAGTCTTAAAGGTGCTACTGGACTCTTTTTGATTTTGCTACTACAGACTAACACGGCTAACTCCTCAGGAACTCAAAAAAGGTGCAACCCCTTTGATTACCAAAGCTTACCGAGTGGGAACCCCAAAAAATCCAGAATCTAAGAAGCCTAGAGATATCTCAGCTACAATTCCAGACGGGGAAACACGGAGAAAAATCCTGGAAATAGCAAGGAAGAAAGGCTCAATCCCTTATAAAGGAATACCTATCTCAATACTTACAGAATTGCCATCTTCAGTTTTAAACAAAAGAAGAGAATCAGAGGATCATAGAATCATAGAGTTGGAAGGGGCCATACAGACCATCTAGTCCAACCCCCTGCCCAGTGCAGGATCAGCCTAAAGCATCTCTGACAAGTATTCATCCAGCCTCTTCTTGAAAACTGCCAGTGAGGGGGAGCTCCCCACCTCCCTAAGCAGCTGATTCCACTTTTGAAGTATTCTGACCGTGAAAAAGTTTTTCCTAATATCCAGCCGGTACCTTTGTGCATGTAATTTAAGCCTGTTGCTTTGGGTCCTACCCTCTGCTGCCAACTGGAGCAGCTCCTTGTCCTCCTCCAAATGACAGCCTTTCAAATATTTAAAGAGAGCAATCATGTCCCTCCTCAACCTCCTCTTCTCCAAACTAAACATTCCCAAGGCCCTCAGCCTTACCTCGTAGGGCTCAGTCTCCAGACCCCTGATCATTCTTGTCGCTCTCCTCTGCGCCCTCTCGATTTTGGCCACATCCTTTTTGAAGTGAGGCCTCCAGAACTGCACACAATACTCCAGGTGCAGCCTGACCAAGGCAGTATAGAGAGGGGCTATGACCTCCTGAAATTTTGATGCAATGTCCCTTTTGATACAACCTAAGGGTGAGTTTGCCTTTTTTGCCACCGCATCACACTGACTGCTCATATTTAGTTTACAGTCCACTCTTACCCCAAGATCCCTTTCACATGTACTGCTGCCCAGAAGTGTATTCCCCATCCAGTATTTGTGCTTCCCATTTTTGTGGCCCGGATGTAATACTGTGCACTTGTCTTTGTTGAATTGCATCCTATTCACAGCTGCCCACGTCTCCAGAACTTAGATCAATAACTGAAGCATTGAGGAAAGCTCAGATAAAATATAAATGGACCAACTATACGAAACTTCATGTTAAAACACAGAACTTTACTTATCAAATTATAGACCAGGAATCTGGAGGATTACTTTTGCAAAACCTTGGTATTGAGTTTCCTAAGAACTGCAACAGTACCATACAGAAAAGAAAAGAACCCAATCTCTTGCCAACACACAGGGGAAGCAGGATTCCAGTGAGATGCAGCCAGCATGTCAAGAGCAAATAAAATTTGATGTAACAAAATGTGATGTAACAATGCAAGTTAAATGCAAAATTTAATATCATGTAAATATGTTATGACCGTATAATCTTTAAAAATCATATAGGAGTAGAGGTATTGGGGGGGGGGGAGGGAGCAGAGCTCATATAGGGCTCCCATTTATTTTTTTACAGTTCTTTAAGTTTGGTATATATTTAGATACCAATAGTCTATAGGGTGTATCTCTTAGGCTACAGGGAACTGTTTAGCATAATTTAGACCATAGTTTATTTAACAGTATGTAAAATATTCATTATTTAACTGATCTAGGTATTAATATCATTGAAAAAGATTATCTTAGTTAATAAGAGTTCTAATAAAAGCTACATATCAATATTTTTCTTTTAAGAAGGAATAGAGTTAAGAGAGGGAGGGGGGAAGGGAAGGAGGGATTAGTTAAGCAGGTTAATAAGTGTTTGAATAATGGTGATAAATGATTGTTTTCTTTTTTATATATCATTTTCGGTAACCAATCTACTGAAGAAGATCTGGCACTATGACAATCCTTATTTAATCACTTTTATAAAAGAATCTATTTTTATATATTATCTTTACCAATATACTGAGTATCATCAATATGGAAATAGAGCCTTATATCAGTATAAAGATTTTTCAATAATAATGTCAGGCCTTTGGACAATGCTTAAGAAAAAAATTTTCTCATTTATTTAACTATTTTTTTTAGGTAGTAAACATTGGAAAGATGTCATACGCCATCTGTAATAGAATATTTATTTGATATCATTGTATAATATCTACCTTTATTACATTTGTAACTGTTCATTAAGCATAATTTAATTTAAAAATTATTTTTTAAAAAAAGATATATTAAAATCACAAAAATATAAAATCAATATTTTTTAAAAAATAATTAAAATAGTCCAGGAGCAGGCTATTTCAACAAATATTGGGAGTCCATATGCGGGCATAGCAGATGGTTGAGGGCAGCCCCAGAAGAAGCGGTAATCTTAGATGGAAGAAGGAGGATACCCGCTGGCACTCAGCCGAAGGCCCTGTGGAACACCTCTGTTTTACAGGCCCTGCGAAACTGTAACAGGGCCCGCAGGGCCTGGATCTCCAGCGGGAGAGCATTCCACCAGGCCAGGGCCAGGGCAGAAAAAGCCCTGGCTCTGGTTGAGGCCAGATGGAGGTCCTTCGGGCCGGGGACCACCAGGAGTTGCTTGTCTGCGGAGTGCAACACCCTGAAGGGGACATAATGGAAGAGGCAGTCCCACAAGTATACAGGTCCCAGTCTGAGAAGGGCTTTAAACACCAAGGTTAACACCTTGAACCGGATCCAAAACTCCACTGGGAGCCAGTGCAGCTGGCACAGCACAGGATGAATGTGCGCTCGGATTGGCGTTCCGGTAAGGACACATGCCACTGCATTCTGGACCAGGTGTAACTTCCGGGTCAGGCCCAAGGGCAGCCCAGTGTAGAGTGAATTGCAGTAGTCTAGCCTGGAGGTGACCGTTGCATGGATTACTGTGGCCAGGTCCTGGGGAGAAAGATAAGGCGCCAGTTGCCTGGCCTGTCAAAGATGAAAAAAGGTAGACCTGGCGACGGTCGTAACCTGGGCCTCCATTGTAAGTGTGGCATCCAAGGTCACACCCAGGCTCCTCACCATTGGCGAAGGTTTCAATTGTACCCCGTCAAGGGCTAGGAGCCGGGTCCCCAGCTCAATTGCTCCACGACCCAGACACAGAACCTCCATCTTCAGGGGATTCAATTTCAGGCGATTCTGATGTAACCATACCGTCACAGCCTCAAGACCCTTGGCCAAGGAATCCAGAGCGAGATCAGACTGGCCGTCCATCAGCAGATAGAGCCGAGTGTCATCTGCATACTGGTGAAAACCCAGCCCAAAGCTGCGGGCTAACCGGGTGAAGGGGCACATATAGATGTTAAATAGCATCGGGGAAAGAATCGCCCCCTGAGGGACGCCACATACCAAAGAATGACAAGTGGACATCTGTTCCCTGAGTGCCACCCTCTGTCCCTGATTGCGAAGGAAGGAGTTCAGCCATTGCAGGGCTGTTCCTCAAATCCCCACATCGGCAAGGCAGTGGGTCAGAAGATTATGATCAACCATCTCAAACACTGCTGTAAGATCTAAAAGTATCAGCAGTGCCAACCCACCCCGGTCCAGGTGCCGCCGCAGATCATCTCTGAGGGCGACCAGAGCTGTCTCTGTACCATGGCCAGGCCTGAAGCCGGACTGGAATAGATCCAGGATAGAGGCATCATCCAGGTATACCTGCAGCTGTCCCGCTACCGCCCTCTCAATTACCTTACCCAGGAACGGAAGATTCGAAACTGGGTGGTAATTGGCTGGATCAACAGGATCCAGTGATAGTTTCTTTAATAAGGGCTGCACCACCAGCCATGATGAGCACGGGTCCAGTGGGCATGTGGTAGGTTTCACAGTATACAGGACCCTGCCTACTTCCTCCTGGGAGAGTGGCCTGAATTGATCTAATATCAACCCTAAGGATGATCAAGGGGCCTCCAGTACACAAACTGCATCAACCGTGGTGGACAGATTCTGGCGGAGTGACAATATCTTATCCGCAAAATAGTCTCCAAAAGCTTCACAGCTTATTACCGAATTTACATTTTTATTTGTCCCATGTGTGAGGGACGTTAAAGACCGAATCACTCTGGAAAGTTGTGCTGTGCGAGAACTAGCAGACGCAATGGAAGCTGCATAGTAGTCTCTCTTTGCAACTTTCACTGCCATCTCATAGGCCTTCATAAACGTCCTACAAGATGTTCTTGTCACTTCATCACGGAGTCACCGCCACATTCGCTCTAGCTGTCTCAGCTCCCGTTTCTTTTGTCATAGCTCATCAGTATACCAAGGAGCTACTCTAGTTCGGGGGCGGAGAGGGCAACGAGGAGTGATCTTGTTGATAGCTTCAGGGAGACGGGCATTCCAGTCCTCTAGCAGCTCATCCAATGAGCCACCAGGGGGCATCGGATCCCTCAGATCATTCTGGAATTCAATTGGATCCATTTGACTCCGCGGGCGAGCATAAATCAGCTCATCGCCCAAGCCGGGGGGGGGGGGTGGTGGTTCATGGTGCCCAGACAAGACCTCAGGACAAGGTGGTCTGACCATGACACTGCTATAGGTTCATCCAGATCCACCTGTATCCCCACCCCAAAGATCAAATCCAGCGTGTGTCCTGCTCGATGTGTGGGCGTCGATACAAACTGGGAGAGTCCTAATGCCGCCATGGAGGCTATCAGGTCCATGGCCCATGAGGAGGTAGCATCATCAGCATGGACACTGAAGTCCCCCAAGACCAAAAGCTTGGGGTACTCCAAGGCCCAGCCAGCCACCGCCTCCAACAGGCCAGGCACAGCATCTGCTGGTGCGCTGGGTGATCGGTACACCAGACAGATAGCTATACTCTTCTCAGCATCCCACACCAGGCCCACACAATCAATGCCAGCAATCTTTGGCATGAGGAGCGGCCTGATGGAGAAAGACTCTCGAATGAGCACCGCCACCCCACCCCACCCCCGGCCACTGTCCCGTGACTGGTGAAGGACCGAGAAACCTGGAGGGGGGCAGCTTTTTCAGACTGACAGTTTCACCTTCTCGTACCCAGGTCTTGGTCATGCACGCCAGGCCTACCTCTTCCATCGCAAAATATTGCTAAAGGGTTGCACTTGAATTACAAAATACACTTGAATTATCCATGTAATTCGAGTGTATTTTGTCTCATGTGGCGAGACCTTCAGTAATTAGTTTAGCTCTCCATCTATGAGTCTCTCTACATGAGACTTCTTACAGGGGGACACTCACGTGTAGGGAAACACAATATTAGCTGTGAAGCATAGTTCAAAAGACAGCGCTAAAGGCTCTGTCAGTTTCACCTCTCTACACAGAGCCGGCAGAGATCGCTCTTGAGATCACTCCTGAGTTTGTTAATTTCATCTTCACCTCCCTGAAGCTTCTGTCAAGGCTCTGTCAATTTAACAAACCCTCTCAAGTTTTTCCAGCTTGTTTATTTGGAGCTGGCTCCATGGGTGTGCTCCTTCTTGTTCAAATTTATAATGGTCCTGCAAAGGAGGGTGATATCTTGAGTGATGTCTGGAGGAGGCCCCTTTCTGCCTCTCTTGTATCTATCTGATTTTTGAATTTGGGGTCTTAAGCCCTATCTTTGCTTAGAATGGTCTAGCTGAGCATCGTAACTAGTCCCATCTCTTTGATTTTGGAGGCTGCCTCTCAAATATCTTCTGGAAAAATCCTGATGATCTTTTAGGATGAGATCTTCCTTTCTCTTTAGGGGGTTTAGGCTGTGAGCCATTCCCTCCACTTGGAACCTTTTTCTTATCCTGCTCTGTTTCAGATTGTATGGGATGTCCCAGGGCATCCAAGCCCAAATTCTGATAAGTTCTTGAGACGACATTCTCAAATTCAGTTGTGTGTTGTCTATCATCAATCATTCCTTGCAGTTTTCTTTCTTTCTTTCTTTCTTTCTTTCTTTCTTTCTTTCTTTCTTTCTTTCTTTCTTTCTTTCTTTCTTTCTTTCTTTCTTTCTTTCTTTCTTTCTTTCTTTCTTTCTTTCTTTCTTTCTTTCTTTCTTTCTTTCTTTCTTTCTTTCTTTCTTTCTTTCTTTCTTTCTTTCTTGTTACTGTTCCATTGATGTTTAGGCAATTAATAAAAGCTAACCATATAATATTAAAGATTATGCAGTTGCTTTAGGATGTTTCCATATTTTTCAGCAGCAGCCAAAAATCTAGTGGCCCTATATATGCAACCCACCTGTCTTTATTGCTCAGTAGCCTAAAAATCTCAGCAGTTGAAAAAGCAAAATCCTTACTATTTAGGGGGAAAATCAGCTCCTGTCTAAGTTTCAAAAATTAAGGACAACTTAAGAGTAAGTGGTCAATAGATTTGACACAATTAAGGTTGCAATTACATAATCTCTCTGGAATACCAGCATATCTACTTGACAACACTGCAGATGGTAAAGCAATAAGATGTGCCAACGTAAAGGCATATCTATATTTAGGAAATGTTAAATCATAAAAATATGTTGGGATATGAACTAGTAGGGGAATGCCAACTGCAAAGCTCAAGCAAACTCTTCTTGACTTTATTGATGTACATTTATAATCCAGATGTTTTAGACGAGTTTCAGTCAGATGTTTCAGTCTGTCAAGATTTCCTCTCCCCATCCATTCTGTTGAAATTCCTAGGCACATTAGTTTGCAATTCACCAATTTGTCCCAGTTGCTCTTATGATTGTCTAATTTAATAAGATCAAGTAAACTTAACTCTGGGTCTGACTGCAGGATCTTTAACTTCAAATTAAATGCCCTTCTCTATGCACTAGCTTCATAAAAGATTTTACCCACTTCAGCCCTTAGAACAACATTGGGAACACAATTAGGGGCCACCAGAATACTAAAAGAAACTTAATCAATGGTCAATCAATATTCTCAGTAACAGCTTCTATCCATACACCAAGTACAAACAACAGAGAGGCGTTCTCAAGAGAACCTGGAAACCAAACACAAACCATACTTGGGAATAATTTAACTTTCAATGAACAATATTATACAAAAATCTTTCCATATACAAAGTGCTCAGTGCAATGAACATGTTAATAAATCTTAATTACAAAAATATCAATTTATATACAAAAATTACTACATCTGTCGATTTAAGAGATTGAAACATTGAAATTTATAATAGACCGTATCCCTTCAAGAAAGTCTCTCAGTGTTGGAAAATGAAGTCTCTCAATTTACAGGATGTTTGTTCTTTAATTCACAAGTAGTTGCCAGAACACTGGAAACTCCCGCGTTGCTAACTATTCAACAGGTACGTGGGTGTTGCAAAAGTTGTGAGGATGCAATTTATCCTTTTGTCTTTTGCAGGCAGAGAGCTGGAGGAAAGTGACCCAAGGGTCCTCTCCACTACCTCACTCACAGCTGTAAACAAAAAGTAAGATCATTATCTTCTTGAAAATTGAAAATGGATTAGGAAACATTTTCATAAAGATTTTCTCTTGTGTTGTTTGGCACATATATTGTTGCTAGTGTGTAAATCTTGTCTTCCAGGAGCCTGATTTTCAAAATTATATATCTTCTGTCAGCGTCTCTTAATTCTTCTGTAACATTTATTTGTACATTTTTATATAAGCTGCAATTCTTTTTTTAAATTATAAATTCTTAATAAACACACAAATACATATGGACAAAAAACAGGAACAAAGCCCCAAAGAATCATGGAAATTGTAACATGATACAGCAGGAGGGGTGGACAGTCCAGTGCTTCATCTGCCACTGTAACTGAGTCTGGGAGAGCACCATGGTAATACAGCAGAAAGTGACTAAACAACCCATGACCAACTAACTAAAGCAAATCAAGAAGATTCCTTCATAAGTCAAAAACTCTTATTCACAAGGCAAGTTTAGTAAAGTGGTGCACGTATAATGTGTTGATTACATATAGTAGGCAAAGCATCAAACAATAATCCAAACTTTGAAACAGCCAAAGCTAAAGTGCCAAGTGCTGTAAACAGATTAAGTATTTTTTAAAGTGCTAGTGCCAATACTTTAACAACCGTTATATATAAAATACAGTACCACAAATATAATAAATACAGATATATCTTTCCGGACGGTGCAATAAGGTCCAAACAATATATCCAGAAATATTTCAAAAAGTATCAAGTTCCATCAGAAGAATTATTCCATAAGGATCCAGTAGTTGAAACAAGCTGATAATAACTACGACGGGAAGCCAGCAAATGAACCCGTTTCAAAATTAAGTCTGCATCCAGGCAGTTATCAATAGCAATAATAGGTCCTAAAATCATCAATATCAAACATAAATAAACAGTATACATCATGTAAAATTTTTGAAATTCATTTTAAATTCATTTCATACTTACAACTACAAAAATCAACAGTCTTTTTACAGAGTCAATCAGCATCCGTCCTCCATTTTGAATTAATTCTAACAAATACTGGAGCTCTCCATTTTAAAGATAGATAAGCTGTGGTTCTTAAAAAGCCAGTATGCCAGAAACCCTCAGAAATAAGATGATAGGTCCATATTCAAATTAAGACCAAATGGGCTGATAGTATTGAGTTTAAAAATCCACCATGCTTCCCGTTGATTTAATTCCCTACGTATAGAGTCAGGATCTTTTTGTTTGCTAACATAAACAATAGTGTAACATAAATCCCTCTCTCCATATTTCATCTGCATGTAATGTTCAACTAGGGGAGCTTCTATGGTCTTACAATGTATTTCCAATATATAATTTATTACATGGACATCAGATTAAATATACCACGTTGCTAGTGTTACAATTGGTAAAGTTTTGTAAAGGTAATCCCATGATCTCTACTTGTTCTATGGGCATTATCAAGCTACAAGTAGAACAATTAGCACGTTTGTGGTGACCCTTGGGTAAATTTCTAATTGGATCCTGCTGTTTCAAATCAGAGTGTGTCAGCCAATCATGGAAGCTCTTAGTTCTACGAAGGGCTGTTCATGGTGGATTCTGATAGCCCGGTAATTCCTCAATTAAAGGCCAGTATTAAAGTATTACTTGCCTAATTCAGTTAACCAAAGGTGAAAAGTCCAAAGCAAAAGTCAATCTATCTTCCCTCACAATATATTTTGTTTTCAAAATATCCTGACGATCCCTTTCCTCTGCTCGAGTTTTACATTTCCTTACAATGGCAGAGGGGTAGCCCTTATTCAAGAAGTCCCTTTCTAGTCTGTCACTATTAGATCTATAATCTTCTATAGTAGAATTTTGTTTTAATCTCAAAAATTGGCTATAGGGCAGTTTATGTCGTAGATGAATTGGATGAAAAGATTGAAAAATGTAAGTATGCATTTCAATCTGCCTTTTTCGAAATGGTTTAAAACCTAAAGTGCCCTCCTTAGTGTGGAAGATAGTTACATTCAAGTAATCAATTGCAGTTTCGTCAGTTGTCCATGTAAACTGGATGTTTGAATTAACTGTATTCATCCAATTACATAAATCACTTACTATATTTCTATTCATGATAATTAGGATTAAATCATCAATAAAACATTTGAATACCAAGATTTCAGGAAAATATGGGTTTACATTTGGATTGCAATAGAATTTACTCTCGAGTAGACCCATATACAAGTTAGTGACGCTAGGCGCAACTGAACTGCCCATAGCTGTTCCATGTATTTGGAAAAAGATTTTTTTCTGAAATCTAAAGTACATCTTGTCAAATATAATTTCCAACAGAGATAGAAGAAATTCTGTAGGTGGTGACAAAGAAGCTCATAAATCCAAAAAATATTCAACAGCCTCCAGAGCCTCCCCATGGGGAATATTAGTGTATAACAACACTACGTCTAGAGTAACAAATGCTGCTTGATCCGGCAGGACCATGCCCTCTAAAGAGTTGATATTCAGGACACTAGGGCTTTAATCAACTCTCTAGAGGGCAAAATTCTTTTTCTTAGCTTCTCATTGGCATAAATGTTCCACTCTGAACCTCTCAATTATGGAAGGGTAGGGAGGCCATCCACAAAGGAAGTAATCAATTAATGTTTATCAGTTATCTAGTTCAGGGCTCAGGGTCTCTCCACGGGATTCTCTGGCCAAATGGCTGTATCACTGGATCTTATGGCCCCTGTCAGACCAGGTTTATGCCTCACAAACATAAATCTCTAGACCACTACAGGGTTGCATGCTGAATTAAGGTAGACCTAGTCTGCATTTGTTTACACTTAAAGGGAGAGCAGTGATTTACCAGGACAAGTACTGAAAATTAGGCAGTCTTTGGAAGGATGTAAGTAGGAACTGTGCATTGATTGCCGCATTCACAGATCCTTTAGAAAGGGCTCTTACAGTGGCTGTCTGGATGGCTTTCTCCTGCTAATTAGAGTTCAGTTTTTAATATGTAATCAAGCAATTAATCATATAATCACATTAACTAATTGGATCACACTTTTTGCCCTACATGGGAAGACTTCAGAAATTGCTTTCAATGTTGGGGAAAAAATGAACATAATACAAGCCAGTTTAAAAACAGTTCACCCCTCCTCCCCCAGACAGAAGAATATCAGCAAGGAGAATTTATATAATCCTGTATTAGGGTTGTTTAGTGGAATTCTCTTAAGCGCTTTGCTGAATTTCTACCTGAAAACCAGCTATGCATTTCTACTCCTCTTTTTTGAATTTGGTCAGTTTCCAATCAATTCCTCTTTTGTGAAGAGGAAGATTCCATTCGATTTAACCACTACACCACACCATTTCTGATAGCTCAGGGAAGTATTTAAACTATTCTCACCCCAGTCATGTAACAGATGGGATATTTTCCACCCTTGTTCTAACTGCTCTCTCTCCCCTCGCCCCCTCCCCCGCCACTGACACTGATCTCTTCTTTGCTATTTTATCCTCATAACAACGTTGTGAGGTCAGTTAGGCTGAAAGTGTATGATTAGCTCAAGGTCACCAAGCAAGTTTCTGTGATAATGGTGGATTCGACCCAGTTTGACATCCTAACCACTACACCACACTGCTTCTATTTGTATCCTCACAATAACCCTGTGGGTTAGATAAGGCTGAAAGGGGTGAAGTTACAAAACGGCACACCGTCATGTTGGATGAACTACAGAAACTACGCTATCACATGACAACACCCACCCACCCACCCCCAATCTCAAAGATAAATGAATAAGAAATCAAAGAGAATTCCTCTTTTGAAAGAGGAAAGAGAATATCTAATAACATTTTGCAAAAAGAAATTCTACCTCCCGTAACAGACCAGAATTCCCCATCCTATTCTTTAGAGCTCGCCTGAAATGCACTGGGAAGTTTACTCGAGTGCCGACTCCAACCGAGGATGGTAAGATTGCAAACATCCCTGCCACTAGCTAGAATGCTGCTACTGAATTTTGTGGCAATTGGTTCTATTAAAAAGTTTTAGGGGTTTTGTTCCCCATGGGCTCTCCATATTTGGGACAAAACCATGGATATCCTTTTCCCTGGCCAGGAGCTTTTCCTTTCCTTCTCTTCTCTTCCCATTTTATTTTGTAGATCAATTTTTACACCATCGTAAGTGGTATAAAATACAGCACTAAAGCACCATCGAAGGAACAAATGGAAACAAGAAATTTGTCCTCCAGAAAACAGTCTTCCCAGTCGTGAAAAATTAAAAGAACTGAACAAAAATACGTATTTGTGTTCCAAGTCACTCATTATTTGCAGTATGAATGAAATTATAGTTGCTACCAAATCACACCATGACCTGGATAGCCCTGACTAGCCCGGGCTCATCAGATCTTGGAAACAAAGCCGCGTACGCCCATGTTAATACTGGGATGGGAGACTCCCAGGGTCAAGGGTTGCTATGCAAAGGCAGGCAATGGCAAACCACTTCTGTTTGTCTCTTGTCTTGGAAGCCCTATGAAGTTGCCATCAGTTGTCTCTGACTTGAGAGCAAAAAAAAAATATTATACCATTAGTCACTGATCCCTATTGTAGTGTTGTGTTTCCTGGAACTCATTTTCTTTTCTCCCCACCGAAAGATCTCTTTTCTAAAGGAAAATCCTAACTTCTCTTAACTAAAATGGTGCAGGAGGGCACTTTAGCCCAGAGGAATCACCCTGCATCTTCATGGAGCATCTATTCAGAAACAGAGATGTCTGTCACAGGAGAACGCTCAACAGACAAGGCATTGGATCAGTGTGACCTCTGCAGTGCACATGATCAGATGAAGGTTATGTCCCAAGGGGGAAAGAGGCCTGCTTCCCACAGGTGCTTCCTGTAGTCTTTGTTGAGTACCACTGGGGTGAGGAGGCAATTGCTCAGTGGTAGAACACTTCACATTAAGTTGTAGATGATGTGAAAAACTTCACCTTGAGGCTATGGAGAGTCACCATCAGCCCGAACAGACAATACTTACCTTGACTTACCTTGCAAGCACCAAGTCATAACTGACCCATGGGGGGACTTCGCATCACGACGTTTTCTTGGCAGACTTTTTATGGGGTGGTTTGCCATTGCTGTCCCCAGTCATCTACACTTTACTCCCAGGAAACTGGGTACTCATTTTACCAACCTAGGAAGGATGGAAGGCTGAGTCAGCCTTGAACCAGCTACCTGAACCCAGCTTCCGCCAGGATCGAACTCAGGTCCTGAGCAGAGTTAGGACTGCACTACTGCAGCTGACCACTCTGCGCCATGGGGCTCTTCAAAACAACAGTATCCAGGCTAAAATAGCACTAAAATCAACTCCTTAATTAAAAGCCTGGGTGAGCGGAAACATTTTGGCTTGGTGCCTAAAATAAAGCAATGTAAGCATGAAGTGAGCCTCAAGGGGAAGGGCATTCCAGAAGCAAGTTCCCATTAACTGGGGGGGGGGGGGAGTGTTTCTCATTCCCACTCACTTCACCTCTGTAGGCAGGGGCAAAAAGACCAGGGCTTGTGAGGAAGGCATTATCTGATTGCCTGGTCTTTTGAGTATGGCATGGGCTTTCACAGTGCCACCCTATTAACTGTTTCCTAGGAGCGCTGTTATTGAATTGGCCTGCTGACAATTGCTCTCTTCAAATGTTCGATCATATTGCTGCGTTGGCATCAGTCCCTAGAGCCCATGAAAATGGTCAAAGTGCCCAGCCCAACCAAGTTCCAGGAATATCACTCTGCTAACTATAAGAGACACATATAATAGATGCACTGTGGTAAGCAGACAAGCTGAAGTCTTGCTCTGCCCTGGATGCTGTCTGATTGCATAACAGCTTTTTAAAAACCACTGAAAGTCAGCTTAACATTTTCTTCCTGCCGTCATTTGCATGGCTGACGCTCCGGTTGTCAAAATTATCCAGAATTCCTAGGAGAAACAGAAACTGCAGGTTGAAAACAATGCATGACTGGAACAGGTTCTTTTAAAGTTTCAAGTGATATTCCTATTTTTTTTTTAAATGTGGCTGTATTTAATAAGTTGCAACATTTACCCAGAATCAGCTTACCAAGAATATTGGAAATAGTACTCTCATTTGCTGGGTGATTTTTACTAAACTAGGGTGGGGGAAACTCCATTTTTTTCACACAAGAAATTGCTGCCTTTATATTGGTCATGATGAATCTAGTTTTACCACTGCATTGTGAGACACAACAAAAAAGCAGCTTTAAGATTTTTGTTACTATTTTCCCTTGCATTAAGCAGGGAAAGTAGAAATTTATTTGCACCTTTGTGAGGATGTGCTATCTTGTTCTGCTGCATCTAATGTGGTAGCTTTTAAAAAAAACCCTCTAGTTATTTCATTTGGATATCTCTCAGCATTTTGGCTACCATATGAAGGTCAGTGATTGTCACTCAGAGCTGAAGCGGTGCGGAGGGCAATCTCAACTCCCCTCTGTCTGGAGACCAGGGGGCGGGGCCACCAGCCATGTGACCGTTTTTGCTGAGGGCAATTTAAACTTTAAAAAACTCCCACCCTTGTTCTAGCTAACCCAAAGTGACATCATTGTGCGGTCCTGAGTTCCACCACTGAGTTCCACCACCTCTTTTCCCAGGAAAAAAAGCCCTGCTGCAGGGAACCATTGACCAAAGTGAGTGCTTCATTGACTCAGCGGTGGGTTGGAGTGGAAGAAACCATGATGCCTCCACCTCCTGTAACCCTGCAATCTGCGCCGTGATGAATGCGGGCATTGTTGAATGATGTGGCCTTGGAATATCTGTCAGATTGTGGTGGAAAGAGAAGGTATGAACTGGGGGAGTGTTTGTTACAGGGAACGAGTGCGCTCTCACCACCTCCCTCAAGCCACCATCACCCACCCCTCTGTTGCACCACAACTTTCAAGCTGACAAAATCCTTCCGCTGAAGTACCGTGACTGCTAAATCTGTTTTTGGACTTCTGTTCTTGAAATGCTCCCTCTCCAGTTTCTCCCTTTTTCTAATATCTGGTTTGCGTCTATTTGTACCGAGACAGTCCCATTCTGACCAGTACAGGTGGCAGAAAGGCGCATGACAGCTTGTATCCTGTCGAAGGATGTGCTGGCGAACGGCCCCTTGACGGCTGGAATGATGAAGCTGAGATTTGTCATCGCGTCACTTCAGTGGACATGGAGGCATCACAGCTTCTTTGCAGTCGTTTTCTCTCTCTGCTGGGCAGTCTGTAGTTGCTGGTGTGAGGCTATTTCAAGTTGAAGGGGAGCTTTCTGTAAGCAAGGGCCGATGCCCCGACTTGTGAGAAGTTGTAGATCTTGTCAGGTTCAGAATGTTTTTCTCTATGTATAACCAAAGAGACTCCATTTTAATTCTTTTAGTATTCTGAGTGCTCCTTTCACAGGTGCCAAGACGCTCCCTCGCAGTTATCTCACAGAAGAAGAATGTTTTGACTTCAGCTTTTCCAGCCTTGGGAAACTTTCACTTTCTCAGCTTCAAGCGGCTTGTTTTGAGAACTATGAGGGGAGGCTGGGCCTGCTGGGGTTTGATACTCTGTACCTTGCTATTATTCGTAACAATACACGTGTACCAGTCCAGATATTGCATCTGGGCCAGTGGACTATAATGGTTGCTTTTTTCAGTAAATCTTTTGAAAACAATGGACTCTTGTCTGATTGCAGAAGGTAGTCTGGATTACAACTATTATTTAGCCACAGATCTGACATTTTGTTACGAATCACATCTGTTCCAATGCCTAAGCTGGGGCAGATGGATGCCAAAGCCGCTCCTGATAGGGACCCTTTGTTTGATCCTTATGCCTCCCACAGTTCGGAAGGACTGGAACTTCAAGGACCCGTTCAAAGGGGAATGGGATTTTCCGTTACTACGATATACACCCTCGCTCCTAGCAGAACTGAAACTCGACCCACAGCGGTAGCGGATCCACTGATATCCCTGCTGACACCGATGCAGTGGGGATCGAGGCCAAGGGACGTGAGGGAAAGGAGAGCGAGTATGATGTTCACACAACCCCCAATGGAAGGCCAACGGAGCTTGGGCGTGATAGCAGAGCACCCCAGTAGTCAACTTTGGTATTATTGGAACCATGAGGCCGACCAGTTGGAGTGGGATCGAAGAGGTTCGGAGAGTACCCAAACATGGGAAACGCCCCGCTGCGATATGATGAGTTGGGACTATGCTGAAGTCGTTCTGTGGTCGGGACCAGGCGATCCTAATGAGCACACGTGGATACAATTACAAAGCCAAACCATAGCAGTAGATGCCGGAATCTCGGTGGTCACAGGATTAGCGAAAGGAATCCTGGCAGGGAGATCGAATGAAGAGCAAGGTACCGGGGCCCAAGGCATGGGAGAAATAAGGCCTTGGCCTGGGGCAGCCGCATCCTATGCAGAATATTTAGAGACTACACAAGCCTCTAATGAAACTCCCCATAAAGTTGCAGAAACTGATGCCACCGTGGTGGGCCCAGGTCGTGTACAGGTACTAGAAGAGAGACTGTCTAGTATGGAAGAGAGTTTGGCTCATGCAGTTCATTTGCTCTCCATACTTGTGGTCGGAGGATCAGATGGGAACCAAGAAAGGGCTGCTGGAGTACAGAGCATCGGTCAGAGTCTGTCAAATTTACAGAAGATTATTCCGGGGGCAGGCACCGCTCTGGAAGAACAGCAGCTCCTGTTAGCAGATGATCAGCAACAACCCGTACAACCACAGAATCCACCACCGAGGCCAGTTGAGGATAAATCGGACGAAATGGAAGAAGAAGAGGAAGAAGAAGAAGAAGAAGAAGTAGAAGGAGGAGGGGAACAACCGCGAGAGGAGCCTATAGAGACCCCGCCACAGCCCGGGGGTACACCACAGCAGTTGCAGGAGGAAGCTCCGGTCCTTCCACCAACACCAGTTCAGCCTCAAGGACAGCCAATCCTCCAACCGCCACCAACCCAGCCGCGAGGGCAGCCGTTCCTGCCGAGATTTGTGGCACCGATTCAGCGGGGCACCACTCCTCGGCCAATACCGCAGCTGGGACTGATTCCACGGGGCACTACTCCTCAGCCAATACCGCAGCCGGGACCGAGAGCACCCCCTCTGCCACTACAGCCTGTACCGAGAGGACCCCCTCCGCCACTACAGCCTGTACCGAGAGGACACCCTCCGCCGCTACAGCTTCAACCGAGGCCCCAGCAACCTCCTGTGCAACCTCCTCCACAGTACCCTGATGGGAGACCTCGGCAAGTCCCAGTTCCAATACAATATTACCCACTGCCTGCTCCGGTCACCAGAACTCAAGAATTGCCGATGGGGTGGGTAAAGTTGGAAGCTACTTTTGACCGGGACCCCTCCAAATTAGGGTTTTTCCTAGTACAAGCTTTACAATTCTTCAATCGTTGGGGACATTTGTTCAGAGATGAAGCCAGACAGATCGAACATTTGGGGTCTCGCCTACAAGGAAAAGCAGCAGAATGGTATGTAGCCCTTTATGAATTTGGGCCCCCCCGAACTGAATTCATTGCAGGGTCCAGTAGATGCACTCCGAGCTCAATACAAAGACCCCCTAGAGGAAAGTAGAGCCAGAACAGAATTACAATCAATTAGACAAGGCAGCACGTCGGCTAGAGACTATGTTACAAAATTCTGACAGCTGGCTGCCAAATGTCCAAGGTGTGAGGAGTCCACAAAAATAATTCTGTTCAAACAGGGCATGAATCCCAGACTGTTGGACAGGGCCCTTATGCAAGATAATCCCCCCACACTTTTAGGGTGGATTCAATTAGCTTGTGAAGTGGAAAATCATATGCAAGAAGTACGCCTGGTTGAACAGCAACAAACCGCTGGGCACCGGCGCTCATCTGTACTTGTGAGAGGGAGTAAGGGTGCTGGATAAGCAACTAGGGGAGCGAGAGATGCTAGATGGCAACAAGGATTGTGTCTACGGTGTGGCCAAGGCGGTCACTTTGCAAAGTGACCTGCGACCTTCTTTGCGGCCTGTGCAAAGAAATCCGTTCCCACCAAGGCATCCAGCCCCCACCTCTCTGCCCACGCCAGCCCGCCCAACACCCGCTCCAAGAGTGACGAGAGGCAGAGGGACCTTCCGCAGAAATCCTCCCGAGAAAGGTTTAGAGCTAGAAGAAATTATGGACTATGATTCAACAGCTCTAATCGGTGAGGAAAACCCCGAAAGTCCTGCCTCGGGAAACGAGATGGATCTGTCGTAAAAGGACCCAAGCGGCAGATCAAAAATCAGTCAGTTCCAATTCCGGAAAGACCTCATGGGTCCATACTATTCATACCAGTTACGTTAGTCAATCCAGAAAGAAAAACACATATCCGTGTGCAAGCACTCATAGACTCAGGGTGCTCTAGAGACATTATTGCACAAGCCTTAGTGAATGGATTAGTACTCCCAATAAAAGATCTGGAAACTCCAGTCATTTTTGAACAAATGGATGGCACCAATATGAATCCAGTCACTACCGAAATGATACCTGTCATCACAGGTATGGGACAACATTGGGAGACGAGATCGTTTGTAATTAGTACTACAGCCAAATATCTGTTAATTTTGGGAAGCAGATGGTTGTGGGATCACAACCCATATATAGACTGGACGGTCGGAAGCATTACTTTTTCCCATGATAAATGTAAAAATCATCGTTGGAACCAGAATTGGGGTAACAACCCTACCCTCATTGAGCAAGCCCTGTTAACTCAAGAGGAACTTAACCAAATACCTAAACAGTGCAGAGCCTATGTCCAAGCCTTCACTGAAGAAGAAGCCAACTCCTTTCCTCCCCACCGGAGGATGGACTGTGTCGTGGAAATTTTACCGGGTTCATCTTTACCCAAGGGCAGACTGTATCCCATGAGCCCAAATGAACGGGAGGAGCTCTGCAAGTTCATTGACACTAATCTTCAAAGAGGATTCATCCGACCCGCAAATAGCCCGCATGCTGCTCCAGTGCTATTTGTCAAAAAAAAGGATGGGGGATTGAGACTGTGCACGGACTTTAGAGGACTTAATGCAGTCTCATCCAGCAACGCCTATCCCATACCACTCATCTGAGATCTACTCAACGTCGTGGCACAAGGTAAGATCTTTACAAAATTGGATTTAAAAGATGCTTACTTCCACGTTCGTATAAGGGAAGGCGATGAATGGAAAACCGCGTTCAATGCGCCCCTCGGCCAGTACAAATACTTAGTTATGCCTTTTGGCCTGGCCGGGGCACCTTGGGTTTTCATGTCCATGATCAATGAAGTATTGCATGAATTTTTGTACAAGGGAGTAGTTGTATATCTGGATGATGTCCTAATTTACTCAGAATCTGAAGAGGAACACATAGATCTTGTGAAAAAAGTCTTAACTACTCTGATGTGTAACAAACTACCTATTAAACTGTCCAAATGTGAATTTCATAAGACAGAACTCACTTATTTAGGATATTGCATCTCCAAAGATGGCTTGAAAATGGACCCGAGCAAAGTGCAAGCTGTCCATGAATGGCAAACGCCCAGTACTCGTAAAGAACTACAATCTTTTCTGGGGTTTTCCAAGTTTTATAGAGTATTTATAGCTAACTTTGCTCAAATAACGCTTCCCCTTACTGAACTGTTAAAATCCAAAGACAAAGGGGAGCAAGCTAAAAAACCAAGCGCTAAATTGTCTTGGATGCCACAGTGCCAATCAGCATTCGATCAACTCAAAAAGCAATTTATTTCCAAACCAGTACTGCAACACCCTGACGAAAATCGCCCATTTATAGTACAGGTGGACGCCAGCGATACTGCGATAGGAGGCATCCTTTTGCAGCGTGGGGAGGACGGTATGCTTAAACCCTGTGCCTTCCTGTCCCGAAAAATTTCTGAACCTGAAAGAAATTGGAACGTTTGGGAAAAGGAGGCTTTTGCTGTAAAGGTGGCACTCTCCACCTAGAGGCATTGGTTAGAGGGAGCCCGCCATCCGTTTGAAGTATGGACGGATCACAAAAATTTAGAAGCTTTACGCAGCCCTAGAAGGTTAAATGCCAAGCAGCTTAGATGGGCGGAATACTTTTCTAAATTCAATTTCACTTTGCCTGGCAAAACTAACTTTCTTGCCGACGCCCTATCACGCATGCCTCAACACAAAAGCAAAAGGGAGGAGACAATAGACACTGTCTTTTCACCTACGCAATTGGGAGGAGTGGTCACAATGCACAGCCTCCTCAACCAGATCAAGGGTGGAGACTAAAACTGAAATCTGAAGTGGAAAAGGAGGGGGATAAAGTACCCAAGGAAAAATTGCAGCAATCCGAGCAAGGAGAGTGGCTATGGGGGGATCGATTCTATGTACCCAACAGCTTAAGGAAAGAAGTGTTACAACGTTGTCACGACGCCCCCACAGCTGGCCACTATGGGTACTTAAAAACACTCCATCTAGTGCAACGGCAATTTTGGTGGCTGGGCATGTGCAAAGACATTTCACAGTATATAGCATCATGCCCCATTTGTCTCAGTGCCAAATCACGCAAGGGCAAGCCACCCGGACTATTGCAACCTTTAGAAACGCCAAACAGGCCATGGGAAATCATATCCATGGATTTTATCACAGATCTTCCCCCCTCCAAGGGCCACACTTGCATTTTGGTCGTGGTGAATTTGTTCTCCAAACAAGCTCATTTCATACCCTGCACCACCATACCTTCGGCCCGAAAACTAGCAGATATCTTCTTAAAGCACATTGTTAAACTGCATTCTTTTCCATCAAAGGTCATTTCGGACCGCGGCGGACAATTTGTTGCCAACTTCTGGCGGGAGCTTCTACAGCTTCTAGGAATTGAGCAAGGTTTAAGTTCCAGCCATCATCCTCAAACCGACAGACAATCCGAAAAAACTAATCAAATATTAGAACAATTCCTCCGCTGTTATATTAACTTTCAACAAGACAACTGGATTGATTTACTACCCTTAGCGGAATTCTCGTACAATAACAGTGTGCATGCATCTACAGGAGAAACCCCCTTCAAAGTAGTATATGGCTTCCACTTTAAGCCCTTCCCGTTTTAAGCGCTCCCCCCTCCTTCGTCAGCCTCCAGAGATGTTTCGGAATGGTGGGGGGAAGCAGCTCAACAATGGACTCTAATTAAACAACATCTTGACAAAGCCAAACAGGATTACAAAAAATACGCTGACCGCCACCATGTGGCTGAATGGGACTTACAACCAGGAGATTTAGTTTATCTGTCCACAAAGAATTTAAAAGTTACTCAAACTAGTCGGAAATTAGCTTTGAAATTTCTGGGACCTTTTCCTGTTCGTAAAGTAATCAATAAAGTGACTGTAGCCCTGGATTTACCAAAAAATCTGTGCCATGTGCATGATACATTCCATGTCAGCCTTTTGAAAAAAGTTCTCCCAGCAAATCAATGGCACACCCGTGCCCCTCCTATTCCAACATTGATTGATGATCAAACCCATTATGAAGTGCAGCAAAATTTGGACTCTAAAGTTAAGAGAAACCAGTTATTTTATCTCATCAGATGGAAGGACTTTGACTCTGGGTTTGATGAATGGGTGCACTCTGTACATGTCCATGCTCCTAGATTAGTTAAGGCATTCCGTACCCGTTATCCGCATAAACCGGGGGGAGGAGCATTTTAGAGGGGGCAGAAATGTCAGGTTCAGAATGTTTTTCTCTATGTATAACCAAAGATACTCCATTTTAATTCTTTTAGTGTTCTGAGAACTTCTTTCACAGGTGCCAAGACGCTCCCTCGCAGTTATCTCACAGAAGAAGAATGTTTTGACTACAGCTTTGCCAGCCTTGGGAAACTTTCACTTTCTCAGCTTCAAACGGCTTGTTTTGAGAACTATGGGGGGAGGCTGGGCCTGCTGGGGTTTGATACTCTGTACCTTGTTCTTTGCCTATTATTCGTAACAATACACGTGTACCAGCCCAGATATTGCATCTGGGCCAGTGGACTATAATGGTTGCCTTTTTCAGTAAATCTTTTGAAAACAATGGACTCTTGTCTGATTGCAGAAGGTAGTCTGGATTACAACTATTATTTAGCCACAGATCTGACAGATCTCTAATGATACGCTGGGCAGGTTTTATCTGTGGGCTGCAGAGAACAATCGGTGGTGTTCTGTTGTCTTCCCCACTGGGCACGTCCAGAAGGTGGTGGGGACATGAATCCTCCATCCCTGCCCAAAGGACTGCGGCAGATGTGGTTGCACCATATGATAGGCGCTGGATGATCGTGAGAACCATGCATGCCCGTGCCGCTGCCTGCAGGTGTCTGATATCAAGTGGCATTCGTATTTCTTTCGCGTAGTTGTGGACCTGCTGTATAGATTCATCCAGGCTGCCACTAAACCTACATTCAAGGAGCTTGTCAAATGATCTTTCTTTCTGGGATTTTTGTCACACCTGAAGAGGCTATACGAAGGTGCACTTCAAGGTGAATGGCTCCCTGGTATTTACTATGCTGAGCTGTAGCTGGAATCAGTGAATCTGAATGTGTAAAGATCCCGAGGAATTAGCCAGAGGATCCAGAGGAAGATCCAGAGGATTCATGCATCTGATGAAGAGAGTTGTGGTTCTCAAAAGCTTACACTACAATAAAGTTGGTTAGTCTTAAAGGTGCTACTGGATTCTTTACTATTTTGAATGTGTAAAAACACCCTTTCTTTCGAGGAGGGAGGAGCAGGCAACCAACTCATTTACCCAGGGCTTGAAATGCTCCAGGAGCAGATTCTTTGCTAATCAATACCCACATTTCATTCCTCTTGTAAGCAGACACAGCCGAACAGCTGTAGCTCTTTTTATAGCACAGAATCTTCTCTGGTACACGCAGAACATTATGCTCTAGATTCAGAAGGCATTACTAGCTGGAGAACTATTTCTTTAATACCCACTGTAAGTAAAATTATACTTGCCTATTGAAGAGCGTTATATACACCACAGAATGTGCAATAGGTAAAAAAAGCTGTGACAAGAAACAGGCCTTATTGGGCACATAGAGCTACAATGTAATCATTCCTCTGATGTCATACAAAACAGGAAATAGTTCCCCCCACCTTCACAGGTAATTCCGATAAGCTTTCATATACCCAGGGCTTTTTTTCTGGGAAAAGAGGTGGTGGAACTCAGTGGGTTGCCCTCGGAAAAAATGGTCACATGGCTGGTGGCCCCGCCCCCTGATCTCCAGACAGAGGGGAGTTTAGATTGTCCACGCTGCTCAGCGGCGCGGAGGGCAATCTCAACTCCCCTCTGTCTGGAGATCAGGGGGTGGGGCCACCGGTCATGTGACCATTTCCAAGAGGTTCCGGAACTCCATTCCACCGCGTTCCTGCTGAAAAAAAGCCCTGCATAAACCACAGGTTCTCCTGCTGCTGGAGCTTACTGTGTTTTCAGGTTCATTGACGAGATTTGTTAAGTGCCTTTCCAGAGTAATTCAAATGATGGTGAATAAAAGCACTGTGTTACATGAAGTCAATGGTCTGTTACATCTGATACCTACTTTCTGATCCTTCAGGCACTGAAAGCTCCAACTTATTCCACTCCTGCTACCTCTGCTTAGAATTGCAGTGTTAGGGTGCCATCCAGTCCCTTCCATATATATAGTACATTAAGCACATGCAGACCTGCCACAAGAACTATATAGGAAGGCTGCTGATGGTAGGATCCCAGGTCCAGGGCCCAGGTCCACCACTCACCTGGCTGGTGGAGGGGAAAGGCAGGGGAACAGACCTCCTGGGCGTGCTCCTAGGATGGCACAACAACATTCCCTGGACTGACATCATTGCACTCCCAGGCACAGTGCGATGATGTCACTTCCTCTTTTTTTTGAATTTTTTTTATTGGATAGGTTCACATACATTTCCAAAACATTTTACAACAAATATACCCCTTTTCTTAATATATGTTATCCCACCCACCCCACCCCTTTCCTCTTGTTGACTCCCAACAGCACTCTGCTCCCTTATCCCCTAATAACTAACTTTAGTCTAAGTTGCTTTCCCCCTATTACTTAAGGCAAAGTTTTATCTTATATTTCTAAATCTCTCAGTAGTTATCAAGAGACCACAACTGATCTTTCACGTCCCATTTCTTTTCTAGATATTTTTTAAATTTACCCCAATCTTCCCTTGGGGAATTCCAAGGGAATTTACCCCAAATTCCCTTGGATTTCGTTCTTTCAATTTCCTTGTTAATTTGTCCATTTCCGCCATGTGCAACACTTTCTGAATCCAATCTTGAATTTCTGGTAGCTCCTCCTGTCTCCAATGTTGAGCATATAGTAGTCTTGCAGCCACCGTCATGTAATAAACCAGGACTCTGTCCTTAACATTCACATTTTCCATATTTAACCCCAATAATAACAGTTCTGGGCTTTTTTCTATATTACTTTTCAAAATTGATGACATTTCAGCAAAAATCTTAGACCAAAATAGCTTAGCTTTTTCACAAGTCCACCACATATGATACATTGAACCTTCGTGTTTTTTACATTTCCAGCATTTGTTTGACATTTGATTGTTGGCATTTGCTAATTTTTTTGGTGTTACATACCATCTATACATCATCTTATAGCCGTTCTCTTTTAGACTAGTAGCTGTCGATATTTTCATTGTGTTTCTCCAAAGATATTCCCAAGTGTCCATTGAAATTTCTCTATTAAAATTCATTGCCCATTTTACCATTTGAACTTTAACTGTTTCATCCTCCGTGTACCATTTCAGCAAAAGTTTAGATATCTTAGAGATAATTTTTAGGCCATCACCTAACAAAAGTTCTTTTAGGTCCCCCTGCTCCTGTCTAAAACCTTTCTTTCCTTTTATCAGTTTCAAATAGATCTTTAATTTGCCTAAATTGTAACCATCTATATTGAAATGGTAGCTCTATATTGTCTTTAATCCTCGGTTCATTTTTATCCCACTTCAACAGTTCTTTGTAGGTTATCCATTCTTCTCCTTTATATTCCAAATTTGGGTCTTTCTTCACCTAAAAACATCTTATATTTTTGCCATACCACAAAGAGATTTATTCTAACATAACGATGAAGAAACATAGAGTCCCTTTTGTATTTATCATACCACAAATATGCATGCCATCCAAACAGCTTATTATGTCCCTCCAGAGCCAATAATTTATGATTAGACAATTTTACCCATTCTCTCAGCCAAGTTAGGCATATTGCCTCATGATATATTCTCAAATTTGGTAATTGCAAGTGATGATGTCACTTCCTGGAAGTGACACCATGGCACCACCCCGGGAATGTGCATTCTCGAAGACAGCAATAAAGGTGAGTGCCAGCAGGGGAAAGGCAGGGGAACAGACTTCTCAGGCACACTCCCATAGCAGCACGATGACCTCACTCCCAGGAGTGACATCACTGCACTACCCTGGGAGCACCCCTGCACTTCTCAGCGGGTTGATTTGGGCTCCAAGTGGCCCCCTGCGAAGTGCAGGAGTGATTTCAGGCCCTGCGCAATGACATTGCTCCTTGGAGTGATGTTGTTGTGCCCTCCTGGGGGCGTGCCTGGGAGGCCTGTTCCCCTGCCTTTCCTATTGCACAGCCTCGGGAGCAGTCCCGCACTTTGCACACATGTGAAGACAACAACAAAGGTGAGCACTGGGCTCCCCCACTCCCACCGGGAGGATGAGAGGACCTGACCAACAAGATGATGGTAGCAACAACAGGAGAGCATCATGGTAAAGGATAAACAAAAACCATCTGCAGTTAACAAAACCAACCGTAGCCGTGAAAGACTTACTAAGTTACACTGAACAAATCAAGAAACAACCTCCAAGTGACTCTGAAATGGATTAAGTTTTGCTAAACCAGATATAACTCTCTTTCTCTTGATCAAATTATTTCTATATACCTCTAATATTTTGCGAAACTATATTCAATTTGGATTTGGGCATTGTAGATGTCATAGTGTGGTTACGAGTTGTGTTGAAAAATAGAATTTAATAAACTTCTAATTCTTATATGGCTTAAATCCTAGGCCCTATACTTGTATCTCACTATATATTCCAATAATATATATAACTTATAATAAGTTTATCAAACAATCAAAAAATTGCTAATTCACAAAATATATAATAGTTAAGCAGCACTGTTTTATAGAGTCAAATGCCAACAATATATGGAGATAATTGAATTTGATCTTTTTTCTCTGAAAATAGAACAAGTAATTTTTTGTACCTTACTTTTACTACAAGATTCAATAATAGGATAGCATTTAATATATACAAAGATTTATATAAAAATTATTACACAATTGCTATGAAAGAAGACTTTGATATTTCAAAGTTATTCAAAAGTTTTGTTCCAATAAGGAAGATTTATCCAAACACCAACTACTTCGAATAATAATCAACTACCCTAACTACTTTCTAAATCTAAACTATACTCCTACCTCAAAACTTCCCCTAGCACATTTCTTATCTCAGTAGAACGTTTATTAAAAATCTAATAAATTTTAAATATAATAAACTACACAAAATAAAGTAATCTCACTTTCACAACCTACTCCCTTTTATGCCCCCTACCCTTATAAAATAGTGAATATAACTCCCCCTTTCTTCTTTTTTCTTTTTTAAGAATTTTATGTTATCCTAGTAGTATTTTTTTTACTTTTATAAATATTTTATTGTTTTGTTTTAAAATTTTTATTATTTATATATATTTTTTATTTTTTATTTTAATAATACAATTTTTGTTTTTAATCTGTAAAAATATTTGTAATGCCAAAACAACTAATGTATTTTAACTCCGCTTCTCCCTACCTCCCCTCCCCCTTCCCCTCCCCAAACCTTTCCCTCGCATTGAATCCTTAAACCCCACTTAACCCCACTTAAACCAGATATAACTTATATTAAAAACTGCATAACCAAGCTCAGCACTACTTAGCAGGAGGAGAGAATAAAAACCCCACACTACTACTGGTTTTAAAACCAGATGTTAAGTGCTGAAGAACAACAAGGAGCAACTTCTGGGGATTCCTCTCCCTCCCTGCTCCATTACCGGTGGCCTTACTAAATTTTACTTTACATCCACATATACCATCATAATGACATAATAACCAATACATATACAATCTCACTTTAGAGTCCAGTGATAGGTACAGTCCCAGTAAGGATACTAGATACACAACATCCTCTTCTTTTTATGTCTTGTCTGAGGCTGGGAGCGTTCAACCTTTGTGTGACTTTTGACTCTCTTTATAACTTTTGACTCCTTTGCAGGCGATTTCCCACGGGTGGAAGTGGCACACGTGGATGCCGTCTCCCAGGCAGAGGAACCACCCGGACTCCCAGTCTCCAATGCGGGAGAATTTACTGCCGTCCAACGAACCCTCGACAGGACGCCAGCACCTTCCTGTTTCGGCTGCCTTTGTCGAGAGGGTTCTTAAAGCATCAATCTCCTTAAGCAATAATAAATATACAGTGATAATAAATCCCTTTAAACAAAATGCGTGTCAAGAAACTAGTTCATTTCTCATACTCAGAACTCCACATTCTCCATGTATCCTAAGACAAATCACTTCTCTTAATCCATCTGGAGTCACAGATACTGAAAAATCACATGTGCTTCCAATTTATAGCAAACGCTGGCCAGGCGGGGAGAACCCCCCAGTCCACTTAAAGGAACCATGTCCTGGGGTTGATGGGCTATTCAAGGACCACCCAGGGGAGACCAGATCTAATAGTCAAGGCTGTAGTACTATTCCCACAAGTAACTTGACCAATCTAAAGTTTGGTTCAGCCCATTCAGGTGTACTGTGTGTAATTTGAAAATCCAAAAGGCTTCTCTCCTTAATAATTGTTGTTTGGGGATATGTTTTGAAATGAATTGCATGCTACTTTCCCCCAGCCCTGCATAATATATCAAGATTTTACTTCAGTCATCATTTAATTAATGCATTTTTAAAATTTTTGCATTCATCTTCTTACTACATAATTGAGTAGGCGTGTTTCAGACAACTCACTTTATACCCTGGTGCACCACCAGAGGGCGCTGCCACAGAGGAAAACCCAGGTAACTCACCATAACAGGTGGCAATGCCCTCCCCCCCTTTGCCCAGCTGGGATCAGGAGCAGAGCAGGTGGCAATGCCCACCTCTGGCTTTAACATAGCCAGTATTAGGAGCGGAGCAGATGGCAATGCCCACCCTCACCTTAACCTGGCAAGTATTAGGAGTGCAGCAGGTGACAATGCCCACACCCCTTCAGACAGTTGATATTAGGAATGGAGCGGGTCGCAATGCCCGCCCCCTGCTTTAACCCAGCTGGTATTATGAGAGTAGCAGGTGGCAATGTCCATCCCCCACATTAACACAGTGGTTATTAGGAGCATAACAGGTGGAAATGCCCACCCCCACCCTACCCAGCTGGTATTAGAAGAGGAAGAGGTGGCAATGCCCATCCTCATCTTAAGCCAGCGGGTATTAGGAGCAAAGCAGGTGGCAATGCCCACCCCCACCTAATCATAACTGGCAGTAGTAGTGGAGCAAGTGGCAATGTCCACCCCTCCTGCCTTAACCCAGCTGGTATTAAGAGCGGAGCAGGTGGCAATGCCCAGTCTCTGCCTTAACCCAGCTGGTATTAGGAGCAGAGCAGGTGGCAATGCCCCCCTTCTTCCAGGTGGGATCAGGAGCAGAGCAGATGGCAACGCCCGCCTCCTTCACCTAGCTGGGATCAGGAGTTGAGCAGGTGCCAATGCCCACCCAGCACCGTCACCTGGGTTGGATCAGGCACAGAGCAAGAGGCAATTCCTATCCCTTCACCCAACAAGAATTGGAGCAGGTCACAATTCCCGCCTCCTTCAAACTACTGGAATAAGGCATGGAGAAGGTGGCAATGCCCACCCCACCCTGTTGGAATCAGGCGCCGAGCAGGCAGCAATCTCCACCCCCCTTTAACCCGCCTGAATCAGGAGCAGAAAAGGTGGCAATGCCCACACACCCTTCACCCAGTTGGGATCAGGAGCGGAGCACATAGCAAAGCCCACCTCCCACCTTCGCATGTCAGAATCAGGCGAGGAGCAGGAGGTAGTGCTCCTCCCCTTCACCCAGCAGGGAACAGATGGCAATGCCCACCCCCCTTCACCCAGCTGGGATCAGGCTTGGAGCAGGCAACAATGCCTGCCCCCCTTCACCTAGCCATAATCAGGCACAGAGCAGAAGGCAATGCCCATTTTCCCTTCACCCAGCTGGGATCAGGAATGGAGTAGGTGGCAATACCTGCTCCCCTTTACCCGGCCTGTATCAGATGTGCAGCAGGTAGCAAAGCACACCGCCCGTTCATGTTGCTGAGATCAGGTCTGGATCAGGTGGCAATGCCCACCCCCCTCCTTCACTGGCCAAGATCAGTGATGGAGGAGGAGGGAATGCCTGCCTGCCCGCTCTCCCCATTCTAGAGCCCATTGTATTTTTTCCCACAACGGGCTTTGTTTCTAGTAAATACATAACATCATTGAGCCAAAGTCCACTTTTCATATTATGAAGAACTAGATTCACATTTGCCAACAAGCCACCTAGAAGCTCCATTCTCAGCTTACCACGTTCATCTTCCATCCTCGTCATTCATGGCTCACCTGGGAGAAAGATGCTACCTGCATTTCTGAATATTTTATAGTATTCTAGAATGGGAAAAGAAGGGCAGGGATGTGTGTCATGAAATTTGCATCACCTGTCTTTAAGTTCCCCTCTCTGTTCAAACTTCTTAAAAAATTGCCTATTTAGATGTTAAAAGTAAGAGGATGGAGAGTTAAGGAGGATAAGAGGAAAAGTTCTTCCTTCTCAGTAAGTGCAACACAAACACACTTTCAAAGTTGTGAAGGGTTCACAGCACCTCCAATCTGATGGTTTCCTGAAGGGTGGGTGAAGTCAGGAGAGAGTGTGTCAGTGCCATCAGCAGTCCATTCCCCAAACCCAAATTCTTTCCCTCCTTCTCTACCCTAAAGCACAGAGAGAGAGAGGGAAAATCCCTTCCTGTTTCCATTGCATAGCTTAGCTACAGGGCCAGAGCAATGATTTCCAGCTCTCTTATTCTTACAGAGCCTTGAGCTACAGGGTCCGTCTAGATACTAGGAAGGTACTCTTACCCAGCCATTCTTCTGGAACCACACCGTTGGTTTATACCATGGTCCAAAGAGTGTCCAGTCCAATTTGGTAACTCGCTAATCAATATTTAAAAGACAGTCTTTCCCTCAGTAATTTATTATTGGCATTCTTCCTTTCTGCTGATTTTTAAACATTCTTCTACTATATTTCTTTGTTGCTTTCATGACTTGTTTAGTCTAGACCTTGGCCCTCAAATACCTATGTCAAGTGTCCAGTTGTGATCAGCTGTACTAATGCTGAATGAGTTATTGGTGCTCCACGAGAGGGCAATAGTTGTTCAGAGATAATCCCCTAACTGGACTGTTAATTCTCCATACATTCTGGAGAAGAGATTGTGAGAGATTTCCAATGACCATCAAAAATGTTTCCTTGCCTGTTAGAATAAGAGCCCCTCGAAGGATCTATCTTGAAAGAAAACTTGTAAGGGACATAGAAAATCTGAGACGTAATCCCACTAATTAAGATGTCCCCTGACTGATACCGGTTGTGGGGGACACGGGAAGGATGAATCCCAGGGCAGTGAACAACAGTTTTGCACACCACAGGAGTAAAGAGAAGCGGTAAAACTACTAGAGTCAACATCTTGGATGCAAAATTTCTGTCCAGATGCAGGTTCTCCAGAGTCCACCCAAAAGCTGACTTGTATGGCAGCTGATTGCCAGGGTCACTATACCTGCAGAAGGCGAAATGAGCGACTGCATCTTTAGCACCAAGGGGCCTGGAAATGCAGGCCTCCAAATGCCTCAGAAAATCCCAGTAAAGTGACAGGAATGTTGCCGTCTTGAATGGGAGGAAATTTGGGGCAGAGATCATTTGACATACTCTCTTCCCAGTTTTCAAGCACATTTAATATATATATATATATATATATATATATATGTTCTCTGAAGAATTACATATACCTGCTTTCTACCGTCGCCTTTAAGTGTGACTTGGTCAGAGGAAATTAATTCCAGTGATTTTGATAATTATATTTGGAAGAGAGAACAAAATTAGCTGAGATAATTAAGGGGGACATTTGACAGTGAATTTGTTTTTCAGTTGGGATCCTGAATCTGCTCTGCCGCCTTGTGGCACAGGAAGAGGGCAGTTAGGGTTGCCAACCTCCAGGTGGGCCATGGAGAGCTCCCAGAATTACAAATGATTTCCTGAATACAGAGATCTCTTCTTACGCCTTCTATGGAGGGTGGGATCTATGGCATTTTACTTCAATGAGGTCCCTCCCCTCTTTCCAGCCTCAAACCTCCAGAAATTTCCCAAACCAGTGCTGTCAGTCCTACAATTTACATAAGGCACAGAGGAGGACTTCAGATGCTGAGGGACCTCTTAATTTTTTTAAAAAATTCTATTATTAAATAACTATTTTTTTCATTTGGTAATGCTGTGGACTACTTAAATGTGACAAAGCTTAAGGCCTTAGCATGTCTTAATCCATCTCTGGGTAGGAGACTAAATAGGGAATTTATCTTTTCAACTTGTACGTGTTTTATGTAGGTGTTAGCCCAAATGGGGCCTCTGTACGTACAAGCCAAAAATACACACAAAGAAGCTGAATTTGGAATGAGCCTTTAAGAACAAGAAGTTACCCTAGGGTCTCTTCAGAAACAGCTCAGTTACAGGCAGACATTATATACTGTTTAAAGCTACATCAGCGAGTTACAGAGAAAATAATGATTACACTATAACAGGTTACATGCTCCTACATATTCTGAGTAAATGCAGCCAGGGCTTTTTTTCAGCTGGAACGTGGTGGAATGGAGTTCTGGAACCTCTTGAAAATGGTCACATGGCTGGTGGCCCCGCCCCCTGATCTCCAGACAGAGGGGAGTTCAGATTAGAGTTTAGCTGCTGCACGGAGGGCAATCTCGACTCCCCTCTGTCTGGAGATCAGGGGACGGGGCCACCAGCCATGTGACCATTTTCTCCGAGGGCAACCCCCTGAGTTCCACCACCTCTTTCCCCAGAAAAAAAGCCCCGCCTATAATTAACTCAGGAAGGAGACTTGCATGCTTTCGGTTTCTCACTCTATTTTCCAAATTAAGTTTTCTGTTAAGTAAAACTTAAAAGCGTTTATATGCCAGGCTGTGAAATTGCCAACCAAACTCTGGAATGATCCTTGTCAGGAAATATTTCTATAAAATGCTTTCACTTTCTGGCAGAGCAGGGTTCAATTTGTGGGCTTGGGTGAAAAGAACTCAGTGAATAAGACCGTGTTCCAGAATGAGCTCTTGGACGTCGCCCGTGGATCCTCTGGCTTTTGGAGAATGCAGAAGGCCTACCTAGGATCTAACATGCAATGCTGAGGGACAACAAGTCACCATGAGGTGAGAGGTGGGCGGAGACGGTTGAGTTCGCTTTGCAGGGTACCACAAATGGTGCACTAGACCTGCAGACAACCCCCAAAAATGCATCCGGCCTTTCCATCCCCTCAGCCTCCTCGTTCTCTGCCTGCTCCGATGGTGTTAAAAATATGGACAAGTTCAGTGTGGTTGTTATGACCTGCCGTCTTTGAAGTGGCATTACAGCCATGGCTTGAGCTGGAGGAAGATGCAAAGGGGAAAAGATGAGAAACACTCAACTGGGAGGTGTTTCAATGATGCTCCTTATGATTTTTTCAGATGCACCATCTGATTTTTCACATACAGGGGTCTGGGCAATAGGGGCACAATATTCTACAGCTCAAAAACACCCTGTGGATTAGTAGAGCTGGACCAGACAAGAGATTTGGTGTCCTAAGAAGGTGAGAGAGGGTCTGAGCGGTGTGAGACGGCGTTTCAAGGGAACGCTGGTGAGAGAGTGCGCGCCCGTTGTCAGCACCCCTCGTGCTGGGAGGCTCCTGGTCTTTCTGATAAAAGTATGAAGACTGCCTCATTACCTTCGCCAGTGGAAGGCTCCACAGGCCAGGTGAGAGGTGTTCTCTGGCCTTCCTCCTCCTGAGTTTCTGCTTCAACAAATTTGAATGAGAAAAATGCAATAAGTATCAGGAGAAATCGACTTTTATTGTCACCGTAAAAACTTTAAGGAGCTTCTCAGTGAAGTTCTTTGAAAACTGAAAGAACGTGTTCACTTGGGGAGTTGGACATGGGGTGCGGGCATCACCACAAACTGCTGCTCTAGATACTGGGGCAATCAGTAGAATACGGGAGAGTGGAAGCCAAGGACGTTCTTGGGCGATAGCCAGATATTTCAGAATGTGTGCTCCTTGCAGGCAGAGTTCGAAGTGTACTGCAGCAGAGAGCTTGCACTTCCTGATTTGGGTCAGGTAGTATCTGCCATTGGCAGAGAACCAGAAATGTATAATCTCTCACCCTCTCTGAGCCACCAGTGCAACCTCGCCTTTAAAGGCACACTCAGTCTGCCTCATCACTGTACCACCTCCCGTACTACTATGCAGTACAGATCTTAATTTAACCGGAACGTTTGTTTGGCACAAACACAGAAAGATGTACAAGAGTAACAATATTACTAAGAAATTGTAGCAGAGGAGGAAGAAAATTAAGTGAGAAGAAAAACAGCTTGTGTTCTGATCCTAGTATTGAAAGAGGAAGAGTAATGCTGTACCTTCTTCAGGGTATGTGTGTGTGGGGGGGGGGGGGGAGAAAGCAAAAAAGTAAGAATTTCAGAGAAGTCAGGAATCTCTTTAGCTCTGGGGACTCCAACTTCTTTGTGCCAGAGGGCTCTTATGGATCTCTGGCACAGTGTGATGGAAGCAGTAAAATGGCTGATGCAGGAAGAGCCAACCACAAATTTGCTTTCAGTCACAGAGTAAAGATCCTTATATTGTGGAAACAGCTTCTGCCAAATCTATGTTTTCAGAAACTTGTACAGCAAATCAAACCTCCAATGGCTTTACTGGAACTGAAAGGGACCCTCAAAGTTACAAGTGAATATCAGAAAGGAGGTGTGGCAACTCTTAAACTAAACCCAAGGAGAAGGCTAAGGGGTTTCCTGTTTCAGAGGTTAGAAGGTGAGGGAAGCTGGCTGCGAGTGGCTTGTGGAGTACAACTAAAGAATTCCATGCCTGAATTCATATGCTTTGAATATGCTTTGAAGAAAGGCTGATTACCTTCCAGAGGTCTCAGGTTCTTGTACCATCTCTGTAGACTGCTGCCCAGAGGTACAAGGTTATTGTACCATTCCTCTATATCAACATCATCGTCGTCTTCAGAATCTTCTTCTTCGATTTCTTTGAGTGACAAAAGTACAATAAGTATAAGCAGACATCGACTATCATGTCATTTTAAAGATTTCAGGAGCTTCTCAGTGAAGTTCTTTGAAAACTTAAAGGACTCTGTTGCTGCTGATTTGTCAATGTGAATACCATGAGGTCATTTTTGCTAGGGGAGTTCGACACAGGGTATGGGCATAACCACAAATTTCTGCTTTAGATAGTGAGGTAATCACAAGAATATGGAGCAGTATAAGCCAAGGATCTTCTTGGATAACAGCCAGATATGTCAGAATGTATGCTCCTTGAGGGAAGAGTTGGAAATATAGTGGAGCAGAGAGGTGGCAGTTCTTAATTTTGTTCTGCTGCTGCACTCTCGGTTACCAGATGAGAACCAGCCACCTTGCTACTAGGTCCACCTTCGAGAGCAAAGAGATGGTTTAGTCCTTCTCTTAAAAAAGTTGCTTGGGAAATGCTCCTGACTGCCCTAGGTCTCTTCGCCCTGCTCTGAGCAGCTGGTGCACCCCCCCTTGCTTGCTGCAAGGCCGCAAGGCCCTTCAACATGTCCTGCCTGCCCAAGACATCCTCTTCTTCATCATAAGACGATAGAGTGGGTGCAGTCCGCTTAGGGTATGGCCTTATTGCAGACTGTTTGCCCTTAGAAGGCCTGCTGGCCTTACCCTTAGGCATGAGAAGCACAAACCAAAATTCCCCAAATGGAAAACTCACCCAGCCCACTGCCAGAAAATGACCACCTCACTCCACAAAAATGGCCACCAAGGCCGATTCTGCACGACTTACCTGAAGCCGGAATGTTGTGGGACGTTGCGGAACATGCCGGCAAAAAACGCAAAATATCATGTTTTCTCACGCAAGTTTTGCCCGATGTTGCGCAAAACTCACTCAAGAAAACGTGATCTTCCCCGTTTTTGCCGGCATGTTCCGCAACGTCCCAGCTTCAGGTAAGCCATGCGGAATCAGCCCAAGATACAGAGGCAGGGAGCTGGGGCTGAGAGGAGTAGCTTACCTGGACCACTTTCTTAGCCTAGACATGTAGAAAAGTTCAAAGCAGCAGAGTGCAGATTCTTGGCCAAAGCACTTAACCACTATGCTACAACAGAAAATGGCCGCCCCACTCCACATAATGGCCACCAAGATGCAGCAGGGTCTGGTGTTGAGAGGATTAACTAACCCAGGCCACCTACTGAGCCTAGGGAAGTGTTGAAATTCAAACCAGCAAAGTGCTGCCCCCCGCCCCCGGCAAACCAGTCAACCCCTAAGCTACATTAAACGTATCAAGGTGGCCAACCAAGGCAAATGACTAGTGATGAAGCATCGTAATCTCCCCCACAGTGAGCCCTTTGTTAATATACAGTACAATAAAGATCCTTGTGTTGTGCAAATGGCTTCTGCCAAAGTAATGCTTTTAGAAACCTGTACAGCCAATCAAATCTCCAATGGCTGTTGTGGGTTTTCTGGGCTGTATTGCCGTGGTCTTGGCATTGTAGTTCCTGACGTTTCGCCAGCAGCTGTGGCTGGCATCTTGGGGAATGGGGAATTTTGGTTTGTGCCTCTCTTGCCTAAGGGCATGCCAGCCACAGCTGCTGGCGAAACGTCAGGAACTACAATGCCAAGACCACGGCAATACAGCCCGGAAAACCCACAACAGCCATCGTTCTCTGGCCGTGAAAGCCTTCGACAATACAAATATCCAATGGCCAATCAGAAACTATCTTTGACAAGTGTGGCAACTGGCCCAGCTCATTTTCTAAAAACAGTTGGCAGGCACCAGGAAGCTGTCCGCAGGAACATTGATTCTCAACCCTTGTCTTTATTGGTGGTCTCCCATCCAATGACTAACCAACGTGGATCAAAGCACCACATTTGGGGACACTTGGTTTCTTCTGGATTTGTTACTGCTCTCGCACGATCCTTTCCAATGGACATTGCTATTCTCAGGTCTTCTTCCTCGGGACACATCAACTTCCTTTCTTGGTTAAAATCTCTCCTCGCAATTATGTATGAGGGATGCAGGACTTGACCAGCATCCTTAGACTAGGTGGTTAGATTACAGTCTATTTCTCTTCTTTCCTGACATATCCTTCATATTTTTGTCCATCTATAGCCTATTACTGGAGTCTTTTCACATCCCACTAAATCAGTAACTATATGCCAATATTTCCCAATGATGTTACTAATTTTATTTGACAATGGGGTGTAGTCTATTGTCTACCTTTAGTACCTGCTGGATTCTATAATTTTAGGTACAAGTAACGAGCTTCCAGGAGTTAAAGCTGCTCTGTTCATACCTGATTCACCTACATTTTCTGGGTAACCCCATGCAGGAATATCATACTCTGAAGTATTTAAGTTCCTAATTGTATTTATTGTTATGACAGGAACAAATAAATATTGTAATATTTATTCATATTTATAAGAAAAAGAAACATACAAAGAAAAATTATAATACTATTAGAGAATCTTTACTTGTGTTTCCTCCGGATAGCATTTATAGTATATTGTGTATTTTGTTTTCAGTAACCTCCAGTTAGCATCTAGAGATCTCCCTGAATTACAGGGGATTTCACGATGATAGAAAGTTCCCCTGGAGAAAATGGATGCTTTGAATGGTGGACTGCACGGTCCCCTGCTCTCCTTTCCCAAACACCACCCTTCCCAGGCTCCACCCTTAAATCTCCAGGTATTTTCTGACCTAGACTTGATCCAGCTCCTGGTGCTTGATGGGGCGCCACATGTGCTGATGCCAATGGTTCAGAGTCTGGACGTGGTCCCAGAGGCCTCCTTATCCACGGAGGCCTCCGTCACAGCAGTTGCCAGGCCTGCGTTTTTCCTGCTTTGTCAAGTCAGGCAACTTGTTCCCTATCTGGTGATCCATGACTTAGCAGCAGTGATCCATGCAATGGTCACCTCCAGGCTGGATTACTATAACTCACTTTATGCTGGGCTGCGCTTGGGCCTGCTCCGGAAATTGAAACTGGTCCAGAATGCAGCGGCACATATTCTAACCAGGACACTGTTCCGGATGCATATGACACCTGTCTTGTGCCAGCTGCATGGCCCAGTGGAATTCCCATTTTGGTTCACGGTTCTAGTCTCAATCTTTAAGGCCCTTAGTGGACTGGGACTGTATAACTGTGGGACCAGGTCTCACCCTACATTTCCCGGAGAATGTTTTGTCAGTAGAAAAACAGCTGTTGATGATCCTTGGCCCCAAGGAGATTTCCCCTTGCCTTGACCAGGACAGGGGATTGGTAGAACTCCACCTGGTAGAACTCTCTGTCTTTAGAGACCCAAACGCAGCTGGAACTGTAGTGGTTCTGTTGGGCTTCTAAGAGGCAGATGTTCCATCAGGCTTATGGGGGTCGAGGCAAGCAGTTTCTCCAACCAGATCCTGCTGGGAAAGGGGAATATGTGCCCTCTTGATTTAGGCTTTCATCAGATGGCCACCCTGCCCCCACGGGCCCTGATATTTAGAGAATAGGGAAGCATTGTGTGCCCTCTATTACTGATGTACTGATGACAATGTAATTGCTATCATTGTTGTTATTTTTAATAATAAGATTCGATAATAATAACATTTGATTTATATACTGCCCTTCAGGACGACTTAATGCCCACTCAGAGCAGTTTACAAAGTATGTCATTTGTATGGGACGAGAGAGGAAATTCTGTTCAACTAAAACTAAGAAGAAACTTGATTCTTGTCCAGTGGGTTATTTTTCAGTAAAAGAAATACGCTTTACACTAAGAATTTATTTGTGGCTTTTGATGAAGCTGTGAGCCTTGCGAAACGGGACAATTTAGCCAGGCAAACCTGTTGCCAATCTCCCGCCGGGAGCAGCCGGAGAGTGTGGGCGCCCCCCAGTCTTCTTGATTTGACCCTCGGCACTTGTGAATAAAGCTTTGGATTGCAGCAGCGGTCTTTTGGCATGTCCTTAGTGTGCCTTTTGCCTTGGATTATTATCCCCACAACAAACACCCTGTGAGGTGGGTGGGGCTGAGAGAGCTCCAGAGAGGTGTGACTAGCCTGAGGTCACCCAGCTGGCTTTAGGTGGAGGAGTGGGGAATCAAACCCAGTTCTCCAGATTAGAGTCCCGCGCTCTTAACCACTACACCAAACTGCATATTATTGTGCTGTGTTCCACTCAAAGACCACTTGTGGGGAAAGCAGATTTGAATCTAATGAACTAAACTAAAATAAACAACCCTAGTGCCGAAGGACATGTGTCACTACTCAAGAGTAAAGCTCTTCAGATCACAAACACAAGGGTCTTCCCCTCACTACGGAGTCATCACAAGCACACCTTTTGTGTTGAAGGCTAATGGGATGAAAGACTATGGGCTACATCCCACATTGTTAATAATAAAACAACAACAACAACATTAAATTTATACACCACCCTTCAGGACAACTTAACACCCTCTCAGAGCAGTTTATAGAGCATGCTATTGTTCCCACACAACAAGCACCCTGTGAGGTGGGTGGAGCTGAGAGAGCTCTGGAAGAGCTGTGACTGACCCAAGGTCGCCCAGCTGGCTGCAAGCGGAGGAGTGGGGAATCAAACCTGGTTCTCCAAAGAGTACTGTCACTCTTAACCACTACACCAAAGTGGTGCCAAGGGAGGAGGCTCATGACACACTGGGAAAAATTAGAGGGGTGGGAGAGACCCCAGTAGATGGGTGAGAGAAGGCCAGATTCCATCCTTCTGTCTGCACAGCAGCCTTGCAGAGGCAGACAGATTGGGATGGTAGAGGGGGATGCTATGAGCCACGTTTGTAACACTCGGTCTGGAACGAAGAACATTTTGCCTCCACAGAACAGGAGCAAGGCATGGCCTCCCTCCAGCTCCCAACTGATGCTGCAAAAACTGTGCAAAAGGGACCGGCTTCTTTGGAACCAACAAGGAACCTCAGTGCTGCCCCTGAATATCAAAAGGGAGGTGTGGCGACTTTCCAACTAATCCCAAAGAGAAAGCTGACCTGGGTTGGGTAGTTTCCGGTTGGGACAAGGCAATTCAAAGGGACGAGTGTGTAAGCACCCAGGAGACGATCTTGGTTGGAGTAAAACAGAACGTGGGAGTGGGAGGAGAACAGCAATGGAGGGCCATGTGTGGATCCAAAGGGGCTGGGGATTTTTTGAGTGGGAAACACGTTTCAGGTTTCTGTATTCCAGTGTTACAAGACTCCAAGCCAAGAATGCCCGTGCTAGAAGTCTAAAAAATGAATTGTGATTTCAGCCAGTGAGGAAGCCCAGAAGCTGTTTGCCCATTTGGAGCAGCAAGTTGGGCCTCAAACAGAAAGAAATAGATGTGGTATCGCTGCTCATTTTCACTGCTGATGACAAGTGGCAGGAGGCACTGCCCAGTGTGTGCCAACGGACATACCTTCTCCCACACGTTTTACACTTGTGCAGCAGCAGAACAGCAATTTCACGAACCTTCTCCACCTCGATGGCCTCCTTCCCTGTGGAATTTCAGAGCAGAGCCTCAGCATCGCTTTGAGAGCATTACAGCATTGCCATCGGGCATTGGGGGAAAGGTGGGACAATTTAAAGATCGTTCTAAAGACTCTTTGCCAGGGCCCCCACGACTGGCCAGTGCCCACCACACTGCACGATCCTTTGCACAGGACAGTCCATCCCTGAATAGCCACGGGAATGGGGTTTTTCTCTCTAGCCTTGCTCTCCTCCCTTCTGTTAAGATATGTTAATGATGTGGCCAGGTTTATCCGGAGCCAAGATGGGGCCAGGTTTAGCCCCATGTTCTCTCCACAGCAGCCCCAAAGTGAGCAGGGTCTACCAGCTGGGAAGAGGGGCGCCAGTTGCTCACCCTCCCCAATGAAAGGGTTTCCTGGGATCAGCACAGCATGAAAGGAGGCTCTTAGTGCGTGGGGAGGAGCCACCTGCTGCAATACCCTGGCTGTGGCAGACCCCAGGAAGTGGGGGGGGGGGTCCAGGATGAGCAATCTAGGCAGTTGCTGTTCTAAATGAAAAGGAGGCAGCTGGGGTCCCCCAGGCTGCATGCCTGCTTTGTATGACCCTTCCTTTCGACTCTCCACCCCACCCCATGTTTCCCACCTCCATTTACTATCCAGACCAGTTCTGGGGCTGGTGGGGACTCAGTCTACCACCCAGCTTGTCCTTGACCTTGGGGGAGCTTCAGTCAGGGGTTCCTACCTTCGCCATGGCTGGAGACCATCAGAGGACACAAGGATTCCGTTGACTGCCATCTCCATGGTGATCTCGCAACAGAATCTTCCTGCCATTCTAACTCGCCTCAAGCATTCCACGCAGGGATTCCTCTGGAGCTCAAGTTCCCCCAAAGTCCAGGCCAAGAATATTCTAGAATAATCAACCAAAAAGGGGGCAGTAAATGGCCGATCTACAAAGATCCTCAGGGACACTCTGTTGTTTAGAGCAGAACACCCCCAAATGCAACATGTAGAAGTCATGTAAAATTCTTAAAGATCCTGTAGGATCTGTGCTCTGGAACTACAGTTTTGTGCTATGGAAGTGCTACGAAGAGGTGGATACATGATTTTCATGGTTCAGTCTGAGGACTGTTGGCAGAGTGCAAACAGAGCATTGAAGTAACGCTGTGCTGATTAAAGAGGCTAAAAAGTTTATTTAAGAAATACATACTTGAGAATGAAGAGGAGAGATAGAGATAGTGTCCCTGCTATCTGACTACATCTTGGAGAAGAGTGAATAAGGCAGGAGAGAGAAGAAGCAGGATATTGACCTGTTTAGCCCAATAGGGGAGAAGACAAGGAAATGACCCCCAGGAAACAAGAGAGGTTCTGCTCTCACTGTCCTAACTAAGTGATCCTTGCTGCCCCCTGCATAGAAGGCTCTTCTTCCCTTGCTGCTGCAGTACACCAGACATTGCTATTTCCAACACCCCTTCCCAGTGTCTAGTGTACAAAGTCCACAAAGTTCAGTCTTTCATGTAGACTTTGAAACTTCTCTTTGGTAATTGGTTTGGTGAGAACGTCTGCAATCAAATCAATCAATCAATCAATCAATCAATCAATCAATCAATCAATCAATCAATCAATCAATCAATCAATCAATCAATCAATCAATCAATCAATCAATCAATCAATCAATCAATCAATCAATCAATGGGTTTATTACGGTCACAAGACCAGCCAAGTAAAGTACAGATAAAAAGAGCAGTTTTTAAACAAGTGATTCCACTTTCTGAGTGCTATCACACAGAATTTTGCAACTGCGTAAGATACAGTTCTCTGGTTATCCTCTAAAAGATATACCCGAAGGGTTTCAGGACTAAAATCCATGTAATACTCTAATGGTTTAAATCTAGTGAGTAGTGGAATAATTGATTGTATCCTTTCTTCTTGATAGAATTTGCGGTGCAAAAGTATGCGTGTGATATTTTCAACTACTTTATCTGAACGGGGACAACAACGCTGCTGTAAAAGCAGGTGAGAGAATCTCCCATACAAAACTGCAGAGGGGAATGCATCAAATCGTGCTCTAGAGAAGGCCCATCTACATCTTTCGTTTGTAATGTCCGAAAGATATGGGGATATGGTGTAACTCAGTCCTTTTTTAAAGCTCTTATAACTTAGAGGGAGCATTGCCTCATCATTTTGGGACTCTATAGTAATTAGTCTTTGGGTGATTAAAGCTTTTGCTCTGTTGAGTCCCATATCAAACAGGGCTACCGGGTCCAAGCCAAGCAGTTTAATTTTATCAGCTCTCTTTGAGCACCATGTAGGATAAGGGTCAGAAGCTAACAACAAGGGAATTAAACCCTTCGGCTCAAGAAGAATTCTTAGCCAGTAATAGATGACACGTTCCCAGATTTTTATTTCAACTCTGGGCAAACCAGCTTGTTGCCTAAGGATGACATTAGGAGTACATCTAGGTGCATTAAATAAAGATCTGAGAAATTTAGATTGAACCATTTCTAAGATCTTAACATTGGCAGTTAGTCCCTGTAATGATTTCAAGTAAGTGGGTGCATGTGTCTTTAAATGCTTGGTGTGAGATAGGTGAAGAGTGGGGGTGAAAGAGAGGGATGAGAGAGTGATATGATTGGTTGATGACTGAGAGTGTGGGCGGAGTGAAGGCAGTTTGAGACTGAGAGTGAAGGGGGGGGGGAAGTTTCAGTCAGAAGGAAGCAGGATGGCTGTGTGCTGCTGCCTGAGCGTGTTGAAGTGTTTATGAGAGAAATATGACCTGTGTGGAACCTGAACTGAGCCTGTTTGTGAAAGGACACTCAGTCAGGGAAAGCAGGCCGGCTGTGTGCTGCCTGAGCATGTGGAAGTGTTTATGAGAGAAATATGACCTGTGTGGAGCCTGAACTGAGCCTGTTTGTGAAAGGACACTCAGTCAGGGAAAGCGAGGCCGGCTGTGTGCTGCTGCCTGAGCAGGTTTCATATTCCTGGGAATAAGAGAAAGAGAGGCCGGCTGTGTGCTGCCTGAGGAGTTTTCTGTGAGAGAAATACAGAGCCTGGAGAAAGAGGCTAACTGTGTGTGAAGCCTTACAAGAGATCGGTGTGAATGAGTTTAAATAAAGTAACTTTAAGAACCGAGAACTACTTTTATGAAACCAATACGCTTCTTGACAAAATAAAAGTTTATTTTGTTTTGTTATATCCCAGAGTAGCTATTGTTACTATATCCCATTCCTATCCTCAGGGCCACATAGAACCACGAAGGAGCCTGATGCTTAGGCACGTTAAAAAAGGGAAAACTTAAATAAAATATCTTGGAATATAATATTCCTGGTGGCAGCAATCTACCCAGAGGGGGTTAAGGGAATGATAAAAGTCAAAATCTACCCTAGAGAAAGTAAAGGGTCATAACAGTCCCATTTGTGATCCGTATAAGAGTTACACTAATGATTTTGTTTGGAATAGTTTCAGGGATGCAGATATAAAACCCGCACCTAAAGAATCTAAGGATGGCACTCGCACCCTTTTCTGCAGCATTTGCTGATGAAATCGTGTGGGCTTTGAAGTTATCATTGAATGTAAAGATGACTCCTAGATATTGAAAATTTTTAACTTGATCTATAGTGTTCCCATTTATTTCCCAGTTAGTTTTTTTAAGTGTCTACTAAAATGTATAATTTTAGATTTTGATTAATTAATTGTCAGAAGCTCAGTATCACATTGATTGCTAAAATTTTTATAGCACGCTTTAGACCAATTTTTGTTTGGGACAGTAGGACCACGTCGTCAGCATACATGAGAATTGGTACCTTTCTTCTCACAAGATTCGGGGCATGAACATCTGTCTTATGTAAACATTGAAACAATGTGTTTACATAGATGTTGAATAAGAAGGTTTCTAATAAGCAACCTTGTCTAACACCCTTCTGGACCGGGATTTTCTTAGATAGTTTGCCATCTTGTGTGTACCTTATCTGAAGTTCATTGCACTCATGAAGCTTAATCATCAGGTATAACAATCTTTTATCAATGGATGTATCTCCCAATTTTGCCCATAGTCTTCCTCGAGAGATGGTATCAAAAGTAGCCCTGAGGTCTATAAATGCTACATATAAATTTTTCTTGGGAGACATTGCATGTTTGTGGATGAGGTAATCCAGCACCAAACAGTGATCCATGGTTGAACGGCCTTGGGAAAAGCCAGCCTGTTCAATTTCTAATAGATTCTCTTGGTCTAGCCATTTGCATGGCTTCAGGCATAAATGCTTAGTGTATAATTTACAGATGACATTCAAAAGGCTGATTGGACTATAATTGTTTGGGTCATTCCCCCCCCCCCCTTCTTATATACAGGGACTATGATGGCTAGACCCCAGTCCTTCAGTATCTGGGCTGATTGATCTATGTATGTAAATAAGTTAGCTAATATTGGAGTCCACCAGTCTATATATGTTTTAAGCAGTTATACTATAATGAAATCACTTCCTGGCACTTTGCCATTTTTTGTTTGTTTGTTTGTTTATAGTCCGCCATTCTCACTGAGACTCAAGGTGGATTACACAGTATGAGATTAGTATAATCAGTATCAAGGACATTTCAATACAGTATCAAGGACATTTCATAAACAATACCATAGGGTAAATAGATACAAGTTTAAAAGACATAGTATTAGCAAGAATCCAATACAGAGTAGAAAAAATACTGAAGTAGAACATAATCAATTCTAGGACTAAAATTAGACAACATGGAGCATTGGTGGTACATAGGAATACATATTTAAATCAGCAGATAATATATAAGACAATATAGTGATGAAGTCTATGGTCCTTAACTCATTAGCGAAGCATTTTCCGTACAGTACAGCCCTCCCATTTGAGTAAAAAGCTTTTTTGAATAGTTCAATTTTGCATTGTTTATGAAAAGCCAGGAGAGTGGGGGCTCTTCTGACTTCCTCAGGCAGGTCATTCCACAGGATAGGGGCCACCACAGAGAAAGCCCGTGTACGGGCTGCTGCTGACTTTGCCTGTGTGCAGCCTGGCACCTCCAGGAGACCCTGTTCAGATGAGTGAAGCTGTTGTGGAGGAACATAGGGAGGGAGGCGGTCCCGTAGGTATGCCGGACCAAAGCCATGAAGAACTTTGTATGTAATAACTAATACGTTGAACTGAGCACAGTAACTGATAGGTTAACTGAAGTTAGGTTAACTGAAGCGACTGTAGGATGGGAGTGATGTTCATGCTCCTGCTTTCTCCTGATAACAGTCAAGCTGCAGCATTTTGCACCAATTGGAGCCTCCTAGTTAACTTAGATGGGAGTCCAATGTAGACAGCATTACAATAGTCAAGCCTTAATGTTACCATAGCATGGATCCAGGTGGCGAGGTCAGCCATGTCAAGATAAGAAGCCATCTTCCAGGCTAGAGTGAGGTTGTAGAAAGCATTTTTTGCCGCTGCCTAAACTTGTTTTTCTAGTAATAATGCTGGATCCAGTATAACCCCTAGGCTCTTAACTGAGTCTGTAAGGGCCAGACGAACTCCATCAAAAGTGAGGAGCACAGTGTTCTTCAAGATCTCTGCTTTCTCAACAAGCATCACTTTGGTCTTGTCTGGGTTCAATTTCAATTTGTTGTTTTTCAACCATTTCATCACGGCTGTCAGGCAGTGATCAAGATTTCCACTGCATCCTGTGGAGACCTGGATAGCGAGATAGAGTTGGGTGTCATCTGCATATTGATGACATCCAACTCCATAGCTGTGAATGAGTTCTCCTAAAGGTTTTACGTAGAGGTTGAATAACATGGGAGATAAGATTGCGCCCTGTGAAACCCCACAAGATAGTTCCCATTCTGGAGATGGTTGATCTCCAACAGCCACCCTTTGAGTCCGCTCCAAGAGAAATTATTTAAACCAGTCCAGGGCACATCCTTTGATGCCCACTTCTGTTTCCAAATGCCTCAACTGGATGGCATGGTCTACTGTATCAAAGGCTGCAGACAGATCCAATAGAAGCAATAAGGAGGCATGACCTTTGTCTATATGCAGACGGAGATCATCCACTAATGCTACTAGTGCTGTCTCTGTCCCATGCCCTGGTCTGAAATCTGACTGGAAAGGGTCCAGAACACTCGAGTTATCCAAGAAGGTCTGGAGTTGGTCAGCTACTGCTCTCTCAATCACTTTGCCCAGAAAGGGCAGATTAGAGACTGGCCGATAATTGGCCACATCATTTTTGTCTAGGGATGGTTTTTTAAGTAGTGGTAATATTAATGAGGTGACCTCACTAACTGTGACTGGAGGCCAAGATGGAATATTTGCTAAACAGTCGGTTCTAGGTGATATGTAGTGTTGGTCTTTGTACAGGGTGTCAAAGTGTTTTTCCCAAGTTTCTGATTGAATGGTATTTGTCATAACCTTAGATTTGTTCTCCTGCATTCCCGAAATTATTTTCCAAAAGCTTATATTTCCCCTCTCCTTGGTGGCCTTAATAAGTGATTGCCACTGAGTGTGCACAGTTGCTATCTTCTTTTTTTTCAATAAGTTTTTATATTCCCTCTTCTTTGATTGGGTTTCAAGATTGGTATTTAGGTTTGGGTTCAGCTAAAATGCTTTTAGGCTCTCTATAAGTTCAATCTTGACTTGTACACACTCCTGGTGAAACCACTTTTTATTCAGTGGTGTTCGTCTGCCTATGGAGCTACCAACTCTTGATAGGAGGGGGGGGGTAAGCTTTGATATAAGTATATCGTATGTTTTTAATATAGCGTTTTCATTTTCTATAAAAGTCCTCAGTTTTGGATGATGGCGTCCTGAGCAGACTCACCAGTGCGTAGCTCCTGCTTCTATCTGGCTTTAAGATAAGTGCCTGTGTTGTGCTTTGAGTTTTGATGAGCTACAGTAAGTCTGAATATTCACACTTTCAAGGACATTTCTTTAGTGAACTCTAGTGTGTGTTTTATTTCTTTTGGGCTTCTCTTTTATCCTCTGATATTCAGTGCCGAGAGCCCAGATAGAGAGGTGGGAGGCTCTGCTGAATAAAACGGGGGACTACTCTCTGGACTTCCGACTGAACTGAAAGTTCTTTTTGAGCCGAGTTCAGGGATTTGCGGCTTTCCCCCTGTCTCTGGGCATTTGGAGTCGGAGGGGGCTTGTTTTCTCCAACTAATGGGAGTGTCTAAAAGGAAACGTGAGGCAGATGACTTATCTCCTCTCCCGGTATGTAAACAGACTAAAATGGATGGTTTTTTCATGCCGAACTCGTCTCCACTGACCTCTTTCTTTCCAACTTCTGATCATTTCACTCCCCTCATGAATCTTGAAGAGGACACTAACTGTGTAGCTGAGAGGGGAGTCAAACCATGCCAGCAAAAAAAACCCCAGCGAAAGAATCTGATCTTGCTGTCAACAACAGAAGCCCCAATACTATGCTACTCGACTTCTTGCTATTAACAGCGAAAACTGTAGAACTTAATTTTGATAGACTACTCACACTGGAAAGAAAAATTGACCAATTTATGCCACTTACTCAGAGGCTTCCACCACACACCAAAGCTAGCACAGACTCGGTTGGATCCATTTCCAGGAAACGTCCTTCCCCCCTCCCAAAATGGAGCTCACAAAAAGACAAGGCTCAGCAGCTACAAGCTGAAAAGACCCCATTTCAATTAAAGCCACAGCCCTGTAGAATCTGCCCAACTACTTGCACCTACAAAGGCCAGGCGTTATCTTGGAATTCAGTAAGACGGGCCAATTACCATCTAAGAACCCTCCTACACAAGAGCTTATTCTCTATAGACTTCATTTCAGTTAAGCCACTTAACAACCTATACCAGACTCAACGGGTTCTTCTCATTTCGGTAGCCCTAGAATTCCTAGTTTGCTGCTACGCCAGACAGAATTTTTGTACTGTAAAGGGGTTTTCCCTGTCAGGGTTTTTAAAAACCTGATTGTAAATTCTTTGTTACCAAGCTGGCAAAAAAATGACCCTCAGATGGGGGCTGAGAGCTCCACTCCAGAAGCGGCACCAGAAGTGGCTCAGAGTGGCCAGGCTCAGGTGCCTGACTTCCCCCCAGATCTGGGTATGGTCCCAGCGCACTCCTTCCTTGAAAATTCAACTGAAGAAGAATTACTCAACTCTTTTTTGGCCCTCCTGCCTTCTGAATGACTTGCGATCACTACCAGACTAGGAGTGATAGGAGAGAAGCTCCTGAGAACAAAAGACGATCCAATACAGCGGAAGTCAAATCCCTCCTCGGTGCTAAACATGTTTGAGGGCTGCTCAGAGACAACAACTCCCCTGGCTCCCCTCATGCCAGTAGTGATCGATCTAAGGAATCCAGGCAGCCGCTCTACAACCTCCCGGCAAGAGAATTCAGCGAAGAATCCGGTCAATCCAGCGGAGAAAGAACTCAAGAGAACCTGGTGAAGAAAGTTACTGGCGTCTATACCAATGGCTGTATCTTTAATGACTGTAATTCTGGAGCAATTTTATTACATTAAAGATGTGGGAGGACCCGAGTCATTTTCAAAGAGGGGGAGGGGTAAGGCATGGAAAAGTGGAGGAACATTCCCTTTTCTAAATTCTTGCTTCCCACCTTGCATCCAACTTCTAGTGCCATGGAAGTGATTCTGGGACAGCCATCTCTATACCCTGATTGGTTGATGATCCATGACCCACCTGGGGAAAGCAGAAGACCTCTGGTGATCTCTCCAGACTTAATGATTTAATTAACTTCCTTCATAATCGCCTTCCTCCTCAGTAAGGACCCAAAGTAGTTCACATCATTCTCCTCTTCCTCACTTTATCCTAACAACCACCCTGTGAGGTTGGTTAGGAAGAGAATATGTGACGGACTGGCCAAAAGTCACACAACAAGCTTCCCTTGGCAAAGTGGGGGTTCAGACGTAGGTTTCCCAGACCCTAATCCTACAATAAGTGCTTTTCAGGCCCACTACACTGAGTGGCTTTGTATGTTACAAGGAAACAGTGGTAGAGGGTTTTCAAGTGAAATCAGGGGTGCTGTTGCCCCACTGGGGGCAGAGGATCCACCACCCCCAGCTGCCCCCCCATTGCTGCTCACCTGGCTGGCAGGGGGGAAACTGAGGGGAAACAGCGGGAGCAGGCCAGGGAGGCACAGCATGTGAATGCCCATGCTCCTGGCCTGTGATCCAATTTCTGGTGTGGCTATCCAGGTTACAGCCAGACTTAAGTAAAGAGGATGTTGTGTTCAGGTGGGTCCGAGGGCCATGCTGGCCCCTCCGCGGGCAGGTCCGCCCCTACCCTAACTCCAGCCACCTGGCCAGCTGGTGTATCTGGGCAGAAGAGGGCTCTCCCCACAGGCCTCAGGTATCCGTGTCCAGGCTGCACCTTTTAATCATACAGATCCCTTGGGGAGCAGCCTCTTATGCCAGACGCCTACTTCTGCTTCCTCTCCTCCCTGGCCAGGGGAATGGAGCCCTCCTTTATACCTCCCCCTAGTGGCAACCCTGCCCCCACTCCCATAAGCGCACCCCCAGGGTCAGGCCCAACACCTGGAACAGGTGCAGCCAGAGGCTTTGGCCCCGCTGCTGCTCATGTGGGCGATAGGGGGGTGTTCCTCCCACCATGGAAACCCCCTCCCTTACTGGTAGAGCTGCACCTGCCCATCTCCCTCAGGGTGAATCATTGCCCGCCCCTGGAACTGCAGGGGCGTGTCATCCCAGAAGGAGGACTGCCTGGTCTCTTGTGGGGTCAGCGTCTTGCCGGGCGGCGCGGCATCGGCCCTCTGCTCCTTGCCGTGGCGAAGTCCTGTGTTGCACCGGCGCACCTTCCCTGCCTCTCAGCTGTTCGGCAGGACCTTTGTGCTTCCGACATCGAGGGAGCTGCACGAGTCGATGACGCTGCCTCGTGGCTTGCTCAACCCTCTGACTCTCGGCCGTTGCTGCGAGGCCATCGGCCCTTCTCTCCCCGTCCTTCTGCTGTCGCTGGCTGGCCCCCTTGCTCCTCCTGCTAGGTGCTGTTGCCATCGAAGCAGGTGGGAGTGGAGTTGCAGCTCATCTGAGGTTCGGCTGTGATGGCCGTCCCCAGACAGAGGAAGAGAAAGAATGCAAGATTCACTCTAAGGCTGAAAGGCTTGTATTTGGATGTATTCTCGAGTGTGTTGTCAAAAATATGTTTTAATTTCATTTGAAGTAGCTTTACTTATTCCTTATAAACCCCATAGATATAAGCGAATAAGATGTACGGTGGCACCCAGGACTCAGTCTTTGGCCTTAAGATTTAAGTTTTGGAGCTCATTCTTCAGGCAGATGCTCAAAATACCAGAGCCATTGGCAAGTCCAGAAAAAGGATGGCTTCTCGTTAAGATTTCTGCATGTGCTTGTTGCATCAACCACCTGCACATGTAAACTGTAGATGTGAGGCAATAATCTGGTTCTAACAGTTCAACCACATCTTACATTTTAAAATTTATTTTGGGAGTGGTGAGTAATCCATCACTCCAGAGGCACCTGCTTCTGACTGCACCCATTCACAAATACAATGTGGTTCCAATCCTAAGTGGAGATACTGCCCTAAGTATTAATATTCATTGTGACATCACTAGGTCCTGCCCTGCGATGTCATTAGGCTGGGAACGTGGCTACTCAGGTCACACCAGCTGGAACACTAAACGCTTCTCGAGACGTTTAACCTGAACACAGTAGCAGCAGGCTTTGGGCTCTTAACTATTTTTAGCATTACATTTAACATTACATTGGGTATTAATTTTAGATTTTTCAGCATGCAAATCCAATCAGTGTAATCTTGCATGCCTTCTGGAATTAAATATGGTTTTCTTACTTTCTTCACAGATGCTGGGATGCTTAATTAATATTTGCAAATCACTGCCAGATTTTTTCAAGAAAGGCATAATGTTAATGCAAATGATTATACTTTTTCCAGTTATCTGACACTGAACACTTTACAAATCATATTGAGAATTAATGAGTCCTGAATGTACTGCTGAAGCATTTCCCCCTACTTTGTAATAATTTTTAGATGCAAATACAGTCACATGTACATTTAAAGAGTGTCTCAGAATCTGTTTGAAGTGATAATATTTGTAGAGCATTTTACTCTATTGGCATATTCGTACCACAGGGTTGCTAGTCTATCAAACAATTTCATATAATTAAGCCATATTGTTTGCAATTCCTGAGGCCTAATGTGACTGCGCCTTTCTAGGCCTGAGATGGAACAGCAGAACTGGTAGTGCTAGACGGCCTTTTTATTGGAAACGTTCTGAGTGGCGGAATGACACCGTCTGCTCACCCATTTAGCATCTCTTTTGGCACAGGATCTTTATTTAGTCAATGATTTGCACTAAACATTTTCTTTTCTGTTAATGTGCAAACTGTTTCCTTTGGAAAGGAAAGGTCAACCTAGATGGTGACCAGCCTGCACTGAATTTCAGCTCTCAAAATCTCCCATTTTATCTTGCAGGCATGAGTGTTTTAAGATGTTCATTTGCATGAAGCAAATCTGTGTAAGGATCTGCCAAGCAACTCTCAAAAGACTTCACTGCACGAGTCAAGGAACTGCATGAGTTAAAAAACTTTATTGATAAGCTACTAGCATCAGGCTTCTACTGCATCCTTGCCGGGAAAGGCGTTTCTCTACAAGCACATAACATGTATAGGATTCCAAGCACAGCCTAGTTCACAGAGTCCCCACACCACCTCCTTCGAGTAACTGTTTGCTAAGTTCAAGCGGAAGAATCTAAGTGGGCAAAAGCAGAGCTAGTGTGTGTCAGGGTCAAGGTCGTGAGCATTCATCCCAGCACGGCTTCCTAGGCTAAGGAGAGAACACACAGATAACAAAAGAACGAGCCCCCTCCCTTGCATTCCAGGCCCAGAACAGCTGCAGCCCGTATCATCATCAGGGTACAGGCAGTACGCAGGACCTTGCAGAGCATGACAGGTGACAGCCTGACCGCAGGACGACATCCTGACAAGCTGATCCATTTCTAAACTGCATGTAGGTAGATATGAAAAACGGGAGTCTTGTAGCACATTAAAGGCAAACAAATTTATTGTGGCAAAAGATTATATGATATTTTTGGGACCACAGAGAGATTTAAGGCAAGTCACAAAACAATCATTTCCTTAACTTCTTCCAATGTAACAGAATTTTTCAAAATTGTAAATTGTTTCACTACAGCTCATGAAATATTAAAGTTGTGGCACCTTAAAGACTAACAAGACCCTTTTGTTGTTTTGGCTGCAGTAGACAAACACTGAGCTTGTCTCCATGAAAGGCACATGAAAAGTTATCATGCTTTAAAGCAATGATGCCACTGCGGAAGGGCCTCCGTATTTGATGAGAGCAGCAGTTGGGGTGAGCGAGCCCTTTCTCCTTTCCTGGTGGGACTTTCATCCAAGAACCCACCCACTCAGGTTGTCTCTGTCCTTACAGTTGTCACCACATGTGCTCCCTTTCACATGTATCTTTAGAGACATGTGGACTCTCTAACTTGGGCTCATGTCAACCAATCAGAGCCATCCATGACCAATTTGGAAGAATTATGTTTCATTTTTATATACTTAACTTACTTCCTTATTTACTTATAGTCCACCGTTCTCACTGAGATCCAAAGCTGATTACACAATGCAAGTGGGAAAAAGTAAAATCAATAGCTAGGACTTTGCTACCCTAGTTGGAAGTAGAAGTCAGACACAGGCTTGGGTACTAAGGGTCACTTTATTAAGGCAACAACATGAACAATTAATGCAGCAAACGGGGGTCTAACTAGTGGTCACCATGGGACCTCCCCCTTGAACCTGTCTGGGTGAGACCCACTCCCCTGGGCATGAGCCATCCATAAGCCATGGTTTGGGCCCAGCCGGCCAGGTGAACGGATCTCCCCCATAAAGCTCCAAACACCCCAAACTGTGGAGCCTGAGAGAAGGATTTGTCCAGGAGATCCCATTAGGCAGTCTGCCCTCACAGCTGGGCCGTGAAGCCATCGCTGCTCCTGATAGACCCCAGTTCCCCACCCCACCAATGGGGAGATGCCGAGGGGGCTCACCGGCTCACTCTCATTTCCCCAACTCTAACCTGCCACCACCAAGGCCAAGCCTCTGCTTATGCCTTGGCACCCCACAGGTGGCATAAAGCCTCCAGGAGTCCCAGCCACAGATCAGTCAAAAATATGTTGTTGCCTTTGTAGTACAGTTGAACTCTGTCACCTTTGTATAGAGGTCAGCAATTTGACCTTTATCCCAGGATGGGGCAGATAAACCCCCAATCCGTTCTCCAAAGCCTTGTGGAGGGCCTTATTGACCTTGTATCATACCCCTTGGATCCCTCTAGGATCCAGAGCCTCCTGCCCTACCTGCCAGGGACTAAATACAAGAAAGCAACGTTGTGTGGTAAATAGAATATGCAAACCACCCACAACAGAGGGGTCTACAGACCAACAATTTACAAATAATATACAATATTACTTTAAGCATAAAGATACCAAGTGCTTTTATATTACAATTCACACACAACAAAAATGCACAAACCAAAAGGCATGAACTCCCCCAAAGTTCGCAATCCCAAGATAGTCTCTCAATTAAAGGAATTATTCTTCTCTTATCTGCAGTGGCCTCTGACGAACAACGTTCTGGTGACCAACTCCTGGTTGACCTGGTATCTGGCTTCCATTTGGAGATGGAGGAGAGAGTGTAAAACTTCGGAACTGCACAAGCACCAATTCTCAGCACTCTTGAAAAAGAAACCACGAAACAGGAGTTCAGCCTGCGCCCTGTTGAGCGCGTGGTGGCTGCTTTTCTCCCTGCAAGCTCTGCGTCCCGGCTGCTGATTCTCCCGACCGGGGTAGAGTATCTTGTCCATTTCAGTGATCCAGAGATTGAGAGTAGGGTACTTTAGGGAGAACTTCCAAATTCCTGTCTCCTCTCTTTCTTTTTCTCTTTTTATGCCTTTCTCTGTTTCTAGCTCCCCTCCCCCTTTTAGTTTGCTAGCTAGCAGCCTGTTAATGGTGCTTGGTTTGTATCAGGTGTATGGAGGAATCCTTTGTAATCTTTTTATCCAATTCAGAAAATCAATAACAACTTTAATCCTTAAAAAATGTCCCTTTCTTACCTTCCTTTGTCAAGCACACCCCACCCTTCTTTTCCTTGAAGCTTTCCCGTTTGCTGTCTATCACCTAGGGTCAAAGTTCCATTTCAGGTCTTTACACAACCTCAACAGATCATAGAAATTTGTCTCTTAACAGACTCAGGCCTGCAAGGGACAAGAAATACCGAGAAATGGAATCCTTTCAAAGGTCAGAAAGTGAGGTTGCATTCATAAATGTGTAGAACCATCCACATTTCTACTAATTGTATTTCAAGAACTGAAATATAATTAATAGCTACTTGAGTTTCTGTTTCGAACTCCCACCCGCCTTGGTTGATAACACTAGTCTAAGTTTTATTCATTTATTCTTTTTTTATTTTGTGAAAGTGGATTGGAAATCTCCATTGTTGTATGTGTTTTTCTTTTGTGTAGTTAGATACCATTGGACTTCTTATAATCAAGTTCTTTTGTCTGTGATTACATTTTATAGCAACAAAGACAGGTGAATGAGGTTATTTATCATATAGCAATAGGCTCTCTCCAAACCTAGACTGTGTTCCCATTTGCACACGTATCAGATTTCCATGGCCAAAGTCAATCTTTTGTTCACATTTCCAAGGCAAACACTGTGTGTGCCCTTTGAATGTACATTTTATGGTTGTTAGATAATCTTATGCAAAACAGAACCAAAATAGCCTCAAAAACCTTCTTCCTTTAATGCTCATTCTCATTAGTAGAAATAAGTCTCCACTGGGTAACCAACTACAGCTCTGACTGATTACTCTACCAATTAAACTGATCAAGCCTGCAGTTTTATATGAGTATGTTATTCCAAAGCCTGGCTGAACTAGTTGAATCCGTATACTGAGTCAGACCACAGGTAGATCAAGGCTAGTGTTGCCTTCCCTAACGGGTAGCCACTCTCTCCCAGGCAGAGGCCTTTCAGGCCATCTAATGGGTGATTCTTTTAATTGGAGATGCCAGGAACGGAAGCCAGGACTTTCTGCAGGCAACGCAATTGCTCTAGCACTGAGCCACAGCTCTTCTCTAACAGAGAACTTACTTCCAGGTAAGCCTGCTGCGATCAGGCTGTACAACTTGCCACCATAAGCCTCACCCTCAGAATTACCTGGGGGCCCTTGTTTGCAGCCTGTGGCAGGGTGTGTGTGTGTGTGTACACGCCAGGCACGGCAGCCACCATTTTCAAGAGGCTCAGTGGCTCTCCTCTGGGCTGGACAGCACAAAGTCCAAAGTCCTGCAGGGCGACTGCCCAGTCAGCCAATTGGCGGCAAACTGGCTGGGGCTGTATCAGAGGGCTTCCCTGCTGGCAAGTCGGAAAATTCAGTATTGCTTCCTGCCACTGGTGCTGAGAAAGAGTACAGAGCCACCAGACTGCATGTGCTTAGCTCCTGAACCAGCTCCAAGAAGAAGGTGAGGGATGGAGCAGAAGAAACCACCACCACCACCACCACCAGCATCATGCTGAAGGGAAAGATGGCATAGGTCACAGCAACAATGGATCAGGAGTGCCATGAGGAATAGAAAGAGGGCCTGGAGGATGATGGTGCCAGGAGGGCACAGAGGACAGGGAATGGGATGAAGCTGGCAGCCGATGCAGCCAGGCACGTGCCTCCGCCATGCGGTAACTGAGAAGGGGCAGAGGAACTGAGGGGGTGGGGAGCAGCAGGAGATGAGACCGCAGTGGCCCAAAGAAGCAGTTCCTTAGGAGGGCAGCTCCCCTCCTCTCTCCCACTAAACTAAGCCTCCCAAAGGAAGGAGGACTCAGACGTTATTAGGGTGCTCTGCACCATTCATAGTGCTGATTGCAGAGGGCGGCCTGGGAGCCTTGCAGGGTTTGAGGCAGCCAGCCTTGATGGTGGGTGGCAGGCAAGACAGCGCCTGGCCAAGCCGAGCTTGCTCAGATTTTGGCATTTACCGGCCATGGGAAACTGCAGTGCCGCTCTCTGTGGAGGGAAAGGAATGGACATGTTCAATTTTCCTCGTCTTTTGATGGCCACGAGCCACCTGTCCTCGCTGCTCCTGGGTGATGGTTGTGACTGACCTGGCTGCAGCTATTCCATTGGCCTGGGGTATGAAGCATCTCCTGCTTCCCTTTCCCCAGGGGCACAGTCTTGCTAAAAGCAGAAGTCTCCACTTATGTTCTCAAGTGCACACTCGTCTCCTGAGAGATCAAACGCTGCACAAAGAATGCTCGCAGACTTGCTATGGGCAGCATTGCCACCGAGAGCCAGGCTGAAGTGGAAGCAAGTGTGGTCCAGAGGAGGAAGAGGAGGAGCAGAAGGAGGGGCCTCTTCTGAGGAGACAACATGCTGGCACAATTCCAGCGCCGCACCGACAAGAACAGGATGCTTTGGATGCTTTGTGTTCTGGCTTCAGGTAAGCCTGCTCTTGTGAGGGAGGGAGCAGATGTGGTTGGGAGGGCGTGCTGGCTCATGCCAGGTGCCTCCCCCCACTCCATCTGGGAGGTGGGATGGGACACCTCCCCTCTAGTGAGGCTTCACCTAGGTGCCCCCTGGCCTTTTCCTGCCCCCTCACCGTGGGGGGATGGGCCCAGCTGCAGCTCAGATGGGCCACATGCTTGCTTGCCCTGTGGCCATCCCAGGGAGAGTGGAGCAAGGCTCCATGGCCATGGCTCAGCATGGATGGGAAGGCCTGGCCAGGGCTTAGGGAAGTGATAATGGGGTGGGGGGAGAGCTCAAGAGGGAGAGAACACTCCTGGGAGTAAGTTTTCTTATAAACATCTGGATTCGATCGTTCTTGGTTTCTTTTGCCTTCGGACACCAGCCCAGGCAATGACGACTAACATTTTAGCCAGGTCACTTGCTGCCATGGAGATGTCCTTCCTAGGAGACATATTGAGTTGTAGCATCATCAGTTGTAAGCAAGTTAGGGCTTCCACATGCTGTTTAGCTTAACTAGGAACTGAGGGCTACCAGCATAGCCATCCTCAGGCCCTTGGTGCTCAAGTTGGCTCTGGGATGTTGTATGCTAACATGTCCTCTTCAGACTGGTAGGAGCTTTAAGGCTATGGAAGGAGAAGTCTTTAGCTTGGCCACAGATGCAAATCAAAACCAGGACACTGTTGCAGAGAAAACTAGGGGACTTGGGAGCACTCAGTGATGCAGGGAGTTCTCAGTTTGGTTGCTTCCTCCAACCTGAAAGCCCGCCTGACTATGGGTTCTGGTTTCCAGCCATGGTTGTCACCAGCAAATCGGCCTCCTGGCCACTTTCTGAGGCCATGGCCTCATACCACCTTGCTTCCTGGGGGAGTGGGGTTTGCCCCTCCGTGGCTGGCAGCGGGTGGTTGTTTTCTTTCAACAAATCCCTTGATGGGAGCCACCACTCAGTGGTAGAAAATCTGCTTGGCTTGCAGATGGTCCCAGGCATCCCCCCCCTCCAACATGCTTCAGGGTTCAGTGGCATCACTGTGCAGGGGTTCAAGCCCCTCTGGGTCTGGGGGAGGACCTGGTCTTCCAGTGGAGGGACGGGGGGAAAATATTTACCCAAGGTCCATAGCAGGCTCCTTCTGGGGCCCAGTTCACACCACCTCAGCCTTTCCCATCTGTCCACATTTCCTGGATCCTCTCCTCATTGGGACAGTCAGCCCCAGCTTTGGTGGGACTGCCACAGGCTCCCCTGCCAGTAGATGGGCAGGAAGTGATGTGCAGGGTTTGGCTCATGTGGGCCTCTCTCATGTGCCCTGGGTAATGCTGATCACCACTTTGGGGTCAGGCTGCATGATCCTGGAGATTTTTATTGCCTTGCTCTGGGTGTGGAGCAGGGGTCAGTGGGAGGAGGCAGCTGTGAATTCACTGCAGAGGCAGGGGTGGCCATGTGATCCTTCAGGGTTCTCCCTAGCTCTGTGTTTCTGTTTTCTGATTCTAGGGCCCACTTTCCAGGGGTGGGCCATCCTCCCATGTCCAGACCATAGACAGGTGGCAGGCGGGCACATATGGGGCTGGATCCATCTGGGTTGTCTTCCTTGATTTCTCTTTGTGGTTCCTCAAGTTGGTGCAAATAAGTCCTTATCCATAGGCACTCTGGCCAGCGCTGAACAGGACTCCGCACATTGGCATAGAAATAGAAAGCCATTTCGGTGGGTTGGAGCCATTGTCGGCAAATGGAGCAGCTTCAGGGGGATGCTCCTTGGTGACAACAATGCATAATAATGCTGGCTGATTGGGGCCCTGGATGCCCTGTTTGGTGGAGGACAGCCTGGGCATCCCCAGGGCCTGGACTTGATGCAGTCAATCTTGGCAAACCTGGAATCGCCTCTTGGATGCTTTCCTGGAGCACAGCCTTTGGCCAGAACTTGCCAAAGGGCTTTCCCCCTCTTTGGGAAGGACAGTTTGATTGGATAGGATCGGTATGGAAAGGAAGAATTGTTGCCAAGGTCACAGGGGTGCCTTCTAGTAACATTAATGGCTATGTAATCCACCACTCCTTTCCCCCTGTGGTGGGGGGCATTGTTTCATAATTGGATGCTTTCCTGGCATGCAACCTGCGAGCAGGACTGGAAGGGCTAGCCACAGCATGGGGCAGTGCAAGCGGACAGGATTTTTATTTATTTATTTTTTCAATTTATATACCGCCCATCCCCAGGGGCTCTGGGCGATTGTCAGGGCAAAGGGAATTGCCAGACTGTGGGATGCCCTTCGGAGATATAGGGGGCAATGTGATCCCAAAGGGGTTCACCAGTCAAGATGGGACAGGTTGCTTGGTTTTATGGCATTCGGGCCAGACTCTGGAGTTGGTTGAAGCTTTAGGATCTTTGGCAGGAGCCATTTTGGGACCCTTGAGGCAGTTTGAGCATTGGACACGGATCCTAAATTAAATACACTTATCCTTTCAACATGGATCAAAGCAATATTAAATAGAGATTTGATTGGCTTAATTTTTTCTTTATTGCTTCATGTTATGACAGTAAAATGTTTTGTAATTAGTGGATAATAAATGAATATTAATAAAAAGTACTTAAACTACTGGCTTGTTTTTTGTTGTATCAATACTAGACCAAAAAGATAACACCAATTAAAAGCTAGCCGCAAAAACATTCCTCTTATCTTGTCTGAAAAAAGCTTTCCATCCAAAAGAATAACAGAAGAACATGGAGAGCAAGGGAGACCAAATAGAAAATGCTATAATGAAACCAGAGATGGCAACGTTAAGTCCTCGTCACACATTGGGGAGCCCAGATGTAATTCACTACCTAAAAGGGACGTGCAAATAAACATTCTAATGAAGCTCTGAATAATCTTGTAATTGTAAAACAATGTCATGCCTAAGAAGCAAGATGATGTGCCATCAAGTCTCGTACTCCAGGGTGCATGCTGAACCCTTGTGGTGCTAAGGATCAAATGTTTTCTCTCTTTCCCATAATCCATCTCAGCCAAATACTTATTTCAATGGCAAGATGCAATGGGATTTTGCATGGAGATGCCATGGCCCGTCAGGGGACAGGGCAATTGTAGAGACCTCTTACTTGGTCTCTAAGTTTTATTTATAACAGAAAAAATGGGATTTTCATGAGATTGCAATGGGGGTGGGGGTGAGAGGAAGAAACTGAGACAAGACTGTAGGAGGCCCAGAGTGATGATACGTCAGTCCTGCTGATTAAGGAAAGAAATCAATTAACTCTAATAATAATAATATAATGATATACTATATTAATAATATTATAATATGATATAATAACTCTAATGATGATGATGATAACATTCAATTTATATACCACCCATCAAGACAACTTAACGCCCACTCAGAGTGGTTTACAAAGTATGTTATTATTATTCCCACTATTTGATCCATTTGCCTTATGCCTTTGTTGCAATTATATCATCAAATAAATCAGCAGTTGTGGAGCTGATGATAGAAACACAGAAATTTTGAGCTGGAAGACAACTCAAAGGTCATCCAGTCCGACCAACTGCACAACGCAGGAAATTAACAGCTATTTCTCCCTCACACCTGCCCCTGATCCCTGCGCTACACCCAGAGGAAGGCACACACCCCAACCTCCAGGATTCCTGGCCAATCTGGCCTGGAGGAAAATTCCTTCTTGACCTCAGACTGGTGATCACCATTGCCCTGGGCATGTAAGAAAGGGCCACAGTAGCCTAAGAATGCCTCATCCTTTTATGCCCACCCTTTCTTGACCTGTGTACATTCATACTGAGTCATAGGATCGTTATTGCTATCAGGTGGCCATCTAAGCTCTTCTTGAATACCTCAAAGCAAATAGAGTCCACCACTTCCTGAGGAAGTCTGTTCCACTGAGGAACCACTGAAACTGTCAGGAAGTTCTTCCTAATGTTTTGCTGAAAACTCTTTTGCTTTCATTTTAACCTGTTTGTTCTGGTCCAACCCTCTGGGGCAACAGAAAACAACTCTGCTGCATCCTCATGACTTTCTGTGATCTGGACACTCTACTGCTGTTGATACAGCCCCAAATCAAATTTGTCTTTTTAGCTACCACACCACACTGCTGACTCATGTTCACTGTATGGTCTACTAAGACCCCTAGATCCTTTTCGCATAGACTACTGCCAAGACAAGTCTCCCCTACCCTATAATTATGCATTTTGATTTTTCCTACCTAATTGCAAAACTTTACGTTTATCTCTGTTCAAATTCATTTTATTTGTTTTAGTCCAGTTGTCAGACTATGGAATCCCAGTTATCTAGAGTTCATCTCCCCCCTTCTGCAAGAAGCACAAGGTCTCTTGGTTTCAGTAGGTTTATTGGAAGATTATGCTCAGGATACAGGGGTCCATGATCCAAGGACTTGAGGCCCTTGGCTGAACCAAAGCTTTGTTGAGAATGACACATAAAACAAAAGTAACAACACTTCAAACACCCCTTCCCAGCCTCCCCCCTTAGTCCTGTCTAGAAGGCCTGGGAAGGTGAGGACATCAAGGTCGTCCGGGCTGATAAGAATTCTTCGTTCCCATGGATATAGGCGGCCTGGGCAGCACCTGGGCCTGGAGGGAGAGAACTAAATAACTACAGATTATAACAGGAGAACATGGCGTAGCTTCGGCTTGAGAACTAACATTCTGACATTCTGCCTCCCTTAAGACCCCTCCCCTCACCCTTCTGCCCCTGCTTTTTCTGGGTACTTTTTATGGAACTTAGCAACCAGTCTAGGAGCATTTACATGAGAAGCTTCTACCCACTCATGAAACCCCTCCTCAAAGTCTTTCCACCTAATTAGGTAAAAGAGCTTGTTGTATCTGTGTTTGGAATCCAAGACCTTCAATTTCATAGTGAACTTGGTTGTCTATCATGGTTGGTTGTGGCACCAATTTGCTGGGATGCCATTCATCAGGAAGAGGTGCTTTCTTGAGTAGGCTGATGTGGAAAGTTGGGTGGACCTGGTGTAGATTTTTTGGTAAATCTAGTTCTACAGTCACGTCATTGATCACTTTCTTTATTGGGATGGGTCCCAAGTATTTCAGGCCCAACTTTTTACTAGGCTGTTCTGTTCTGAATTTTTTTGTGGAGACATACACCTCATCTCCTGGGTGTAATTTCCACTGTGCCACATGATGGCCATCTGCATACTTTTTGAAGTCAGCTTTGGCTTTGTTCAAAGTTTTTTGGATTTCCGCCCATTGTTTTGCCAGGGTGGTCCACCATTCGCTCAAGTCCCCTGAGCAGTTGCTGGGAGGTTGTTCTTCGAAAGGGAACGCTACTCCATTGTAGACATGGACGATTTTAAAGGGAGTTTCTCCTGTTGAGCTGTGTACCGCATTGTTATATGCGTACTCGGCAAGATGGAAGAGCTGGGTCCAATTATCTTGTTGAAAATTAATATAGCATCGAAGGAACTGCTCTAGTACTTGATTAGTTCTTTCAGACTGCACATCACTCTGGGGATGATGGATGGAGCTTATTCTTTGTTCGATGCCCGCCATTTGTAAAAGCTCCCGCCAGAAGTTGGCAACAAATTGAACTCCGCGAACCGATATTACCTTGGAAGGAAAAGAATGCAGTCTTACAATATGTTTCATGAATAGACTGGCCAACTTTTTTGCTGACGGAATACTGGAGCATGGGATGAAGTGGGCTTGTTTGGAGAACAGATCCACCATGACTAGAATACAGGTGCAACCCTTTGATGGGGGAAGATCAGTAGTAAAGTCCATAGAAATCACTTCCCAAGGTCTGTTGGGGGTCTCTAAGGGTTGTAGTAGTCCCGGGGGCTTCCCCCTTCTGGGTTTCGCCATGACACACATAGGGCAGGAAGCTACATATTGAGACACATCCCTTCGGATACTGGGCCACCAAAACTGTCTTTGTATTAAATGTAAGGTTTTTAGGTATCCAAAGTGGTCGGTGGTCCGAGCATCATGACATTGTTGTAGCACCAGCCTTCTCAAAGTAGCAGGGATATACCGCCGGTTTCCCTTAAACCATTCTCCAGCTGCCGTTTGTGTCATTTTTCCTGTGGGCACTTGTTCCCCCTCCTTTTCCACTTCGCTTTTCACTTTAGCTCTCCACCCCTTCTGGTCATCTGACTGTTTGGTTGCCTGGCTACAAGTAGTAACCACTTGCCCCAATTGAGTGGGGGAAAACACTGTGTCAATAGTCTCCTCCTTCCTGCTCTGGTGTTGGGGCATGCGTGAAAGGGCATCTGCCAGGAAGTTAGATTTGACCGGTAAGAAATTCAGAGTGAAATCAAACTTAGAAAAGAATTCCGCCCAGCGGAGTTGCTTAGCATTAAGGTGTCGGGGCGTTCTAAGCACTTCTAAGTTTTTGTGATCAGTCCAGACTTGAAAGGGATGTTGTGCCCCTTCCAACCAATGACGCCAAGAATCAAGGGCAATTTTAATTGCAAACGCTTCTTTTCCCCACAAGCTCCAATTCCTTTCTGCTTCTGTAAATTTTCTGGACAAATATGCACAGGGCCGTACCTGACCACTTTCCCCTTTTTGCATGAGGACGACTCCAACGGCAGAGTCACTGGCATCCACTTGTACTATGAATGCTTTATTCTCATCGGGGTGTTGTAGAACCGGCTCGGTAGTAAACTGATCCTTCAGCGTTTCAAACATTAGCTGACAGCTTGGGGTCCAAAGGAGTCAGGCCGTAGGTTTGGCTGTTTGGTCCCCCCTCCCTTTTGTCTTAAGTAATTCCGTAAGGGGGAGAGCTATCTAGGCAAAGCCTTCAATGAACTGTCTGTAAAAATTAAGAAAGCCCAGGAACGATTGTAATTGTTTGTGTGTGGTGGGCGCTTGCCACTCTTGCACTGCTTTGACCTTTGCTGGGTCCATTTTTAGTCCTTGTCCTGAAATGCGGTAGCCTAAATAGTCCAATTCTTTTTTGTGAAATTCACATTTGGACAGCTTGATTGGGAGCTTGTGGCTCATCAGGGTGGCAAGGACCTTCCGGACTAATTTTACATGTGCTTCTTTATTTTCTGAAAAAATATGCACGTCATCAAGGTAAACAACAACTCCTTTGAACAAAAATTCATGTAGGACCTCATTTATCATTGACATGTAAACCAAAGGGGCCCCAGATAAGCCAAATGGCATGACCAAATATTCATATTCGCCTAAGGGGGTATTGAACGTGGTTTTCCATTCATCCCCCTCCCTTATTCTAACATGAAAATATGCATCTTTGAGATCCAATTTTGAGAAGATCTTACCCTGCGCCACTTCACTTAGCAGGTCACGGATTAACGGGATTGGATAGGTGTTGGTCATAAACACAGCATTGATGCCTTGAAAGTCTGTGCACAGTCGGAGCTCCCCATCCTTTTTCTTCACGAACAACACAGGAGCTGCATGTGGGGAGCTAGCCGGGCGAATGAATCCTCTCTCCAGATTCTTGTCTATGAATTTTTTGAGTTCTTGTCTCTCTGCCAGACTCATGGAATATAACTTTCCTTTGGGGAGCTTCTCTCCTGGAATTAATTCAATAGCACAGTCCGTGTTCCGGTGTGGTGGCAGGCTATCCGCCTCCTCCTCACTAAAGGCTTGAGCCAGGTCTTGATACTCTGGAGGGATTAAACTTAGCTCTTCAGTGGTTAACAGAGCGACCTCTGAATTCGTGGGGGCTACTGCACCCCATTCTGCTTTCCAACAGTGTTTTTGGCAATATTCCGGATCAAACACTATCATTCCTTTGGCCCAGTTGATGTAGGGGTTGTGATCCCACAACCACCTACTGCCTAAGATGAGTGGGTATTTGGCTGTTTGGCTTACAATAAATGGACGCACTTCCCAATGTTTGCCCATGCCTGTGGGCACTTGCTCTGTTTCTAGAACCGCTGGGTTCATATTAGATCCGTCCCATTTGTTCAAAGACAATTGGGACTTTCAGTTCATGCGTTTCTAGACCCAGTCCGTTTACTAGCGCTGGTGCTATAATATCCCAGGAGCATCCCAGGAGGACTCGAATGTGGGTCCCCCTCTTAGTATTTACTAGCATAACGGGAACGAATAATATGGCCCCTCTTTCTCTCACCTCCTCCGGGGTGGTTTTCTCCTCGATCTGCCATTGTGGCCTCTTCACGACAGATCCATCTCGTTTCCCAATGGCGGGCTGAGCTCATCGGCCTCCGAGATCTGTGCGTCAAACTCCATGCACACTTCTTCTGCCTCCAAGCTGGTTTCTGAGCTCCCCTTCTTAGGTAAACCCCGGCCTCTGCTGGATCGTGGGGCTGGAGTGGGACGCGCCAGGAGCACCGGCGCTTGCCTCTGAAGAGGGCATTGAGCTGCAAAATGCCCGCTGTTTCCGCATTGGAGGCATATCCCTTGTCTCCATCTCGTCTCACGGGCTCCTCTCGTGGTGGGAGCACCCCGTCCTCCCCGCTGACTTGGCGGGGCTCTTTGGGTCCCTGTGGCCTGTTGTTGCTCCACCATTTGAACAACTTGGGTGCGATTCTCCACTTTGCAAGCCAGTTGTATCCACCCCAGAAGCATGGGTGGATCATCTTGCATTAGCGCCCTGTCTAGTAACCTAGGGTTCATCCCATTCCGAAAGAGTACAATTTTGGTTCCTTCCTCTTGATGTGGGCACTTGGCTGCCAGCTGACGGAACTTGGCTGCATATTCTCTCACTGACTGGGATCCTTGCTGCAAGGTTTGCAGTTCCGTGTGGGCCCGTTCCCCTTCTAGAGGGTCTTCGTATTGGGCTCTAAGCATGGCAATAAAGGCTTGCAGACTTCCCAGCTCTCGGGCCCCCGTATAGTAGAGGGTTACATACCACTCAGCTGCTATGCCTTCCAGGCGGGCCGCGAGGTGCATCACTTGGCTTTCTTCATTAGGGAACAGGTAACCCCATTGATTGAAGAATAGTAGGGCTTGTACGACAAAGAACCCCAATTTGCGAGGGTCACCATCTAAGGTAGCTTCCAGCTTAATCCATCCCATTGGTAGTTCACCCTCACCGGCTCCTCCCAAGTCAGCCGGTTGGGCAGGTGGTTGTCGCGGCGCAGGAGGTATACCTTGGGGATGCGGCTGAACCAGCGCAGGTCTTGGTAGTGTTCCTGGAGCAACCAGACGCGGCTGAGGTGGAGGTGGAACAGGGAGTCTCCCTGGTGGCCCTACTCCCCCTGGTCCCGGTTGCGGTGGTGGCGCCAGCCCTCGAGGTTGAGGTACTGCTGCCGCAGGAATAGCAGGCCCTAGTCCCATAGGGGCTGCTCCTCCAGCGGTAAGAGTTGGGAGGCCCCCCCGCTGGAGGGACTCCTGCTGCTGGTCCCTGGGGCGCTACCCCTCCTTGCACACCACTTGCGGTGGGTGCGACTCCTCCTGGTGGCGGTGGCAACGGGAGTGGTGGGCTTTGCGCAGGTGGGGCAGCCGGTCTTGCGTTGTCCCTGGCCACTGCTAGTTCAAGCAACTGGTGTAGTCCCGCTGGGGCATGGGCACCGGAGTGTCTCACACCTTCCTCCCCTTGGACTAGCAACGCAATCAAATAGGTCGCTTGTGCTAAATCTGCTCGCATCACCGCCACTTGCGCTTCTAAGGCTTGGCAGCGGTTCTCCTCCTCTACATTGAGATAGGGCTGCATCTCTTCCTCTCCGGGCTGCTGTAACAGGCTCTCCTTCCAAGCTCTCTGCTGGTGGTTGGCTGTCTCCATCACTTCCTCCATGGCTTGTGCTCCTTGCAACTGGGCTTGGGGACCAGACATTGCAGTTGCCCCCAAAGGGACTTGGTCCGACATCTCAGTCGCGCTAGCCACCCAACCCTTTGCAATTCCAGTCACTGCTAGTACTCCATACTGTAGCACTTGGGCCTGCCCCTGCAGAGCAGCCAAACATCCCTGTCTTTCAGGAACTTCCACATCACTCTCCCAAGTTCTGACCAAACCAACATCTGCATAGTTCCAGCTCAAGGGCTCCATGTGTGGCGTAGTCCAATCTGGGAGGCTGGTCGTCTCTTCTGGCGGATTCATTTCCACGAGGCATTGTGCCGCTGCATCCCACCGATACCACGGCTGGGTGCTGGTCCGAACTTCCCTGGTGGAGAGTGTGGACTTCCAGCCAGTTTCCCACCCCGGGCCTCCTGTTGCTCCCAGGTCTTCCGACACTGGCGCAAGGTTCATCATCGAGCAGGAAAACAGAGTGCTGGCGCGTCTTTCTCTGGTTTCCCGGGGCCGTGGGCCCCACTGCCAGGGCAAGAAGCACAAGGTCTCTTGGTTTCAAAAGGTTTATTGGAAGATTATGCTCAGGATACAGGGGTCCATGATCCAAGGACTTGAGGCCCTTGGCTGAACCAAAGCTTTGTTGAGAATGACACATAAAACAAAAGTAACAACACTTCAAACACCCCTTCTCAGCCTCCCCCCTTAGTCCTGTCTAGAAGGCCTGGGAAGGCGAGGACATCAAGGTCGTCCGGGCTGATAAGAATTCTTCGTTCCCATGGATATAGGCGGCCTGGGCAGCACCTGGGCATGGAGGGAGAGAACTAAATAAATACAGATTATAACAGGAGAACATGGCGTAGCTTTGGCTTGAGAACTGACATTCTGACACCAGTTTTCCAGCCTGTCAAGATCATCCAGTATCCTGACTCTGTCTTCTATTATATTTGCTACCCTTCCCAATTTAGTAACATCTGCAAATTTAATAAGCATTTCCTGTATTCCTCCATCCAAATCATTTATAAAAATGTTGAACAAAACATTTCCCAGGAACAATTCCTGAGGCACTCCACTTGTCATTCTTCTCCAAGAGGAACCATTAACAAGCACTCTTTGGGTGTGATTTGTCGACAAGTTACAGATCCACCCAACATTCACAAGATCCAAACTACTTTTTACCAACTTGTCAACAAGGATATTATGTGGAACCTTATCAAAAGCCTTACTGAAACTGAGATAAACTATGGCCACAGCATTCTACAGCAAGGCAATAACTTTCTCAAAAAAAGAGATAAGTTAGCCTGACATGACTTGTTCTTGAGAAACCCATGATGGCTCTTAGTAATCACAGCCATCCTTTCTAAATGCTCAAGGACTGACTGATTATTTGTTCTAGAACTTTTCCTGGTATAGACGTCAAGCTGGTGGGTTGGTAGTTACCGTTTTCCCTTTCTTCAAGATGGGGATAACATTTGCCTGCCTCCAATCTTCCAGCACCTTGCCTGCCACTCCCTGCAAATCTTTAGTGTTCTCATCTCCAGTTAGGCTTTGAATTGTTGTCTCCCTGCCCCATAGAATTTAGTTTAAAGCCCTCCTTATCAGGTTTGCAAGGCTCTTACCAAACGCATTTTTTCCTACCTTCATGAAGTGCAAACCATGTCTTGATAGAAAAGCTTCATCTCAAAAGTGTAAGCCGTGGTCCCCAAAACCAAGCCTTTCCTAATGATACCATCTATGTAGCCAGTAATTTATTTTCAGTATTCTTTCTTCCCATCCTAAACCATGACCTTCGATAGGAAGAACTGATGAAAACACAACCTGTGCTCCCAGGTCTTTGACCTTTTTACCCAGACCACATAGTCTCTTTTAATGTGTTCTGGGCTGTGCTGGGCAATATCATTTGTTCCTGCACAGATTAGCAAGAAAGAATAATAATCTATGGGCTTGATGAGTCTTCCTGCCCTTACTGTTACATCTTGGATGCGGGCACCTGGAAGACAGCGTACCTCTCGAGACAAGAAATCTGATCAGCACATTTTACCCTTTACCCCTCTCAGTAGGTAATTCCCAATTACCAGCACACACCTTCTCCTATATTGGGGAGCAGAAGCTCGAGTCCTCTCACCCATGGGGGCCTGACAAATTTCCTTCAATCTTTGAGGAGGCTGGGGGAGTATCTCTTGATCTAGTAGTCCAGAATCAATATCGATGTGGAGATCCTGGAACCAACTGCTTAGCATGAGAGGCTCAGGATGTCTCCTGACATTCCTGCTCCTGTGGATTACATTCTTCCATGCATTGGGTCCTCCTCCATATGCTAAGACACCTTTCCCTCCTCTTCCTGTTGCCCACTGAAGAGTACTTTTTGAGTTCTGTTCATGAACTCTTTGCCTTCCCTTATAGAATGGAGTGCAGACAAGCATGCCTCACGTCCCTGCATCTTCTCCTCCAGTACAGCTACCAACTTATATTTGCTACATTTTTCTGAGGGACACTAATCATATTCAAGAATAGAAATGTGTTGGATATCAAAAACATTAACTACAAAAGTTGGGAAAGCAGAGATTTTGCTGAAAATTCTAGTGGATCATAATCCAATAGAGCTGGAAAAATGGAAGTAAGAAAGAAAGAAGATGGAGATAAAATGATACATTATTATTACAGGATGATGAAATACAAAAATCTAAGAGAGATCTGATGGAATATTTCAATATTAATAATATAAATGAAACCACTGTGACAACAATATGGGAGGCCAGTAAAGCTTACATCAGATGAATTTTATTGGAAACATTTGCAAGAAAGAAAAAAGAAAAAGATTCTATAAAGAGAATAACATAAAATGAAGACATTAGAACAAGATCATAAAGCTACTGGTAATAAGAAGAAACTGAAGGAATTAAAACTATTAAAGAATCAATTAGATTTGTTAGAAGTAAAAGAAATGCATAAAAAACTAAAATATTTAAAGTAAATGTGTAAATACAGCTTGAAGATGTCTAGCGCACTGTCTAGGGAAAGAGAAAAAAAGGATACCTGGAATCAGGAAAGGAAATCAAGTCATATACACAACAAGAAATGAATGAACATTCTTAAATCTTTACAAAGAAGATTTTATAGATGTGGAAGGAATGGAGAAATATCTATTAGAAATACCAACTGAAAGATTTATGTCAGAAAATAGAAGAATTTTGAATCAAGTGATAAAAATAAAACTATGCTATAAATTAACTATGCTATAAAAAAACTCAAGGAAAAAGCACCCCGACGAGCCATCTTGACAGCAACTTATTATAAATACATTGAAGAAATATTAGCAATACCTTTGCAAAGAGTAATGAATGAAATACAAGAGAGAAAGCACATACCACCTATTTGGCGAGAAGTGAATATAACTTTAATATACAAAGAAGGGAACAACCCATTATTATCAAAACCATATAAACCAATCTCATTATTAAATGGATATTATAAAATGTGTACAACAATCATAGTTGAGAGATTTGAAAAAAGCATTCCAGATTTAATTCATGAAGGTCAAATAGGATTTGTTCCAAGAATATATATGAAAGACAATATTAACTATTTATTGAATGCAATTGAATATTCAAGAAGAGGGGGAAATGACATTTATGTCCCTGGATGCAGAGAAAGCTTTTGACAATGTATCTTGGTTATTTTTAATGAAAATTCTATAAAATATGAACCGTAAGACAAAAAATTTAAAGTAGATGCAAAGTATCTATATAAACCAATAAGCTAGAATTTTAATAAATGGTTCTTTAACCATTTACTGTGACAATACTATAAGAAAGAAAATTGATCATATAACTTATGAGTATATGATAGATAAACTTGAGAAAATAAAATCCTAGCAAGCAGTTCAAGATGAAGGAAAAAACATTCCATGGTTGTTATATCATCAAATGGTATTTAAAATCAAAGAACAAATAAAGAAGGAATTTGACTAAAAAAGAAAACTTTTGAACAATTAATCACCAGAGATTTAAGACACCTATTAGAAAAAAATAAATAAATGTTATTGCAATATGACACTGAAACAGAGCAAGTAAAAAACTGTATAATAAAATGGATGCAAAATATGAGTCAGTGGGAAAATCTATAGACTAAAGACATTAACAGCTCAATCCTAAGGGGAGTGGTGGAAAGCACTCAGGGAGTGAACGGAGGCTTAAGCCAGCAGAACTGACTCGTATGGCGACATAAACCCTTCTCTGCTGGTGCACACCCAAGGCATGCTACCACAGGCGGTTCGCCGCCAGCGGGTACGCTTGGCAGCCAGGCGGAGGCACAAGTATGGCACAAATTCCCACACCAGCACAGGAGAGGCTGAGATGGGGCGGGCCACGAGTTAGTCCACTTCCAAAACCACTCCAGGCTGGGAACACCCCCTGCAGTGGCAGAAAGTTACGCCATGGAAAAAGGACGCATAGCTCATAGGCACCCATTGAACGGGAAAACTTGGGCCCCTCTCCCGGCGCCTAGCCCTGCCCCCGTGGGCTGGAGGAGCATAGGATGGGAACTACCATGAGGACTAATCTGTGTGCGCTTCCGCAGTGGACAAGCCCCCCTCCCTGCACCCAGTCACCTGCCCATGCACCCTACAAAAACACCGGCTGCTCTGTTCATGACCTCAGGTACTTGAGCACGCGGCTGCCCATCAGCCTCCTGCTGAGGGGACTTTGTGCACGAGGCGGAAGAATGGGTACTCATGGTGGCAGGCCCTGACTGCACTGGGGGGACTTAGTGGAAAAACTGGGAGAACTTTGCACTCGCTCAAAGGAAGAAGAGCAAAGTCCAGAAGATCTGGCTTACTAACAATAACCACCCAAGTCTCCTTGCAAGTTATCTGACTCTGAAGTTCCAGCTCAGTAAAGTGCAAGAGAGCATTGACAGGTAAGAAGGAGATGGGGCAGCAGCTAACCTAGCTCGCTGTTTTGTGCCAGCTGCCTCCCTCACCTGAGCTTACCTGACCACTAGCCTCCTCAGGTGAGTCTCGGTGTGGGAGGGGGTGGTGATGGCCCAGAAAACTACTTTTGACACAGTTAATGGGGGGGGGTGGCTACCCATGTGGGAGCTCTGTTCAGACTCCCTCAGCTTGGGGCCCCTCCCAGCAGAGGAGGAAGTGTGGCCAGTGGTTGGGTTGACTGGGTGTTCGTAACACTCTGTTGCTGGAGGGTGCTCGGCCAATTGACTTTCTCCCTCATAGGATAAGATCATCCCATGGCAGAGCACTGTCTCGCCTGAGAGTCATGCATCATGTTGTTGCAAGCTGCACCTGTGGAGCTGCCGCCACAGCTCTTAACCAATGGACACCTTCCTGAATGTTGCAGATTGGGCTTGGCCTTGGCTGCACACTGGCCTGGATCACTTGCAACACATTTCTGTTTCCCTTGCAGGCAGATCGCCACTCGTCTTGGAGACCAAGGGGTATGGCTGTCTGAGCTCCCTGTAAGCCTCCGTAAGTGCCATTCAGGTCCTGCCCAGGGAGCAGTTTACCAAGGCAGCTTGTGGCTCAGCCACATTGGCAGGAAATAGTTCCAGAGAACCTCTGTACCTTTTCTAGTTTAATAAAATATGTGTTAAAAATGTCCGGGGTCTGAGCCCCAGCCCCCAGACTTGACAAGAGGGAATAGCAGGTCAGCCGGGCCGACGGGCAAACAGAGGGGGCAGCCAGCAGCCAGCAGGTCAACTGGTCAGCCAGCAGACAGTAGGTCAACCGGTCTGACTGGCAAGCAGAGGGGGCAGCCGGGGGACAGCAGGTCAACCCCTCCCATGGGCAAATGGAGCCAGAACCTGCCTGTGCCAGGGGCAAGGGGCAAAGGCCCAGGGCCTCAGGAGGCAGGGGGAGACAGAAGGAGGCCAGCGAGTCCCACTCCCCTGGGGAAGGAAAGGGGACTAAGCAAGGCAGAAGGGGGCAAGGGCAGAGGGATTGGGGGCCCAGCAGTCACCCACCCAAAAACCTTACCTGAGGAGGAGAAGCAGCAGCAGCCCCAACAACCCAAAGCCACGCCCCAGCTAGAAAATAGTAGCCTGGCCCAGGAGTTGCCAAAAGCCAAGCCACTCCAGGTGGGGCTATTGGAGGCACTCTGCAGGAAGCCCTGGGCAACCAGCCAAGGAGCCGCAGCTGGACCCACCTTCAGCCATCAGCTCAGCCAGGCAGGCCAGGCTGCTAGCCAGGGGACTGCAGCTGGCCAGGCCTGCAGCAATCAGCCAAGGCAGGGAGGCTGGGCAGCCAGGGAACAAGGCACAGCTGGTGCTGGTCAGTGGGGCCAGATCAGCTACCCCAGCTGCAACTGCTTGGTGCAGCCCAAGACCAGGCTGGAAGAGGGGTGGGACAGTAGAAGGAAGCCCTATAAAAGCTGGCTGGGAAGAGCCCTGTGGTGGTGGGTGTGAGTAGGGAGTGATGATGTGGAGCAAGAGCGGTGCAATGCAAGCGTGGAGGTTTGGAGGAGAGCTCTGGGAGGAGGAAGTGAAAGAGGACGCAGAGGGTAAGCAGGCCAGGTTGAGCAGGCCAGCGAGTGGACTGAGAGGGAGTCTGGGTGAGGTATACCGCCCCTCCTTCCACAGAGCAGGGTCCTGCAGAATCCCTGGCCCCCCTATGACGTCAGGAGCAGACCGCCCAGTGCCACGCCCAGTGGCAGCGGTGGCAAGCCCTGACAAGTTGGTGGCCCGTACGGGGAGAGACGTTCCAACGCAGGCGCCAGTCAAGGGGCGGCCTCCCAAGGCCGCCACCCCCAGCGGAGCTTGGACTGTGGCTGGAGGAGCGCCAGGATAGGATGTGGGGAAAGCTGGAGGCAGCCTACCCAGCCGCTCCAGTGGAACTAGCACAGACAGCGGAGCTGCGGTTGCAAGCCGGCGCGCTCACGGAGGCCTTGCCAAGGGTTTGTGCCCTCGTTTGGGAAAATAACCCACCGCCTGGCAAGCAGGTGCAGAGTCTATGTGCCACCGTGAAGATAGGCCGGCTGATCCTACAAGCCCTGTTAGACACTGGGAGTGCAGTCTCAGCAATTCGGCCCCAGCTCCTCCCAGCTGCTACCCCAGTGCACCGCTGGATCCCGGTGACGGATGTGATGGGCCGCACCCAGCCGTACCCTACGGCCCTAATCACGATAGAGTACCTAGGGGTCCGCCACCAAATGGAAGTTGCCCAGTTAGCTCACCTACCCGTGCCAATGCTGCTGGGAAGAGATGCCCCGGGGTTCTTCAGGCTCCTCCAGCAGGCAGCGAAGAAATTGGGAGGAGACACCCCAGGGATCGCCGGGTCTCGGCTGAAGGCAGCAGGGGAATTGACAGACCCCCAAGTTGCCACCGCTCTGCAAGTGGAGGAGGCCGACGACCCGGGAGAGGGTCCCTCTACCAGACCAGGGGCAAAACCACGGACTGGAGACCCAGCTGGGCCGCCGGCCAATCGCCCATTCTGTGACGCCCAAGGGGCAGATGATTCCTTGCAGCGCTTACGAGAGACGGTAGCTCGTGAGGAGGAGCTAGTGCAGGATGAGCGGAGGTCCCAAAGGCTCCCGCGCATCGAGAAGCAAGGAGGGGTTTGGGTTCGCATAGCTCGTGCCCCAAGTGGCCAGGGGGAGGTCCGCCAGCTATTGGTGCCGACTGCCTACCGGGCCGAAGTCCTCCGCACGGCCCATGAGCATGCGTGGGCTGGGCATCTGGGGCACCACAAGAACCTGAAGAAGATCCTTGAGCAGTTCTACTGGCCCTCCGTGAATGCCGACATGAAGGCCCACTGCCGCTCGTGTCCCACCTGCCAGCGGGTGGCAGCCCGCCGCCCACCGAAGGCCCCCCTCACTACCCGTCATGGGGACACCCTTCCAACGCATCGCGATGGACTTCATCGGACCGCTGCCACGCACACCCCGGGGCCACCAATTTGCCCTGGTGATTGTGGACTACGCCACACGGTTCCCTGAGGTCATCCTGCTGAGGACCATGCAGACCCCGGGGGTGGTCCGGGCACTGTCCAAGTTCTTCGCAATGGTGGGGCTGCCGGATGAAATCTTGACAGATCGAGGAGGCCCGTTCCGTGCCACCGCCATGCGCCAACTCTGCCAGAGTTTGGGGATCCGGCAGGTGTTCACCTCGGCTTACCACCCTCAGACAGATGGTTTGGCAGAGCGGCTGAACCAGACCATCAAAGAGGCCCTGAAGAAGATGACACATCAGTGAAGAAGCCTCATCAGTGGGACCTGTACATCGACCCACTCATGTTTGCCCTCAGGGAGACCCCGCAGGCCTCCACTGGCTTCAGCCCGTTCGAGCTGCTGTATGGGCGCAAGCCAAGAGGGATGCTCTCCCGGCTGACAGAACGCTGGGCGCCCCAGGCCAGCAGCCCTGCGCCCACTGCACGGGAGTACATAAGCCAACTCCATAACCGGGTGCAACAGTCCCAAGCCGAGGCGAACCGCAGACTGACTCGCACCCAGGCGAAGCAGAAAGCCACCTACGACCGGGGTGCACGGATGAGGGCCTTCCAGGCGGGAGAGAAGGTCCTAGTGCACCACTCGGTATTCCCCAGAGAGGAAGGGGACCCATGGAGGGGCCCCTACCCGATTCGGAGGGTGCTGGGCCCCACTACTTACGAAGTCCAGTGTGGGGTTGGCCGGCGTCGGCGGAGGACCCTGCACGTGAATCTCCTGAAGCGGTGGCATGAGCGCCCAGAAGAGGAGTGTGGCGTGGCGGAGGACCCGTTGGAGCTTCCTGACAGTGAGCTGCCATGGACCTCCGAAGCCCCGGAGTTCGAGGAGCCCAAGGTAGACCCCCAGCTCGATCCAGCTCAACGGGCCCAGCTACGAGACCTCTGTGCACGGGTTACCGGGGTCTTCTCCCGCAGGCCGGGCAGCACCAGCCTGATTCAACATGCCATCCCGACCAGCCCGGGGCAGACAGCCCGGGCTACCTGGCGCCCCATCCCCAGGAAGCGGTGGGAGGCAGTGGAGAAGGAGACAAACGAGATGCTCCGGCTGGGTGTAATCGAACCCTCACGAAGTGCCTGGAGGAGCCCGATAGTCCTGGTGCCCAAGCCAGATGGGACCACCCGGTTTTGCATTGACTATCGTGAACTGAATAAGGTGGCCCAGTTCGACGCCTACCCCATGCCCCGAGCAGACGTGCTGGTGGACCACCTGGGGTCCGCCCGCTACCTGTCGGCCCTGGACTTAACAAAGGGCTACTGGCAGGTGCCCGTACGGCCGGAGGACCGGGAGAAGACGGCCTTTGCCACCCCCCAAGGCCTCTTCCAATTCAAGAAGATGCTGTTTGGCCTGCATGGGGCAGCAGCCACCTTTCAGCGGCTGGTGGACCAGGTGCTGGGAGAGTGCCGGGCGTACGCCATGGCGTACATTGATGATATTATTATCTTCAGCCCCGACTGGCCCACCCACCTCCAACACCTGGAAGCCGTCTTAAGGGCCCTCCAACGAGCTGGACTAAGGGCGAACCCAAAAAAGAGCCACCTGGGGTTCCAGGAACTCCAATACCTGGGCTTTGTGGTCGGGGGAGGACGAGTCAGGCCACCACCGGACAAGGTGGCCTCAATAGCCGACGCCCCACAGCCCAAGACCAAGAAGCAGGTTCGGCGATTCCTAGGACTGCTGGGGTATTACGGGCGGTTCATCCCCCACTTTGCCTCCCGAGCGGCGCCCCTGACGGACAGCTTAAGGAAGGGGCTGCCCAACCAAGTCCGGTGGACCCCAGAACTAGAGGCAGCTTTTAAGGACCTGCGGTTAGCCCTCTCCAATGCCACGGCCCTATGGAACCCGGACTTTGACCAGCCCTTCACACTGGCCACAGACGCCTCGGACACCGGCCTCGGGGCTGTGCTGACCCAGGAGCGGGATGGCGTGGATGTCCCAATTCTGTTCCTAAGCCGGAAGCTCCAGCCCGCCGAGAAGCGCTATGCCACGGTGGAGCGGGAGGCCCTAGCGGTCAAGTGGGCGGTGGGGGCCCTGCAGTACTACCTGGCCAACAACCCCTTTGTACTGCTGACAGACCATGCACCCCTGCAGTGGCTCCATCGCATGAAGGCGCACAACCCCAGGGTGCTGCGGTGGTACCTCTCCCTCCTACCCTTCCAATTCACCATCAAATACCGCCAGGGGGCACGGCATGTGGACGTGGACTTCATGTCCCGCATGTTCGAGGCTGAACCGGACCCCCACAACTCAAAGCCAAGTGGGGGTGTGTGTCCGGGGTCTGAGCCCCAGCCCCCAGACTTGACAAGAGGGAATAGCAGGTCAGCCGGGCCGACGGGCAAACAGAGGAGGCAGCCAGCAGCCAGCAGGTCAACTGGTCAGCCAGCAGACAGTAGGTCAACCGGTCTGACTGGCAAGCAGAGGGGGCAGCCGGGGGACAGCAGGTCAACCCCTCCCATGGGCAAATGGAGCCAGAACCTGCCTGTGCCAGGGGCAAGGGGCAAAGGCCCAGGGCCTCAGGAGGCAGGGGGAGACAGAAGGAGGCCAGCGAGTCCCACTCCCCTGGGGAAGGAAAGGGGACTAAGCAAGGCAGAAGGGGGCAAGGGCAGAGGGATTGGGGGCCCAGCAGTCACCCACCCAAAAACCTTACCTGAGGAGGAGAAGCAGCAGCAGCCCCAACAACCCAAAGCCACGCCCCAGCTAGAAAATAGTAGCCTGGCCCAGGAGTTGCCAAAAGCCAAGCCACTCCAGGTGGGGCTATTGGAGGCACTCTGCAGGAAGCCCTGGGCAACCAGCCAAGGAGCCGCAGCTGGACCCACCTTCAGCCATCAGCTCAGCCAGGCAGGCCAGGCTGCTAGCCAGGGGACTGCAGCTGGCCAGGCCTTCAGCAATCAGCCAAGGCAGGGAGGCTGGGCAGCCAGGGAACAAGGCACAGCTGGTGCTGGTCAGTGGGGCCAGATCAGCTACCCCAGCTGCAACTGCTTGGTGCAGCCCAAGACCAGGCTGGAAGAGGGGTGGGACAGTAGAAGGAAGCCCTATAAAAGCTGGCTGGGAAGAGCCCTGTGGTGGTGGGTGTGAGTAGGGAGTGATGATGTGGAGCAAGAGCGGTGTGATGCAAGCGTGGAGGTTTGGAGGAGAGCTCTGGGAGGAGGAAGTGAAAGAGGACGCAGAGGGTAAGCAGGCCAGGTTGAGCAGGCCAGCGAGTGGACTGAGAGGGAGTCTGGGTGAGGTATACCGCCTCTCCTTCCACAGAGCAGGGTCCTGCAGAATCCCTGGCCCCCCTATGACGTCAGGAGCAGACCGCCCAGTGCCACGCCCAGTGGCAGCGGTGGCAAGCCCTGACAAAAAACAAGAAACTGCTCTCTGTTCACTTGCTCCCCTGAAATTTACAGTAGCTGCTGCTACCCTCAACTCCCCATTGGGACGTCTTCTCACACATTCCCGCAATTTTTTCCTGACTTGGGGCTGGGATTGATGGGGTGGGCTCTGATGCCAGGAGCAGCAGGTGTCAAGTGGTGCATCACCCCTGGACTGGGGCATGGCTCTCAAGGTACAACCCACGTTCTCATATCGTTGTGATGCAGTGATTATTCAAATAGCACTGCTGCAAGTCTGTGGGCACTTTGCACTTCCTTCTGGCCTCTCGTGTGGTTTCCAGTGGGCATTCCTGTCACTCATTGTAGAACTCGCCCCCCCCCCCCCTGTCTCTCCAAATCCTAGGGGTTGCTTCCAAGTGCTGCAGGCTTTCTGGTCCCACTTTTCAGGGAGGGGGAACCTGTTTCTCGCAGTAGCAGCAGCGGCGGATGGGATTTGCAGGTGCACCAAGCTGTGGCCACTGGCCTGGCCCTCATCGGAAATGGGGGCTGGATGGACAAGAGGGTGGGTGTTCAATCTGTACCTTCACTGTCACCTCTTTCCCCCTCCCTGGCAAGGATGCCTGCTCTCTGAGGGGGGGGGGGGTCCTGTTGGAGGCAGCGGGGATTGAGGCCTCCCCATTGGCTAGGCCACTGCTTGCCCCTCGCCTGACTGTCAGGGGAGCGGTGTGGCCATTGGCTGGCGTGGGCAGGATTGTCAGGGGAACAGCAGGCAGGTGCTCCAGGCAGCGGCCGCACTTCACCTTGCTGCTTTCGGGTGCTGGCGGGACACTCCTGCGAAAGTTCATAGGGAGCTGTGGAGCAGCGCCCCATTTACATCAACGCATGATCAACGACTCTGCCTCGGGGCTTAGGATTGAGCTGCCCATTTACTGAACGTCAAATATTAAGGGGGAATTTGTATAAAAAGACTATAATGACAAGTGCTGGAAATGTCAGAATACAGACACAACATTCTATCAGATGTGATGGGCCTGCAAAAAAAGCAAGAAAATATTGGCTAGAGATACATGAAGAAATGCAAATGATATTAAATCTTAACTTTGTGATGGATCTGAAAAATATGCTATTAAATATTTTACCAAGTAATATGACAAAAATGCACAGTAAATGATTCAAGTATATGGTGATGGCGGCAAGAGTAATATTTTCAGCAAAACGGAAGGCAGTGAAATGTCCAGATCTGAAGGAATGTATGAATAAACTAAATAAATATGCAACAATGGACAAATTAATTGTTATATATAACAGACTGACTTCAGAATTTCAAGAAAAATTGAAAGTTTTTTCCCCAGTTATATAGTTGAAAATCAAGAACAAAATTTCATTAAAACAGAGAATGAGAGAAGAGTTAAGTAGTATATCTTATACTACTTTTATAATAAAACATTTTATAACATTTTATAATAAAATGTTATTAAATATGAAGTAGATGAAAAAGATTGAATAAAATTTAAATAGAAGTAAAATGTTAAAAGTAAAATTTAAGTAAGTTCTATATAAGTGTATGATTTTGAATAGTTTATATTTTGTTTGTATGTTTGTAAATTGAAATATATATATATATATATATATATATATATATATATATATATATATATATATATATATAAAGGCCACTATCACTCTTTGGGATCAGTTTGACAACTATGTGCACTATTTGACATGTAGATATCTCAGGGCTTTTTAAATTTTTGCTGATGATTTTAATGCATGCATTGGCACTGCCCCAGAAGTCTTTCATTCTGTATCTCCAGAAATATCAGTGGAGGAAACATGCTGTTATAATCATCCTTATAGATCATCTAATGATAATAAGATCAACCTAACTGGTAAATTAATGGCCATATTTGTAGATAGTAGAAAACTGATTGTTTTAAATGGCCTTAAAGAGAGAGTAGACTACGGGGAGTTTATCTGTTTGAATAATTTTGGGGCAAGTGTTACATATTATTTTCTTATTTGTGCTGACCTTTTAAACATTTTTAAAAAAACATTTGATTTATATACCACCCTTCAGGACAACTTGAAGTGGAGAAGACTATTGCCAGTGATCATATACCCTTAATTCTATTAATAAATTTGCCTAACAATCTGTATATCCAAAATGGTCAATTTATGCCTGTTTGTCAAGATCATAACAAATTGGGACCAGTAAAACAGAGATCTGAAAACTACACTTTGTGTAGAACTGTGATATTCTCAGATAAATGTCAAACCCTTAAGAGAGAAATCACTTTAGGATCTTGAGTGCAAGACAACTGTTACAAGTTAGATTATATTTGTTCTCACGTTCTGCCTGACCATTCTAAACCAATTTGCTGTGATGAGGCCTTGAAATTTACAAAAAATATCTGAGTCAACCTGGAGTATGTGTCTTTAAAAAGTCTGCTATCAGGTACTTATGAAATATAGACATACTAGCTCTTCAACTACCTTACAAGCTTTTCTTTTCTGGAAAAAAGGAATATAGACAAGCTATACGCAAGACTAAAGAAGAAGCTTGTCTTCATAGTTGGCAAAAACTAATCAGAGAGGCTAGAAATAATAGAAATCTGGGAGAATTTTGGAAGTTGGTTAGTTCTGTTTTACAGCCTAGGAGTCCATTTTTATCCCTTATTCCTGGGAGGAACATTTTGTTAATAGTTTTGCTAGCTCTTGCAGTAACTACGATAATCAGAGTAACTGGAATTTAGCTGAACTACTAGAGTGCCCCCTTGTTCGACTATCTGAAATTAGGTTTTTTTAAAAAAATTCTCAAATAATGGGAAGGCCCCTGGTGCAGATCTAATTCCCCCTGAGCTTTTTAAAGGCTGTATCTCTTGGTTGAAGCATATATTGGTAACTGTTTTCACCCAGATATATGTAACTAGAGTCATGCCATTTGTTTGGAGACATGTTATCATAACAGCAGTTTATAAGAGGCGGGAGAGAGTGGACCCATCCAATTATAGCCCTTCAAATAAAGATGATGATGTTTGTACTTGAAGTTTAAGTCAGGGAGAACAGAAATCCCTTGGGGAAGCTCACTATCAATCCACTTTTAGTATCTTCCAGTGAAATTTACTCAGATGTTTCACCAGAGCAAGAACTTCCAACATTGCTTTGAATTTTTTCCTTGGGAAACCTTCTGTAGTAAACTAGGGGAATGCATGGGAACAGACTCAGAAATGTCACGCCCCTTTTGGCCTTCCTTGAAATTCCTCAAAGGTAGCATCTCTATTGAAGGGGAGTGTTGAATGGGAGGACAACCAAATTAATTTTGGGTTTTGTTTCAGATAAAAATCAATGATAATTCTATTCATTCATTATAAAACATTAAAACCTTTTAAAATACTTTTAGAAAAGTAAAAAATGTATACTTACATTTTGATAATACGCAAATATATTTAAACGTTATTAATAAATTGATCTAAGGAGCTGATTAATCAACTTAAAATCTTCAATTGGTGCAAAACACTGCAGCATGACTCCTTTCAGGAGCGAGCAGGAGCATGAACATCACCTCCATCCTACAGTCGCTCCATTGGCTACCTATCAGCTACCGTGCTCAGTTCAAGGTATTGGTTATCACATACAAAGCTCTTCACAGCCTTGGCTCGGCATACCTATGGGACCGCTTCCTTCCCTATGTTCCTCCATGGCAGCTTTGCTCATCTGAACAGGGTCTCCTGCAGGTGCCAGCCTGCACATGGGCGAAATCAACAGCAGCCTGTACACGGGTTTCCTCTGTGGTGGCCCCTACCTTATGGATCGGCCTGCCTGAGGAGGTCAGGAGACCCCCACTCTCCTAGCTTTCCACAAAAGATGTAAAAGCGAATTATTCAAAAAGGCTTTTTTATTGTAGGGAGGGGCTCTCAGATGTTTTGCTAATGAGTTAAGGACCATAGACTTCACCACTATGTTGCCTTACGTACTACCTGCTGTCTTAAATACATGCTCCTGTTCTGCTTCAGCATTTCTTCAACTCTGTACTGGATTCTTACTAATGCTATGTCTTTGTAAAATTGTGTTTATTTACCCTATGGCATTGTTTATGGAAATGTCCTTGAAATTGACTGTACTAATCTCACACTGTGTAGTCCATCTTGAGTCGGCGGACTATAAATGACATAGAGAGAGAGAGAGACAGAGACAGAGAGCTATTTATATTATATAATGTTTTCCAAGTCAACTGCACTAAAAAAACCCTCTAGAAAACAAGGGGATGCCTGAAGAAGGGTGAACGATGGTTTTGAGATCTACACTCAGCGGGCACACATTGCAATGGCCACAAGGGAAGTGGCCCCGTGGTGCATTACTAACGGAACTCCTGTCCTTTAAATCTGGTTTTGTTTTGTTTTTTTGGAGCTAGGTCTACAGTGGGGTCCCACAAGGATTGGTATTGGGTTCAGTGCTATTTAATTTCATAGAATCATAGAATCATAGTTGGAAGGGGCCATACAGACCATCTAGTCCAACCCCCTGCCCAGTGCAGGATCAGCCTAAAGCATCTCTGACAAGTATTTATCCAGCCTCTTCTTGAAAACTGCCAGTGAGGGGGAGCTCACCACCTCCCTAGGCAGCTGATTCCACTTTTGAACTACTCTGACCGTGAAAAAGTTTTTCCTAATATCCAGTCGGTACCTTTGTGCATGTAGTTTTAGCCCATTGTTTCGCGTCCTACCCTCTGCTGCCAACTGGAACAGCTCCCTGCTCTCCTCCAAATGACAGCCTTTCAAATATTTAAAGAGAGCAATCATGTCCCCCCTCAACCTCCTCTTCTCCAGACTAAACTTTCCCAAGGCCCTCAGCCTTTCCTCGTAGGGCTCAGTCTCCAGACCCCTGATCATCCTCGTTGCTCTCCTCTGCACCCTCTCGATTTTGTCCACATCCTTTTTGAAGTGAGGCCTCCAGAACTGCACACAGTACTCCAGGTGTGGCCTGACCAAGGCAGTATAGAGAGGAGCTATGACCTCCTGCGATTTCGATGCTATGGCCCCTTTGATACAACCCAGGATTGAATTAGCCTTTTTTGCCACCGCATCACACTGACTGCTCATATTCAGTTTACAGTCCACTCTTACCCCAAGATCCCTTTCACATATACTACTGCCCAGAAGTGTATCCCCCATCCAGTATTTGTGCTTCTCATTTTTGTGGCCCAGATGTAATACTGTGCACTTGTCTTTGTTGAATTGCATCCTATTCACAGCTGCCCACTTCTCCAGAGTATTCAGGTCTTGTTGAATTTTAACTCTCTCTTCTTGGGTGTTTGCTACCCCTCCCAATTTGGTATCATCAGCAAATTTAATGAGCAGCCCTTCCACTCCTTCATCCAGATCATTGATAAAAATATTGAAAAGTACCGGGCTCAAAACCGAGCCCTGCGGCACCCCACTGGACACCTCCCTCCAATCTGATGAAACGCCGTTGACCACCACTCTTTGAGTGCGGTCCTCCAACCAGTTCCCTATCCACCGAACTATCCTATAGTCTACTCCACAGTCTTCCAGTTTGCCCATCAGAATGTCATGGGGGACCCTATCAAAAGCTTTACTGAAATCCAGATAAATCACGTCAACAGAGTTCCCCCGATCCAGCAAGCTGGTCACTCGATCAAAGAAGGAACTCAGGTTGGTCTGGCAGGATCTATTAGGAACAAAACCATGCTGACTTCCCCGGATCACTGAGCGGTCCTTCAGATGCTTACAGATTGATCCCTTTAAAATCTGTTCTAATATCTTCCCAGCAACAGAAGTCAGACTCACTGGCCTGTAGTTTCCCGGGTCATCCTTCCTCCCTTTCTTAAAGATTGGGATAACATTCGCTCTTCTCCAATCTTGTGGCACATCCCCAGTCCTCCAGGAGGCCTTGAAGATGATGGACAGGGGTTCTGCAAGTTCTCTGGAAAGTTCTTTCAGCAATCTTGGGTGCACCCCATCCGGCCCAGGGGATTTGTATTCATCCAGTGCAGCCAGATGCCTCTCCACTACCTCTCTGTCAATGTCAATTAGCCACTCAGGTGTCCTGCCACATTTTCTACTATCTCTAGATGTGCCTGAGTTCTTCAGGGAGAAAACAGAGGCAAAAAAGTCATTAAGCCTGTCTGCTTTTTCTCTGTCCTGCATCAGAGTTTCTCCATCTACTCCCAACAGTGGTCCAATTGCCTCTTTCACCTTGCGTTTGCTTCTCACATATCTGTAGAAGTTTTTCTTGTTGTAGCGACCCCTCCTGGCCAGACCCAGCTCGTACTGAGCTTTGGCCTCTCTGATGGCTGATCTGCAGTACCTAGTAACCCTCATATACTCCTCTTTAGAGGTCTGTCCTTCTCTCCATTTCTTGAACATTTCCTTTTTCTCCCTTAGCTTGTTCTGGAGCTCTCTGTGCATCCACATCGGTTTCTTGGAGCCCTTACCATGTTTCCGTCTTGCTGGGATAGTGAAGGCTTGAGCTTGCAAAAGCTCATGTTTGAGAATGGCCCACCCTTCACTCGCTCCTTTTCCTTCCAGCACACACCCCCATGGAATGATTCTCATCAAGCCTCTGAGTTCATCAAAGATGGCCCTACGAAAATCTAACCTACGAGTCTGGCTACGAACTTCCTTGGCTCCCCACAGCAACTGGAATTCAAGAAGGACATGGTCACTTCCCCCTAAGGTCCCCACCACCTTCATCTCATCTACCAAATCTTCCCTGTTGGTTAATATCAAGTCTAGTATGGCCGAACCCCTTGTAGCTTCCTCCACCTTTTGAAAAAGGAAGTTATCGGCCAGGCAGGTCAGGAAATTGCGTGATTTATGACGCTTTGCTGAGCCTGTCTCCCAGCTCACATCGGGGAAGTTGAAGTCACCCATAATTACAAGGTTCTGATGTCTGGATACTCTGCCAACTTGTTCAAAGAGGGCAGCATCCATTTCTTCTCGCTGGTCGGGTGGTCTGTAGCAGACTCCAACAACAATGCCCTTTGTCCTTCCTCCCCTTATTTCTACCCATATACTTTCCACCGGGCTGTCCGCCCCATTCTCCATAACTTCTTGACAATCAAGCCCTCTCCTCACATACAACGCCACTCCACCTCCTCTTCTACTCTTCCGGTTTTTCTTGAACAACTCATACACATCCACTAGCACATTCCAGTCCCACCAATCATCCCACCAAGTCTCAGTAATTCCTACTATGTCATAGCCCTCTGTTTGCAATAGAAGCTCAAGCTCTTCTTTCTTATTGCCCATACTTTGGGCATTGGTATATAAACACTTGTAGCCTTGTACCTTTGTTTGACTTTTCCTACCCAGGTGGGTCCCCACTGTGTTCACTTCATCATTGAAGTTGCCATGTCGATCGTCCCCTGCCCCTTGCGGCATCAGTTTAAAGCTCTCCTGATGAAGTTTTCCAGGTTCGTTCCAAACGTTTTCTTCCCTGCCCTTGAGAGGTGAAGCCCATCATGTGCTAGAAGGACTTCTCTAAGAAAACCTATCCCATGGTCCCAGAACCCAAAGCGCTCCTGCCGGCACCACCATCTCAGCCAGCGATTCACCTCAAGTATGGTCCGCTCCCGGCGTGATTCTCTTCCTGTGACTGGAAGGATAGAAGAGAATACCACCTGAGCCCCCAATGTCTTCAACTGCCTTCCAAGGGCTTCGTAATCCTCTTTAATTCTTGCAACAGTATTCGAAGCCGTGTCGTTCGTTCCCACATGAATCAGCACAAACGGGTACTTATCAGCAGGCTTGATGAGTTTTGGCAGCTGGTCGGTAATATCCTGAATTCTGGCTCCCGGCAAGCAACACATCTCTCGGAATAGGGGATCTGGCCCAGAGACATGGCGTTCCATACCCCTGAGCAAGGAGTCCCCGACGACTACCACTTTCCGTTTTTTTCCACTTCCATGAGGCCGCATGTCTTCTGCACTCCCTCTTCCAGATCTTTGCGGTTCTCCTTCCACTGTCACCTCTGTCTCCATCCCTAGCACTTCAAAGCGATTCTTGAGCTCAAGTGGACCAGAGCATCTTCTTAGTTGACGCCTTCGGGTTTGTACTGTAGATCTGAGCGGAGGCTCAGAAGGGAGATCGGCTCTTTCCCCTCCTCCTTGACTTTCCTCTTCTTGGCTCTGCGGAGCCCCCAGGCTGTTGTCAATAAAATCCTCTCCCTCCTTGATCTCCTGAAGGGTGGTGATCCTTTCCTCCAGGCTCTGAACTTTTTCTTCCAAAACTCTGACCAGCTTACACTTCTGGCAAGTGAACTCTGTCTTCTCCTCTGGGAGGAAAACAAACATGGCACACTCCAAGCAGGTGACTGCAAAGGGGGCTTCAGTAGACATGATTGCCTTCCAAATGTATCTAGAGTACTAGCAGAACCAGTATACGAGCAGAGTTTCAGGTCCCCAGGCAAATCCCCAGGCTAAGAGCCACAGGGCAAGAGCCCTTTAGCTCTCGCCCTCCTCTGGCGAGGAGGAGCCTTTTGTTTCAAAAGGTGCCTTCCTGCCTAGCCCAGCAGGGCCCCAGGACACTAGGGGGCAGGGCTTGTAACCACGAGCAACAGCAACCAGCTGCAAACAACAGCAATTCACTCAGCCCCCAACAGCCTCACAACAGCAATTCACTCAGCCCCCAACAGCCTCACAACAGCAATTCACTCAGCCCCCAACAGCCTCACACAGAACTTAACCAGAACCACTCTCTAGCAAGCTACCCAGAACCACTCACCCTCAGCTTCTCACACAGTAGCTAGGAAAGGCAAAAGGCAGAAAGACAACAAACCCTTACCTTCTAGCTTCAGCTCTCCACCATGTGCTCTTGCCTCAGCTCAGGTGCTTCTGCTCTGCCTCTGGCGAGGAGGAGCCTTTTGTTTCAAAAGGTGCCTCCCTGCCTAGCCCAGCAGGGCCCCAGGACACTAGGGGGCGGGGCTTGTAACCACGAGCAACAGCAACCAGCTTCTAGCTTCAGCTCTCCACCATGTGCTCTTGCCTCAACTCAGGTGCTTCTGCCTCAGCTCAGGTGCTTCTGCCCTCAGCTCAGGTGCTTCTGCATAAATTTGTTCATAAATAATCTGGAACTGGGGCTAAACAGTGTAGTGGCCAAGTTTGCAGATGATACCAAACTATTCAGGATGGTGAAGACCAAAGTCGACAGTGAAGATCTCCAGGAGGATCTCCACAAATTGGTGAGTAGGCAATAATGAGGCAAATGAGGATCAGTGTAGACAAGTGTAAGGATATTCACACTGGAACAAAAAATCTCAACTTCAAGTATATGCTAATGGCGCCTGAACTTGCTGAGACTGAGAGGGAAATAGGCCTTGGGGTCACAGTAGGTAGCACAATGAAAGTGCAAGATTCAGGTCCAGCAGCACCTTAGAGATCAACTAGATTTCCAGGTGGGAGCTTTCAACAGTCAAAGCTCATTACAACATGTATTATAGCTAGCTTCCTGACAATGTAATTTGCAATAACCCACCTTCTACCTGGATTTTAAAGACTCCTACCTTTTCCCACTCCATGTGTCTGATGAAGAGAGCTTTGACTCTTGAAAAGTCACAACCTGGAAATCTAGTTGGTCTCTAAGGTACTACTAGACTCAAATCTTGGTCTTCTGCTACAGACCATCACAGCTACCCACCTGAAACTATCTCGATGAAAGCATCAACTCAGTGTGCCGCAGCAGTGAAAAAGACAAAGTCTATGCTGTGCATTATTAGGAAAGAATTATTAGGAAAATAAAATAGCCAAATTATAGCGCCCCTGTATAGATCTATGGTGCAGCCTCATTTGGACTTCTGTATCCAAAATGTCCCAAAGACATGGCAGAGCTGGAAAAAGTACAGAAGAGGGCAAGCAAGATGATTAGAGGGTTGGAGCACTTTTCTAATTGGGAAAGGCTGAAGAATCCAATACTAAATTGGGAAGGGTTGCAAATACAGTAGAAGACAGAAGCAAGGTGATCTTGACTGGCTGGAAAACTGGGCTAACATTTAACAAAATGAATTTCAACAGAGATAAATGTAAAGTTCTGCAGTTAAGCAGGAAAAATCAGTCATAGTTACAGGATGTGGGAGACTTGTCTTAGCAGTAGTACACGTGAAAAGGATCTCGGGATCTTATTAGATCATACACTGAACATGAGTCAGCAATGTGATGTGTTAGCTAAAAAAGCAAATGTGATTTTAGGCTGTATCAACAGGAGTATGGTATCCAGGTCACATGAAGTGATGCTACAGCTTTACTTTGCTGTGGTTATACCTCATTTGGAGTACTGTGTACAGTTTTGGGTGCCACAATATAAGAAGGATGTTGACAAGCTGGAATGTGTCCAAAGGAGGGCAACAAAGATAGTGATGATGATGGGTCTGGAGACCATGCCCCATGAAGAAAGCTTGAAGGATCTGGGTATGTTTAGCCTGGAGAGGAGACAACTGAGAGGTGATATGATGGCTCTCTTCAAGTATTTTAAGGGCTGTCAAATAGAGGATGGAGCAGAGTTGTTTTCTGTTGCCCCAGAGGATTGAACCAGAACCAACGGGTTGAAATTAAATCAACAGAATTTTCAGCTAAACAGTAGGAAGAAGTTCCTCAGTGGAACAGGATTCCTGGGGAGGTGGTGGGCTCTCCTGTCTTGGAAATATTCAAGGAGAAACTAGATGACTGCATGATAGCTATGATGATTCTCTGACTCTGATGATTCTCTTACACAATGCAGATCGAGAGAGAGAGTGCATGAAGGGATGAGCTGGTGCTAGGCTCTTGTGGCCCTTTCTTGCATGCCCAAGGTAATGTAAATGTCCTCCACGCCAGATTGGTCAGGGATCTTGGAGGGGTTTTTTTGTCTTCCTCTGGGCATAGAGCAGGGGCTACTGGTGGAGGTGAGGGGGGAGATAGCTAATGGATCCAATTGCTCTGTGAATCCACAGAGAATGCTCTGTGAGATCTGATGCCCCCTGGTGGTTTGTTGGATAAGCTGGTGGAGAACTGGTCTGCTTGTCTCTCTGAAGCCATCAATGAAATCTCCCCCCCCCCCCCATTGCACTCTCAGCTCCCATACCAGGTTGGCTTCCTGGTATACCGAGGCAATGCACTGGATGAAGAGGGTGATGAGACAGCGTAAGCAAGGGTGGTAGCAGGGTCGAGATGAAGAGGCAAGAACATCTTATAGGACCTTTATGAAGGCCTATGAAATGGCGGTGAAAGTGGCAAAGAAGGAATTCTACAGGGCTTCCATTGAGTTCGCAAGCTCACGCCTGGCACAATTGTTTAGAATAGTTTGGACCTTGGTCTCCCTGTTGCAGAGAGATGGCCAAATTGCAAATTTGGTGATTAGCTCTGAGGCTTTGGGGAGCTATTTTGTGGGTAAAACCTTGTCTTTCCACCACGACCTGCTGGACACAGTTGATACAGTACAGGAACTGGAGGCCCTTCTGGCCATCTTCTGGGCTGATATTGGATTATTTCAGTCTACTTTCTCAGGACAATGTTGACAGGACCCTGTGAGCAGTGAAGCCCACCATGTGTCCTCTGGACCCCTGCCCATCATGGCTGGTGAAGACTAGTGTTGGTGGGATGTTGACCCCTCTGGAGGCTATTGTTAATTTGTCCTTGAGCTCCTGAGTTTTTCCTGGAGCTTAAAAGGAAGACATGGCAAGGCCTCTTCTAAGAAACCATCTTTGAACTCCACTGACCCAGCCAATTACTGCCCAGTTTTGAACCTCCTGTTTCTGGGTAAGGTGAATGAGCAGGAGGTGGCAGAATAGCTGCAGTTTTTTTCTGAAGGATTCCTCTGTCCTTGATCCATTCCATTCCAGTTTTTGCCCAGGCTACAGGACAGAGAAGGCATTGGTCGTCCTCACAGACTATCTTTGTAGGCACCTGAATCGGGACGGGTCAGTGCTATTGCCATTATTAGGTCTTACGGCAGCGTTCAACATGGTTGATCATGATTTGTTGACCCACCATGTAGCCGATATGGGGATACAAGAGACTGCCTTGCAGTGGCTTGTCTCTTTTCTCCACAGTCAGGAACGGAAGGTGGCACTAAGGGAGAAATGGTCATCGCATCACCCATAGGTGTGGGGCATTCCACAGGGGGCAATACTCTCCCTGAAGTTATTTAACACCTATATGGCTGTTCAATGTCCTCCAGTCTTAGGAAGTGAAATGATGGTTGCTTGGCGAACTAAATGCTGTCATTCTGACAAATGCTATCAAAATGGAGATGTACCTTGACCACACGTTTAAACTGATTGAACAGCAATTCCCTCTCCCAGGAAACTTGGTTTGTAATATTTATAGGACTATAGATAAAGACAACCAGAAAGATGAATTGCTGTATACCAACACTAGATGAATAACAACTAAAACTTCTTGTACAGCGGTCTTGCTGTAGAATTAACAAAGGTTTTGTGTTCTTAGGGCAAACCCACAACTTTACCAGTTCCTTAAAATTGTAAAATATAAGGGAATATCTCTACAATGTAAATTCTAAAAGTACACTGGGGAGTAGGGGTGTGCACTAAGAAAATTTCCATTTCGTTTTTGGTTTATGGAGATTCTGGAATCATTCCATTCAATTACTGGGTTTTTCCAGCAGGGGTGGTGCCAACTCAGATCTGATCAGTTTTGGTTTTTTTTGTTTTCATGACTTTCTAGCTGTTGCTCAGATGTAGGATGGGCATTAGCCGGGCTTGCGCAAATGCGCGCTGTTCTTTTCAAGGGGCATGGGGAAACAAGACTCTGGGGCAACTGTTGTTGCACACAATGGCATGAAACACAGTCCTCCTTCTAAACCATTGATCCACTGATTTTGAGAGTAAGCAAACAACAGGGTTCCCTGAGGAATTCCTGGAGAAGGTGCACGTCAAGGCAAGTGTTGGGCAGCTGCTCATGGACACACTCGCTGTTCTTTTCAAGGAGAGAGGAGTTGGGTAAATGAAGGTGTATTCATGCTTTACCAAAAACTTCAAATTTGTAGGAACTCATTTTTCAAAATGTAACATGGAGAAGATAGGTACTTTGGCTCATTTAGTCCTTTAAGGTCCTTTATTTAGCAAAGATAGAAATGGAAGAGAATGACAGATCCATGAGCAGTGATCAAAGTTTCTTTTTTCTTGTAAGTGATAGATCAGAATACCAGTAAGTCTTTGGCTTCTTTCCTGCTAGTCATCCAGCACAAAATTAAAACTAAAAAATTGTATAATTAGAGCTGGCCTTGTAGCCCCCCCCCACTTTAAATCTGTGCGATTAGGTTTAAGGTGACGGTCAATAAAGCTGTACCATTAAAGGAAGCAAAGGAAAGGATAGCAGAAAGGCTGCATTCAGCTTGATTGGCTGGATCGATGATCAAAATGCATCTAGCCAAGCAGGTGATTCTAATGAAGGGACTGTAAATTCTTGCCATATAGCTATACCTGATACGCAGTTAGGCAATCTAGTTATTTTCCTCAAAAATTTCAACAGAACAGAACCAATGGCCTCAAAAATATCTTCAACCCATACTCTAGAGCCATAAAGAATCATCTGGTTTATTTTTCCCAAAAAGATTCTAATGGCTACCAGTTAATACTTGCCACCTACTATATGAAAGATCAGAGACAAAGCATTTAAATATGGTGGCATCTTTTGAGCAATGAGTCAAAACCGGGCTTTACAAGATAAATCTTGAGAGAATAAATCCCAGATATCTGAATCTGGTCACTTGCTTGTTTTTAATATTTGCTACCCCCCATTCTTTGTTCTTCAGCTGACAGCCTCTAGAAATTAAATTAAATTTTCCCACATTTATTATTAAACTTTCATCTGCACAGTAAAAGCCAAAACCAGCTAGCATAGACTTACAGATGTGCAAGAAAATAGTGCTGCTGTAAAATTGGAAGATCTTGTTGGTTAAGAATGAGTGCATGAAATTTGTATTCTGATATCATTTTAACAATGTTGTTGATATACAAGTTGAAAAGATAGGGAGATAAAAGAGGACCTTGAAATGTACAAAAGTCCATATTGCATCTTATTTTAACTTCCATACCTTGATGTAATCTAATCAGTAGCCACTACAACCACTTCCCAACAATAGCTGCTTTCAGTTTTAGCCATAGCCTAGTTCTAGAAATAATTATTTGCAGAGGAAGTAAACTTCTCTATCAGATGAGATAGGACCTGATAACGATAAATCGCAAAGCAACCTTGACAAAACCTGCCTTTTTCCTCTCTCAAAATATCAGATTCTTCCAACCATTCTTTGAATTTTAAGCTCAGAAAGACTTCATATATTTTCCTGATAATGGATAAGAGAGCAATTGGGTGGTAATTCAGTGGATCCTATATATTCCCTTTGTTCTTGAAAATTGGTACCAATAAAGCTTTCTTCCACATAGATGGAGTATATCCTAAATTATTTATTTCAGAGAATAAAGGGGCCAGCATCTCACTATTTGGGGTTTGATTGTAGTAGATCTATTGGAACTCCATCTATACCTGGAGCCTTTCCACATGAATTAACTATTCTATGGTCTTGGCTGTCACTGATGACAAATACTCGAGCTCACCAATGTCAATCAGATTTACACAATCAACATTTTCAACAGAATATAAGGAGGTGAAAAAAATGAACCATGTAGCCAGATGAATACAAGAAGGAATGGGGAGATACTATTTCCTTCATAGGTGGCAGACAACAATGTTCTCCATTTCTTAATCAAAGCTGCTCTCTTTTTAGTAATTATAATTTTTCCCCAAGCTTCTTTAGCCATCTTAAAATTAATTGAGGTATGTTCTGATCTTCTCAATCTAAATGGTAAGTTCACATTTTCCTCAAATAGGTCCAATATTCAGAATAAAACCAATCATTTCTCCTTTCTTTTAATTGACTAAGGTACCTGATAAATAGATTTATACTGGTCTATGATCTGATATATGATCTCATATTAGGTAAAAGCATCATTTGCTGTAACACATTCTAGTCACAAAGCATCGCCCTTCTGGGAGTAAATTATATATCTAATTTCTCTAGAGACACTGAGAATCTGGCTATATATTATACCATACTGTTGTGTTATATTGTTATGATATATACTATATTGATAGTATGCTTGATAGAATTTATGTAAAAAAATAAGAATGTGCTTAGAGTAAGAGATATTATGATCTAGAGGCGGTAGGAAAATATGAATGAATTAGATTTAAGCAATAAGAAGGGTTAAGGGTTGGAAAGCTGTTGGAAGTCAATAGGGAGGGGGGAGGAAAAGGGTGGGGGATAGAGTAAGGGGAATAATGAGATTATATGTGTCAAACTTGGAAAAAAATTTTTTTTGTTTATTCGCTCACCAATAAAAATTTATTAAATATATATATATATATATATATATAATTTCTCAAGTTGGAGTTTATGCCCATTTCTTTATTTTTATTTCCTGATTAGTTTGTAATATAAGACACAGGCAAAGGAGGCTTAACTGCTTGTAGATCCATCATCAATGTTATAGTAAGAGGAAGATGATCTCTCCCAAAAAAGTTTCCTAATGTAGACTCATAAATCTTTGTTAACGCCTCTTTTAGGACCAGGCGATAGTCAACCATACTGGGACCTTTCTGGATCTATACATTTTATTTGATCAGATTATGGGATAGGACTAAATTTATTAAGTGTTTGCCAGAAAAATTTACCCTGACCTCACCTATTGAAAAGGAAATGGAGAAACCTGGAGGGTTGCCCCCTTGCATGCCAATCTGCCAACAATCGGTGGGAGGTGGCAAGCCCCCTGGAGGCTGCAGCAGCTGATGCTTCTGTGGGTGGTAACCAATCATTCCCTTGAGTGGGAAAGCAAGAAGCAACAGCGTCTAGGAGCAGCTTTCCTGCTTTCTATGTCTATGAAACACTTAACAATTTTTGTTGAGTTGCCACTTGGTTGGTCTCTGCTCCGTGACTGGTGGGTTGTGCTCTGCTTGGTGAGTTACAGAGGCTTAAATTGGAATTAGCAACATTTCTCTGCTTTAGTTTTGCTGGAAAGTCAGGGATGATTCATGTGACTACTCAATGTATGCCTTGGCACCTTATGTGTGTGTTTGTGTGTGTTTTAGCTGATTGCCACATACAGAAAAGACCTTTTCAAACATTAAAAATGACTTGTGCAGTCATTATAATAATATTTGATTTATTTACTGCCCTTTAAGATAACTTAATGCCCACTCAAAGTGGTTTACAAAGTGTGTTGTTATTATCCCCACAACAATCACCCTGTGAGGTGGGTGGGGCTCAGAGAGCTCTGGAAAAGCTGTGACTGACTCACGGGAAGAGCTGTGACCCAAGGTTGCCCAGCTGGCTTCACGGGAAGGAGTGGGGAATCATAATAATGTAACCCTACCAACCACATGTCCCAGGAGTATATGTTGCCCATAATCCCCCTGCTATGTATGGATGATGTCATTCCTACTTCAGTACCTGCAAATGTAACATCTGAAAAAGAGCTCAAGTAATTACTTCATCTACTGTTCTCCTTGAATCTTAATTGCAACTCAGCAACTCCATTAGGAATGTTTGCCAATACAAGCATAGATACCAACATCCCATTGATCCAAATAGACCTGAGTCCCAGAGTGCCTGCAGGACCGCATCTTGCTCTATGAACCCACCCATCCATGCATACCTTCTGCAGATGCCTTTCTCTAGATAGCCTTGCTTTCAGGGTAGCGACTGAGGCTAGGGCCTTCTCCCAGATAATGCCACGTTATTAAAAAAAAAAATTCCTCCTTCATGTTCACTTCGCATTTTGTTTTCCTTTTGCTTTGGTGTCAGGTGAAAACCTTACTGTTTCATGATGCTTTTGCTTGAACGTGTTGCCTCTTGATTGATTGCTGCTGAGTTTGTGTTCTATATCTTTCAGTTGGACCTCAGTTCTTGACTGATTTGCTTTCTTGGCTTTAAAAGTTGATTAGGTGTTAAGCTCAGAGTGCTGTGATATTTTAACTGTTGCTGTTTTGACTTTAGTAGGTTACTAGCAACAAAGTCCATTGTGGGGAAAAAATAGACTCTAGAAAGGGGAGGGCAGGCAGACGGGCATTGCCTCCTCCTTCATGACTGATCCCAGCCAGGTGAAGGGGAGGCGGGCATTGCCACAAGTTCTGCTTCTGATCCTAGGTGGGTGAAGGGAGGGTGGGCATTGCTGCATGCTCTGTGCCTGCTCATGGCCAGGTGAAAGGGAAGCGGACATTGCCATGTGCTCCACTCCTGATCCTGGCTGGGTGAAGTGGGGGCAGGCATCACCAACTGCCCTGCTCGTGATCCTGGCCAAGTGAAGGGGGATGGGCATTGCCACATGCCCTGCTCCTGATCCTGGCTAGGTGAAGGGGGCAGGCATTGCTACCTGCTCCAGGCCAAGTGAAGAGGGGTGGACATTGCCACCTAATCCCAGTCTGATCCCAGCTGGTTGAAGGCAGGGGGTGGGCATTTCCATGTGCCCTACTCCTGATCCTGGCCAGGTGAAGGGGGGCAGGCATTGCTACCTGCTCCATGCCCACTCCCAGCCAAATGAAGGCAGGGGGAGGGCATTGCCACCTGCTCCACACCTGATCCTGGCTGCGTGAAGGTGGGATGGGCATTTCCACCTAATTCGCTCCTGATCCCATCTGGGTGTAGGCAGGGGGTGGGCATTGTCTCCTGCTCTGTGCCTGATTTCATTTGGGTGAAGAGGGCAGGCATTGCTGCCTGCTCCATGCCTGAATCCAGCGGGTTGAAGTGGGAGCAGCCAGTACGCCCTGCTGATCCTGGCTGGGTGAAGGGGAAGCAGGCATTGCCTCCTGCTCAGACCTGATTCCATCCAGGTAAAGGGGGCATTTCCACCTACTCCGCTCCGGATCTCAGCTGAAGAGGGGTTGGACATTGCTTCCTGCTCCGTGCCTGATCCCAGTCGGGTGAAGGTGGGGGTGGCCATTGCCACCTGCTCCGTGCCTGATCTTAGCTGGGTGAGGGGGATGGGCATTGTCTCCTGTTCGGTACCTGATTCTGTCTGGGTAAGGGGGGGGCGAGCATTGCTGCCTGCCCCACATCTGTTCCCAGCTGGCTTAAGGACGGGCCCGCATTGCTACCTGCTCTGCTCCTTATCTCAACTGGGTGATGGCGGGAGGGCAGGCATCTCCACCTTCTCCATAGGGTTGCTGGTCCTCCAGTGGGGATGGGGATACCCCATGCCCAGCCTCCACCCCTCACTCCCCTGGCCAGAGGGGGGGAGGGCAAGAAAAAAGTCTCCCAGGGCATGCTCCCAGATTGCTGCGACATCACAGCATAGGCCCTGGAAGGGCTCTGTCTCCTTGCACCAGGCTGATTCTTAAAGAATCAGCCTGTTCAGGGCCCAAATCGGCCTGGTGCAAAGCACAGGGGCACTCCTGAGACCTGTATGATGACATTACTCCCCGTAGTGATGTCACCACACTGCACCAGGACCATGCAAGGGGACTGAAAAGTTAAGTGCCAGCTTGCCCCCCCCCCCAATCCCGGCAAGCCTACTTCAAAGTGCCTTATGTGGGGATTTCGTGATGGGCTTGTACAGCTCTGTGCTTAATTATAACATTGGAAGGGATAAATGTGGTCAGTCGTCTGGGGGGGGGGGACTAGAAAGAAGTGTGATAACCAAGAAGTTCCTGCAAAAAGCTGTCATGAAGCGGCACTCAAAAGCACTCGCTGTTGAAACATAGTATGGAATGCTCCGTGGAGACGTTTCCGTGAATATCCAGCAGCCCAGACCAGGGTTTCCAGGGAGTCACAAGTAAGGCCAGAATACAGTTATTTTTGTGATTTTTGTGGCTTGGGATTTTTGTTATACACCCCCCCCCCCGGAAGGCAGCAATCCTGTGAATTTGCTGTCAGTCACATTTCCTTCCCAAGGAGATGAAAGGCATTGCTCTCTCATCAGGCCCCTAAGAACCCCCCTGCTCCACGAACAATCCGAGTCCAATTTGTACGTGTTTATTTCCAAGGAAATAGTTAGTACATGTGCTAACAAAGCTCTCTGGAGTGCACGAGCAGGCAGGATAAAACCTTGAGGATAGTCCCTGCTTTATCAGTCTATTGACCAATTAGGAGTATAAATTAAGAGTCCTATAGCTTTCTAATGACTCTGTAAGTAGGAGCCACTTACCACCAGCCCCTGGGGCTGGCTGAGGTTATGAACATCGCAAGGAACTGAGAAAGAGTCTTTGATAAAGATGTGCCATCAGGCACCCCATTATGCATATGACAAGAAGCAGGAAAATAGAGCATCATGCCGCCATCACTACATAATAATGCTTCCTGTTCTATTATAGCCTGGAAGAGATTGCACAAGGCCTAAAGTATTCAAAACTGCTTTAGTACTTCCCTTCTAACAGGACCTATTTTCTTTGTTTTCTATATAAAGAGTATTTGCATTCGTTTCAGAAGAGGTATTCACAATTTGTACGGCTTTGTTTCCCCCTGGACTAAACCTATTTTAGGCTGTAGACTTCAAAAATGGGGCTTACATGATCAAATTTTCCTCCCCCCCCCAATTCCCTCTTTGTGAAATGTGACATGCCAAGGGAAATGGTTTTTATATGGAATTTTATTCATGTGAGAGCAATACAACCTGTGAGCCCAGAACTGTTTCCTGAAGTGGTAGAATCATAGAATCATAGGGCTGGAAGGTACCTCTAGCGTGATCTAGTCCTGCACAATGCAGGAAATTCACAAATACCTCACCCACACACACCCCCAGTGACCTTTGGCTCCACGCCCAGAAGACGGTAAAACACCGTCAGGATCTCTTGCCAAACTGGCCTGGGGAAAATTGCTACCTGACCTCACGGTGGCAATCGGCCTTACCCTGGGCATGTAGGAAGGGGCCACAAGAAGTAAGTACTGATGCAACCCTTCCTGCCCTCCCTCTCATGATCTGCCCAGGTTCACAGAATCAGCCTTACTGTCTGATGGCCATCTAGCCTCTTCTTAAAAAGAAGGAGAGCCCACCACCTCCTGAAGAAGCCTCTTCCACTGAGGGACTGCTCTAATGGTCAAGAAGTTCTTCCTAATGTTTAGCCAAAAACTTTTTTGATTTAATTTCAAGCTGCTGGTTCTGGTCCAACCTTCTGGGGCAGCAGAAAACAACTCTGCACCATCCTCTATATGACAACCCTTCAAGTACTTGAAGATGGTTATCATATCCCCTCTCAGTCATCCCCTCTCCAGGCTAAACATTCCAAGCTACGATGTATTGTCGAAGGCTTTCACAGCCGGAGAACGATGGTTGTTGTGGGTTTTCTGGGCTGTATTGCCATGGTCTTGGCATTGTAGTTCCTCTGGTGCTACACCTCTGAAGATGCCAGCCACAGCTGCTGGCGAAACGTCAGGAACTACAATGCCAAGACCACGGCAATACAGCCCGGAAAACCCACAACAACCATTCCAAGCTACTTCAACCTTTCCTCATAGGACTTGATACAATCAAGACACTGGTTGTCTCATTGAGAAGTCAGCCGATGTTTCAGACATGGAGGGGTCAACACTAATGAAAGTAATGTCTATCCCAAAGAGATAGATGTTTCCAGGCTCAAAGTAAGTAAATAGAATACAATTCTAACCTCTTTGAATATACTTCCAAACAAAATAAACAAAAAAAGCAAAACACACAGAGAGAGCAGAATGTGTGGTACTCATGCTCAGGACTAGGATTGGAAAGTCAAAACAACAGAACCATGTAGCAACATTTTGTTTTAAGATAACTGGGGTTGGCCTGGCAATTGGAGGGACATGGGGGGAGGCAGGAACTTACTGGGGGGGGCACGTGATCACTGTCCCTGCATAATGACATCATTTCCAGTGTGACCCAGAAGTGATGGCATTACGCTGAGGGTAATTCTTCAGCTCTCTGCCAAATGGACAAAATCAACAGCTGCCTGTGCACACGCATTGTCGGTGGTGGCCCCTAATTTATGGAACAGCTTGCCTGAAGAAGTCAGGAAAGCTCCCTCTCGCTTGGCTTTCTGCAAACTATGCAAAACCGAATTATTCAGGAGGCCTTTTTTACTCAGGCAGTAGGGCTGTGCTGTAAGAAATGGCTCAGAAAGATGTCTTGGTAATGGGACGCAGACTGTAGACTATACTAAAGGGCACTATCTGTTGGTGTATATGCGCTCATACTGGCAGTTTAATATATCATGTCAAATTACTTATGTTTTATTTCTGCAGTATTTCCAATCTGTATTCATATCTATGCCTCCCCCAGCCTGCCAGGCCCAGCGGCCAGACATCAACCACCTTCCGGCCTTCGCCGGGAATAAAAAACCTTAGGCCTGGTGGGTGGGCACATAGGGGGTGCTGCTGGAGAGTGGCCAGACCCCCTGCCCCCTATGGGGGTGGCAGCCCACCACCGCCTCCCCCAGCCCGCCAGGCCCAGCGGCTGCAGACATCAACTACCTTCCAGCCTTCGCCAGGAATAAAAAAACCTTAGGCCCGGCAAGCAGGCACACGGGGGGTGCTGTCGGCGAGTGGCCAGACCCCCTGCCCCCTATGGGGGTGGCAGCCCACCACCGCCTCCCCCAGCCCGCCAGGCCCAGCGGCCGCAGACATCAACCACCTTCCGGCCTTCGCCGGGAATAAAAAACCTTAGGCCTGGTGGGTGGGCACATAGGGGGTGCTGCTGGAGAGTGGCCAGACCCCCTGCCCCCTATGGGGGTGGCAGCCCACCACCGCCTCCCCCAGCCCGCCAGGCCCAGCGGCTGCAGACATCAACTACCTTCCAGCCTTCGCCAGGAATAAAAAAAACCTTAGGCCTGGCAAGCAGGCACATGGGGGCTGCTGTCGGTGAGTGGCCAGACCCCCTGCCCCCTATGGGGGTGGCAGCCCACCACCGCCTCCCCCAGCCTGCCAGGCCCGGCGGCCGCACTCATCACCCACCTTCCTTACTTCCATCTGGAAAGTTGCCTGTGGGAGGCCTGGCAGGCAGGCACATGGGTGGTGCTGCTGGCGAGTGGCCAAAGCCCCCGCCCCTTAGAGTCCACCGCTTGTACACAGGCAAAAGACAATTGGTAACTCCCATTGTGTCGAATGGGAGTTTCCCGGGGGCGTTAGATTTGGGAATCCGCATTGCAAACTTGACCAAACTTGGGTGATAGCTGGAGGGGAGCCTGCTGAACACTCCTTATGAATATGGGGTCTCTAAGTCTAACAGGGGCCGCTCTGGTGCCAACGAACAACTAACATGTTCGTTAATGGGACATGTTCATTTCTGTTTGTCTGTGTTTGTCGGTGGCAATGAACAGCATGTTCGTGTTTTTTTTCCCGTTCGTGCCCATGTCTACTTTAAAGCCCCTGAAAGGGCAAAGATGTACCACACAAGTGAAATATTTATGCAACTGGATGCTAGGGACATGCTTTCATCTGCAAATGAATAAAGCAGGAAAAGCAATGAATAAGCTACTGGCATTTGTTCTTTCTTTCCCTTGCCTTCCTAGAAAATTCCCCCTTCTCTTCTTCGAGGATCCTGAGTACTTCGAAAAAATAAGATCAGCATCTGGACCAAGTATCCTCAAACTATTCATTCACATATTCGTGGAGCCTCTCTGAAGATTGTTTCAGTGTTTTAGTTTGATGTTCAGGTCAAATACCACATTGAGCAGCTTCATCCCTGAGCAGCAGCCACTTCCACAGGCTTCCCTGTATGTGCAGCTTTGCATGGTGTAGGATCATGAGCACTTGCAGCTTATCCGATCTGCTCTTCATCCCAGCTCATGATGAGAGTCGTCAGTGTGCCTCGGGCCTAACGAGTCTTCCCCTACAAAATGAGGCAACGTGAGAATGTGGATATGCACATTTCTCCCCATCTCAATAGTTTATCTGCCTTGCCTATATTTTTAAAGAATTTGTATTATGTATAATGTCTATTTCATGTAAATTACAAGTCACTACAAGTCAAACAAGATTGCATATTTCACATTCGATGAGACCAGTAGACGATAAATAAAAAATCAGTGAAAGAAGCAAACTATAAAAAAAAATGTGTAATAGGCATAGTTACTGAACAATTAACTTTATCCCTGAATCATTTTCCTTGACCCCCCCCGGCTGAAACTCCTCATCGGAAGCCCCAAGAGTGCACTGCTGATGCACACCTGCAACTCTGACAAGCAAGACCAACAAGAAAAGCTTGAGCCAGCATATTTGTCCAGAGCCAGCACCACGGTGCAGCCCGGACAAGGCCAACGCCAGCCACTCCCCAACCTGCCCTGGAGTTCCTGGCAGCACTCACTGGATGCCAAGGCAGCGCAACGTCAGGGATGGCGCCAACCACCATGCTGTCGCTGGGAGGAGCAGCAGCACAGAGGAGCCCAGCAGCAACCGCGGAGTCGCTCTAAAGGTAACCAGCAGCCCGAGAAGCCAAGCCGCCTCTTGGAGAAGCAGCAGCACAGAGGAGCCCAGCTTCAGCAAAGGGGCTGCTGCCAGAATGGGCGGAGGCCTAAGGAGTTGCCATCACTGGCGGGAAGCAGCCATGGTGTTCTGCTCCCCCCGGAAGCGCCAGAGACATGTCCAAGCCTGCCTCACCTAGCTGAGGCACCATCATTCAGCACTTCAGCAGGAGCCCCCAACAGCCAGGGGGTGGGGCCTCCTCCCATTGCCTTCTGGGAAGCTACGGCAGCTTCCGACCCCATCCATACCGCATCCAGCAGACATGGGTGCCCTGACAAGGAGAAGGGGCTTAGCCGGTGGGAGCCATCAGAGAGGAATGGGGCGGGCCTGGGGCGAGGCCATGTGGCATTCCCCGACTCAAGTGTTTGGCCTCACCCTCGGGGTGGGGACCTGAGCGTGGGGCAGGGAATTACCGGGGGGGGCAGGATAAGAAGATGGCTCAGAACCCTACTGGGAAACAGAGGGGAGGATTGACCCTGCCTACCAAGGGCAGTATCCAGGACTTGGGAGGGGGCTTTCCGAGGGTGAGGCAACCCTGGCCCTTCCCTTGTCCACCACTGGTGGGCAACAGGAGGTGCTCTTGTCAGGAGAGGGGAAGATCAAGAGACAACAGACAGCAGGGGGAAGAAAGAAGTGCGAGCAGTTCAGGGCCAAAGGGCCATGGGGCTGCGGCGGGTGTGTGTGTGTGTGGGAGAGAATCTCTGCAAAATGGGGAGAGGCCAAACCCAGAATTTCTAGACTCCCTAGCCTCCTCTTGCCCATAGACAAGCCTTTGCACCATTCCTTTTCTAAAAAGCTAAATCGATGCTTCAATTGCTTTATACACAAACATGCTAGACTAACAGAAGCTGTTTTCAAAGTATGGACCCTTCAAGGTTGCACAGAGGGGGGTGGACAAGCTGTGCTCTTTAAAAATCCTGCAGAGCAGCTTGCAAAGTGCCTGAAACCATTGCCTCAAACTTCTGCTCTCTCTGAAGCACTTTTGGAGGGATAATGGGAGGGGGAGGGCCCGACAAACTGAAATGCTTGTCCAAAGGTTTATTTTAGAAGGATGAATAATGACTGCGGAGGGAACGGGGAAGGAAGTGATAAGCTGCTGGCAATACTGGGAGACCAGGGCAGCTTCCCAGCTCTCCTGGGCATGCAGTGCAGCCCTGAATCACTGAACATGCTGCCAAGATGGAGGGACATATCCTGGCAGCAGGACGAGGTCTGCAAGATGCTGTGCATTATTCTGGAGGGTGAGTATGCAGAGTGCCTGAAAGGCAAGTACCCGTCTAGAGAACATCTCCGTTTACAGGGAGGCGTCCAGAAAACTGACAGGTGGCGGCTTCCCCAGGGCCCTAATCACTGCTGGGGGGAGTTCAAAGGACTCAAGAACAAATTCTTTGATGCCAAGGAAGCCCTGCCAGGGCATCGTCCCAAGGGAGACTGGCAGGCCTGTCCACTTTCAGCCACTGCCAATGCTTCAACTTTGGGAGGAGGCTGGAAGGCCGAGATGGGAAGATCAGTGCCATGAAGGCAATTCAAAAATGCACAAGGTTTACCTAACACGTCATGGGTGATTGTTCAACCTGCCCTCCCTCCTGCCAACCATGCGGGCCGCCCTGAACTGCCAGGAGTTTTGACTTCCCTGGCTTGTGGTGGTTCTCTCCCCTCCTTCACATTGATTATCCCCCCCCCCCCCACACACACACAGCCAGGCATGCTTTCCTCACTGGAGGCTTGAGGTGCTTCCCCCCACCCCCTGCTTCTTGCACGTAGTGCTTTTCATGCCAGGGACACATACTGCCAAGTGCAATGACTTTAGTGGATCCAAAATTGGGGATATGACCAGGATCGCCATGACAATCACAGAGGAAACAAGAAACACCTCCCCCCTCGCAGTTCATCTGTCATGGCTCCTCAGCATGAACGTTGCCAAGACTTCTCTTCCCTGGCACCAGGGGTGCTCTCCATGCAGGACCCTGCAGTGCCAGGAGGTGGGCATGACCTGCCAGGGGTTGACCGTTTCCCTTGCTCCAGGGGCCCAGGGGCCCAGCAGTGACATTCTTCCCCATTCCAGCCATGCCAGGCATACTCTGATTACAAGACTTCACACCTTTCAGCGGCAAAACACTGGTGCCTCCCCCCCCCCCAAGATGTCCATAATTGCTTTTCCCCTACAGCAGCTGCTGCATGGCGGATGACCCCAGAGCCTTCCCCAGCAAGGCTGCAGGAGGAGGCAGAAGAAGATTGGGCCAGAGCCTCTTAGGGGGGATCCAGTGGAGGAGATGGAGGCACCTGTCCCCCTGAAGGGTGACCGTTGAAGGTCAGTGGTGTGGAAGACAGCCCAGAATGTCTTTCTGCACTTCCAATGAACTAAGAAACCAGAATGTTATGATATCTTTCCCCACCTCATTGGCTGCTGCCCAACAGATGAAGTGCCTTCCCAAGCAGCGAGAGGAGAAGGAAGAGGGCATTCTAGTCTCAGGCAGGGGGGCGGGGGGGGGGGGAGAAGGAGGCCAACATTGCCTTGGAAGACAGCCCTGCTCAAGTGGCAGGTAAGAGTTCCTGCTGTTTCAGGGAGGGGGGCAGGCATCCATCCACAGCTGCTGCACACTCACAGCATCAGGCAGCACGAACTCTTGCACCGCTTCACTGTTACTTGTTCCCTGTGCAGGGCCCTCAGGACTGTGCAGTCCTCCACTGGAGCATCCCCAGGGGGGCCCAGAACACCCCAGGGAGAAGAACTCCAGGAGAGCCTGAATGCTTTCCGGGAATCTTGCAAGATAACATGAGTGAAGATTCTTTCTTTTATCTCCTTGCAAACATCATTTTGGGGGCATCTAACACATTGCATTTCCCTTCCACTCCCCAACAGTGCATGCTGTCATGGAAAGACAGGATGCCTTTGAAAGAGGCTGAAGAGGTAAGAAAAGTGCCTGGGAGAGGTGGAAAAAAACCAGGCGGGAACGAGAACAGCTGATGTGTTGTTAGCCGGGGTTGTTGTTGTAAATAGTTCTAATGGGTCAAAAATGTGTTCATGCTTGATTATTATGTGTTAAAAGCTGTAAATAGCTCTTGTAAATGATGTCGGGGGAGGGAGAATATGTGAGCAAGGGATGGTTGAGGGTGTCCTTCATCACGAGGTGAAGCTTGTGGGTTGTACAGTAAATGCGCTTGAGGCCCATTCGCACCACCGCTGCCCTCATGTTTGTGCTGCCGTCAGTCACCATGTATCCCACTGTCACTCTGTCCTCACCCACCTCACCCGTCATCCCCCAGAGAGTGGAGGTCACCGACATGTATGACTCCTTCTCAGTGAGAGGCTGCTGCTGGGATGTGATGCCCTGTTGCAACCTTCTCACAAGTGCACACACTCCTGCAATGAGATCTGCACGTCCTGTGTCTGAGTCCATAAAGGAGGCCACAGCTTTCTGAAGCGTATGCACCAGAGGAATGATCAGGCCCAGAGTCACTGTGGCTGTTAAGTCCTTGAAGAGCCTCAGGATCTCTGCTTTCTGGGAGATGGTGAGCCAATCCCCTGGGCTGAATTCACCCTCACTCCTCCAAGTGTCACTCTTCAAGAGCCACCATGTGAGGGCAGCCTCCTGCTTCACCAAATGCTCAAGCTTGGCATGGGTGGAGTTCCAGCGGGTGACAACATTGGAGATCAAGTGATGCTCTAGCACCCCTGTGCAGCCTGTTTCTGGTGCAGTTGGTGAGTTGCTTTCACACTGTATGAAAAGTGACTCGTGCCTCTCTGGCATTTCCTGAGGACCACTGGAACTCATGAGTTGCGTGATCCTCTGCAGGGTCATTGGAATCCCAGACCAAACATGTCCTTTACCAGAAGGTGAAGTTTGTGGGCCACACAGTGAATGCGCTAGAGGCCCACTTTTGCCGCAACTGCCTTCATGTTTACACTGCCATCAGCCACCATGTGTCTCATAGTGACTCTGCCCTCAGCAACCCAGTCCAGTAATTCCCACTTGATGGTGACAGTGATGTTCTCTACTATGTGCAGTATGTCAAGAACCTTGGCATAGCCTTGCCATAGCCAACCTAGTGGTCTCTCGTCTTGTTCTGCCTGACACTAGTCGTCGCATCCTGAAAGTCATTGGATTGCCCCCATGGCACAATAAACGAAAGAAACACATGCAATTGAGTGCAGGTCCAGAAGTCCAATGTGCAATGCGTAGTTCTCCCAGCAGCATAAGACAACTGTGCCTTCATGTGCTCCTCGGTAGTCCTCTAAAGGGAGGGTAGCATGGTCCTGCTCAGCGTGGTGCATGCATGGGGAGTGTACTAAGGACAGGTGAGCAAGAGCAGCCCTTGGAAGCTGAAATCCTCTACTGTAGAAAAATGCTGTCTACAGTAATCATCTCCATGATCTGATGAGTGAATAAGCCTAGATGTCCTCCAGACCCCCTCTCTTGGCACACTAGTGCCCTACACAGCAAACATCTCCGGCAGAGATGCTTGGTGTCACTTCCCTACAGGAAAATCTGGGGGGAAGGGTGACAGAAGTGGCCACGGGATGACCTCCCTGATGGCTCGCTGGCAGCTATGTGGTGCCAGTCTCTCTCTTCCACCCAAGGAGCACCTTCTGGTGGTGCTTCCTCATGTGGTTCCTGAGGCTGCATGTTGAGAGATGATTCACTTGACTTATCCGGGTCCTATAGTGCTGGCATACTGAGGGGCCCCCTGTCTTCTGAAAATGGTCCTAGACTTTGGATGACAAGGGGAGCTTGTGCTGTGGTGCATCCTGTGAGGTACTTGGGCCAGATACACCATGTCTAGGCGGCCAGAAGAAGATGACTGAGGGTGAAGGGGTAGAAATGTGGAGAGGGTCACCACTTCCACAGTCTCTTCCTCTTCCTTTACCATTCTCTCCTGTCTCACCCGGAAAGACCTGCTGCTGACCTCAGAGGAAACTGGGGAAGGCTCATCAATGGTGGGCCCCTCCGCCAGTTCCTCCAACATCCCCTTCAGTGCCTTCATGAGGGAAGAAAAACCCACATACCCCAAGCCCACCCCAAAAGACACCTCATACTGCTCCTCTTGCTACTGGGTCTCTATAGCTGGAGGAGGGGAGCCTCAGCAACAGGCCCTTGCCCAGTTCAGTTCCTGCCTCAGGCACCTGTGATGGAGGTGGTGCTACTACAGCTGCTTCAGGAAAGAGGGCCTTGTGTACCCTCTTGCTGTCCCCAGAAGCCAGGCTAGTTGTGAACGGCAGCTGCTTTTGGGAGGGCCTCATCCACACAGGTGGGAGAGTGCAAGCCTGCGTATTTAACTCCTTGAGGGGCAGTTTTAAAAAGGCACTCTCCTTCTAGAGGATCCCATTGGCCAGCGATGGAGAGCTCCTGGAAGGCCACTCACTCCCCTCCCTTCCTCCTCCCTCCTCCCTCTGCCTCACACACTGCCTGTGTTTCACACACCCCACCCTTCCCCACTCCCATCTGGAAAAAAAGGCAGGAAACAGTGTTTCTTAGCTGTTCCTCAGCCGTGATTACCGAAGTTTACCGAATTAACTTAAATTAATTCAGTAAACTTAAGTTCAGGAATACCAAATCTGATTCGGTATTCCATTTTAAGTTTGGTAATATTAAATTTTACTGAATCAGGTACAATTCAATATTTTTAAAGGAATACTGAACCTGAATTGCACATCTCCAACTCACAACCACCTATAATCCAGTCACCATACAACCTCTTTTTGTGATTGTGTTTGTGGTTATCATCCTCCAGAAACTCCTTATGGCAGCTCTCGGCTTGCTCACCCTCACTTGTGCAATGGGCCAGAATATGCTTCCCAACATTACAGATCACGGCAACTCACTCTCTATGCCTTTGAGCATTGACCAAATAGATGGCAGAGACAACTCTGCCAGTGATCTTGCAGCATCAGTGCCAGAACCTACAGCATAAGTAGGGAGAACAAGAGGAGGGAGGGAGAAAATTCAGAATATTTGTTGATGGTAGTTTGTGTTGGAAGAAGAGGATTTAATGCTGTCCCTTTCCTCAGTTTTCGGAGGGGGACAAACCAAAGAGTTAGAAAGATAGAGAGTTCAGAGCGCTCTGTTTTCTGCTCTGACTGTCCTTTGATATGTGGATTGGTATTCTCAAGATTTCCTCCTTCTGACTTCCTCTCTCTCACTTCTTCTCTTCCTGGCATTGTTCCAGGCAACACCTCTCTCCTCCCTCCATCTTGGCAGCATGGATGCAGGCCTTGCCCTAGCATCCCTGTTCATCCTTAGACTAGATAGGTAGTTAGGATCTGTCTTTCCTCCTTTCCTATCAGAGTATGGAGTTGCTGCAATAAAGAACTTTCATTTCTTTTCTAAATATAAAGCAAGTGTATGATTTATTATTTTTATTCCTGCACGCACACCAGCCAGCAGAACCAACTCACAACCACCTATAATTATGCTTCCTATGCCAAACAACAGACTCTGCTAATGGCCCAAACAAGGAATCATTTCGTTAGGTTTCTGGGGCCTACATAATGATTTATTTATCAGTTTGGATATGGGAGAGAAGTAACAACCCCCACAACACCTCGAAACAGATCTGAGATCTCACGATCTGGATACACTCTGATGTATCCACAGAGTGCAAATAATGGGTTATCCATCTACAATGGACACAAACATGTTATGCGTGGCTCTTCACATTCCTCAACATATTTTTTCCTCATTGGGGTAGCTCTGAGGGTCATAGAAAATCTTAAAAGCATACTTTGAAGTTTATGGTGAGGTTTATAGGTTGGAGTTGATTCCTGGAGCTCCTGAGCCTCTAACAAAGTGGCCCGAGGTCTACCAGGTGCCTGAGATCCTTCCCCTAAAATGAAGACCGATTGAGTGATTATTGCAGATGGAGTCCCTCATCCATACAGACAGTGCAGACCCCGTGTTTTCAGAGTTCCGCCCCACATGTGTGCCAGTTCCTGAGCAATAGCAAGCAAATAGTCATGAAAACTAACGAAGACAATTTATCAGTAAGCATCAAGCATAATATATTTAGTATCTCATTTATGTCAGACTATGGAATCCCTGTTATCTAGAGTTCGTCTCCCCCTTCTGCAAGAAGCACAATTTCTTGATTTCAAAAGGTTTATTGAAAGACTAGGCTCTGACACAAGTATCCATATTCCAAGGCCTAGAAAGGATCTTGGCTGAACATAGGCATTGTTGAGAATGAGAAAGAAAACGAAACTTGTGATATATCAAACCCTTCACTCCCAGCCTCCCCCCCCCCCATCCTCCAGGGCGATGGGAACTTGGCTGTGGGAAGGCTCGGCCCATCAAGGTCTCTGGCTGTAGAAACAGATAAGAGGTATTCTTTCCCATGGAAAACGCAGTCAAAACAACATCTGGACCTGGAGGGAGAGAAAGGCTAGCAACTACAGATTAAACATGGCATAACTCTGACCAAGGAACCACACAACATATTAGATCCTGACAATTTACTCATACTTCATACACTCCTTTATAAGTTTCTTCTTACAGTTAGACACGCATAATTAACACCCAAGGCTGTAAAAAGTGCCAGTGAAAATTGCATATAACAATACAAAATTCTTATGGACAATATCCAGTGCCAATATCATATTATTATTGCAATGATCCTCTAAAGTGCTACGTGCAGAAGCAACAAGAACTCAGTAAGTACTTATTTACACAAATAAATTGGCACCATACATAGATATATCAAGTCCATGCAGTCCAAAGGAGTCCGCTCTCAAAACCATCTCAAGGGTGCTTGGAAGGAATATGACGAATTCAGACAAGGCAGAGCCATCTAACTGGTGGACCGGTTCTTATTCAGTCCTGGTTCAGGTCTTTGTCAAAGATGGCAAGGGCAAAATAGGGGAACTGACGTGCTTCCAACTCATTTCCTACAAATTTTCAAGAAGACAAATATAATATGTACAATAACAAACACTTACGAGAGCTGACTTCAATACAAAAGGCTACTTACATACTGCTTTGACATAACGACCTCAAGCGTCAATCCCGATCCTTCAAAGGTTGCGTGTAATGTGAAAACAAGAAACCCCCATTTTATAAGAATCACTTTCAGCTGTCCACCAAGGGACGCAATTTAAAGATAAATACTGGCCAAATGTCCGCTCCATTAGAGGAAGCAAGAGTACCTATTATTGTTATTCATTCCCACAGGGGCTAACTTCTTTAATTTGTAGATCCAGAACGTTTCCTTTCTATGGATGTCCGTTCTAATGGCCTCTGAATTCTTTGCTTTAGTGGTATACAAAACAGTATATTTGAAGTCGTTCTCATTGTGCCCCACATCTAAGAAATGGCTCACCAAGGGGGCCTCTAAGACTTCATTTCAAATGCGAGATTGATGTTCCAGCACACGTTGTTTCACCTGTCATGTGGTGCAGCCCACATACAGCAGTGCACACGTACATCTAATTAGGTGGACAACACTTTGTGTGTTACAATTAGTAAAGACACAAGAGATTTTCATATTTAACAATCGGAGTTCTTGTCCATTCATTACCAATGAACAGGCTTTACATGTGCCACAACTATGATGACCATCTGGTAAGCTACTCTGTATCATTTTAGGAGCAGAAACAAATTCAGATTTAATTAAGTGGTCCCTAATATTCCTAGTCCATCGAAACTCTATAGTGGGGGGTTCTCGGCAGCCCGGGAGGTCTTCCACTAAGCTCCAGTATTTAAGTATGGTTCTTTTAATTGCAAACATGTGCGGAGTGTAATCCAGTACACATTTTATTCCCATCCCACCCTTCTTGTTCCGAGCTCCTGAGCAAGGCAGCTGCCTTTGAGTAGAAGGAAGGAAACCCCCCCCCTCCCTTAGGCTTCCATTCTCAGATTGGAGAATCTCATTAAGTGGAGAATATCTGGAATTCTCCAAACGGAGAGTGCAGACCCCCAGTTTTCAGAGCCCCTCCCCCACAGTGTGCCAGTTTCTGAGCAAGGCAGACTCCCCCCTTCAGTTCTCACACAGAGTGTAACACATGCACCACATAGTGGGAGAGAAACTAAAAGGATTCAGTAGTGCTTGACATGAAGACCTCGGCCTAAGGCCCTGGACAACCACTGCCAGACTGAGTCGACAAATCTGACTACAATGGTCCAGTGGCCTGACACCACGCAAGGCACCTTCATGATTCCAGTCCCCTCTTAGTTGGACACATGGACAGCAAGCCCACTCCAGCCTACCTGGAGAGCCACGGAACAAAAATCAGGCTCTGCTTCAGCCTGTGGCTGTGGGTGGGCAGAGAGGGACAGAGTTCTTAGTGGAAATGAATGCAAAGGATAATCAATGAAACAAAACATTTTTTTAAAAGTGAAATTAAAGTAAACAAACTCTAGAGATTTGGGGTAGTGCCTGGGGAACACTGAGGAGAGAAGGGAGCTCAGCGGGGGATATGCCATAGAGTCTTCCCTCCAATCCTGCCATTTTCTCCAGAGGAACTGATCCAAATAGTCTGGAGATCAGTGGTAATTTCAGGAGAACTTTGGATCCTATCTGAAGGTTGGCAACCATATATAATTAAATGGTCCTCAAGGCAGTTTATAAAATATTCACAAAATCATGAAATCAGAGTCCCACACTAACAGGGCTCTCCTCAGCAGAGTTGCCCCGTCTACGTCTCTTGGGGTCAATGGCTTTAGAAAAGTTCCCCTCTGCCTAGGGCAGCACTGCGGAAAGTTGATCAAGGGGACGACTGCCAGCAGTAGAATCCCAGCACTAAGTTACTGACTCAAATACTCTCCCCAAAAGACAGTTCTGTTTAACAGGGAGTCTTGTGGCACCTCAAAGACTAGTACATTTATTGTGGTGGAAGCTTTTGTGAGCCAGGAGTCGGACCCACTTCATCTGATGCTTGAAGGAAGGGGTAGTTCACAGCACTCAGTTCTGCCACGCAGCAGAGCACAGAAACAGGTCGCTTGACTTCATCTTTTCTATTGCTCAGGAATAGATTTGTGTCAGTGCATACCCACGTAGTGTTGCCATGGCGCCCAAACTGTGTTTCTAGTGAATACCTCATCTTAGACATTTACAGCTGAGTACCATTCTTCTGCCCATCCAGAGGTCGACAGAAGCCACCTCAGATGAGCTTTTCCAGAGTGTGTTCTGTGCTTTTACCATTGCCGTCATTTTATTCCTGCAGCATTGCAACACGTTCTCTTTCTTTCTCACCCGAGAGTTCTATTTGTAGCCCTCTCTCTTTTATACTGGGACACATTTGCTCTTTTTCTCCTTTTCTTCTACTACATCTATGGTTATCATATTATTCCTCAACGCTGGAGGAGCACAATAGCTTCTTCTTCTTCTTTTTTTAAATAGATTTTATTGGATGAGGTGATATAAAATAGTTGGTTAATACATACATCTTATCCAAATTAAACCTTTCTAAGGGAAGTGTCACCTCACTGCTGCTATTTGAATCAACCATCAGAAGGTATTTATGGAAACAGTGAAGGCCTGGCTTAAAGCCGTACAGGAAGTACGGTTCCTATACAGCTGGGGGAGAAGGAACAATATTCCTAGCAGGTTTCTATCTAATGAGGCAGATCGTTTAAGTCAAATGGACCTTGACAGAACAAAACTGAAACTGCTCCTGTAGTTTGGGGTTCATTTTGAAGTCCCCACCCCCAAACGAGCCATCAGTTCTGAACAGTCCCAGCTGTACTGATAACACTTCAAAGTGTAGCCGAGATACAGTGAAGGAAAACAACAACTACGCTACTACCCATCCCCTCCGCTAGATATCCATTCACAGGTATGGCCGGCAGGCTGGCTTGCCTGTCTGGCAATAGCACACTTTATAAACCGCTCTGAGTGGGCATTGAGTTGTCCTGAAGGGGGGTATATAAATTGAATGAATAAATCGAACGTTTATTATTATTATTATTAATATTATATTTTCCATTTTTCTCTACAACACCTATCATATTTTAACAAACATTACACTTTTAGTTTTAATATCTGCAAAATTTACCTTTTCAATACTGCCCCCTTCTATTTATTTTGTCCCAAATTTATCTTCTTAAAAATCAAAAGCATAAATCATCAGTTCATTTTTCCTCGTCTCATGCAGAAGGTCAATAAGGGAATTCCAGTTGAGCATAAAAGTCGAGACGGTTTTATCTCTGATCAGGGCTGTAAGTTTAGCCGTCTCTGCTAACTTCGACATTTGTACAATCCAGTCCTCGGTTGAAGGCAATGCTGCACTTTCCCATTCTTACACATGTAAAATAGAAGATGCCTTTGAGCACAGAAACAGGGCTAGCCCAGCCCCATGACTACACATGCCACAAAAGGAGTCTAGAGGCCTAGAACAGAACAACCCCGGAAAGGAGCATGAAACAACACCATAACACAGTTCTTTGGCCTCACGTAGACTAGAAGAGCGGTCAGACTTATGTCACTATATACAATGTATTAGGGCCAAGGTGCAGAGAGCATTTGGGAACGGCAGGAACGTCTAACTTAATAGTAGTTGGCAATATTACTCAAGAATAGACATGGGCTGGGAAAAAACCATGAGCCATCTGGCCGTGGTCAGTTGCGTTTCACAGACCACAAACTTTTCATGGACCCGCCCCGGTTCGTGGACCGGTTCATTGGTCCATGGTACAGTACATCCAGGGGGCTCTAAGACAGCCCCCTTCACACTCAGAGATGCCATACTCACAGGGATTCTTCAGAAGGCTCTCCTCCAGCCACCCCCCCCCCTAAGTTTGGTGAAGATTGGATTTTGGATGTCTGAGTTATAGACACCCAGAGCAGCTGCCCCCAGGAAAGTTCCATTAGCTATAACAGGATCTGCAAATGCCAACTGGCTTGCGTTCCTTCCACTGAGACACATTGCAGCGCCCAAAAACTGCAATGAAAACATGGAATGGAGTTAGAGAATCTTCCTCTGAGAATAGAAAGTGCTCTGCAGAGGTGATGTTCTCTGTTATTTCTGCACAGGCTCAGAGGCACCGCTCTGCTCTGGGCCTGGGGTTGCCAGCCTCCAGGGGGTGGCTGGAGATCTCCCTGTGCTCTGCTATTTCTGCACAGGCTCAGAGGCACCGCTCTGCTCTGGGCCTGGGGTTGCCAGCCTCCAGGGGGTGGCTAGAGATCTCCCTGTGCTCTGCTATTTCTGCACAAGCTCAGAGGCACCGCTCTGCTCTGGGCCTGGGGTTGCCAGCCTCCAGGGGGTGGCTAGAGATCTCCCTGTGCTCTGCTATTTCTGCACAAGCTCAGAGGCACCGCTCTGCTCTGGGCCTGGGGTTGCCAGCCTCCAGGGGGTGGCTGCAGATCTCCCTGTGCTCTGCTATTTCTGCACAAGCTCAGAGGCACTGCTCTGCTCTGGGTCTGGGGTTGCCAGCCTCCAGGGGCTGAGATAGACTCTTCATGCTTTCTGGGCTAAACAAATATACAGTTTGATTTCTCCATCCCTTCCCTGTGTGTTGCTGATGTGTAATTGCTATACTGATATAGTATTTTTGCATTGTAATTGTAAGAAGGTGTGTTGTACTTTAATGGGCTCGTTGTGATGTATGTAATAGGATCAATTGACTTGTTGGAGCCTGTGTATTTAAGAACGCCCTTTCCTGTATGTTTCATGTCCATGTCATCTGATATATGTTCGTTATGGATTGATAAGAAAGAACACTGATGGCAGTCACTGTAGAGCAATTAGTAAAATGGTGATTTGTGAGTATATGTTCTATATATGTATCAAATAATGATGGTTGTTATAAGGAATGTATAGATTTATTATATTTACTATATATTTATACAGATGTATTTTCATTACAGTCCAGCTTTAATTGTGCCCAGAAGAAGTGTTATATACACGAAACGGGAATTGTCTAATATGCCTGCATAATCCCGTCGGCACATCTTTGGAGATTATTGCAACTTGGATTGGACTGGAGTCACCTCTTCTCCTAGCTCTGTGACTTTTAGGAGTGTGCCCATTGTGGCGTTTACTACAGTCTTGTTGGATATAAGTGTTTACCATAACAACTTGGACATAGGAAAAGCATTGTGTATAATTGTATTTACTGAAATTGTATATTTATTAAGGCACTTTTGGCACTTTTGCACTTTGCACTTATTTAAAAAGAATATTATACAATTTAATTGTTGGCTAACGGTTTATTCCCGGACTTGTTATTTCTAGCCTCCAGGGGGTGGCTGGAGATCTCCCTGTGCTCTGCTATTTCTGCACAAGCTCAGAGGCACCGCTCTGCTCTGGGCCTGGGGTTGCCAGCCTCCAGGGGGTGGCTGGAGATCTCCCTGTGCTCTGCTATTTCTGCACAGGCTCAGAGGCACCGCTCTGCTCTGGGCCTGGGGTTGCCAGCCTCCAGGGGGTGGCTGGAGATCTCCCTGTGCTCTGCTATTTCTGCACAAGCCCAGAGGCACCGCTCTGCTCTGGGCCTGGGGTTGCCAGCCTCCAGGGGGTGGCTGGAGATCTCCCTGTGCTCTGCTATTTCTGCACAGGCTCAGAGGCACCGCTCTGCTCTGGGCCTGGGGTTGCCAGCCTCCAGGGGGTGGCTGGAGATCTCCCTGTGCTCTGCAATTTCTGCACAAGCTCAGAGGCACCGCTCTACTCTGGGCCTGGGGTTGCCAGCCTCCAGGGGGTGGCTGGAGATCTCCCTGTGCTCTGCTATTTCTGCACAGGCTCAGAGGCACCGCTCTGCTCTGGGCCTGGGGTTGCCAGCCTCCAGGGGGTGGCTGGAGATCTCCCTGTGCTCTGCTATTTCTGCACAAGCTCAGAGGCACCGCTCTGCTCTGGGCCTGGGGTTGCCAGCCTCCAGGGGGTGGCTGGAGATCTCCCTGTGCTCTGCTATTTCTGCACAGGCTCAGAGGCACCGCTCTGCTCTGGGCCTGGAGTTGCCAGCCTCCAGGGGGTGGCTGGAGATCTCCCTGTGCTCTGCTATTTCTGCACAGGCTCAGAGGCACCACTCTGCTCTGGTGCTGGGGTTGCCAGCCTCCAGGAGGTGGCTGGAGATGTCCCTGTGCTCTGCTATTTCTGCACAGGCTCAGAGGCACCGCTCTGCTCTGGGCCTGGGGTTGCCAGCCTCCAGGGGGTGGCTGGAGATCTCCCTGTGCTCTGCTATTTCTGCACAAGCTCAGAGGCGCCGCTCTGCTCTGGGCCTGGGGTTGCCAGCCTCCAGGGGGTGGCTGGAGATCTCCCTGTGCTCTGCTATTTCTGCACAAGCTCAGAGGCGCCGCTCTGCTCTGGGCCTGGGGTTGCCAGCCTCCAGGGGGTGGCTGGAGATCTCCCTGTGCTCTGCTATTTCTGCACAATCTCAGAGGTGCCACTCTGCTCTGGTGCTGGGGTTGCCAGCCTCCAGGGGGTGGCTGGAGATCTCCCTGTGCTCTGCTATTTCTGCACAGGCTCAGAGGCACTGCTCTGCTCTGGGCCTGGGGTTGCCAGCCTCCAGGGGGTGGCTGGAGATCTCCCTGTGCTCTGCTATTTCTGCACAAGCTCAGAGGCACCGCTCTGCTCTGGGCCTGGGGTTGCCAGCCTCCAGGGGGTGGCTGGAGATCTCCCTGTGCTCTGCTATTTCTGCACAAGCTCAGAGGCGCCGCTCTGCTCTGGGCCTGGGGTTGCCAGCCTCCAGGGGGTGGCTGGAGATCTCCCTGTGCTCTGCTATTTCTGCACAAGCTCAGAGGCGCCGCTCTTCTCTGGGCCTGGGGTTGCCAGCCTCCAGGGGGTGGCTGGAGATCTCCCTGTGCTCTGCTATTTATGCACAAGCTCAGAGGCGCCGCTCTGCTCTGGGCCTGGGTTTGCCAGCCTCCAAGGGGTGGCTGGAGATCTCCCTGTGCTCTGCTATTTTTGCACATGCTCAGAGGCACTGCTCTGCTCTGGGCCTGGGGTTGCCAGCCTCCAGGGGGTGGCTGGAGATCTCCCTGTGCTCTGCTATTTCTGCACAATCTCAGAGGCGCCACTCTGCTCTGGGCCTGGGGTTGCCAGCCTCCAGGGGGTGTGGAGAACAAAATGGCTATTCCCTTGCAAAACAGCAAAATGGAGGAGGAAAAAATCCACAGGGAATGCAATACTAATTTACAAAATTACAAAGCTGTATTCAGAGTGCAAAGGCTACAAAATTTCATCATTGTATTCAAATAAATAAATAACAATCTCTTGATGCAGTTTTCAGGCACACACATCAACAATACAATAATCTTTTACATAATCATACAGGGCAATTTACAGTAGACACACACATTTCCCAACAGTCTTCTTGGAATAGTTATAACAATTCTTTCCAGGGCTCCCCTCAGCAGGTGAACGGTGAAGCCCAGCCATGAAGCAAAGCTCCAACCCACGCTCAATCTGGGGCCGGCTATCTGTGGCAGATATCGGAATCCTTCATCAGGAGCGTGTGGAATGCTACAATAAAATTTTTTATTATTCAGTCTCTTTGGTCTACATAAAAATATTTCATGACCCAAACCACAGACACATACCTTTACAGCAGAAAGGGAAATTTCCAGTGTGTTTAAATCTTACATGCCCAAAGCATTGCCTTGAAAATCTCTTATGCGTGTGTGGCTGAGGAAACCAAAAGCACCTATATCAGCAATCTCAGACTAATCATTAACAGGTGTCTTAAAGGGGACACGCATATATACACATTCCATTAAATACAAATAGAAAACATTTACTACAAAAAACAGTTAAGAGAAAGCTCATGGTTTAACCCAAAGGGGTGCATTGTGTTCAACTTATGAATCCAATGCGCCTCCCGGCGTTGGAGGGGTACCTGCAAATTAGCAGAATGTTGTTTTTCTAACACCTCCAGAACCACTACTCTCAGGTCAGTTTCCTTATGCTGTTTTTCCACATAATGAGGTGTCAGGGGTGCTTCTTGCACTCAGTTACGTATCCGAGCAATGTGCTCAAGGATACGAAGAGAGGGGGCTAAGCAGGACAGAGGCAAAGGGCCAAGGCAGGGGGAACAGGGACCCAGCAACAGCCCAAACAGAGCCCTTACCAGCCAAGGAGGAGAAGCAGACACGACAGCCCAGAGCCACACCCCGGCTAGAGGACAGCAGCCTGGCTCAGGAGGTGCTAGGAGCCAAGCCCCTCCAGGTGGAGCTGCCACAGGCATTCTGGGGGAGGAGATGGGCAGCCCTGCCCAGCATCAATGAGCAGGCAGCCCAGAAGCTGGCCAGGGCAATTCCTCGCGAGCAAGGCCAGGGAAGCTCAGCAGCACAGAAGCCGGCTGGGGCAGCTCCTCATGAGCAAGGCCAGCCATGCTCAGCAGCACAAAGGCCTACTGGGGCAGCTCCTCATGAGCAAGGCCAAGGAGACCTCAGTTGGGGATGGCTTGCATTCAACCCCACCCTGCCAGCAAGGCAAGGAAGCCAAGAAGGGATTAGTGGTAGGAGGGAAACACCTGAGGGAAGGCACAGCTGGGCCAAGTCAGGAGAGGGAACAAGCCTAGAAGGAGGGCGGGGTGGGGAAAGGAAACCCTATATAAGGTGGCTAGGAAGAGCTCTGAGGTGGTGGGTGTGAGTAAGGAGTGATGGTGTGGAGTGAGAGCAGAGCAGTGTGAGAGTGGAGGCTTGGAGGAGAGTTCTGGGAGAAGGAGATGATGGAGGACGCAGAGGGTAAGCAGGCCAGGTTGAGCAGGCCAGCGAGTGGACTGAGAGGGAGTCTGGGTGATGTATACCACTCCTCCTTCCACAGAGCAGGGTCCTGCAGTATCCCTGGTGCCCCTCTGTTGTCAAAGCTGGCCCAGCTGGGGCCCTGCCCAGCGGTGGCAGTGACAAGCCCTGACAGAGAGCAACACACCATGTGTCACAGAGGGAGATCCACAGAAACACCCAAATGAAGCTACAGAATGCTATTGTGTAATATAATGCATGTAATGTGTTCTTCTAATGTGAACTTTATGTTCCTCATTGAGGGGTTGGGTGGCCAGTGCTGGAAGGATGCCACAGTCCGCATCTCAAGGCCCTGAGCTAGTGAGGGCAGCTGCAGAGAGAGAGGATACATTGAGTTACCCAAGAGTACACCTCACCCTCACTTTCAGCCTGAGTCCCAGAGGGATCCATCTTATGCAACTGTGTTTGCTTGCTGTTGCCTTGTGCTTATGGCTGGGTTCTGCTTGATTCTGTTCTGTGGTGTTCCCTCACTGGCTGAACCCAGTGCCTGGCTGCTGTGAATGACACTGGTTCTGTTGGACTAAGTTGCAAGAGTGTCCTTTGCTTCAGTTTGGTTTGGGAGGAATGGATCTGAGTCTCTGGTGTGATGTCAGTTCTCCTAGGGGACATTGGAGAGCGAGTGGGCAGTTTGTGGCGCTTGTGTTAGGGAGTGTGCCTTTGGCCATGGCAGCTTCACTCCATTTGTTTCTCTAGTGGGAGTCAGCTTTGACTTTCCCCCCACAGTAGGAACAAATGGAGTGTCTGGGGGCACCTTGTTCAGGGGCCCACGGGATTGGACCCTGGGGTCCTAGAGGATAGTCAGAAGTAGGTCCCCTGCAAATTTGGTGGATTTCCTTGCAAAATGCAAACCCTAGCCCACTGGATAGCCTTCAGATATTTTCCCCCATAGAGAATATTCGAGAATGATGGGGGGCCCTGGGGTCCAATATTTATGAAACTGATGGTAAGGGGATCTTTAGAGGACTTTTAGGAGTGGTTCCCTGCAAATTTGGAGAAGTTGGACAAAACTGACCCCCCCACACACACACACAATGAGTTTTCTATAGGAAACAATGGCCAAATTTTACTAAATTTGTTCTGTATTACTGAACAGAGCTAGAGAATCAATTTGGTAATTAGGGATTAGTGAATTTTTTTCTCTAGTTCAGTATTACCAAAGTGAATTTACCAAATTTGTTTTTTCACACCCTAGACACATTTATTTCTTTACTGCAGATGTTCAAGATATAGATCTTCTCTGGCATAGGTGGGTAGATGTACGATTATTTTTTGCATGGAAATAATTGAACGGATTGAGGTCTGCACTGAGGGTTCAAGGAACCTTTCTGTTAAGGGTGCAGCACAACTGCCCTGAAATAAATCAAAGTATTGGTTTCCAAATGCACAGAAAAGAGACTGAAATTTGGGAAAGGAAGAAAATGTGAGGCAGTGGGGATTAGAGATGGGCACAAACAGCAATACAAACAAAAAAAAAAGCCACGAACAGCCCAATTTGCTGTTCACGAACAAGCTGTTCATGAGGCCCCATTCTAAACAAACAGGTGGTCGTTGCAAGCCTCCTTCATTGCTGTTCATCTTGCTATTCGTCAAGCCAGACAGTCTGGCACCTGCAATCAATTCCCTTGGCAACTTAGGCAGAGATTGTCTGAACTCTGTCTGATATCCTGCCGTTGCCCTGGAAACCCCAATCTAAGCCCAATTTAGCATGATAGTTAGGTCTTCCTTTCAAGTGTGGAGCTTCAAATTTGTTACAACAAGGGAGCAAAGAGCAGGGGGGAGGGGGGGCTCCCAGCTCTGGTTTAGTTTGCAGACAGTGGAGGGAAAGAGTTGCTGTTGGCATTTTGATAGAGAGAGTGCATTGGAGCTTGAATTTTCTTTGTGTGTGGTGGGATAGGGATCTACCCCTTCAAGTTCCAGGGCTGCTGCCAGGCTCTGTGCCAAGTTATTTATTATTGGTACCTTTCCTGGTGCTTGCTCAGGTCCGGTTTCTGGGAGTGGTGCAGTAGGGATCTTGACCAAACTTGGATGATGGCTGGAGGAGAGCCTGCTGGCCCCCACGAACAGCCAGCCACGAACATGTTCATGAACAGGGCCATGTTTGTGGTTGTTCGTGAGTTTGTGGATGGCAACGAACAATGAACATCATGTTTGGGTTTTTTCTGTTTGTGCCCATCTCTAGTGGGGATAGGACTATGCTTGCCTACAAAAGTTCCAGAACAACTCCTGTAGTCTTTAAAAAGATACAGCGTTAGAAAGGCGGTTACAGAGTGCAAGGTAGGTAGGAGTATCCTATGGAAAGTGATCAGCCTTGTGGTAAATTAACAAGTTAAGGACTACACGACGCAGAAGTCTCAGAGGATGGGTGTGTGTGTGTGTGGGTATCACATTTATACAACCTGTGGGAGTCCCTTCATAATGCAGTAATAAAAAATGCATAGCTACACCTACATTTTGTGGCATTCATATCACAAGAATGATCAAAAGTTTCTGATAGCAGTTATTTTTATATTTGTGTTGTTATTATCAGTGGTTTGGGGTCTCTGTTGTTGGTTTTCTAGATTCGTTTGCAGGGCCGGCGTGCCCATGGAGGCCAGGTAGGCAGTGGCCTCGGGCGCGCAGGCTTTGGAGGGGCGCCGGAGGGGGTGTCGGGGGCGGAGGTGCACGCAGCGAAGCTGGCATGACTGGGATGTAGCTACTGCTGCAGCCAGCCAGCCAGCTCCATGCTGCTGCCACCGCCGCCACACACCCCAGCTGGCCGCAGCCTCCGGGCACCACCCCAGCAGCGGGTCGCGGCTTGTGCGCCCAGCTGGGGTGCGTGGCGGTGGCGGCATGGAGCTGGCTGGCTGCAGCAGCAGCTCCCGCCAGCCATGCCAGCTCTCCTGTGCGCTCCTCCGCCGCAGCTGGGCGCAGAAGCCGTGAGCTGTTGCTGGGGCGGCACACGGAGCAGCCTCCATGCGACATCCCAGCAGTGGCTCGCAGCTTCTGCGCTCAGCTGGGGCATGTGGCGGCGGCGGCACGGGGCTGGCTGGCTGGCTGGCACCGCCCCAGCAGCGGCTCGCAGCTTGTGCGCCCAGCTGGGGTGCATGGTGGTGGCGGCACGGAGCTGGCTGGCTGCAGCAGCAGCTCCCGCCAGCCATGCCAGCTCTCCTGTGCGCTCCTCTGCCGCAGCTGGGCGCAGAAGCCGTGAGCTGTTGCTGGGGCGGCACACGGAGCAGCCTCCGCGCGCTGCCCCAGCAGCAGCTTGAAGCTTCTCTGTTTGGGGCTCCGTGAGCTGCCCAGCCCCCCTGCGGCGCGTGATGACATCTGTGATGATGTCATCACACAGTCCGTGGCGCAGAGCGCGCACACGCTGCCTCGGGCGCCAGAACCTCTGGCACCATCCCTGTTCGTTTGTATGCTGTAATCATGTTGCATAGTTTTTATATGAGGTTTATCTGGATTTTTATATAGTATGCATATAGTCTATAGTATGGTATATAATATTTGTTGATGTAAAGATAACATAGAAAAAATTGTTAATATTATAGAAAGGTTTGGTAAAAGGGAATAGAAATGGTACAAAAATAATCACTAGTTCAATCTGCACAAGACAGAGGCAAAATAGAAATGGGGATTGTTGGGTCAAAACAGCAGGAATGAGAAATTCAGAATGATCCCTGGATGATCCAGGTGAAGGGTGGCTACCCTCTCCCATCTGAGCTGAAACTGTAAGGTAAGAAACTTATTCAATTTATCTGATTATGCCGCTTGTGAGGTGCAATCACATAGCCACTGCTCATGATAATATACAGAGGTGAAAGTAATTTACATTTCTTACCAGGATCTGCCATGTCTGGCTCCATCCCTCACTATGGCTCCACCCTCAGAGGTGTGTCCTGCAGCTCCTCTGGTCACAGGCACTGAATCATTAAGCAGTTGTGGGGGCAAAGTGCTGCCACTGTGCGGAGTGTTTCCCTTGTCCTTTTCCCTTTCCCACTCCTCAGTGAGCATCCCAGACCCCATTGTTTCATGAATGACGAGTAGGGGAAGGGAAATGATGTCACACACCTCACCCCCAGCAATAAAAATTAGGAACCAACCTAATTTTTATTGTATTTACCACAGAGATTGAGGGAATTCCTAGAGTGACATCCAAGTGACATCACAGCATCAAACCCTCCCCCCTGCCAAGCTGCAGCCCCCCAACAGGTTCTGCAGCCTGGCGACCTTAGTGAGGAGGGAAGGAGGAGGGAAGTGTGAACAGCCTGTGGACTGCCTGCTTCCCCCTTAAAGCCACCTCAAAGCCCAGATGTGGAAATGGAGGACACACTCACCAAAAGTTACAAAAGTGGTGCGGCTTCACTTTTTTTGTGGGCTGGACGGGTGGCATTCACTGGAGAGGGAGGAGGAGGAAGCTGAAACAGCCCACATCGATTTTGTCTATATTGGGCATTATGGGAAAAGGAGTGCCACTGCTCAGAACAGGAGATAAAGAAAAAGACATTAAAAATATGTGTTAAGATTATTCTCAGGGGATTCCAATCAAAGGCTGAAGTGATTGATTACTTTTGATGCTATTTTCAGCAGGATTCTGCCTCTTTGATTCCGTGTGACTGTTTAGCCTCAATAATCGGCAAAAGCCAGACAAGACTTTCCATGAAACATTGGCCCCTTTCCCACTCATGTTTAAAAGCGATGGATCTGAGCAGTCGGCCCTACATTCACTTGTTCTCATGCGAGCTTTGTGGGCTACTGAATACACGTCACTTTTTTTTTTTAAGTTTGAGCATGCGTGGTAAGACTAAGAATCTCCACCCTCTCTGTGCTGCCATTTCGAACCCTAACTGTTGAAAGTTTGAGTCTTTTTCCTTAGAAGACAGCACAAGAGTGGCTACACGGAGATTAACACCAATCCTTTTACCACCCCCACCCCCACTGCCTACTGTTCATAGAATGATCTTCCTTCTCCCCCTCCCCACCTTTTTTACTGTTCTCTGCAACCAGAAAAGAGCAATAAAAGAAGGCTGGTTCCATGCAGGGAAAGCTGCAGGGCGGAAACGCGTGCACGCGTGTGCGTGCATGTGCGTGCATGTAGGAGGGGGAACCACTCTATTTAGCCAGGTCCCAACTGAACGCTGTAAAGAAAATAATCTTCTTAGGTTCGTGCTGGGGAAATCTAAGAAGCCATTCTTCTGCTTGTTTTGTACTAGCTCAACCACTCATCAGAAGGGACTGATAAATGCCCACAATTCTGTTTTAAAGTGCTTAATGCTGCAATGATACTGCCCTTCAGGAGCAGTAAAAAAAAATCGGATGGGGAGATGAGAAAGGAAGGGGGCAGAGCCCGCACCACCTTTGTTCATCTGGGAAGGAAGCAGAAGAGGCAAGCGATGGGCACAGCTGAGCTGCTGATTTTTTCTTCTTCTTCTTCTTTCTTTTTTTCCTTCCCCCCCCTTTTCTTCTTTTTCAGTTGCTGCTTGATGCAGCGGTTGCTACCCAATGGTGAAAGAAGGGTTAGGGGAGCTGACGAGGGTGGGTGTGGTTAAATCTGCCCTGGCCAATCAACTTGCAATAGGAAAGGAAAAGGGGAGGGAGAGAGGCAAACATTTTATACTTACTTTCACCAGCTCAAGTATGAGTCAGCATGTGAGGCAAAAAAAAGTCGTGATATGTCCATAGTCAGATACCCCGAGGAAAACCTAACATAGCCCAGAGCTGCATCACCTGACTAGCTCAGAAGTGTAAAAGGCAGAAAAACATGGGATGCGAAACGGTAATGAACGCGCTGTAAAGACTGGGTGCGAAAGACTTCACTGACTCTGGCATTAGTCGAATACATGGAGCCTCTCTAAAGTTACATCTAATCACCAGGATTTTTATTCACGTGAAGTGTACTGGTTTGGCTGTTCAAAGCCTTAAGGAACAAATGGAGACCCTTCTCTTGAGATATTTTGAGTGCAGGATCCAAAACCAAAATACATTTCACCAGATATGAAAGCCTCGTGCCTGATTCAAAACATGGATTCCCCCCTCTAATACACGTGGTGACCAGGACAGGAAAAGCTAAGGAGCATTTTCAGTGGGAAAAGAATGTTTTGAAACATACATGCCTCATTCCTCTCAGGAGCAGTGTGTTCACTGGGCACTCTGGTGTCTGTACATAGACTATTCAGGAGGTGGTATACCAAACTAGAGTACCCCAGATTCTGTGGCACAATCTGACCTTGCTGTATGGGTCGTCCTTGATTCTTTGGCCCTAAAAAACCCAGCATCATTCAAGCCAAAAGCGGGCTGTCTGGTATGAAGTGGTAATGTGTAGGTCTTGAGCACCACTCCAAAACTTCCACTGCAACTCTCATTAACCATTTCCATCTATGAACTGGGGAGGCAGCTAGGCATGGCTGTAGTTTGTGCGGCAGTAGGAGAAGAAATGCTATACCTATGGATGTTTGATTGCCCTGGCCTGGATACCCAGGCATGCCTGATCTTGTCAGACCTCAGAAGCTAAGCAGAGTCAGCCTTGATTAGTAAAGCCAAAGGCCAGAGTTGCTTGCAGAGGCAGGCAATGACAAGCCACATCTGTTAGTATCTTGTCTTGAACATCCCAGTAGGGGTTACCATAAGAAATCTTGACTTGATAGTGCTTTCCACCACCATGGGTGCTTGATTACACACCCATTAGGCTTGCATCCTGCTCACCGGCTGTAATCTGTAAACTGATCATTTGATTGGCTGTCAGCCAACCAGTTTGGATGTACCCGCCATGGATTTCTTCCTTGCCACTACCTCTTCTACATCACCACCTACTTGTAACCACCACTTCCAATTGTTAAAAGGAATGTTTTTAAAGAGGGGAAATAAATTTGAGATTTAAGGTTAAGACAATATTTTGGTTTCTTTGCATTCCTTCTGATACCATTACTCAATGTCTGCCCATAAACCAAGGTGTCTAATCTTACAACCAGTTCTTGAAATCATTTCACAATAGGTGCTACTGACTGTACAGGTGAAAAAGGTAGGCAACATGTCTTCTGCAGGGTAATTTATGGGATATATCTGACCGTGCATGTTCAAAGCCTCAAGTCAATTGTAACTGATTCTGTACTTGACAAGTAGGTTACGTTGAGCACCCCACGATGACCCACGGGGGAAATGTCTTTTCTCCAGCAAATGAGAAGATTTAATCCACGGACTGTGAAAGCACAAAAGTGACTACAAGCTGCAGCACACATTTCTTACCCCCAACCGAGGCATGACCTTGTTACCAGAATAGATCTCCTTGCGAGTTGGGGGAATTAGCAGACAAGGAGAAGGCTGCAAGAAGTGGTAACAAGAAAAATCCTCCACGAGCTTCCAGAAAACTTTTGATAAGTAAGCTCAATAGTCATGGGGTAAAAGGACAAGTCATCTTGTGGATCAAAAACTGGCTAATGAACAGGAAACAGAGTGAGTATAAATGGCCAATATTCACAGTGGAGGGTGGTAAGCTGTGCGGTACCTAAATTGTTCAGGGTAGTGAGAACCAGGGAGGATTTTGAGGTACTCCAAAGGGATCTGTCGAGGATGGGTGAGTGGGCATCTATGTGGCAAATGAGGTTCAACATGGCCAAGTGCAAAGTAATGCACATTGGGGCCAAAAATCCCAAACCTCCCAATAGAGGTTTACAAGATTATGCATGGGACAGAGAAGGTAGAGAAAGAAGTATTTTTCTCCCTTTCTCACAATACAAGAACTCGTACACACTCAATTAAATTGCTGAGCAGTTGGGTTAGAACAGATCAAAGGAAGTATTTCTTCACCCAAAGAGGTATTAACACATGTAATTCACTGCCACAGGAGGTGGTGGCAGCTTCAAGCATAGACAGCGTCAAGAGGGGTTGGATAAACATATGGAGCAGAGGTCCATCAGTGGCTATTAGCCACAAGGTATATATGGAACTCTCTGTCTAGGGCAGTGATGCTCTGTATTCTTGGTGTCTGGGGGGCAATCAGTGGGAGGGCTCCTAGTGTCCCTTCCCCACTGGCATACCTCCTGAGGACACCTGGTTTTTTGGCCACTATGTGACACAGAGTGTTGGACTGGATGGGCCATTGGCCTGATCCAGCCTCGCTTCTCTTATGTTCTTATGTTCAATTTTTACCAGGTCCCCTCCCCAAGGAAACTAACAAGAGGCGTGCTTTCCAAAACAGAGTATTTTTATTTAAAGGAGAAACTCAAAGACACATTTACCACATTTTAGAATGTCATTTCTAGAGACTGCAGTCCATGGCAGATAGACCCCCAAACCCCTCACAGCAAGCACTCCAATGCATTGGTTGAAAGGTCTTTATTTAGGGACCCATTAAGTTCATGGGTACATCCATAGATGGTAAAGTTGGCAGGAATGATTATACAGGCAAAAGCACTATTGATATATGGAGGACTATTCCCCCCTCCCTTGGAGCAGTTTGCATTTAGGCACAAAAACCTAAGAAGTTGAATGAGAACACAATAGCTTAGTCTGGATAGAAATGGCAGAAGATTACAAAGAAATCAAAGTCTTTCTCTCTCCCCTGGGAAATGGTTACATTTCTGGTCCCAGCTGCAAGGCCAGCACCGCATATTTTCAGAGATAACAGCCTGGTTACTTTCCCTGTGAAATCAGTATTAGTACTTTTGTTTTCAGGCAGGCCAAGAATGGCATGACTATGTGGCTACATTACAAAGCATAACTATGCGAGCATGGCATGAAATCATACAGTAGATCAATACAGTGAACAGATCAGATCAGTACATCAGATCAGAGAATACATCAATGGCATGGGTGTGTGCACACATGACATTAAGAGGTAAACATAAAATCACAGTCATACAAGAGTCCTAGGAAAGGCAGTGAGAAAATGGAGAATAATTGTAGGATTTAAGCCATAGTTACCTATCAGAGGAGTAGAAAAGTCCGTGGAGGAAGAGAGGCTTGGCTGACCAGTGTCCCTTGCTGGAGGCTCAGAGGGGTTCTGAGGGCACAACACCTGGATCCAGCTGGGTACGTACAATTTGACTGAGACAAAGCCAGAGTTGTTATAGGGCAAACTGTGCCCGGAGAAAGGAGAGTGACTTCAGCCCGTGAAACAAAGGCCTAAATGGTTGTCTCCTGGGATGGACAAATGCTTAAGTAACTTTGATTGGCCTGCCAGGGCGGGACAAAGGAGTTAGCTTGCCTGTTGCTGGTGCCTCACAAAGCAACTGTAAATTTAATTAAGTGCCTCTGGAGTTGGCTCATGAATTTAGAGTTTTGATTAAATGTTCCCAGGAAGAATTTAAACTTATCAGAGCTGATTGATGGCCCTAGATTTAGTGCTAGGCTTTTTGCTGGGGCTGTGATCAATGGGAAGAAAAGAGACTGGAATATCCGAGGGGAATTGTCTCAAGCACCTTTTCTGTTAAAGAGCTGTGCATTCCAAGGCTTGGGAAGGTTAGAGTCAATGGCACCCAATCACTTGGGCATTCCATTCACGTGGCATGTGCATTCCAGTCTCCCAAGTAGGGGCCAGCAATGTTTTACCTTGCTGGGCAGCTGGCTTACTGTGGCATGAAGCACATTAGTTAAGGCCTTATGATTTATTTCAATCATAAGCAGATACTAAAACAGCGAAGAGCTAGGGAGACTGCTCACAACCTGGCCATCACCCTGGAGCACGAACAGTGACTGCCCAGGCACCAAACATTTTGGCATGACACTCAAGTTGCAGTTTGCTAAAAATCAGTGACGTGATATGATCAAAAGCTGCCACTTACCAGCTCCTAAACTGCAAAAGCTATTGCTTACAGACTGTTTCAGAGCACAAGCAGAGTTCAGCAGGGTTCCACACTGTCCTGAGGGCAGTCACTGTGTCTCTAGGGTTGTATCCACAAAGTCAAAAAATTTCATGGTTGCAGATGAATGTCTTGCTTGATAATCAAATTAAAAGATCATTTGTAGCTCACCCTGTTGATTGGAGTAGTTTTAGGTGGGTAATCTGCAGTTGGTCTGCAGTAGAATAGTAGGATTTGAGTCCAGTGGCACCTTAAAGATCAACAAGAATTTTATGGAGTCAGCTTCCGAGAGTCAGAGCTGCCTTATAACAACAACAACAACAACAACATTTGATTTATATACCACCCTTCAGGATGACTTAACACCCACTTAGAGCGGTTTACAAAGTATATCATTATTATCCCCTCAACAAAACACCCTGTGAGGTGGGTGGGGCTGAGAGAGCTCTGAGCTGTGACTGGCCCAAGGTCACCCAGCTGGCTTCAAGTGGAGGAGTGAGGAATCAAACCCGGCTCTCCAGATTAGAGTCCTGCGCTCTTAACCACTACACCAAACTGGCATTCTTCAGACATCTTTTTTTTTTTAAGGGAGTTCTAACTCTCAAAAGTTTAAAAGCACCGTAAAAAACTTGTTGGTCTCTAAGGTGTCACTGAACTCAAATCTTCCTGTTGCTGAGAGGTTCTAGAGTTTCTTGTAATGCTGAGTGAGGCCATAAAAAAGATCTGATTCAGCCAGTCTTGGGCATCCTTGCAAATAAGTCCATAAATGTACTAGTCCACATGATGACCATAAATGCTGGTTTATGCAATCTGGTACATATCAATTTGTGTTGTTATTGCGAGTGGGATTAATTTTTTCAAAATTCACTTTTTAAAGATATAGCTGTTAATTCCTCTTATTCTCTTTCAAAAGAATACTTCCTCTTCCATTCCTCTTTGATCTCTCTTCAGAGATTTCTGTTAAACCCCGTTTTTAATTTCAGCCCTTGCAGTTATTTTAAGTTATGCACCTCAGGGTGATTCTCTAGCAAGAAGATGGGAATGCTTGTTCCATTGCTCTATGCTCCTGCCTGTTTATATTTTGCTTTAAACATCATTGCATTCATTTAGTGGTGTCATGTCACATTATATTGTACTACCACAATGCAGGACTTACTAATGGAACAAACACAGCATCCATTTTAAACTATTGCTGCCCTGGATCTATTATTCATGTTTTGTAGAGAGAATATCTCTCAAGCAATATTTAAAGGGATATTTATGGTCTTTGTTTCCAGTGTTTGCACTGAGATTCTTTTTTTGAAGATCCATCTTGGAGAGCATTTGCATGGGCAGTTTCTTTCAAGCCACAAGCCTCAGTCCATTGGCAGCTGCAGGCCTGCCCAAGTGTTGATGAAGCTGCCTTATCCCGAAGATCGGTTCATCTGTCTGCTACTGGCAGTAATTCTCTAGTATCCCAAGAAGGACTTCCCCCCCTCCTTCCTGCCCAGCTTCATTTCAACAGGAGGTGCAAGGGACTGAACGGGGGATCTTCTACATTCAAAGCATGAGCTGAACTGTGAGCCCATCTCTCCCCCCCCCACACACACACCAGCAATAAACATGCCGGAGACATGACAGTCACAGCCCATTGATATTTTGATCCTTCTACCAACCCTCTTGATATAAATTGGCTTCCCCCATTGAGATCTTTTCGCAGAATGCAGAGGAAAGTGAGCCTGGAACCGTTTTCCTCTAAGGGCATTGTCACCATTGCAGCAATGTCCTGCATATATGTGGTACGATAAGTATAAAATGGACACAATGTTTCAGCACCACTATTTGAGAAGAAATTTATTGTTGACTTGGCTAAAGTACAAAAAATTTACAGACCAGAAGAAACCACTTTGGATTATACCAGCTGAGGTGATCAACCCAAACTTAGAATATAAAGGAAAAGAATGGCTTACCCTCAAAGACTTAACAGAAGTAATAGATAATGAGATGAACCTTAAACCAAATGAGGAGTTGCCATTCAAATATGGTTGGTTGCAATATAGACAAATCAAAGACTTATTTGATTCAGACCAAAGAAAAACAGGCCTTAGAACCAAGAATTCAGAGCTAAAAGAATTACTGTTGGGAGATAATAGTAAAATAATTTCTAAAATGTACAAATTGTTATTGAAGTGGTTTACAGAAGATGATACAGTCAAGGTGCAAATGGTAAAGTGGGCTATAAATTGTAATAATGAAATAACGATGGAAGCATGGGAACAATTATGGAAAAATACTTTAAAAATATCAACATGTACCAGTATTAGAGAGAATGGCTATAAAATGTTATATAGATGGTACTTAACACCGAAAAAATTATCCATAGCTAACAAACAGCTATCTAATAAGTGTTGGAAATGTAAGGAGCATGAAGGTTCTCTATTTCATATGTGGTGGACTTGTCATAAGGCTAGAGACTTTTGGACCAAAATATGTACTGAGATGTCTTTGATACTTCGTTATAATGTTGCAAAAAATCCAGAAATGTTGTTACTATCATTGCATTTGGAAGATGTTAATAGAAATGATAAGATATTGTTATATTATATGATATCAGCAGCTAGAATAATATATGCTCAGTACTGGCAGAGAGAAGAAATACCTGAAATTGAAGAATGGACAAGGAAATTGTTGTACATGGCTGAAATGGACAAACTAACAAGAAATTTGAAGGAGCAAGATCCAGAAGCATTTTTGGAAGATTGGAAAAACTTGAAAAAAAACATGGAAAAGAAATGGGATGTTAAGGGACAATTATGGTCTTTCGAGGGGTTTTAAAGAAATTAAGTAAGATAAGATAGAATTAAGATCTTTACTAATAATAAGAAAAGAACAACTTTAGTATAGAAATAAGGTATTATTAATAACGGGGGGTTGGAGTGCTGTTGGAAGTCATTATTGAAAAGGGGGAGGGGAGGGGGTGGGGAAATACACACAGGGGAATTGAAATGGAACGTATCTGTATTTGAATTTGATTATATATTGACACATCCAATAAAAATCTATTAAAAATAACCATTGCAGCAATGTCCCAAAACCATCGCTGGTTACCGCTTAGAGTTTGGTTCTTGCAACCAAAAAATCTTATGGGATAAAAACAACCCCGGAAATCCATGACTTTCCTCTACTGAGGTAGTTTTTCTACCCAATGAATTTATTATCCAGGGAACCATTTAAAATGGAGATATATAGTCCTTTATGACAACCCAAAGAACGTTCTTGACAAACTGAAGAATATTTACCACACCACAGAGAGAGAGAGAGGGTAGAAAAATATCCCAAGGTAGAAAAATGTTAGCAATTTGTTCAAGGTTTTTAAAAAAGAAGCTTTTATTTTTAAAAGTGATCAGACTGGTGCTAGGTGGTGGAGGAGGGAATTGTGTCACAAAAAATATGTCACTGACACTAGTCAATGCATGCCTGTAAATGTTATGGAGACCACGTTCCTGTTAGGAATTGCTGTTTGGCTCTATCTTGTTTTGGTTTTCTCACCTGAGAGATCGTTACTTCTGCAACCCCCTAATACCATCCAAAATCCCAGTTTGTTGCAGCGGAAACTGAATACTCTTGTTGGAAAAGGTATGGATGTTTTCAAAAGCGACTGGAACTGGGGAGAATTATCCCTATGTACACATTCTATAGAAAGGACAGGGAAGGACATATTGGGGTTGACTTTGTTCTGCGTCTCCAATGAACCAGAAAACATAAGAAGATTAAATTCCTTTTAGAGAATTTCTAGTCTCAAAATGTAACTAAAAACAGGGTATAGCACTCCTGACCAGATATCTAAGGGCAGTGTTGAGATGGGAGAAGGAATAAGGAGCTGACCAAAGCTAGAAATTTTGTAATAATGGGTGAAATCAGCTGCCCTCACTCGACAGGGTAAATTTGCATGTTTATGAGATGTAAGTTATTGTGTCTTGCAATGGTTCCCCATAAAACCAACTAGAAAGAGGGAGACCCTGGATTTGCTCCTGAGCCGTATTCAGGGAATAAAATGAGATACATGAACCAGTGACCTTCACGCTTATTGAAATAAAAAGTTGGTCTAAAATTATAATATTGCTACATTTGATTCCAGAAGTGGAAACTTCTAAAAAATGGAAAAGAGTCCAGTAGCACCTTGGAGACTAACCAATTTTATTGTAGCATAAGCTTTCGAGAATCAAGTTCTCTTTGTCAGATGCATGGCACAGAAACTGGTCAAATACAGAAATACCCTCTTCTGTATTTGACCAGTTTCTGTGCCATGCATCTGACGAAGAGAACTTGATTCTCGAAAGCTCATGCTACAAAAAAATTGGTTAGTCTTAAAGGTGCTACTGGACTCTTTTTGATTTTGCTACCACAGACTAACACGGCTAACTCCTCTGCTTCTAAAAAATGGTAGGACTTAACTAAGGTAAAAGGGAGAGTAGAATAAAAAGGAGCAAGTATCTTCATGGTGTTTGGAAAGTTTAATAATCAAAGCTGTAATCTAATGTATGCTGTAAATATAGAAACTTAAACAATGCCAGAGTGGTTAACCAACCGAGTCAAGAAAGCCATAAAAAGGAAGGTTTCTTTGAGAAGTGGAAATCTTGCTCAGACAAAGTGAACAAGTAAAGGCTAGGGTTTCCATGAAGCTTGGAGGAAAATGTCCTGTCCCTTTAATAGAGGCTTGGTGTGTGGAAATGGTTAAAGCCTTTCATGGCATGGAGATAAATAACATAAATAGCATCCCATTAATCCTTTGTTAAAGGCACAAGACAATTTCCTCCAGACAATTGGCATTCTTAAGACTCTGGCGAAATAGAGGTCTACTGATAGCCAGGCATGTGTCTATTCCATGTTTTTGCAGAGTTCCAGGGTACCAGGATCTAGAGTGGTGTTAGACCACTTTTTACTGATGGCCTGGATAAGCTGGATCTAGGCAAGCTGCTATGAGAAAGACCCCGTTTTCTTCTTTCAGCTTCATATTGTTTGCTTTGAATAAACATTACATAACTAAGCATGTTCCTGAGTGGCAGAACCTTACAGCAGGCAAGAAGGGAATTTGAGGAGTAGAGGTGGACACGGTCCAGAAAACGGACCTAAATTAGACATGGTCTGGCCCAGTTCGTGGTTTGCGAACACCCAGTTTGCGGGACTCACTTTTTTCACGAATTTTGGTCCATTTGGGCCGGTCCGTTGGTCCTTGGTCTATGAGTCCAGACATCCTGGCACTGATCTATCAGTTCCCTAGGCAATGGAGGGGACATCTGCAGAACTTTTGCAGACCTTAAAAACAGACCTTTTAAAATTTTTATTGGTGAGTTTAAACTTTAAAATTTAGTGCATACATTCCCTTCATATCTAATTAGTCCTATTCCCTACCCTTTTCCTCCCCCCTCCCTATTGACTTCCAACAGCTTTCCAACCCTTACCCCCTTTTTTCCCTTAATACTATTTCATTTATATTTTTCTTCAACACACAGATCATAATATCTCTTGCTCTAAACATATTCTAATTCTTTTGTACAAATATTCTTTCAACTATACTGTCAGTATAATATTTACTATATACTATACCCTACCACATAACATAGCATGCATTAAAGTATAACATAACCTAACCTAATATAACATAACATGTATTTATCTATAGCACTTAAATTATAATGTCTCTTGCTCTAGCCATATTCTAATTCTTTTATGCATATTCTCTATCCAATATACTATCAATATAGTATACTATCAATATAGTATTTGTTATAAAGTTAAAAACTTAATAGGCAGCTCTGCCTGCTGAGCTGAGAGCTCCCATTCTGCTCTATGGAACAAGGAGCAAGAATTCCCTAGGCAACAGAGGGGTGGATGTTCTGCAGCCAATCTTAGCCCTCAAAACTCTGATAGGCAGCTCTGCCTGCCAAATAGAGAGCTCCCATTCTGCAAGGGAGGGGTGGACATTCTGCAACTAATCCTAGCACTTAAAACCTTGATAGGGCAGCTCTGCCTACCAACCAGAGAGCTTCCATTCTGCTCTGTGGAGCAAGGAGCAAGAATGAATTCCCTAGGCAACGGAGCGGTGAACATTTTGCAGCCAATCGTAGCCCTCAAAATCTTGATAGGTAGCTCTGCCTGCCAACCAGAGAGCTCCCATTCTGCAAGGGAGGGGTGGACGTTCTGCAGCCAATCCTAGCCCTCAAAACCTTGATAGCTCTGCCTGCTAACCAGAGAGCTCCCATTCTTCTCTATGCAAGCAAGGAGCAAGAATTAATTCCCTAGGCAATAGCTGGGAAGGTGTATTGTCGAAGGCTTTCACGGCCAGAGAACGATGGTTGTTGTGGGTTTTCCGGGCTGTATCGCCATGGTCTTGGCATTGTAGTTCCTGACGTTTCGCCAGCAGCTGTGGCTGTGGCTGTGGCACCAAAGACTTTTGGTGCTACACCTCTGAAGATGCCAGCCACAGCTGCTGGCAAAACGTCAGGAACTACAATGCCAAGACCACGGCAATACAGCCCAGAAAACCCACAACAACCATAGCTGGGAAGGTGTCTGTGTGGTGAGTGAGGGGGCTCTTTCCTCACCCTTTTCTGTTTGGTTTTGCCTCATTGCAACTTTTTGGTGCCACTAGCCAATGCAAGTCAATTGGCATTTGTGACTCCAGTATCTACTGGAAGTTTTCTGGGGGCGGCCGCTTTGGGGATCTGTGACTCGGATGTACTAAATGCAATCTTGACCAGAGTTTGGGTTCTCTGGGTGTGAAGGGGTGGAGCCAGGGCTACTGGAAGTGACAGACCATGGACCAACGGACCAGTCCACAAACTGGTCTGGTCTGTGAAAAGTTTGTGGTCCATGGTCTGTGAAAATCAACAGACCATGGGCTGGCAGTCCATGGGGTTTGCCCGGTCTGTGCACACCTCTATTGAGGAGCATAAAGCAAAAAATTTAAGACAAACTACAGGAGTTTCTTTAAATATGTTAGAAGCAGGAAACCAAAAAGGAGGTGGTTGGGCCATTGGCTGATAAAAAAAATTGCTCAAGGAAGGCAGGGAGATTGCAGAGAAGCTGAATATCTGTTTTTACTATGAAAAGCACAGCATGGTTATCCATCCTACAAACTTTGTTTTCAATGAGGAATTTCAATAAAGATACAATTGATGAGGGATAACGTTCTATTGTTAATTGTTACATTAAAAGCTAACAAGTCACTGCGTTTGGCTGGTATATACCCAAGGCTCTTAAGGAACTAAAATCTGAAATTAATGATCTCCTAACAATAATATACAACTTCTCACTAAAGTCAGCCCTTTCTACAAGAGAACAAGCATATTAACAGCTTTTTAAAAAGGATCCAGGAACTAACAGAGCAGTTAGCCTGGGGTGTCTCCTGGGTAAATTGGTTGAAATAGTTATTAAAGACAGAATAATTAAACATTTAGAGTACACAACCTACCAAAGAAGAATTAGCATGGATTGTGCAAAGGGAAGCTCTGTCTCACCAAATTTGTATTTTTTAAAAAAGAGTTAAGAAGCATGTGGATAAGGGTGACTTGGTAGATTGATACCACAATCTTATACAAACCTGCCTGGAAGTAAGCCCAATTGAACATAATGGGATTACTTCTGAGCAGACATGGGGCGAATCCACATTACTCATTCTAAGTCGCATGTTCCCTGCATTCTCCACACAATCCCGAGTGCCGGCCACATTACCTCATTAAACAGACGCATTTCATTCGCATTTCTCCCGAATATGTGGTCACAGGTTTTCAACGGGAGTTTCACGGTGGCCGTGAACGGTCCAATGCACAATTTACGCATTTTTTTTAAAAACCACCCCCCTTCCTATCTCTCCGGCCATTCCGAGAATTCCTATTGGCTGATTCAACTTGCAAGTGCTCCGTAGTCTACAAAAGACTGTTTTTGACTTCATAGCATTGGATTTATTGATTATGCTGTTTCTGAATCAAATCTGGTAGTTTGAAAAATCATTTTGGGGTGAATCCATCCTCAGAACGGACTCGCAAAACTTCCTTTTTAACTGTTTTTATTTTTTTTATTTTATATTACTGAAATATCGAAATTACAATATCCTTATAAATACAATATCCTTATAAGGGAAGATCGAAATAACGGAAAAGTAATTAAAAAAAAAAGGCAGGAAGATTTGTTCCCTCCCTCAAAAGCGGAAAATGCGGGTGTGGGGTGAATGCGGATTTGGCCAGTGACTATTGGGAACATAATGACACTCCAAGGAAGTGAAACTTCAGTAAAATTCAGGCACTGAACTGTCCTGCATAGGAAATGCCCACGAAAGCTTCCCACGTGCTTCCAAATTTCCAAAAAAGAAACAGGAGAGAGCCATCAGTGCTGTCAGTGGGGGAAAGAGAGGCATCATTATCTTCAATGATGTTTCTTTATAAGGCAAGATCAAAATAACGGAAAAGTGCGCTAAAAATTTTTTTTAGAAATGGGCGGGAAAAAAAGGTCCTGCCCAAAAAAGCGGTTTTTGAGTGGCCGTGTGACCGGAGGGATGCATGAGAAAGACGGATTGGAAGCAGGAATGTGAACGAAGAGGAAAAAATCGCGGATTGGAGGCAAACGGAAGATATCCGATAAACATGAGGGTAATGGGTGAATGTGGATTCGACCGTGTATAATGTTGCACCGATACACTAGACTTCTCAAAAAGCTTTCAACCAAGTGAGATGGGGGGACACCCACTGAAGTTGGTCACTAGTAGATATGGGCACGAACCAAAAAAAACCCCGAACCATGTGGTTTATGGTTTGTCAAATTTCACGAACCATGAACTTTCGTGAACCTGCCCCTGGTTCGTGAACTGGTTCGTTTGGTCTGTGAAAACGTCACATCCAGGTCAGAAAATCATCACTTCTGTGTCAGCAGAAGGTCACTTGCGGGCCAGCAGAAGTTCACTTCCGGGTCAGCAGAAGGTCTGCAGGAAGTCCATCCCCTGTTGCTTAGGAAACTGATTGATTGGCATCAGGCTGTATGCAGTGAAGAACCAAAAAACAAACCAAACGCACCAGCCTAAAGTTTGTGGCACTTCGTCAGAAATGCAATCTAATGAGCCGCTGGTTCGCGAACCACGAACTGGCCTGGTTTGTGCTTAATTTTGATTCGTATTTCGGATTGTGCCCATCTCTAGTCACTAGTAGATTCAGGATAGACTAAAGACAGTACATCTTCAAGCATCTTGCTAGTGTGTGGAGAGCAGAAATAAGCTACACAAAAGGACTAGAAAGGTTCTATAAATTCCTCTACACTGACATGCATATTTAGAACTTTGATCCAGAGGCGTTAGCCTTGTTAGTCTGTTTCAGGTTCTGGCAGTTAGACCCAAATAGTACTTTACATCAAACACTCCAGTGCATGAGTTAAAGTTGCTTTATTCAGGATCGATCAGTTCATTGCACACATGACTACAGCATTGGCAGAAGTGACATGGGTATGAAGGGTCAGGTTAGTTACAGGGAAAGTTCCCGCCTTTTAGGATAGGGATGGTTAGAAGCCAAGGTGGGTGGGGGGAAAGGTGAGGAGCCTGGAGGACTCCAAACCCTCTCCCACCTTCAATCCAGCTGTGGTTTCACTTCCTCTTTTAGAAGTTTTCTGGGTGGGTTTACTCTCGGGTCCCATGACCTTCTTCACCAGTTGGGTGCTCTCTGTCCCCCCAGGACAGTTGGCTGCCCAGTGTCTGGCCCCTCCACATTGCAGGCATAGGCTTCTCTTTAGGAGAACGGTTCACTTGTCGTTTCATTGCTCTCTTCTCCTTCTTCTCTCCTTCAGTGGGAAGTCTCTTCGTTTCCGCCTGGTGCTGCATCCTCAACAGCTTCACCATTTGGTCCTGGTTCTCCACCTGCAGGCGAACTTGATCCATCCCAGCAAAGTCCTGGGGTCATCTTGCACTAGGGCCTTTTCCACCGGGTTCAGCCTGGCTCGGAAAAAATCGATTTTGATCCCTTCAGTCCAGTCATGCACCTTGGCTGCATACTGGTGGAATTGGGCGGCATACTTGCATATGGGTCAGTGGCCTTGCCACATCCTTTTCAGCTGGGTCCTGGTCCGCTCCTCCTCAAGCGGGTCCTCGAAATGAGCTCTCAAAGCTCTCACAAACAAATCTAGGTTCCCTAGTTCTGAGGCCTGGACTTCATACAGGGTGACATACCATTTAGCCACCATGCCTTCCAACCAGGACCCCAGATGGCTCACACAGCTGTGTTCAGTTGGGAACGTGTGGCCCATTCTTGAAAAAACTCCTGCACAATGAAGAATCCCAGTTCTTCAGGGTTCCCATTGAACTGTACATCCATTTTGCACCACCTGGGGGTGGGGTGGCATTGCGAGAGGGATCCCTAGTAAAGCAGCCAGTATTCTGACCAGTGCCACTGGTGGCTGGGGAAATGGCTGGACCCAGACTGACCCAAGTCCATCTCCATCGGGCCCTTGTCCCAGTGCCACTCCTTCCACCGGCATGCGTTGCATCATCTCTTGTACTCCTCTCATCACCTGTTCCATCTCCCTTTTGAGTTCATTCAACTCTTCACACAGCTCCAGCTCTGTAGCTTCAGAGTCATCTTTGCCCGTGTCTGCTCCAGTCCCAAGGTTATCACTCCCGGACTCATTCTCGTTCGGAGGCTCTAAGGAGGTGGTTCCATCCGCTCCCCGCACGTTATCCTCCTCCGACTTTCCCTTTGGCTCTCGGGGAGTGGGCCCATCTAAGGTGGCCCTCATCCACCCCCATGTGGATGAGGGCCACCATCCATGCCAGTAAATCACATTTCATTACATGTAATTCCTGATGGAGGGATGACACTGGGCTGACATTGTCCTCCCTTGATCCTGGTTCAATTTTCCCTCTGGGGATTCTCTATCAAGGAACAATCTTGCCCAGCAGATACTTTCCCAACTCCTTCTCTCATGTCTCCCTGCCTCACTGCCTTTGGCTTCCAGTAGTTGTAACACCGGGGTGGTGGTGGTATTGCCCCATGGCAAGTAACTGTCTGCACTCCAGTGCATGCACTCCAGTGCATGAGTCAAAATTGCTTTATTCAGGATCTATCAGTTCAGTGCACACATGACTACAGCACTGGCAGAAGTGACGTGGATATGCAGGGTCAGGTTAGTTATAGGGAAATTTCCCGCCTTTTAGGATAGGGATGGTTAGAAGCCAAGGGGGGGAGGGGGAGGAGCCTGGGAAAGGAAGAAAGAGTGAAGTCATTTTAGTTCTCAGACTTTGGCATCCAAGGTCATTCTCCAGTCTGCTCCAGAAGTAAAAGTAGCCACCTGCGAGATAAGTGGAATAGCTACAATCCTCACTGCGATAGGCATATCTCCTAACTTCAGGACACAATACACAGTTATGATAGTCTGAGAGGATCAGCATTCATTACAGAACACTTTCATGACAGATATGTTTGCATGCATATCTGACAGTCTGTAGCTAAATGGCAAAGAGTCCAGTAACACCTTTAAGACTAACCAACTTTACTGTAGCATAAGCTTTCAAGAACCACAGTTCTCTTTATCAGATGCATCTGACAAAGAGAGCTGTGGCTCTCAAAAGCTTATGCTACAATAAAGTTGGTTAATCTTAAAGGTGTTACTGGACTCTTTGCCATTTTAGAACTTTGATGTTTCCAAAGCAGAAATGTGAATTTCACCAAGGAGGGATTGTGAGTTTGCCTGTTAATGTCCTAAAGCCGTATCTCTCCCCACTGAAAGTGCTGTCTGGACCATTGTTGGTTTTGGTGCTCAGTGTGTGCGCCAACAACCGGAGTAGTGTTGAGGATGGGCGGTTCTCCATGAAGCCAAGGGTCTCGAGACATATTCCATCACTCCTTTTACTCAACACATGCTCTTGTTATACAGCAACATGCTCAAGGACGCCACTCCCATCTTCCATGCCTCTGATTCTGGCCCTGCCTCCCAGACTGGGTCACTCCCCGAGCCTCATCACAACCCATGTGGAAATACTCAGCTTTCATAGCTGCTGTGAATACTAGCCAACCTCTGATCATCTTGATAGTGAAATACTTTCTTTCCGTGCTGTATTTGATTATCTTCCCTTCTCTTTTACCTTTCTCTTCTGCAGCTCCATGACAGTTGTTTTGAATTTGACTTGTTACAGCTTCTTTTCCCAAATTGTCTTCACCATTCCAAAAATTCTGGGTATTTTTCTGGCTTGTTTGTTTTGTTTTGCACAGCCTTAGTTGTTTATAACCCTATAACTAAAACCACACTTCTATCTATTAGAAAGGTCCCTTTTTTCTTACCAGTCCAGTCCTTTAAAATCACAACTCTTATATTTCTTGAGATTGCCTTGTAAGAATTTTGTCAACATGGGGCACTCACGTTAGCCCAGTTCACATGCACATCCCGCATGTATATGGCACATCTGTTTGTGAAAAAGAGGGAACAGTGCAGAGTATAAAGTACAAATCTCCAGTATAGCACCCATGAGTGCCATCGTGCCTGCCAATACCTTTCTTAGCAAGTTAACACAGAGGACCCTGTACAGAGACACAGTCCTAAGAGACCACTGTATATAAAGTATAAATTTAATATATCAGTGAAAGTGCAAAGTGCAATAAAATCCCAATTAATATTAAAGCTCTTAATAATATTTCAAGGCTCTCTGGCAAAAATTTGACCAATGCCTAATACCAGTGTTCACAATCAGACAATGTCCCAATAACTGTCAATAAACTGTTGCTGAAGAAACAACGTTGGTGAGCTTCACAGTTCTTTCAACATAACCACATGACGATCCGTTTTTTTCTTTTCCTTTTTTCTGCAGGCAAACCCCCCTCAGCACTTAATCAGAGCTTCTGCCTAAAATGTTGAACAGTTACTATTAGAGTTATGCATGACCTCGCGCACCCTGATATTTTGTGGTTGCACCCACCACCCTGTGTATGAATTCAAAAGATGGCTGCAGGCTCAAAAAGGTTGGGTGCCCCAATATAGCACACCTCAGGCAAGGTAGGACCTGTCAATCTTTTCCATGCGTGGGTAGCAACCGGCAGCAGAGTGAGTGGGTAGGGATGGGGGAATAATGTCGCGCCAATGGCAGAATGTTGTGTTTGACAAAAACCTGGATGTGACGTCGCTGTTTCAATGTAATGCTTTACAAACTCTACACTGTATGTTTTATGCTCCCCATTCCCCCCCCCCAGCAACTTGCTGAGTAGTAGCAGGGACAAGAGGTGGGCAATGGGAGGTCTCCAGCCACAGCACTTAAGGTGGGCAGCCTGAGCCTGGCAACTGGTGGGAGGGTTGGGGGTCCGGGTCGCAGTGTGTGTGGGGGGGGTGTCATTGCAAGCAGCAGTGTGCAACGAGAGCTCAGGACAAGGGGTCCTCTGCTCCCACCAGGGGGTTGGCAGCTCTACCAACAGGAGACCTGGTGCGCCTAGTGGGAAAGTTCATGCAGAAACAATTTGAATGACGAGCCAGGCTGTGACCAACATGACGAGCCAGGCTGTGACCAACATGTCCTGATTTCCATCTGAGAAATGTTGAAGAACATGATAAATTGAAACTGTCTTCAAGTTGAAAGGCAGCATAAAGGAAAACGCATGGGAGCCTTCCTGGGAAAAGAGGCCAATGTTGTTGCTTCGTGGGCTGATTCACTCAATACGGCGTACTCATGTTGGGTCTGAGGTCCCCACTCTGTATGGTATGAATTGGGAAAGGGCTTCAGCTTTCCTTCTCTGCCAGTCTCCTGACCTGAAGCAGTGTGGTGACTTGGGAGTACTATTGGGCTTGTTAGGGAAAGCTATGGGATCCCCAAGAGGCATGTGGGTTTCACCAACAGGCCTATCAGCACCTAGGAAAAAACAGTGCAAAGGGGAGGAGGCTGAAGCTCCTCTGCAGTTCGGGCACTTCACTCATGAGGAAGGAGGAGAACTTGCAAATCCAGTCTGGCTGTTATGTGGGGCCCAAGAACCCAATCTCTACTCGGTAATGTGGAGATCATACAGGTATGCTTGTCTTTATTCTCTTATCCACTCTTTGCTTACACTGAAACTTGTGTAGGAGGCAGTAAAGCTCCTGTCTCCCTTGCCCCCATCCTGTAATTGTAGCAAAGGAAACTTGGGAGCAATGTTGTCATTTGGATGTGCTGCTCAAAATTCACATTTGAACGCCAGTGCTCTGTGCATAACTCAAGTGTTCCTGCTTTGCAGCTGAATTATGTCCCTGAAATGCAAATGATCATTGACTTAGCTAAATAATAGCAAGGAACCTTACAGCCTAAGCCCTTCGTTATGTGCTAACTGCTGAAAAGTAAACATCTTACTGATCTCGCTCATTCATCATTCCCTCTCAGTCAGAATTTGAACTGCCAAAAGTTGAGGTGCTTAGATCTTGTAAATTTTTCTTTTATCTTTTATCATTACTGTATTAAAATGTTTGGGATAGATACTCATTTCGGGTGTGTTATTTTAGGTTGTGGGGAAAAGAAAAGACAGTGGGGTTGGGCCCAGTTTGACAGCAAGGTTCAAAGGCCTGCTTTTGATTGCATTCTAGAGTGTTTTGCAAAAGAGCAGCATATAGACTCCACTATAATCAAATACATAGACGAGCCTCGTAATCCTGAATAAACACGCGATATACTCCAGAATGTAAGAAAAGGTACTGCTTAAATTGAGCTTGAGACAAGCCTTTTAAATTATGTTTTATCTGTCTTTTTATAAGAGTATCAAATGGACTCCAAAGACAGGCAAATTAGAAGACTATCCAGGCTATTGAATATCACAAAACTCTTCATCATTCAAAATCTGTTATCAGGATTGGGGGGAAGGAAAGATCTTGATGACAGGAAGTTCCCAGATGGAACTTCCTGGCAGATGCCCTTTTGCACATGCCCCAACATGTGTCCCACTAGAACTCTTGCTGCTGTTTCAACCCCTTCCCATTTGGCCGCCACTAGGGATACCAGTAGTGCCAGGAGGGCTGGTTATCCCGCCACTTGGAGGTGTACTGAGGGGAGTGCCATTACAACCCATGCCACCGGTTCACCCCTCCCAACCTGGCCACCGCTAGGGATGCTGGCTGCACCAGGAGGGGTCCCTCACACGATGTTGCCCCAGCAGGGACCGAGGAAGTTAGAGGTACTCTTCGAGGGGGACCCCAAATGTTTGGGTTACTTCATAGTGCAAGCCATGGGATTCTTTAGAAAATGGGGGCATGTCTTCTCAACTGACCTCATCCAGGGAAGCCATCTAGGGTCCCAGTTGGGGGTTGGGCAGCGAAATGGTATGTCACCCTTTTTTGAAACAAGCCCATTTCATTCTGTGCTCCAAAATCCCCACCGCCAAGAAACTAGCCAACCTGTTCATGCAACAGATAGTCAGGCAACACTCGTTTCCGGACAAGGTGATATCAGACCACGGAGTCCAGTTTGCTGCCAACTTTTAGCAGGAGCTATTGAAACTGGCTGGAAATGAGCAAGGACTAGCTCCGTCCATCATCCTGAGACCGATGGGCCAACCAAAAGAGTTAATCACGTCTTAGAACAATTTCTAAGGTGCTACATTAATTAACAACATGACAATTAAACTGATTTCCTGAGTTTTCCTGAATATTGTTATAACAACACAGCTCCATGGGAGCCCCCCCTTCATGGTAGTACATGGATATGAAGGCAAAGCAATGCCCTTTGTAAAGACCCCAAGCAATGACGCACCAGGGGACCTCAGAGAGTGGTGGTCTACCCTAAAGGCTCAATGGGAAATAATTAAAAAAAACTTTGGAAAAAGCCAAAGAAGATTACAAAAAACAGGCTGATAAAAAACAATCAGCTCCATGGAAATTACAACCAGGAGACTATGTGTACATTTCCACTAAAAATTTAAGGGGGGGGGGAGTAACCCAGCAAAAAACTGGGGTGGAAATTTCAGGGACCCTTTCCAGTAAAAAGGATAATAAATGAAGTCACGGTAGAGGTAAACCTACCAAAGAATTTTAAAAATGTCCACCCCTTATTTCATTTCAGCCTTCTGAAGAGAGCGCCCCCTCCTGACAGATGGCATCCGGATCGAGGAACTCCCTCCCGCTAGTGGATGGACAACTACACTACGAAGTGAAAGACATCCTGGACTCTAAATTATAATGGGGAGAATGCAACAACTTCGTTGGGAGCACTTTGATGAATAACAAAGGGAGTGGGTAAAAGCCTCCAATGTAAATGCTCCTAAACTGATAATGTAAATTTCATAAGGCTTACCCAAATAAGCCAGGTCCTTTATGAAAAGAGGAGGACTCTCTTGGGGAGGGCAGTATGTCACATATGCCTCCTGCATATCTGCCATGAATGTGAAGGGGTTCTGCCTCTGGCTTCTGAGTGTGGGGGAAGCTCTTTATTGCTCCATGCAAGTGGATAATCTTACAAATGTTACAAATATTTACTTTCTCTCTCTGTGGAGTCAGTGTCCTTGACAGCCAGCAGAAGCTGGCTCATGGGGTGCTCCTTCTGAGAACCAAAGATAAGTTCATCTTTCTCACTACAACCCCCTCCCCTCCCTTAACAGTCCTCTTTCCCTTGGTGGGAAGATTCCTTGTAACTAACATTGCTAGCCCCATATACATCACTTCTGCCAATTTCAGCTGTTGATGCACCTTGTACTGAATGGATCTCTAATAAAGTTACTTCAATTGGAACACCTGTGTGTTAACTGTGAAGAACTTGGGAACCCAACTGCCAGGGACTGACACATTGGCTGTCATTGTTTCACGTAGGAAGATGTTCAAACACATTTGCAGGTCCCACACTTCCTGATGCTTCAAAAAGTGATTCAACATCTGTCTTTAAAACATGCTCTGCTGAGGGACTTTCATTTTTTTGGACTGTAACCTTTGGAGATCTAAAAACAAAGTTTGGGTACCAAAGAACTAACATGAAACGGAGACCCTTTACACACAATTATTTTTCAGCAGTCCATTCTTCTTCCCATGCTCTCCAGAATTCCACATGTGCAAGGGAGTCATGGGATGCAGGATCAAATTTTGTCCATCTTTCCCACCGAGTTTTCCTTCTGTGGACATAACATGACTTTTTTTTTATGGCACTTTCAAATCACCGCTGGTGCATCATATGTCCAGAACTCTTACTCCCATTCTACTTCTTCTCTCCCCTCTTCCCTTTCCCCAGGAGCTGATTGGTCTGCTGCCCGCTGGTAACCACTCCCACCTTCCTCTGCTCTCTTTTCTCCTTTTCTGATATTTTAAAAAAATTAAACAAACAGGGTAGTAATACTAGACCATTACTGCACTTCTATTCCTTCTAATTTGTAAATTCTAAATCTAAAAAATGCCACCTATATCTTCAAAAAGAGTCCAGTAGCACCTTTAAGACTAACCAATTTTATTGTAGCATAAGCTTTCGAGAATCAAGTTCTCTTCGTCAGATGCTACTGGACTCTTTTTGATTTTGCTACTACAGACTAACACGGCTAACTCCTCTGCACCTATATCTTGGCTAGCACACAGGGAAGTTTACAGAGATGGATCATAGTGCTACATCCTCCTCTCTCAAATGGCTATGAAACCCGGTCTCTCCCTCTTCAGCTCTCCAAATTCCTTTTCCGCTTTTTTAAATTAAACAAATAGAGTAGTGATGCTGAAATGTTACTGCACTAATATCCCTTCTCATTTCTAAAAAACTCATCTTGGCTGGCACACAGGGAAGTTTTAAGAGAAGGATTGTAGAGCTGTTTTCCTCTCTCAGGTGGCTGCAGAACTTCCCTCCCCACCTCTCCCCACATGTGTCTTTATATTTTTTCCCCTTTTTGGCATTAGGAGAAGCCTGAAACAAGCCTCAAGCAAGAGCAACCAATCTCCCTCCCCTTTTATAATTAAAGCAGAGTTGCAGTGCTGTGAGACATTCCTGCATTCTACCCCTTTAAGCACAATATGTGTCCTGTTCCCTGATGGCAATCCACATTCCCCACTGATCACTTCTTGGGTTTCCTTTCCCCCCTTTTTTTTACAACCAGGGCTCATGCTTGAAGATAAAAGACTGGTGGGCAAGAAACTGCCCAATTAGCAAATATAGGGAGAGGGAGAAGGAGGTGGTGATGAACAAACTGGGCTACAACATTGCAATGTTACTACACATACTGTCAGACAGGCAAGCCAGCCTGCCTGCCATACCTGTGATGGTCTATCTACTGGAGGGGGGTGGGTAGTAGTCCAGTTGTTTTCTTGATTCACTGTGACTCTACTATGCTTTGTTTGGGCCAAGAAGTGTTATCAGTGCAGCTGGGGCTGGGAACTGACCGACCTTGAGAAACTCAGCTCTGCATCTTTTCCAGGACGTTTGCACTTCACAGCTGTGCCAACTGCAACTGACTATCATTTGAACTGGGGGGAGGAGACTGGGAAGACTGCTTTGGCATTCCAGGCAATTACTATGTACACTGTATTTCAAGGGAGCAATCTCTAATAAAGTCCTTTAACTCATACAACTGTGTTTTTTTTTTTTTTGAAAATTTTTTATTGGGTTAGAATCCATTATTTCCACATTTACATTCAATTTTCCCCAATTTTTTCATCTCTAACCCCCTCCCTTTCCCCCCCCCTTTTTGTTGACCTCCAACAGCTTTCCAACCCTTTGTCCCCTTTCCCTTACTTTTATTAGCTTCCTCTATCTAAAACAAATATATTTTCTCCATTATTCTAAGCAGTACATCCTTAACTATTTTTAACATTATATGCCCAAACTGTAAGCCTTTGTTTCCATCTTAGATAAACAATTTATCCCAATTTTTCAATTTCAGGTATTTCTATATATCATAAACCATATAGATCATACATTCGTTTATATCAAACAATTTGACTTATTCTCTATATATATTACTCATTCTATCTTTTTATAATAGTTCTATATATCTCTCCTCACGTAGTCAATCAATTTGACCCATCTATATCTTCAGACATTCAGTTTGGTACAAAACTTGTCAGAAAAAAAAAGAAAATATTGTTAGTTAATCGCTCCTTATATTTAGTCCTTATAATTAATTATTTTCTCTATGTTCTGTTTGTTAACCTATATATATCTATATATATGTCAATCTATTAATCTGACTGCTTATTAATTCACATTTATCTCTTCTCCCCCCGGTAAAGTCTCCCCCCTCTACTTCAATACTTCAGTAGTTCTCAAACTGCCACAGTTTTCCTCCCACCTCCCATTTCTTCTCCAGGTATTGTTTCAGCTTCTCCCAGTCTGTGTTGAACTGCCCTGAGTCCAGATCTCTCAATTTTCTTGTCATCTTGTCCATTTCAGCCATATACAGCAATTTGTAAGTCCAATCTTCAATAGTTGGCACTTCTTGTACTTTCCATTTTTGCGCATACAAAAGTCTAGCTGCTGCTGTCATATAAAATATCAACGTCCTGTGTTGGGCTGGAATTCCCTCCATTCCCAAGTTCAGTAGCAGGAGTTCTGGGTTCTTATTAATTTGAAATTGTAAAATTTCACTCATTTCTCTTATTATTTCCCCCCAGTACTGCCTGGCTACCTCACACGACCACCACATATGATAGAGGGAGCCCTCATGCTTCTTACATTTCCAGCATTTATTAGAAGTATTCAAATTCCCTAGCGCAATCTTCTTTGGTGTCATGTACCAGCGATAGATCATTTTATAAATGTTCTCTTTGATATTAATACATGTCGTTGTCTTCATTGTAGTTTTCCACAAGTATTCCCATGCCTCCATTGTTATTTCTTTATTAAAGTTTATAGCCCATTTCACCATTTGTGTTTTAACTATCTCATCCTCGGTATACCACTTCAACAGTACTTGGTATACCTTGGATATTCTTTTCTTATCTTCTTTAAGAAGGGTCTGCTCTAGTTCCGAATTCTCTATTCGTATACCTCCCTTTACAGAGTCCGAATTATATAAGTCTCTGATCTGTCTATACTGGAACCAATCGTAGTTAGGTGATAGTTCCTCTTGTGTCTTTATTCTAAGTTTGGATGCTTCAGTTTTAGTTATTTCTTTATACGTTAAACATTGTTGTTCCTTATCAACAGCTCTCGGGTCTATCACCTCATATGGAACCACCCACAAAGGGGTTCCTTCTTGTAGATAAATTCTGTACTTCTTCCAGATTATGTATAGACTTCTCCGAACAAAGTGATGCAGGAACATCGAGTTGACCTTTACTTTGTCATGCCATAAATATGCATGCCATCCAAATATTTTTTTATATCCCTCTAGGGCTAGTAGTTTCTTGTTCTTTAATGTCATCCATTCTTTCAACCAAACTAGGCAGATTGCATCATGATAAAGTCTCAGATTGGGCAGTTGCATTCCGCCTCTTTCCTTTGCATCTTGTAAAACTTTCACTTTCACTCGAGGCTTCTTGCCTGCCCAAACAAAATCTGATATTTTCCTCTGCCATTTTTCAAATTGTTTGGAGTCTCTGATGATTGGTATTGTCTGTAGCAAAAACATTACTCTTGGTAACACATTCATCTTAACTGCTGCAATCCTGCCCAACCATGACAAATTCAATCTATTCCATTTAATCAAGTCTCTCTCTATCTGAGTCCATAGTTTTCCATAATTGTTTTTGAATAGATCTATGTTCTTTGCAGTTAATTCGACTCCCAAATATTTCACTTTACTTGTTACTTCACAATCCGTTGTTTCCATTAACAATTGTTGTTTCTGCTTAGTCATATTTTTGCATAATATCTTTGACTTCTTTTTGTTAATGAAGAAACCTGCCAAGTCTCCAAACTCCTTGATCTTATCTATCACTCTTGGCATGTTCTCCAATGGGTCATCTACAATTAACATTATGTCATCCGCAAATGCTCTGACCTTATATGAATAGTCCTTTATTTTTATTCCACGAATTTCATCATCTTGACGTATTTGTATCATCAGAATCTCCAATACTAAAATGAACAACAATGGAGATAACGGGCAACCTTGTCTTGTTCCTTTACTTATCGTCAATTTCTTGGTCAATTCATCATTCACCACAATTGCTGCAGTCTGGTCTCTATAAATTTCCTTAATTGCTCTGATGAATCTTTCTCCCAATTGTAGCTTTTCCATAGTGGCAAACATAAAGTCCCAGTTTAAATTGTCAAACGCTTTTTCAGCGTCAACAAAGAAGAAACCAACCTCTTTGTCACAACGCTTGTCATAATATTCAATAGCATTGATCACTGTCCTTAAGTTGTCTCTTATTTGTCTGTCTGGCAAAAAGCCTGCTTGTTCCTCCTCTATGACTTCCGAGAGCCACCCCTTCAATCTCTCCGCCAATATCTTCGCAAAAATTTTATAGTCATTGTTGAGTAGCGATATAGGTCTATAATTTTTCACATTAGTCAGGTCTTGGCCCTCTTTTGGGATCAATGATATATTCGCTTCACTCCAAGTTTCTGGAATCCTTTGATCCCTTAAAACCCCATTCATCACCCCTTTTAGGAATGGTGCCAGTTCATTAGCCATTGTCTTATAGAATTTAGCCGTAAGTCCATCTGGCCCTGGCGCCTTTCCTAAATTTGCAGATTGTATTGCCTTACTTATTTCCTCGTCAGTTACTTCACTATTCAACTTATTTCTCCAAGCTTCCGAGATTTCTGGAAGTTTGGTTTTCTCCAAATATGACGCTATTGATTCTTTGTTTACTTCTTTTTTATTATACAGCTTAGCGTAAAATTTATAAAAGGCTCTACTAATGGTAGCCTGCTCCAAATACGTTTTGTTATCTTCGCAAATTTTATTTATTATCTTCTTTTCCCTTTTCTTCTTCAATTGCCATGCCAGGTACTTCCCAGGTTTATTAGCACCCTCAAACGCTTTTTGGTTCAGTCTTTTGAGATTCCACTCCAATTCTTTATTGCTCATTGCTGTTAGCTGTTCTTGAAGTATTTTAATTTCCTGGTATACCTTCTTTTTCCCTGGTCTCTTTTTTAGCTGTATTTCTTTGGCTTTTATTTTCTCCTCAATCTCTTGTCTTTTCTCCTCTTTCTTCTTTCTTGCTCTACCATTTAAGTCCATTAGTATGCCCCTTACAACCGCCTTGTAAGCATCCCAAACTTTATTGGTTGGTACTTCTTTATTCACGTTGTATTGTATAAAAAACTTTGTCTCTCTTCTCAGTATTTCCATATTCTCTCTTTCCTGTAACAAGTCCTCATTTATTCTCCATGCTTTCCTTTTTCTCTTTTTTCCAAATTTCCACATAATTGGGTTGTGATCTGAGCCTACCATAGGCATTATTTCTACCTCCTTAGTCCATAATGCTAAGTCTTTTGAGGCCCAGATCATATCAATTCTTGATAATGTAGAATGCCTTGCAGAATAAAAAGTAAACTGTCTGCTTTTAGGATATTCTCTCCTCCATACATCTTCAAGAGTCTCTTGTTGAATCAACTAAAAAAAAAGCTTTGGTAATAGTCCTCTTTTCTTTTGTGCCGTTGTAGTCTTTTTGTCTAGTTCCAAGTCTGTCACTCCATTGAAGTCTCCAGCAAGAATTATCTGGTCGTATGCAAGATCGTCTAAATGCTTCCTTAAATCCTCAAAGAAGCTTTCTTTTGCACCGTTAGGTGCATAAAGTCCGACTACCAACACTCTCTTTAAATTCCAAATACATTCCACTGCTACAAATCTAGCTTCCACATCTCTCATAACAAATTTTGGCTGTAGCTCCTCTTTTATGTACAACACCACTCCTCTTTTTTTCTTGTTGGAGGCCGCTACATATTCTTTGCCCAATTTTCCAGATTTTAAATATTTTACATCCTGCTTTCTGATATGGGTCTCTTGCAAACAAACAATGTCACATTTTTGTTTTAGTAGCCAGTGAAAAGTATTTTTCCTCTTATTCGGTGAGTTTAGTCCATTTACATTCCAAGATAATACTTTACACTCCATACTCATGATCTTGTTGGTAAGTCTTTTTCATTGTCCTTAATAAATCGCTCCATCTCTCGCTCAGATCTGATGCGTTTTTTGGCCCCTCCAAACTCAAAGGACACTCCTTCCGGTAACTCCCATCTGTACCTGATTTTCATGTCCTTCAAAATCTGAATTAGCACTTTATATTTTTTCCGGTCCAGTAACACTGATCTGGGCAGTTCCTTCATTATAATAATCGTCTTGCCATCAATCTCCAATGGATCTTGAAACTGTTTTGTCACAATCCTCTCTTTCATATTTCGTGTTGTAAACTGCACAATCACATCTCTTGGTAGTTTCCTCTGGGTTGCTATTCTCGAATTCACACGGTATGCCACATCTAGGATAGCCACAACTTCCTCCTCCTCCTTCCCCAGGTACTCAGCCAACACCTCAGTCATCTGTTCTTGCGCTGACTTTCCTTCCACTTCTGGCAAGCCACGAAAACGTAGCTGCTTCTCCATATGTTTAGTTTCTGCAACTGACATTCTCCCCTTCACCAATCTCATCTCTGTTTGTTGCGTGTCTGCTAAATTCTCCATCGCGTCTTCTACTGTTTTAACTCTCTGCTGCGTTCCTTGTAATTCACTTCGTATTGTTTCCATACCTTTTTTCACTTCTGACAGCTCCGATTTTACTGTCTGTGTAACCTCTTTAACCTCTTTTATCAGCTCCAATTTCGTGTCCTTAAGTTCTTTAATCATATCTAAAAGTTTTTTGTCCAGGTTTTTATCCAGGTTTTCTATTGCCGATTGCCACTCTTTTTTTGACATCGTGGGGCTTGCTTTAGCTCACTCCCACGAATCCGCTCTCTTCCTTAACTCCGTGGCGTAAAATTTAACGTTTTTCTATTTTAAATGTCCCGGTCTTCTTATAGAAATTAAATTTTAAAGAGTCCAAAATGTCGGGCGTCTTTTCTCTATGGTTTCTCTTTGATTTTGTAATCCAAGATGGCCTACTTCCTCTTCCGCTGAAGCCGCGACCCTTCCCCTTTCAAAAATGGCGATTCCCTACTTCCTGCCCTCCAGCAAGGGCCGCTTCTCTCCAGCCACTCTATTGTTATTACGCACTTCCTGTCTCCCGTCTTCCCACAGAAGATCTCGCGATGGTGTCTTTTTCTCACAGCTCCAAAGCCACAGGTATTCAAAACAATAGTCCCATTTCTTTAATAACTTCTTTAAACTTAGTCTCTTTTTAAATTCAATTCCTGCCGAGTCTTCCCCTCCTTTTCACTAGTCTGTTGCAGTTTAAAAATCTACTTTTTTTCCTCTCTGTTTTTATCAATCTGTCCCGTCTCAGAAGATAATGATCTTTACCTTCTCTTCACTTTTCTCGGGTTGTAATCGCTGTTTCGATTTTAAGTTCTCCTCTCAGCTTCTTCCCCCAATCGATGCTTGGGTATGTAGGTCTTATGCCAGCCGAATTGGCCCCAAAACTGCCGCAGAGATTATAGCCGACCCGTCGCAAGGTGGGACCTCAAGGATCGGGGGGAGACTCGTTGTGCAGAGCCCCCCCTCGTCCGAGATCTAGCTCACCCTAGGGTCTTGAGCGTTCTTTGCCTGCTCCCCGCCTGAGAGCAGTCGGCCGCGGGCTATTTTCACCCCGCCGGCCGGTTAAAACGGCAGTCCGGTCAGCTCCGCAAGTGGAGCTGCGTTAGACCTCCATGGATCCCAAACAGGAAGTCAACTCATACAACTGTGTTTGATGAAGTGGAGAGTCTGAGAGAATCCCCTAGCCAGGCCTGACACTTTGCCTGGAATCCTCTTCAATCCCTTGGTACCAGGGGAAACCAGCGAGATTCCCTAACCACAACACATCAGAAGGAAAGGACAATGAATCTCCTGTGAACCCCGAGGACCTTTTCAAAAACCTTGCAGGAATGCTGAAGCTTGGGACACGCACGGCACATGGGGCCGGGGTGATTCCTAAGTCAGGAGCCAGGTTCCTACAGTGGCAGGTACAATGCCCCAAGGATGGATACCACATCTCTTGTACAGATGGATGAAGGACCAGAAGGAACAGAACACAGGGCACAACCTGTTCCAGTCAAGCTTGAGAGGAGGAATGGGAGCTCCAGAGAATCCAGGGGGGACCTGGAGGATGAGGAGCAGCTGTTTGGATTGGCGGCTCTTCCAGAGACCCAAACCAAGGATGCCAAAGAAGGAGATCTGCCACAACCAAGGACCAGGGTGTGGCCAATGATGATGGGGACAAGGAGCCCAGAGACCTGAGTGGCGTGTCCAATCTACAGCAGATGTGAGAAGAGATGGAGGAGGTCCGGCAGATGGTGCTGGAAATTATGGACAGAATGTGAGAACTGTACCTAGCAGCGCAGTTCTGCGGAGGCGGAGGGCCACCTCCGGCTTTGCATAAACTGGAAGCCTGCTTTGATGGAGACACCAAGGAATTGGGCTGTTTCCTGGTGCAAGTAGGGGAGTTTCTAAGAGAATAGGGCCACACTTTCCCAGATGAACTGAGTCAAGTAAGCTAGATAGAGTCTCGGCTGGGAGGCTCGGTGGCTAAATGGTATGTGACACTACTAAACACAAGCCCCAGAACTGGGAAGTGTGGAAGTGTTCGCCCAGACTCTAAAGGAGCAGTACAAGGAGCCTCTCAAGGAGGAGAGGATGAGAACCTGCCTGAGGCAGATAAGGTAGGGCAACTGTCTGGTCCAGGAGTACGCAGCAGAGTTCCGAGAGTATGAAGCTAAACTGAAGGACTGGACATAAGGAGTGAAGATGGAGTTTTTCCGAGACAGTGTGAACCCCAATCTAGTGGCTAAAGCAGTGGTGCAAGATGACCCTTGAACTCTCCTGGACTGGATTCAACTGGCTTGTGAGATCAAAAATCAGGAGGAAATAGTGAAGTCGCAGCACCAAACCAGTCAGCAGAAAGGTTTGACAGATGCCTGACCCCATGAGCGAAGGAGGTTGCAAGCTAATGTTCCTTTGAACAAACAGATCAGACAATGAGACAAGGGCTGTGTTTGAGATGCGGGAAAGGGAGCCACTTTGCTGCCGAGTGTCTGGGTGAGAAAAAGAGCCAGATGGGGATGGAGCCAAAGCCGAGGAGGCTACCAGAGAGGCACTTGAAGGGGAAGCCCCGATCTACTTCCAGGAAGGAAGCAGCAGCATGGAGTGGTTGTTAAACTAGACCTGCCCCAAAATTTGAGACACATACACCCAGTATTCCACTTCAGTTTGATGAAGAAAGCCCCAGGGGCAGGTGTTTGGCACCCGAAATCTGGAGTTCCTCCACCCCCTCATGGTAGATGGGCAACCTCATCATGAAGTGGAAGCTGTGTTGGACTCAAAATGGAAAAGGGGAAAATAGTTTTACCTTATCCAGTGGAAGTACTTTTGACCAGAGTCAGAATGAGTGGGTTCAGTCTAAAGACGTAAGAACTAGAAAACTCAGCGGAGCTCTTCACAAACGTTATCCTGATAAACTGAGGGAGGAGTAATTATGTTATAGGTGTGATTTTGGTGGGGCAGATAATGTCCGACAGGCAAGCCAGCCTGCCTGCCGTATTTGTGAATCTACTGGAGGGGGATGGGTAGTAGTATAGTTGTTTTCTTGCTTCACTGTGTCTTTGCTACCCTTTGTTTGGGTTGAGAGGTGTTATTCATTCATTCATTCATTCATTTATTTAATTCAATTTATATTCTGCCCTCCCCGCAGTGCAGCTGAGGTCGGGAAATTTAATTTAATTTATTATATTTATATTCCGCCCTCCCCGCTTTCGCAGGCACAGGGCAGTGACTGACCTTGAGAAACTCGGCTCTGCATCTCATCCAGGACTTTTGCACTTTGCAGCTCTGTGCCAACTGCAACTGACTGTCGTTTGAAGTGGGGGGAAGAGACTGGGGGTATAACCTTTCTGGTAAGACTTTGCTTTGGCATTCCAGGCAATTACTATGTACAGTGTACTTCTAGGGAGCAACCTCTAATAAAGACCTTTAACTCATACAACTGTGTTCGATGAAGAGGAGAGTCTGAGAGAATCCCCTAGCCAGGCCTGACACATGCTCTGAATTTTTTAAAAAAATGACGACAGCTGCAGCTTCCACAAAAGGCAGTTTGAAACAGATGCTTCTCAACTCATCTGGAATAAGAAAGCAGACAACAAATCGTCTTGATTGTGCAGTACTGGATGCTAGGAGTCCAAGTCAATACAGTGCCGATAGGTGTGAATACTCAGTAAAGTGGGCTTTAAGTGTGCCATGCGGAATGGGCCTGGATAAGGAATTTTTTCCCCCTTAAAGAAATGAAAAGGTTAATTAATTCCCTTTTCAAACAGCCAAGGTCAGAGGAAACCTTTATGGATGCTAATAAAAATTGCATGGGCAAGGATATAGATTAAGCTAATCATTAAAAAGCCAATTAAAACCTAAAAAATGTCAACAGAGAATTATCCTACAGTCTTCAAATACTTAACTGGCATCATGCCCTGTGGACCTCTCCTCTCCTAAGATCGATACCTCAAGAGAGGAATATTCTGACAGAAGCATCCTTTTTAGTATTCCATTATGGCCAATTTTGAGACTAAGTAACTGTCATCTGTTTTGCCTTGAAAATCATGGTTGTATTCTGCAAATGAATCAATAATAGCAACCTTGGGAGAGTACTGTTGCAAATGGAGTATTTTCTATTTCAAAAGTAACAGCAGATGGTAGCAGAAGAGAAATGCCAGGTCTGGATTGAAAAAACTTCGGAAGCCAAGGAATACGATGGGCAACCTGGCTCTGGAGTATTAACTAAAATTATTGGTGGGCTGGTCCTTCACCATCTGCACCCCCCAAAACAATGGGGAGTAAAGGAGCTATTTGGAAATAAATGTTCATTGAATTTAAGCTGAGGCGTCTTTCCATCCACAGCTGCACACTAAATACTCCCTTGCTGTGTAGACGACCCACCACAATAATTCAACAGCATTTTATGTCACACCAATGATTGTTTTCTAAGTAGAGCAGTAAATTCTCTATAAACTCATAGCTTTGTTCCAGCATAACACATTGCAGATAAGACAGAACACTGAACAAAAGAAATGTGAAGTTGCCAGGCAGAGTTATAACTTATATCTCCTCTTCTGTTTCTTTTCATATTCCCCCTTTCAGTCACACAATCTCCTACTTTATTCCTTCTGAATATATGTTTGGACATGTCAGGGGGGATAAGGGGGCACCTCTCATTACCACCAAAAGTTACAGGTTCTCTGCCTCCTTCTAGGGCCAAAGTCCTGCCCCCTTCTGCCCTGGAAGCACTACCCTCCATGACCCTGTGAAGGGTGGAGTCAACGGACTCATCTATGAGCTTGCTTCACCACCTCGGACCAATGGGAGAGGTTTTTGAGTTTGCGGGATGCTCAGGCAGAAAATGGGGGAGGGGGGCACCCTGCACTGCAGCTCCATATAGGCCCCCAAGGGGGGGGGTCCTGTTGTGACCCCTCTACATGCTTTTCAAGACCGTTAGGGAGTGTCTGAATGTTGTTCAAAGACACCAATGAGCATGTTGGCAGTTGCAGAGCTGGTTTGTGATCTTCGCATTTTCTGTGGCTGCTGTAGCTTTTGCAAGATGGGAAAGGAACCTGTGATTGATGAAATACAACCTGTACAGGCAGATCTCCCAGAGCTGCTTGTGGAACCCTCAGAATCTGGGCCAGCAGAAGAAGCGTATGAGGAAATGGGCCCAGTACCTGAACCTTTGAAAGAAAGAGTGCTGCCTTGCATACAGACTCTCTCTGTCCCAACATAAATACTAAGAATAGGGGAAGGGGTGTGTGTGTGTGATGATTTTAAGTGCAAGTGTTTCTTTAAATGCTTGATGTGCTACAGGCTAAGAACGGGGGTGAAAGAGAGGGATGAGTGAGTGAGATGAGTGGTTGGTGACTGAGAGTGTGGGCGAACTCCTGTTTTTAGTTACTGAGCAGAGAAAGAATATTCAGTCTGGGCAAAGCAGGCAACCTGTGTGGAAGCCTGAACTGTGTGTGGCTATGAGAGAATATTCATTCTGTCTGAAGCAGGAAAACTGTGTGTGCACCTATGAGAGAATGGTTAAGCATATCTGTGTGACTGAGCCTATGTGAGGAAACTTTAAGAACTGAAAACTATCTTTGAAACCATCAAGCCTAAGTACTAGAATGAAACCGACACTCTTCTTGTAAAAATAAGTTTATTTTGGGTTTTTTTAAAAAAAATCCCAGGCTCTCTGTCATTCCTATATATTCCAGTCCTATCCTCAGGCCCACATGGTCCTACGAAGGAGCCTGATGCTTGGGTGCATTATTAAGGGGGAAATTTAAATTTACTGTTTTGGAATGTAATTACTGGTGGTGGCAATCTACTTAGCGGGTATAAGAAGAGGGCCAAAGGAAAAATCGAACTGGGGGAGTGGAGACAGAAAATAGCATACAACGCTGTTTGTTCCCTTGCAGATAGGAAAGGTTAACTATGCCTGAGGAAGTCAAGGAGAACAAGTTTGCTCCAGTCCTAACTGCTGCAGATTACATAGAGCATATTGTCAAGAAATTCCACACAAAGAACCAACCTGTGATGTTGATGATTATTCCAGAGCCATATCAGATAGTGAGGACTCAGTCAGGATGAGTCAAGGGTGTGGTCCCTCCTAAGACCTGGGGAGAATACCAAGCCTCAGATGTTTCCAAAAGTGAAGATTATAGAGGGAGGGTCAGCCTCATTGAAAGAAACTGTAAAGCCTCATGTTCAAGTTTTAATTCCTGATGTAAGTATGAAAAGGAGGGTCTAAAAGAATGTAGGGAGGCTGGAGAAACAATTCGAAAATGTGTGTTTTTTTCCTTTTCTTTTCATACAACCATTAAGGGATGTGCTGATGGAGTACTGGTTGAGAAGCCAATGGATGCTTTCACCAGGAACAGCCCTGACAATAGTGAAAATGAGGACCCCAAACCGTCTGTAGGGAAGGTGTTCAGAAAGAAGAGACCATGTTTGTGTTACTGCAATGAGATCTGACCCAGACAGGCCATGCTAAAGTTCTGTGATTTTAGATGTTGCGATTTTTCTGAGGATTGGTCATTATTAAGAGACAGATTATAGTGTTCTGAGCCTGGAAATGCGGCACCTTTAGCTGCAGATAGTGGTGCTGTTATGAAATTCCTGGGGGGGGGGGTGGGAAGACAGTCATGAGGTGCAAATGCCTGGAGTTGTTGTTGGTGGAGCATATGAAACCCAGAATCTGTATGGCCTCTAACAAAATACTTCTTCCACAAGTAAAAGTAGCGAGTCGCATCTTGATGCCTCATGCGGATGTATTAAAAGGGATTTATTATAATTCGAGGGAAGCTAGAGTGGGATAAAAGGAAGAGGCATGGAAAGAGGAGTCGTTTGTTGAGAAAAACAAAGCCTTTATCTATAGCAGTAAATTGAGTACGTCGATAAACAAATTAAATCATACATACAACAAGTAGCTAGCTGGTAGGTAACAAAAAGTAACGAAGCTATCCGGTAGCAAGGCTGTGCGTCTCATGGGGCTTGCTGGTAATGAACCCTTTTGTAGTTTCTGAACAGGATCGACTCTAAGCCAAGGTTGTACTTCCAGGTTAGGTCTCACAGGAGCAAAACAAATGTATTAACCCTATAATGACCAGAATTTAGATCTTGCCAACTCCCAACATCTAGGAGTTTTGGAAGGGTAAAATCCCTCTTTCGTGGCTTTTAAGAGTAGTAAAACATTGACATGTGAAAGCATGGCTTTTGGATCAGGATATGTACATGATGCATAAACCATCAAGAGTATCTCTTAAATTAAACAAAACAATTGTTGGGGATGTAGATGAGCAATGGAAGGCTAATTTAGCAGACATGCAACAGCTTTCTAAATACAATGAGAAGTACAAACACATTTTAACACTGACATTTTGTCGAAATACACATGAGCAGTAGCATTGAAAAACAAGATGGGGTCTGAGGTATCCAAGGCTTTTAAAAATATTTTCAGTCAGGGCAATATCCCACATAAGTTACAAACAAATTATGGAAAAGAATTTCTGAATAAAAAAGTGAGCACAGTGTTAAAACAACATGGGGCTCTCGACATTGTTGTGACCAACAATGAAGTAAATGGAACAGTGGTTGTAAAATTTAACAGGACTTTAAAATTAAGGATCTGATTTCAGGATGAATAATACCTAAAGATATATGGATGCATTACAGGGGCTTCTGAAAGGCTATAATCACAGCTTTCATAGAACTGTTCAGACTCATCCGGTAGATTTTAAGACATCTAACTCTCTCCTGATATGGAGAAGTGTTTATCAGTGCCACATTCAAAGAAAAGAAGCAAACACTGTGTTTAGGAAAGGAAGCCATGTGAGGATATCAAAAAGAAAAGGTACTTTTAAGACAGGTTATAAGCAAACATTCACAGATGAAATTTTCATAATAGAAAAAAATCATTGGAAGAGGAGAGAGGCCCTTATTTTGGCTCAAAGATTTTGATGATAAACTATTAGAAGTGAGATTCTATCCCAAGGAACAGCAGAAGATTAATACTTGAGAGGACAGGGTTGAGAAATGTATTGCTGCACAAAATGAGAGGGGGAAAAGTATCTCCTTGTGAAGTGGTTAGGTTGGCTACCTAAATTTAATAGCTGGGTGGCTGCTGAAGACATGGTGGAGAATTATGGGAGGTGATAGTTTATATCACACTACTGAGTAGTGTCTCTGTGGATGTCTTCCCACAAAATTCATTACCCAAGCAACTGGTACAGTCTAAGCCAGCAACATTCTGAATTAGTGATAAAGTTGATAACTGGGATTATTAAGTACAGAAGGGTTATTTTGATGACGACGACGACAACAACATTCAATTTATATACCACCCTTCAGGATGCCTTAATACCCACTCAGAGCTGTTTACAAAGTATATCATCATTATTCCTACAACAACAATCACCCTGTGAGGTAGGTGGGACTGAGAGATCTCCTAGAAGCTGTAACTAGCCCAAGGTCACCCAGTTGGCTACAAGTGGAGGAGTGGGGAATCAAACCTTGTTCTCCAAATTAGAGTCCCACATTCTTTGCCACTACACCAAACTGGTACCAGCTATTAGAAAGCCTGAATAGCATTATCAAAAACCAGGCACAGACTCAACCCAGTCTACACTTCTTTTATGACCCAGTGACAGGGGAAAATCAGGTCTGCAGGTCCTGTTATTTACTGTCTCAATGAGCAAATAACTAGTCCATGTGTTGGGGGCTCTAACACTCTAACCCTAACACTTGTCAAAAAAATCCACAATGCCGCCAATACTACGGGTGGGTTTAATTCCTTATACCTGTACATGGATATCATAGAAAATCAGATTGTGGGAAACTCGGTGATGCCCTTTTATGGTGTGTACCTGTACAAGGAAAGCCTCATGAATTTATCATTGTCACTTAAGCCACACTACTTGCTGCTCACTAAACCCCTCACCAAAACTATCTCCACACCCAAACAGATCCATACCATTTGGTGCCATTCTGTTACAGCACAGAGATTGTGAGATTGCACTCCACTCCGGAAAAGATGGTAAAGTTGCAAGATTAGGGGGACCCTGCCAGGTACAGATCCTGTTACTAATCACAGGCTGGCTGTGGCCTCCTAGGACTGCACAGAGCTCCTGTCATGGACAGAGCAAGGGTGAGGGTGTTTTCCAGAGCCTCTTTTGAAAAATGGTACCACTTTTTAGAAAAGGCTTGGAGCTTATCTAGCCTTATGGGCAGAGATCCAACATGGCGGCTGATTGAGAGACTCAATCAGTGGTCTCTCATGCTGGTTCTGTTTCCTGGGCTTTACAGTCAGGCATGGTTGAGAAATACAACCTGAGCCTGTCTCCTTATTGATAGGAGACATATAGATAGATCTGGGAGTTTATTTGGCTCTTTTTAATTAGAGAGCTGAAAAGCTCCCTGGTGTTCTGAGGATGCAGAAACATCAAGCAGGAGCAGGACTGAGGTGGCTGGAGGCCAGATAAGTCTGCTGGGGTCATTTGTATATACATCTTTTTGACTGTGCTAGGACCTGTTTTTTCCCCCTCTTTGCTTGTAAGAACATTCCTAAGAATCCAAAAGGAAAACGATAAGCTGTGCTTTATTTTGCTGTCTGGATGAAAGGGGCTTGTAAAAACGGCACCTCTCTATTAAAGTAAAAAGTAATTCCCTACGTGTAGACTCTGATCTTCAAAAACTAATTGGAATGCTGACCTTAAAAGTATTATGTTTAATTTTGGGAGAGATAAACGATGAAAGTTTGTAGATCCTAACTGAGGACAGATGCTCCCAGGAAGATTCTTCACAGAAGATTGTTAAAGTTTCACCTCGGCATTTTAATAGACAATTAAAGGAATTATCCTAAAAATACCCAGGAATACAGCCAATATTTGGGCAGCATTTTTGGGCATCATCTTTCCATCTCTCCTCTGTGAGACTTTAATTTTGTGCCCTGATTGTTTTCCTTTTTTTCTTTTCTTCAAGAGGAAATAAAGATGTGACAGTCAATTTTAAACTGTCTGGCTTGCTGGACTAACTTTGGATTACAAACTATTTACAAGGAAGGATTTAAAGTTATAGCTATAAAACCCATTCTTCAGTCAAAATTCAATTATTAGCTCATCTTTTAAATATATATTGTTGACTTAGAATTGTTGCTACCATAATACTTTTTGATGAGCTGAAAAATGGCTGAACATTGAACAGTTTGGAAAATTACAGACTAAACTCTGATATCATTGGCTATACTGCCATCCCTGGCTTGAAGAATGAACTGATTTTCAACATTTTAATAATCTTTTTTCATATATTCTTGGTTTGAAGAAGGAATTACAGCTACATAATCACCACCTACTGGCTTGAAGAATAAACTGACTTTCTTTTTTCCTTACTAACCTATTCTAGGGATAGGCCGTTTGAGGTATTTAAGTGATGAAGGAGATAAGTCAAATTGAAGAAAATGGTTACAGCCAGGAAAAGGCTAAAGCTGAACTAAGTTTAGGAGTTGTCATAGATACTATGTCTCAAAAACAATCTCCTCTCCAGGATTTTTTTAAATAAATAGTGTTTAAATAAATAATACTACTAATAAAAATCTTTCAGGTCAAATTAAAGTTTTGTTTACAGAACTAAAGCAAGAGTACAAAAATACTTTAACCCAGAAGCAACAAAGTGATAAGGAGACTCAAGAAGTAGTGCTGGAAAACAAGGCATAATGAACCCAACTACAGCAGATGGACCAGACTATGCAAGGATTTTTCACTAGAATAAGGGGAAAGTTTCAAAAAACAAGAACTGAATTACTCTCTGGATTACAAGAAATAAATCAGAAAACTCAATAAAATAAGACATCCAAGAAACTAAGATACAACAGAAAGAATTTGGAAAGAAACAAGGAAAAATTGAATCAGTACAAGTACTACAAGCAAGTCCATTGATTAGAGGAGAACAGAGAATGGAAATTTTGGAAACAGAATTCAAAAGTAATAATCTGGGGTTTCATGAAATCTGAGAAATTTTGGATGATTTGGATTTAGAGAGTGCATTTCGATGGTTGTATGAGACTGTTTGAAGGTACAAGGTGACTTTGATTCAGGAGGCCCCTTACAATGAAATAATCCAATGAATATATGACTTTTCAGAAACTGAGCAAACTACTAGAATCAATTCAAGGCACACAAGATGGAAGAAGGCATGAAGGAAAGAAATACAAATGGAGATGGAGGGGAGATGCATTTTGGAGCTGATACATTCTGTTACTTACAATTATTGTTCATTTATACAACTATGTTATAGAATATTCTTTCTCTCTTCTTCAATATCATCTTTATTGCTTTGTTTTTCATGATCGGATGAATTTTTTACATACACAAAAGGTCAATTCATTAAATTTAGAATGTATAATTAATATTAAAATAGATTGTCTTTTGCAAAATTGTAAAGGAAGATGGGGCTAACATCACTTGAGATGCCAAAGTAGCACTGGTGAATCGCTTCCCAATCGCTTCCATTTTCAGTTGTCTGGATGTTGTTAGCAGACCTATCCCTTCTCCTTATTGACCAAGCAGCTTATTAATATGACAATGTAATGAACTCCCTCTCGTCATGTGCTCTGAGCACAAGATACACTCCCAACTGGAGTTGGAAAACTACTGGCACGACAGTCATAGGCAAGACTGACTAGCCACTGCACACCCCAGAGATATGCCAAGATTTAAGACAAAAGAGATCTTCCAAGAGTTCCTGAGTTAATCTCATCCACACCCTTCTGTCCTTCCCTCACCCACCTTCCTAATCAGGGCTATTCAGGGACCTGACAGCCCATCCTATCTGGCAGTCACAGGTCATCATGCACCTTTCACACCTATAGTCCACCTTAGGAAGTGTCATGTATGCAAGCATCCATGCCATTGTTGTGTTCTGCATCTTATATTGAGAGTGATATAAGCACCCGTGCCATTATTGTGTTCTGCATCTTACGCCAAATCTTATACTCATACTGATATATACCAAAGCGAAATACTGTATCTTATGCATTTTATATAAGTCACCTGAGGGTGTCTAAACTGCTAATACCAATTTCCAGAGGAGCCAGTGGCCTCTTTGTTATCTCTAAGAAATATGCGCTTTCACTTCTGAGTGTCCTTGGACGGAGCTGCAGCTGTGTACTGAAATGTATCTTTTTCACAGAAGGGAATGATCCCACCCTGTACTTTGTCTAGACTAAACTAATCTGTTCCCATGTAAGTTTTTGGGTTTTCGCGCCTGAATGCAAACGGCCCAAATGGCAGGAGAACGTCCCCTATAATGAGTAGTCCTATTGTTTGAATAATCTCTTTGTTGCCAGGGACCCCCCCTCCTTCCGTTATGGGGCCTGCCATGGACTGTGTCAGTTTCCTGCATTGCTGTTTTAAAGATCCACCAGAGACTCTGTTTTGGGGCAGCATTGCCCATGCCTATTTCCTGTTCTTTCTGCTGCAATGGACTATGCCATCCATGTCTGTTTCCTGCCTCCTTGGGCACCTACCTCACCTGGGCCCAGAGCCATGCTGCCAGCAGCACAGTTCCAGCCAGAAGGAGTCTCCACGAGCCTGGCCAGGCACCCCCTGGTCAGTTCCCACAGAGAGCCCCTTGCGGGCCGGTCACTGAGTCCGCCCTCGCCACTGGGCAGCCTGCTAGCAAGCCCAAGCCGTGCCGAGGAAGAAGTCATGTTCCAAAGCAGTAAAGAGCCAGTCTGGACAGTTTACCTCAAGGCTGCCATTTCGTGAAAGTGAGCCGGTCACGTCTGCAGCGGCCAACCTCGCCCTGCTCTGCATATCTCGGGAGCTGCCCCGGAATGGAAGCTAAGTACCAACTGTCCAAGAACACTTAATGGACGCATCTCAATGCAGCCTCCGCATTCCAGAGCTGATTCCATCAAGACAACACCTGCTTCCTGGCTGATCCAATCAACCTGCCCAACACTCCCCTCCCCTCCTTTGTCCCCTCTTCCCAAGGTGTCACATCTTACAATCAGACACTAAAGTGGCCCATCAAGGGTAGTTGTAGAGCCATCAAGTCTTTGTTCCCTTTTTGAGAACCACAGGGAAAGGCACCAGCCCCAGGGTACGTTTTGGGGTATTTAAGCTGGCCTCCCTGGCCATGATGGGAGCATGCCATTCCTATCCTGAACCTCCGCTGCCTCTCTCTACAGGTCTAGTGCAGGCATTAGATACCACCATGCTTCACTGCTACGTCTTTCTTCCACGCTGTGACCAGGTGAGTATACTCAGTTCCGTCGATCTCAAGTGGGCTCTCCTGCTAATGCAACAGGCTCTATTTTTCCAACTCTTTATTTCCTAGTTCCTTGTATATATCCTGTTTGTGTGTTATTTTAGGCATACACAACACTATTAGTAAAACACATTTTTATCTTTATTAGTCTTGCCTCTTTATTGCACAAGTGATCTGAAAGAGGGACTCTGATATAGCTGGTTAAGATCTGCAATAACCCAGACTGCTTGCTAATTTCCCCTAAAACAGCAGTTCTGGTAACAACTTCTGCCAACTTCTACCTATGAGTGTACAACTGAACTGAATAGATCTCTGAATAAAGTTTCTCAACCAATGCACCTGTGTGCTTGCTGTGAGGGGCTTGGGGGGTCTAACTTCCAGGGACTGCCACCCTAGGACTGACAGGAAGTCTCTCCCAACTCCATTATCCACCTCCAGAGACAGCCATCAAGTCATTGCCTTGGGAGCAAGATGTCAGTTTTGCCCCAGAATACGTTTTGCTCTATAATTGGGCTGCCCTGCCATATGCTCAGTGTGTATGTGTGTCCTGGGATCCTATGCAAACTCTCAGATGTGTGTCTGAGGCTTCTTCCTGCTGCAAAGCGCTTGTTGCTCAAGCTGCTACTCTATGTTCATCCTCCATCTCCTAGACTGGTAAGTATTGCCCAACCTTGAATCTCTCTCCCTCTTCCTCCCTAATTTTCAAGTTAGCTCTATGTGTATGCTGTGTATAGTTTCCTATGTGTTTGTTTTCAGTGCTCCCTTAATAAAAACCATTCCTCTTGAACACCCACCTGGTTCTTTCAGGGAATTCTCTAAGGGAACAATGGTGGTATACATTGGTCGAAAATCTTGTAGTTACCCCCTCTCACAGCATCTCCTTGTATGCTAATTCCCTCAACTTGCAAGGAAACCCCCTTTAAGTTAACAATGTCACAATGGGAGACCACCTCTTCAGTCAGTGTAATAACTACCATCCTTAGAGAGCTTTCACAGAAGCAGTGCTTAACTATAGTGGGGATACTCTAGTCACCCAATTTTCTATGGGACTGTTTTATAAGGATCCCCCTTGCCACCACAAGGCAGTAGACCCAGATGAGGATACTATGGAGTTTATACAGAGAACTGCTATGGCTGCTGAGAGTTGGAAATTAAACCGCTTAGGCCACCTTCACACTGACATATTTTTCCGAGAGACATGGGGTGGATGTGAAAATCAAACTGACCCACAACAAAGACACTTTCTGCATTATAAACAATGACCAGGCAGGCAGCTTAAAGCTCCAGATAATGTTGGCTTCCCTGTTTGTGAAAAAGTAAAAGGGGAACCAAGTGTTTGCTTGGGCTACAGCAAAGGTCTGCTTACAGCCACCATAAAATACATGCCAAAGGTAATGCCGATCGACATTTTGGGATCAGGAAGCAATTTCCCCCTGGCCAGTTTGGCTAGGGATCCTGATGGTGTTTTGCCATCTTTTGGGCATGGAGCAAGGGTCACTGGTAGTGGAAGGTGGGGTTAGTTGTGAATTTCCTGCATTATGCTGGGGGTTGGACTAGATGACCCTGAAGGTACCTTCCAACCCTATGCTTCTATGATTCTATGATTGCCACAAACAGCTGGTTAAGCAACTAGGAGAATCTATTCCTGGGACAGCTATGCAAATTGCTGTTAATGGGATGTGTGGACAACCACTCCTTCAGCTAGAACTTCAGCAAAATTCCCTTTGTCTTTAAACATTGTGGCATCAGTTGTGTAGCACTGTGTGCAGATGGGGAACAAGTACCCTTTAATCTCCTTCTACCTGACTTTGACTGGGAAATTGTGTGAAAGTATACATGAACCTCATGCAAGCAGCAGGGAAGCATCTGAAAAATAGGATTCTCCCAAAAATAGTGATGAGTTTGCAAAGGATTATACATTGTTTTCCTTTGACCTCTCTGAGGCTCATAGTGCATGGACCATTACTTGGTGATTAAAACAGGGAACCTGAGGGCTGAAATATGCTTTGCCAAGGCTCTACCATAGATGGCCAATTTGATTGTGTATGGGGTTTTTGATAACATTATCAACATAAATCACAAGTGAAATGTGCCATTCGACTATATGTGACAGACATATTGCAGTTATCACATGTCTTCCCAAGTTATCAGCTCCCCACAAGAAGATTCACAAGGAGACCCCTATCTTTAGTAGTGAACACCCCCCTCCTTACTTTCCTGGAGAATAACCACAGAGAATTTTTGACTCCTACAGACAGCCATCCTCCAGCCACTGCTCCCCCAAAGCCATCGTGATTTTTTTATTATTAATAAATTTTTATTGGATGGTTAACATACACATAATATTATTACATTTTACTTATCCCCCCAAATACCTACTATATGCTTCCCACCCCTCCCCTCCCCCTTTCTTTATTGACTTCCAACAGCACTACAACCCCCCGTTTCATCCATCGTGATTTTTTAAAAGGAAAAAACTCTGATAAGATTTTATTTCAGCATCACCAGCTCCAGGGCCTGACAGCAACCATGTGAGGCTACCACTGTCTGTCTTTCCTGCACCACCGTTGCAAGGGTTTACCTTTCGATGTGGTTATCCAGCCATCTGCTGATGATCCTGAGCAAAATGACCAGATTGTGAAGTATTTTGTAGAATGTAGACAAAATAATCTGTGTATGTTAAACATGTACTTGGCCATGGTCAAATGTATGTTTTCTGTACCCTTCGATAAAGCTTTGAAACTCAAAAGAAGACTAAGATGATGTTACTATCAACAACCAGAGAGGAAAAAGAGGAGATAGAAAAAACAAATATTGTATTATTACTAGAAAACCAGTCAAATATTTGGGAATAAATGTAAGGGGACAAAATGATAATTTACAGAAAGATAATTACCAAAAAGTTTGGACAAGCATTATTGAAGATCTGCAAAGATGGGAAAAATTGAATATTTCTTAGCTAGCGAGAATCTCTGCTATTAAAATGAATATCTTACCAAAATTGAATTTCTTGTTTCAAATGCTGCCAATCCATATAGTTGAAGAGATTTTAAAGAAATGGCAGAAAACAATAAATGACTTTGTATGGAACACGAAGAAACCGAGAATAAGATTTAAATCATTACAAGATAAAAAGGACGAGTGCAAAAAAAGATGAGGTGAGTTGGTGGCACCAAGCATCAAACTGTACTGCCAAGCAGATGCATTAGTTTGGATATCAGATGGGATCATAAATCTGAACAGAAGACACACAACACTGGACACAATAGATACCAAGGAAGAAATGCACAATTACTTATTGATTAAGAAACCAATCATGATGGTACTCATATTTTGAGGTATGGACTCTTAAGAATATGGTTTCAATGCAGAAACAGATTAATAGAGCAATCCTAAGCAGAGTTACACCAGTCTAAGCCCTTTGATTTCAATGTCCTTACACTGGAGTAACTCTTCTTAGGATTGCACTGTAAGTCAGCCAACTTCACCACTGGTATCACCAATAGATGCCACCACAATAAATAAAATAGATCATGTAAACTATGACTATATAATGGACAGGTAAGAAAATATAAAAACATGACAAGAAATTCATGCTCAAGGAAAAAGCATCCCATGGTTGATTATCAAATGGTGTCCAAACTCAAGGAACAATGATCCAGAGAAGATAGCCAATTAAGGGAGAAAACGGTGTTTGAACAACTAATCAGTACAGATTCAAAGCATCTATTAGGAAAAGTATATAAAATTCTACTGCAATATGCCACACTTTGCCACAGAATCAGAACAAGTTAAAAAGTGTATGATAAAATGGATGCAAAATCTTGGAGAAAATGTCTCTATGAGCCAATGGGAAAGCTTACGGACAAAAGAAATTAAATTTACAGATGTCACATGTTAAGAGAGAATTGGCACAAAATGTTTTTAGATGGTATATCACACTGAAGGACTACAGTGGAAGGTGCTGGAAATGTCAATGTACAGATGCAACGTTCCATCATATGTGATGGACATGTAAGAAGGCAAGAAGTTATTCAATAAAAATCCATGAAGAGATGCAATAGATATTAAAGTTTCGCTTTGTGCTGAATCCTAAAAATATTAAATATTTTACCTAGTAATATTACAAAAGTACACAGCAAACTTTTTAAATGTATGGTGATAGTGTCAAGAGTAGTATATGCAACAAAATGGAAGGCAGAATCCTGTCCAGATGTCACTGAATGGATGAATAAACTGTATAAATATGCGTCTATGGCTAAATTAACTTCCTATGTACATAATAGGTCAATCTTGGAATTTCAGGAAAAACTGACTTTTTTGAGCTGAAAATAGCTGAAAATTAAGAAAAATTAAGAATAGTTATTATGGAAGCAGACCAATTAGAAAATTAATATTTTAAAAGGTTGAATATAAAACGTTGAGTATAAAATGTTGAGTATAAGTAAGTTAGTTGATGGAGAGGAATTATAATTTGTAGCTTAAATGAGCTGTTATATAGTCTGTTTATGTTCCTTTATGTATTGTTTATTGTCTTTTTTATTTTAAAATAAAAATAAAAAATAAAAAATTAAAGTTTTGAAACTCCAAATTATCGTGTCATCTTTAATAAATGATTAGATACACCAATACCAATCTGAAAAATCTTATTAGACTGACTGTTTTTGGTTTTTATATGAACTAATGGGGGTTTGAAGAGAAAGGGTCGAAGAAAGGTTCTTCGCGCACTCTCAGACTCCCCTGATGGTGGGACTATCCGCCACTTAAGAGGGAATGTTTAGTTCTGCCATAGTGCTCATAAAGGCCTCCAGAGCCTTAGGCACCCACATCTGAGTAATATTCTTTACCAAGTCCAGCATACGACTGCCGGCAACAGGCTACCCTTTGTATAGGGACATGCTTATGTCATCCCAAGAAGCGATGTTGCTGCTCTGCCTCATTCTGTTTAACAGCACTTGAGCATTGCTTTTATATCTAGAGGCCACCTTGTTCACGACTTTGTTGAAAGTGGCATCAGAATCAGTAAGTGCAGATGATTCAGACTGAAGCAGAAGGAGATTTAACTTGCTTTTTTCTCCGCTGCCCCCTGCTTCGCATGAGTTAGACATTTTTGAAGAAGAGCCCAGGAGCATCGGGCCTTCTCCTATTCAAGCAAGTAATTCCTTTCAAGAATGTCCTTCATGTCCGTGTCCAGGGAATGTATAATGGGGCTCTGGACATTTTCTTCCTTGGGCTGGGGACTTGCTGTAACTGGTGGTTGGGGACCAAGTACATTTTCTCAGTCTACTGCATCATGGCTGGGTTAAAAGGCCAGCAATCAGGGGAATGGCAAGCTGCCTACATTTCCCATCAAAACTTGAGGGAAGCTGACAAGTGTCCAACCTGTGCCTTTTGTCACTTGTAGTTCCGCTCTCTGAGAGATCCCTTTCTTTTGGTGCAACACATCTGAAGATGCCAGTCACAGCTGCTGGCCAAACATCAGGAACTACAATGCCAAGACCATGGCGATACAGCCCGGAAAATCCACAACAACCATAGTTCTCTGGCCGTGAAAGCCTTCGACAATATAGCATTCAAGTCTTTTGAGGTGGCACAGAGGGTAGCTATTCTCTGAGTAGGGGAGCATCAGGCTAAAAGTTCCAGGAGGGCAAGATTTATTTTAACACACTCAGACATGTTGCCTAATGACAGGCCATAGGGTTTACCGATCACGTCTTCGTATGCCTCAATAAAGAAAGCTGATTTACCGAGGTACATTTGACAGGCAAAGGTCACTATTTGTAATTTATCCCAGGGATTTTTAAATAACACAATATATTTCACATTCAGGTTGATGGTATGACTGTTCTTACCCTGGCAGAATAAATTCTGAACAATATAAATAATACTCATATTTCTATGGTACCACATACTTAGTAAACGCATTCTCAGTTTCAGAGTTGCCACATGCTGAGGTTATCAGATCATCCACAATAACAAGATTATTTTATTGGTGAGTAAAAGACAATCAACATTCAAGCATGCAGAGGCAATCCCTCAACGAAATGTATAAAGGGAAAAAGATGCAGCAAGTCCTAATACGGTGGTTGCCAATAGGCACAAAATCACATAATATTCTCAGGCAGGACAGAAAGAACCTAGTCCATGTTAAGCAGCACGTTTTTATAAAGTAACTTCCCCCCCCCCCAGTTCGCTAGACCCCACAAGAAACACAGAGAAAGGATTCTGCCATTGTATATCCATTTCAATAACCATAAGGAAGAGTCTTAAACCTTTCAACAATTACACACTTGTCATAAACAACCTTCTTAGTTTTCTTAAGAGTCTTTGTTTGAATGACAAAATGAGTTTTGTCTCTGACACTGCCTGGCTGCTGCACTGTTATCTCACAAGGCTCGAGGCCGGAGACATGAGCAAAAACCAGATCTTTCAAATTGTCAAAATTGATCATTTCGCCAGATGTGATACAAATAAATGCATGAAGAAAAGTTTTCAGAGAAATTAAAATGGCATTCTGACCAATCCTGTGTGTGTAGTCTGTATACCATTGAAATTTTATTTTATTTATACTTCTATGATCACATGCAATGTGACAGACATAACAAGAAATACAAAAATGTTTCTATATTCAAGACAGTGAATCAAAATTAGAAAAAGTGCAGTACAGATTTGATACAAATAAAAATGCATGAAGAAAAGTTTGCAGAGAAGCTGAAGTGATATTCTGAGCAATTCTGTGTGTGTGTAGTCTATATACAGCTGATACTTGACTTTATTTATACTCCCATGATCCCATGCAATATAAAATAATGGAATGGGCATTACAAGAATTAATTACCCAAACTGTGATACATTCAAGACAGTTAATGAAAATTATAAGCGGTGTATTACAGACATCTTTGTAGCTCCCTCCTCAAAATGAACTACAGAATAATGTCACAGACGTCAGTGGTAGAGAGGGTCATCAAGTTGTAGCTGACTTACGACAACCCCTGGTGGGGGTTTCATGGGAAGAGACTAATGGTTTGCCGTTGTGGAGGTTTCTCCACCCAATTACTAAGGCCAAACCTGCTTAGCTCCCAAGATCTGATGAGATTGGGCTTGCTTGGGCTATCCAGGTCAGGGCATAACAGATATTACAAGAAATAATTGCTTAAATTGCAATACATTCAAAATAGTAAAAATTAGAAACAGTGCAGTACAGATATCTGATACATATAAAAACCATGAAGAAAAGTATCGTGTTCTACTAGTCTCATGAGCAAAAAGCTCTGCATCATAAAACCTCACTTAAAAAAAAAATAGACATTTGGTTGATGGCGAGCCTGGAGTAGTTTAAAGGGCTCCATTGTGAAATGCCTGTTAGCAGAGCTCTACATTACATGGGTGCTATATACTCAAAGACCAAGGTGATGGTCTTCGGAAACCAGAGACTCGCACTCCGCTGGTCAATAGATGGTGTTCCACTCGTCCAAACTCAAACCTTTAAATACCTGGGAATAACTTTCAGTGATACTCTTTCTTGGAAGGCTCATATAGAAACCATAAAAATATCAGCTTTTAGTTCAATAGGAGCAATTTTAAGATTGTATCGTACTAACAGGGGCCTCCAGATCGACCCAGCTCTAAAGCTTTTTCAAAGCAAGACAATCGCCCAACTTCTTTACAGCATAGAGGTGTGGGGCTGGAATGACACACCACCGTTGACAGCTTGGAGAGAATTCAAAATCTCTTCATGAAAAGGCTTCTTGCATTACCTACAAGCACCCCTGCTGCACTGTTAAGAGAGGAACTGGGCCTTCCCTCTCTCTGGGCACGTGCACAAAAAGCTTTCTTTAATTATTGGCACATATTGAAGAGAGCCCCGGCAGACCCTCTTGCAAGCTCCTGCTTTTTAGTCAGTCGAAATGATCCTAAATGGCAATTGAAATATAATTGTATTCTTCAAACAATCTCCCAGATGATATCGCTGGGGCTTTTAAGGCGGACTTTAATAGCGGGGATCAAATATACTCATATGATGCTGCCCTTGACAGGCGAGTTATACAAGAAAACAAATCTTCACCTTGGTTTAAGTTAATAAAACCAGACCGTACCAGGACACAATACCTAGTTAAGATCCAACATAGTAAGTTACGAGTAGCCCTTACTTGAATTCGCTTTCAAACTATGCATTCAGCCGTGCTTGAAGGTTGTTATTCCAGGAGCCCAGTTGCCCAGCGTCTCTGCCTGTGTGGAGGCTCTGAGCCAGAAGATCCGGGCCATTATCTGCTATTATTGCCCACTGTACCCATCTCCCAGAATGAAATTTTTAAGCTCAATTTTAGCTAGGCTGGGCCCTGGACAAGATAAAGACAATATCGCTGCCTTACTATCTGAGGAGGATGCAGTGACCTCGTACAAGGTCACTCTTTTCGCTCCTGCAGCAGGGAAAATCCAAGAAAAGTCTGTGACAGCAAATGGCTGCCTCCTGGCTGCATGTTGTACAGAGTAATTTTTATAGTGTTTTTATCCTATTTGGCTTGGGTTGCATATTTTATTTGCATTGTTGTTTATACAATTGTTTTTGTCTTATTGTTTGTTACGGCCTTTGGCCAGTTGCAATAAATTCGAGTACAGTACATGGGTATTATAAACCAGAAAGAGATAGAGGTAAAAGAATTCTAAAAGTCACTGCCTTTTTTCTTACAAGCCTACAAGCCAGATATGCCAGATGGCCCTATTTCATTTCTCAGAGCCAAACTACAAGTGACGTCTTACACAGGTTGGACACTAGTCGGCTTCCCTCAAGTTTTGATGGGAAATGTAGGCATCCTGGTCTTGCAGCTGTAATGGAGAGCCAAGCTGTAAGACCAGGGCCCCTACATTTCCCATCAAAACTTGAGGGAAGCCGACTAGTGTCCAACCTGTGTAAGGCGTCACTTGTAGCTTGGCTCTCAGTCTGAAAAAAGCAAACAAATTTCACCTTTCAGCTCTTCAAGAGCAGGCCCCTGCCCTTTCATCTTTCTAATTTATCAATATGTTAGAAACCTTTAAATTTGTCTACTGACTACCCACCTCCCCCCCCCACCACATATGTTCCATTCTTGCCCTTTTCCTTCCTGGTGTCCAGGGAGGAAGGTGTGCGCGGGAGCAGTGCCAGCCCTGGGTTTTTAAGCCTTTCAGAGCCTGCACCCATCACGCCTCATATCTTAGAAGATCAATACTGCTCTGCTTATCTATAGGGGGGACCCTCTTTCTGACATCCTGTTTTTTCTCTGGGCTGCTATTTTTAATTAAAACATTGGGAATCAAGGATTTTGGGGGGGGGGAACAGCCCCTTTGAAGAATCGGACACCTTTTATCTGAACTAGCCAGCTTTTATCTTCCTGAAAAGGGAGAGAATCCAGCTTGGATTATTCTCCTACAAGAGCAAATAAAGCCACAGGTTCTGGCTGAGAAAACAGTGTGCTCTTTTCAGAAAAATCACTGTCTATCCCAAACCTTCCTCCTCTTTTCAGCCTGAAGTCCATGAATCTTCTCACTGCATGGTAGTGCTATTTTGAATTTAAACTTACTTTTAAAATGTGACACTGAAAGAGATCTCTGTCTTTTGGTGCTACACCTCTGAAGATGCCAGCCACAGCTGCCGGCGAAACGTCAGGAACTACAATGCCAAGACCACGGCAATACAGCCCGGAAAACCCACAACAACCATTATTTAAAAAATAGCTAGCTGTATGGATGAATACCACCCCCCTTCAAGGTTTTAATTTTTACCCAAGGCAGCAATCTCCATCAAGTATTTGGCACTGTAGCAGAAGGGCTATCTTTGACCTGGCATGGGCAGTGTCATCTTGTCTACACTGTCTTGTTCTCCATATTCCCATATTATGCTTTACAACTGTGGCATGGAGCATATTTATTCTTGGGCAACCCATCCTGTCTTTTACAACTCTGAAAGGAATGTTGTTTATCCATTCTATTCTAGCCGTCTGATCTGAAAGATAATTTTTAAAAAGTCACTCATTTAAACAATTTAAAAACAACTTTTCTTTTATATTGAAAGCAGGCATTAGAATTGACTTCTGAATAATCATTTGCATTTTGATTTTCATTATAGGATCACAGAGATCACAATAACTGACCAAAGGCTTATAATTAGGAAATTTGTATGCAGCATTTTTTTTAACAAGATCTGCGTACCGTCTGTTGCGCTTGTACAGCAAACCACTGGGGACTTCTTGTGAATTGCCAGCATAATGGACTCCATCTATACGTCTGCCCAGCAGAATAATATGATAATGAAACAACAAATGGAACAGGCTGACATACAACGTGGATCCCATGCATAGTTTTCTGATCCTAAAACTCATCAGACCATGTCAGACATCCATGAAACCCAGATCAGATTCGTTATATTGTATATGGCCATTGGCCTTAACAACATCAAAACACTCTCGAATGTCAGTATAATACATAATCAAAATGATCAGGTAATCAAACCCTTGTCCAGGAGCATCTTCAAGACAGCCATCACATTTCAAAGACACTGTCTCTCTGAAGCAGTGGTTCAAAACCGAATATACAACAGCTTTGAAAACTTCCGATTTCATCAAAACATCATCATTTTGAAGGATGATCTGTTCAAAATATCTATCCACAATGTCAGGCATAGGCCATATTTCTCCTGGGAAATCTGAATGAATGCATACCTAGAGAAAGTGACAAAAAGTCATTTAGATACACTACTTTACACTATGCAAATACGTACTTGAATAAACATCATTAACTAAAGCATACATATCTCTATAATGCTAACAAGGTGTGGGGCTGGGGGGAAGCCCCCACCTTTGGGACCACATTTTTTGCTTAGAATAGGTGTCAGTCCTAAAGTGTCAATCCCTGGCAGGTAGATCCCCAAGCCCCGCACAGCAAGCAGGCAGGTGCATTGGTTGAGGAAACTTTATTTAGAGATCCATACAGTTTAGGTGTTCACTCATAGGTAGAAGTTGACAGGAGTAACTAGGCAAACAATAGGACTACTGATATAGAGAGACGTTCTCCTCCCCCCCCCCTTTGCATTTGGGCGTGAAAGCCTAAAAAGTTACATGGGAACAAAAAAACAGTTTAGTCTGAGATAAGGTACACAGTGGAATCTTCTTTCCTGTGAAGCAGATACAGGTCAGCACCTAGCTGCAAGCTCTCAGCCAAGGCCAGACAGAAATGAAAGTGCATATTTTTTTAGAGATAAGGGAGAGCTTGCTAGCTCCTTTGGCAATTAATATTAGTAGTTTGGACACCCTCAGGAGTCTTCTCATGAAACGCATAAGATACAGTATTTGACTTAACATAAAGTGCAGTGCAAGATGCAGAATACAACAATGGCAGAAATGGCATCATTCTCAGTATAAAGTGCAGAACCCAGTGACGGCACGTAGCATGACAATGGCATGGATGCAAACATACATGATGTTAGGATCAGTCGGATCATCCCGGCCTGTCCCTTCTGGTGTACAAAAGAGCTGCTTCACAACACTCATGCCTGTATTCCCTCCGTAGGCTGTCCTGACATACATCCTTTTGACTGCTTTTGGCTTCGCCAGTTCCTTCATTTTGAGAGAATTTGAGGGAGTGTTCTCCATTTTGCAAAAGGTTCACCGGCAGCATAAAAAGTAGAGATTGGAAAGCGGGACCCTCCATTTGAAAAGCAGACTCCCCAAACGCTCATTGGTGCTTTTGAACAACATCCAGATACACCCTAGTGAGAGCGTAGGACATGACAAGCATGTAGAGGGGTCACATGACCCTCTTGGGATCCTATAGGAAGCTGGGGTGCAGGGTGCCCCCCCAATTTCCACCCAAGCATCCCACAAATTTGCACATTGAGTATGGTCTTTGCCATGCTTTGGCATCATGGTAATATGAGCATCCGGCATTGGCAATATACTCTATTCAAAGATCTCATTAAACAATTGATAAAATTTTGGAATTGAAGCAACTGAAAAGGTTTTTTATCATTCAGTAGGGAAACTGTCTCTTCCAGGAGGCTTGCCAGTGCTCATATTCATTATTAATTACATTCATTAACAACAATTCAGCAAGAAGCTGTTGCTGAACAATATCTAAACATGGAAGATTAAGAACAAGAGAAAAACGCTTCCCAGTCTTTTACTCATGGTTGTTAGTATAAAACTTTTGAAACTGTAGATTTATTTCAGTAGTGGTCATGTTAGGGCTGCCAGACCCCTGGTGGAGGTGGGGGATCCCCCGCCCCCACCCTCCCACCCCTGCCCCCACTTACTTGGCCAGTGGGGGGGGCGCACCTTCCATGCGCGCCCCCCTGCGGGGCGGCGCGCCTGCGTGCACAGCAGCCCCAGGATTAGTCCTGTTTTGGCCTGTTTTGACCACAGGGGGGCCCTGTGGAGCGCGGGAGCGTTCCTTCTGCACAGGCCCACAACGGGCCCGACCCACGCCAAAATGGGCCTGATCCGTGCCCGTTTTGGCATGGATCGGGTCCATTTTGGCGCGGATTGGGCCCGTTGTGGGCCCCTGCTGAGTGCAGGAATGCTCCCACACTCCACAGGGGTCGAAAATGGGCCCGATCCGCATCAAAACGGACCGGATCTGTGCCAAAACGGGCATGCATTGGGCCCATTTTGGCACAGATTGGGCCCGTTGTGGGCCCCTGTGTGGCGTGGGAGCGTTCCTGCACTTCGCAAGGGCCCACAATGGCCCCAATCAGTGCCCAAATGGGGGCTACGTGAGGATGTCACTCCCAGACGTGACGTCATCATGCTTGCAGGAGTGCTCGCGCACACTTTGCGTGCGCGCACACCCACTCCACTGAGGTAAGAGCCAGGCCCCAATCTCCCGCTGGGAGATCGAGGGGGCCTGGCAACCCTAGGTCACGTTCTTTCATCGTCTTAGATGAGCTAGTAATTTGCCTGTTTGCTCTCCCCTTTCCCAATAAGACTGGCACAAGCACTTCAAAGCAAGTTCTCCTTTCACTGACAATATGTTATTCAAATAATATTTAACCTTTTGTAACTCTTTATAAAGGCCTGGATTGGGAGATGTCGCAAACAGAGTAAACAAATATCTCCGCTTATTTTTCATGACTGCTTCTCCCCTCCCCCAATCAAAATGAAGAGGCAGACAAAACAGTTGGCAACTAAAGGGCCATTTTATTAAAATAACACAACATAATTGTCAACATGGCAAGGGCCTAACTAGCAGTACAGGTCAGGCCCTGGGGTCACTCCTGGACCTCCGCCCTGACCTGTCTGGGTGAGCCACCCACTGCCCCATGTGCAAGTCATCCATCATGTTGCTGGGACCTGGTCTGGCCAGGCGAAGTGGTTCACCCTTTAAAGCTCCACCCCCTGGCAGTAACGCTGGGGGAGGACTGGCTGGTCTGAGGGTTCCCCACCAGGGCGTCTGTCCCCTCAAGTGGGCCATGAAGCACCAGTCGCTCCTGACAGACCCCAATTCCCCACCAATGGGGATCTGCCAAGGGGGCTCACCGGTTGGTGGAATCAAATCTGTTCTGTCAGTGAGATACAATTCAATGACACGCCTCGCCTCCTCATGAGGAATCGACGTATATAAAGCCTCAACATCTAGAGTCAAGAGGCAAGTGGAACTCAGAATATGGAGAGACTCAATGATATTCCACTTGAAACCAGCTAGGTGACCTTGGGTCAGTCACAGCTCTCTTGGAGCTCTCTCAGCCCCACCCACTTCACAGGGTGATTGTTGTGAGGATAATAATAACAATCTTTGTAAACCGCTCTGAGTGTGGCATTAAGTTGTCCTGGAGGGAGGTATATAAATCAATTATTATTATTATTAATATTAATAATAATAATAATAATAATAATCGAATATTTAGGTGATCTGCTCAATAGTTTATTTGATAAGATAAACTTATGACTGATTCAGCCAAATCTGGGCTATGAAACCTCTTAATTTGACCTTGGTACTGGATACAGAAGATGGCAGGTTATTTAATATAATATTGCAAACTCATATCTCTCGCAAAGCTTCTCACTTCCATGAACCGATGTTGTAATATTGACCCTTCTTCAGTATAATCTGGGTAAAGCGTGACCCACTCTTTATTCGGACCCCATTACAAGTCCTGTTTCTGTCTTGCCAAGTGTAGAAGGTGATTACAAATTAGTGTCTTCATAAATTCAACCAGCCTTTTCTGCCCCATCTTTTCAGACGGCTTTGAAAGACCGAAGGTCACAGAGATTACATCAATGAATGAAACTCTCCAGCTGGGATATTCAGCTGGATAGACCAGCATGTGAAGCTGAGACAGCTATCTCCTGAGCGATGGTTCGGTCTTCCAAGGCAACAGTTTTTGTCTTCATCTGTTCAGCTTATGCACCCATAGACTCAATTGACTCCCAAAGTTGTTGAATTATAGAAAATTATTATAGTTGCTTCTTCATGAGCTTCAGCATCAGCTGAGGAGACAGGAAATGTCTTTGTGTTTTTCTCTTTGTGGCTCGTAATTGAAAATTCTAAGCCCACTTATCACAAATTGATAGCAAAAAGAACACAAAACAGTAAGTAAAGGCAAATCACTGCTGCATGAAATGAGACAGGTCCAAAGCATTCTATGCAGAAGAGAGAGCAACGGCACAGAGTCGCATCTGATTACTCTGCCATCTTTACTGGAAGTGTCATACATAGTGCTATGGGACAGATCATTTCTGTCACACAATGTTAAGAAGTTTACCTTCTAGATAGACTTTTATCATTTATGAACCTCATCAGCATATACAAGCCACTAAGGAAACATCTTTGGCTCTCAAGATACTTGATTTATTATGGTATTTACATAGAGCAAAGCTGAAGATACTTGTTAAGTGACTCAAGAAAGCTGGTGGCTACTCTAAGATAGACATTTTTAGTGGAGCCCTTCTTCCCGTATGGGAAGATGTTTTGCAGTTCTGAAGTTTGGCCACCAATAGAAACTATGTATGTATGTGCATGAATGTAGGTATGTATGTATTTTATTGTGTTGATTTGGGGCGACCAGTCCCTCTCCAAGGTTCAGAGAGGCCTGGCCCTTTTCAAACGTTTGAGGTCTCCAGCTATAATGAAAAGTTAAAATCACAACACATTAAAAACAAAATGAGGCGTTAAAAAAGAGACAGAATTTGCTCCTGTCCAAATGTATTTAAACACAAGTTGTGAAACTACAAATACCCCAAAATTAACATATCTGCAGCTGAGTCCTCCATTGAGCTTGAGACTGAATGGCCGCCCATCCTTCATCCACCTTCCCATTGGCCTGCTGATATTTCAAAAGTAGCAATGACTGTATAAATATCTGTTTTCTCACCCACCAAATCACCTCGTTATTTGAAAATACAAATGTACCAAAACGCCATTTAAGTCTTCAGTACATTTTCCTCAGTAATGAACTGACATTAAAATAAGGAAGAACAAATATGCCTGTTTCATTCCCTTCCCTTCTTCCCCAATGTGTTATCCTACTTGTTCCAAACAACTTTGCTCCATCCGTTTTATTTACTGGTATGAGTAATTTTGCATTTCAGGCAGTTCTTCTTTTTATACGTGCCATATACATCACTAATAGGTATAACAGACATACGGGGTTGGATCCAACGTTCAGTTTCCATTAGTGGAAGACATTCCATCAGTGGATGAAACTATCCTGCTTGGCCCCTCCCACTGCAGCCCATTTTGCTCTCTGAGATGCTGCTCCTGGGGGCACAGGAAACCCTCGGGGACAGCGTGAATAACAAGCTGGGGTTCTGCAGTGGAAGGGGGACTTGACAACAACCACACCTCTGATAGAAGCTGACCGGGGGCCACAAAAATAAAAGCAGGATTTTCACATCAAATCAGAAGCAAATCAAAACAGGGAATGGAGTTCACAACTTTTGAAATTCAATTGCATCCCTCCCCTGACACTGTGAAAGGTTTCCCTGAATCTTCCTACTGCTCAGAGTGCAAAAGAGGGTGTGTGTGTGTGTGTGTGTGTGTGTGCATACAGCAAACAGCCACTTTTCTTGAACACCGCGCAAAATGTACTGCTGTTTTCACCCATCCTAGCACTCCCCAAAATGGTAAAATCCAAGTATTTAATAACAACAACAACAACAACAACAACAACAACAACATTCGATTTATATACCGCCCTTCAGGATGACTTAACACCCACTCAGAGCGGTTTACAAAGTATGTTATTATTATCCCCACAACAAAACACCCTGTGAGGTGGGTGGGGCTGAGAGAGCTCTGAGAGAGCTGTGACTGACCCAAGGTCACCCAGCTGGCTTCAAGTGGAGAAGCGAGGAATCAAACCCGGTTCTCCAGATTAGAGTCCTGCGCTCTTAACCACTACACCAAACTGGCTCTCAGACAGTTTGTCTTTCAGAAAAAATGGTAGAAACAGGAATAGAACCTGCTTTGCAGACTTCAAACATTTAAAAACCACGGTGTCATCATCTATTAGAAAATAATTTCAGAACCACCGATCCATTTTAAATAGCCATTTAAAATCCTGCAAACTGGAAGACGAGGCTTCTTTTATTGAGTCAAGCCATTCATTTTGGGTCTTCCTTTTTTCCTACTGCCTTCCACTTTCCTAGCATTATTGACTTTTCTAGAGAATCTTGTCTTCTTATGATGTGACTAAGTATGATAGCCTCATTTTTGTTATTTTAGCTTCTAAGAAGAATTCAGGATTGTTTTAATCTAGTACCCACTTATTGGTCTTTTTGGCCATCCATGGTATCTGCAAAACTCTCCTCCAGCGCCACATTTCAAATGAATCAATTTTCTTCCTGTCAGCTTTCTTCACTGGTCAACTTTCACACCCATACATAGTAATAGGGAATAGCATAGTTTGGATTATCTTAATCTTGGTTCCCAGAGAGACATCTTTGTCTTTAAGGATCTTTTCTAGCTCCCTCACAGCTGTTGTCTGATTCACAATCTTCTTCTGATTTCTTCATTGCAGTCTCCCTTTTAGTTGATAATTGAGCCAAGGAATAGAAAATCATGAATAATTTCAATTTCCTCATTGTCATCTTCAAAATTATGTAATTCTTCAGTGGTCATATTACTTTTGTCTTCTTTATGTTCAGCTGTAATCCTGCTTTGGCGCTTTGCCCCCCCAGTCGAAGGAATGAGACAGACACAGGTCTTTGGAATTAAGGGCTGCTTTATTAAATACAACATAAACTCTAAACTGCAACAAGGCAAACTGGTGGTACAAGTCAAATCACAGGATCACTCCAGGACCTCCTCCTTGACCTGTCTGGGCAAGTCCCACTGCCCCGGGTGAGAGCCATTCTTGAAATGGCATCAGCCCGGCTGGCCAGGCAAAGGGTTCCCCGCCTCAAGCTCCTAAAGCCTCAGCCGTACAGCATGAGGGAAGGATTTGCACCTGGGGTTCCCTGAAGGCGGTCTGACAGGTGGTGGTAGCCGTGAAGCATGCCATCCCTCCTGACAGACCCCATTTCCCCCAGGTGGGGAATTGCCATGAGGGTGCTCACCGGCCCGCTCCCTATTCCCCAACTTTCTCCTGCTAAGGACAGCCCAACAGGCACCATTCAACCAAATGCCTCAAACCCCTGCTGCGGAACGAGGTAGGCGAAAAACCCATAACTGCTTTGCCAATTAGGACAATGGGAAAAAATTCCTACCTGGCCCCAAACAGCAGCCGGCTAATTCAGCACTGAAACAGGGTGAGGAGGGTGGGCCAATTGCACGGAGCAACTGAAGCTGGTGGGGGAGGAGACACCTTCTACAGCGTCTGTCTCCACCCCCCCCCCGGCAGATCCCGGATGCCTGGGAAGGAGGGAGGTCTTGTAACGAGACGGTTGCCTGTGTCTAAAACCAAGCTTCAACTTGCCAGGAGAAAGATGGATCTCTCTCCGGGGAAGCCGAAAGCAGTTAGTCTTTAGACCTGTCAAACAGATAAGTTCTTTGAACCAGCTGTTTATCAGTACATTTATTTATATAGGGTTCAATATTGCTTTGCAACTCCTTATCAAACACACAGACACCAATCTAGAGTTTATTTCACTTTATTGAAAATATACCCTAGTTTTTTAATGAAGCAAGCAATCAAAATATAAACGGCTATTAATATGAATCCTATAACAACAGAACATAGAAAGGCAATAAGAAATAAGTTCACTAACATTTTTCAATAAATCCTCAGTTTAACATTGCTCAAAGTTTCTATGAAATACATAGGTAGAAATAGGTTCTCACCTAGATTCTCTCAAGAGATCTCTTCCATCAGTACCCTGCTTATTCTTTCTGTGTTTGCAATTATATACCTAATCATATGCAAATATTTAGGGTCTGTTCACATGATAGCACAAACAAATATTGATTGGTTTGACACTTCACTGAATATTCATAATTTCATAGTACAGCCTTCCAATTAGTTAAAAAATTATGTCATTGTCTGATCTGCAAGAGAATATTATAAATCTCTGACAAGTGTCAAGAAAAAGTTAAGTTGGGCGATCACCATTGGTTGAATCTCTGATAGAAGAACATCAATCTCGGTAGAGTCCACTATTTTAATTAATTGTCAAAGGATGAGAGCACACCTGCTGAATTACCTTACACATAGAAAAAATACACTGAAAGTTCATGCAAAGTTTAAAAGTTCATCTAGAGAGTACAGAAGCTAGGCCTAGTATTGTTCAGTATTGATTATTGGCATATGTTTTTAATCTATATTGGCATAACAGTCTGTCTCTTCCTCCTTCCATGGGGGCAAACTTCTACGAGGCAGCTGGGAAGGTGCCGACTTCTCCTTTAGCCTTCATCAGCAGTCATTTCAAGTCTTCACTGTTTTCTGCCAGTAACGTGGTGTCATCTGTGTATCTCAAATTATTGTTTCTTCCACCGATTTTCACTCCACCTAGATCTAATCCAGCTTTCCTTATTATATACTCTGCACAGAGGTAGGGAGATAATATGCATCCTTGTCTGACACCTTTGCCAATTGGAAACCATTCAGTTTCCCCATGGTCTGTCCTGACAGTAGCATCTTGTCCAGAGTACAGGGTGTGCATCAAAACAATCAAATGTTTTGGCACCCCCATTTCTTTTAACTCTCTCCATAGCTTTTCATGATCCACATACTCAAAAGCTTTGCTGTAATCTATAAAACATAGGCTGATTTTCTTCTGATATCCCCTGGTATGTTTCATTAGCCATCATAAATTTGCAATGTGATCTGTAGTGCCTCTTCCTTTTCTGAATCCAGAAAAAGTACGGGACTTCTATGTATTTTGCTCCCCTGGCACTGTCTAGGATGGGAAGACTTACCTTTAAAATATGTTTAGATCACTCTGCATCTGGGCAATTATATGCCCAGGTCACTCTCTGGACTAGGAATGTTGATCCTCAAAACACCAAACAAATCAACTTAGAACTTTACATTACTTTTGATGGAAGCTGATGCCAAGTAATTGTGCTTAATAGAACAGCCTTAGAAAGAGAGGGTAGAGAGAAAAAGCTGGCTTACATACAGGTCTTTTAAGTGAATGAAATGAATGGCTGTTTATTTGGCAGAACCAGGTTTGCTGCCAATGGTTTTTGAGATTATGTTTTCACTTCCAAGACCCCTAAAAAACACACACATGCACCCAGTACATCTTTAGCTCTGAACAGTTTTGTACTTGTAAATTTGCTATATCACTGCACAACACTGATTGGAGACCTGGTAACTGGTAGTTTGTAAGGGCTGTATTAATTATTATACTGTGAATGGCTCTCAGGCTTTAATTTACTTGAATTTCTAAAACTTTAAATAATCCATTGTGATTCTAATGAATTGATTCAAAGATAGTTTTTCTTGGGAACTCCTGATATAACTCTACTGGAGTAATGAAGCTACTAATTAATAGTGCCGATATCTCTTTCTCATAAATACCTTTTACAAAAATGGGGCATAGGTGATATTGTATCCTTATTTCTATATAAGCTCTGTTATATTTAATACACTCTTAATTGTTGCCAGGAAGACACACATGAAGAATCTCTGCTAACTGGGTGTAAATTCATCCTGGTGAAACCATTCATAAGAGAGTACCCTCTTCTCTTCCACCATCTCTCTCTCTCTCCTAAGAGCTGAAGCTTTAGGTTCAAACACCCTGAGCAAGTTAGAAAAAAGCACCTGTGTAATACTATAACAGAGATTGTTTCATTAATGATAAAAATATAGTCAAGTACATAAGTCATTTAGTATGCTAGAATGTCCATATTAAGACAAATATTTGCAACCACTTATAAAAGTTTGTGCAACATGTGAACCCTAAAGGAAGGATTGAAGATTAGAGAGAAGGTGCATCAGAGAAAGCAGATCATTATTTTAATTATCATTACTTGGATCCAGAAAGGGGAAGTTGTCTGGGAAGATCATCTAGCCTGAAGGCAGCTGATCATCATATCTACATAAACCAAGAGGTTGGGAGTTCTAAGAGGGGAGCTGAGGTCAGAGAGGGGACAATTTAATTGTTTTAAATTATATGTTGTAAATTGTTGGTTGTTTCACCGCCCTGAGCCCGTCTGACGGGGAGGGCGGTCTGGAAATGTAATGTAATAAATGAATAAATAAATAAATAAAGCAATGATCCAGGCTCTTGACTTTTAAGGTCTGACTGTGAGAGAAAGCAGATCCATTACAGCAGTCTGACTCTTGAAGTGAGTAGCCAATTTATAGATGGTCTGTCTCAAGGGTGGAGCACACTGCATATAAGTGGGTCTATTGACCTCAACCAAGGCTGTAACTTTACCATAGTCCTATAAACTGTTTACTATTGTTCTCGATGACTCTGGTCAGGCCTGATTCAGACACAGGCATGCATTTAAGAAGCCCAAAGTATCTAGTTAGCTCACTTATATCAAATCATTTAACTCCAGGCAAGTAGTACACCACAAATAATGTTTTAGTTTGGTTACAGGGTATAGTAAACAAATAATACTATTACAGAATTTCTGCTTCCACTCTGAGCCTTTATTAATAAAACATGATTATTCAGCAATCTTAATATTGGCTCAATCAACAGAAAAGCATACCATCCATTATAACAACTACACAGAACATGGGCAGCCCAATCCTAAATGTGTGTGTGTGGGGGGGGGGTGATGGCGGTGGAAAGCGCTCAGGGAGAGGACTAAGGCTTACACTGGCATAACTTGCACTTACACGAGGGCAATCCTTCTTGGTCAGCGGCTGCTCGAGGCATGCTATTGCAGCCAGGCTGCCACCAGCAGCCATGTTTGGCAGCCGAACGGCAGGGTAAGTGTGGTGCAAGTCCTGGTACAGGAGAGGGTGGGCTGGGGGGTGGGCTGAGAGTTAGTCAGCTTCCAAAGCCACTCCAGGCCTGGGCATGTCACCTGTGGCAGCTGAAAGTTATTCCAGGAAAAAGGGCAGCATAGCCCATAGATACCCATTGAATGGGAAAACTCACCCCCCCTGCAGCCAGCCTCACCCATACAGCCTGACGGAGCATGGGATGGCAACTACCGTGGGGTCCTATCAGTGTGGACCCCCGTGGTGGCTGAGCCCCACTCTGCATGGCCAATTGGCTCCCCAGCCACCCTACAAAACCTCCAGCTGCAGCTTCCATGAACTTAGGTAAGTAGGGAGGCAGCCGGAGGTGGCAGGCCATGAGGGCATTGTGGGGACTGTGCGGAAATTATGGAGTACCTTGCATTCTCTCAAGAGAAGAAGAGCTAAGTCCAGAATGTCTGACTAACAACTACCACCCAATTTCCCATGCAAGTTATCTGACTCTGAATTCCTAACTTGGGAAGAGGTGAGGGAACGTGGAGAGGTAAGAAGGAGTTGGGCCAGCGGCTACCTTGGCTCACTCGGTTGTGTCTGCTGCCACCTCACCCGCACCCTCCTGAACACCGGCCTCTACAGCTGATGCTTGCCAGTGAGGGGGCAGCGGCTGTGGCTGGCTGCCACAAAGGCAGTTGCCCAGGGGACTGCTGTTGGCACAACCATTGGAGGGGGCACCAGCCACCAATTGGGGGCTCTGGTCAGATTTCCTCAGCCAGGGCCCCTCCCAGCAGAGGAGGAAGTGTGGACACAGGTTGGGGTGACTGGTTGTTCCTAAGTCCCTGTTGCTGGTGGTGGGTCAGCCCCTTGGCTGTCTTCTTCACAGGATCAGACCATCCTGATGCAGAGCACATTTCCACCAGAAGGTCGTCCTGTATCATCTGGTTTGCGGCCTGCACCTGGGAAATGGAGCTGCTGATGCTGCTACCAACTGTGGACACCCTCCCAGAATGTGGTGGAGATTCCCCATAAGACAGGTGGCCTGGCTTCATATTTATCTCCCCTACAGGCACCACATCTTTACGGAGCTTTCTCCCCTGCAAGATTCAACGTGATGCCACCTGCAACCGTATTCGGTAAATCTAATCCAGAATTTGCCAAGCCTCCACAGACTGCTGCCTACAGCTTCCAGTTAGCTGTGGGATGTTTATTCAGCCTTGAAGTGAAAAAATGCAAAAGCATGTTAGCAATGAAACACAGAATTGTGCTGTCATGGAATTTGTGGCTAAGCAATGTTTACTGACATCTAAAACATTAGATGTCAGTAAACATTGCTTGACATTTATAAACAACTTGCCTCGGTGTCTAGCAAAGTTGAATGTCTGCGAACCTCATTTGAAGTTTTCACAAGAAAACATTTGGAGAGACGTGTTTCTTGAGCTAATTGCTTGGCCTCTAATGTCAAGGCGCCACACTCTGAAGGAGATACCAGATTAGCTAACTTGCAAACACTTCCAATGGCACCCTGAAATCATTGTCAAACTTTTGCTCAGGTTGATCATGCCCTTCAGGGTTGCAAAAGGTAATTGCAGCTAAACCAGGTCACACTTTTCATTGGACAGAATGCTGAATGCTGGACCTCACACTGAAATGTCATCAATACCTTAAGTAAATGCCTTCAAATAGACCCTCAGTAGATCTAACTGCCTTAGTAATAGATCCTTAGTAGATGTAATCTAACTGCCATTAATTGGCTGCCAACAATGTCAGCAGTTAAGAGGGTGCTTTTAACTTTTAAACAATTTACTCTCCACTTAATGTTGCTAAAAATGAAAACCTTTCTACTGTCCTACCAAATCACTCCTGTTCGGGTGTTTCGTGATATGACTGTCCGGCCACTTATTGTCAGAAGGAGTATCAATCATCCCCCTGTGACAGGTAATGGAAGTGAATGGCTTGTAAGAAAGCCAAGTCCTAATTCTACAAAGGAGCCCACTTGTTCCCACAGCCATCCAAAACCCTTAAATTATTCCAAATGTATTTTTTCTTCCCCTCCTCTTGGGACTTTGACCAGCAGTGACTCAGATGGAATTGTTTGTAGGTTGGAGGAATCTGAGAATATGTTGACCTGCGTACGTACATCAGCCAAACTGGTTATATCCCACCCTTTATTAGCAGCAAACAATCTTCAGAAAGGAAATGAAGAAGAAAGGCCATTAATCTATGAGCCAATTGAGCTTCCAGCTAACCCTGCCAAGGATTGTGGACCTAAGTTACATGACAACTTTTTAAACTGTGAAACTGAATCGACTTGCCTACTCAATACAGATACCTTAAATCTTTCAGCAGCAGTCGCCAACTCACAGGAAGGGACTGAACGTTTGAATATATATATCCCATTCAGTGAGAGACCATGCTTTATTGCTGTTCAGTACTAGGAAATATGATTTATTGGCCAGGTACCCTGCAGTATCACTCACCAGAGGCCTAAGTATCAGGAGAGATTCCCTCATCTCACCTCAGCATCGTGGACTAACATTTCCATGCTGTGGACAGTCAAGTTGGGCCACTACACAATGTCCCTGCTGGGAGGAGTCTGTCCGAAATGGCCAGTTTGGCACTCCTGTTGGAAAGCATCTTGGAACTGAGTTAAAGTTATGTCTGATCAGATAGCAAATGGGTGTAATTTTAAGGGGTTTTAAAATCTGTTTTATGGGAAGAAAATTTGAATTCTTATGTCTTTTATATATTTTATCTTTTTGTCTTATTTTATAAAAAATGTATACAGTTTTTATTCTAACAACTAATTAGTTAGGATGCCCCTTCAGGACAAGCCAAGAGAGGGCATCTTATTGTTTGTGTTTCCTTAAAAAAACAACAACCCTTCTTCCCTCTCTATCAAGTGTTGTGCAGATCTCCAACAGTGTAAATATTTGCAAGAAATCACATCATTTTTACATTTGTTTTTATTGTGTTAACACATAGTTATCAGGGGGTGGTTCCCAGTGACTATCTGACCTACCCAGTGCAGGGGAGGTTCCCTACTTAGCCCTGTGACTAGTCGTACTTAAAAAATAAAAAACTACACATAACTTTTACTTTTTACTTTTTATCTGTACATAAAGTAGGATGGGAAATCTAGGGAAAGTTACTTTTTAGGCTATCATGTCAGTCACTTCTTTTTTAAAAAGTTTAGTGATTACAAGTTTCTTGTACATATAAGTATCTTTTGGCCCTTGGCCAATACGTCTATCCTTGAGTTGCATCTCTATCTTCTGCGAAGTTAGACATTCTCGTCATTCTCAGATACTCTCTGCACTTGGGCCTCAACACATCATTTGGTACAAGTTACATGTCTCTTCTAATCTACACAAGCTCATATAACTGTGTTACTGCTCTGTTTCATGTCTCCTCCCAAGGTTGTTTGAGTCTAAACCTCTATTTTATTTATTTTTTATTAAGAACTAAAAACAGGGAGAAACAGTTAAGAATACATAGAACCTTGTAGAAATTATTGAATAGATCTGAGAAATTATACAAAATACAATAAATTCGATAATAATAATAGAATAAATTACATACTAGGAATATAATAGATACTATTACCCCTCTCCCCCTATTCCAAACCAAATATCTACAATATTATTAATTATGTTTTTCATCTATTATTAAAGAACCCATATTACACAGCAGTAAAAATACAGTAAACAAAAATATTATTTCAAAGAGAAAGAAGAGATAAGGATCTTCACAGTTGCTAATAAGCCAAATACAAAATGAGATTTTTCCCTTCCATCCACAGTAACTTGGATCTTGTTCATCTTGCCTGCAATTAATATAATATGAATCCTCAGAATCTTCAATAATTCTTGAAATCTCAAAACCTACTGGGTCACAGTCATTATAAATCTTTGACATCAATTGTCCTTATTAAATTAGTAAACTAAGATTAATCTAATCCTAAATAGATAAATTAAACTCTAGATATATAGAATTTAGAGTTCTTCATGCATCTGAAGAAGAGAACTGTGATTCTCAAAAGCTTATGCTCCAGTAAAGTTGGTTAGTCTTAAAGGTGCTACTGGACTCTTTTCTATTTTTGCTACTACAGACTAACATGGCTAACTCCTCTGGATCTAGATATATAGTATGTTAATCCATATATATGTAATGTACCAGATGATATTCCAAAAAAGAAGGAAAAGAAAAGGAGGGGAAATAAACCATTACTTTGAAGGACTATATAAATATAGATTTTCTCCTTCAAATCTTAACAGAATATTAAAATTTATTCTTAAGGTTTGAATTTCAAAAAGGCTGCCCAATGTTTTAATTTTAATATTAGTATTACTAATTTATTGTGTTGCTTCTTAATCTAATTTTAATATTTATTATAAATACCAATCTTCAAGACTGCATTTTAAAATATTCATTATGCCTTCCAAGTAAGATTAATTAACTTATTGTGTTTTAAATTGATAAAAATTTTGTGAGCCAATTGACCATAAATGGATATAGCAATATCCTCAATATCTTCTTTGAATCTATAATCTTTAAATTCTCAGTAGGTAGGACAGTCTAAATCAAAGAAAATTGACAATTACTCAATTTTCCACCCCATCTGGGCTAAATTAAACCTTAATAAGATACTAAAAATCATCTTATGAAAAACTCCAATATTTTGATTTTAACATTATATTTGATAAATACCGAATCTTCCAGATTACATTTTAGGGCATTCATACTGCCTTCAAAACAAAATATTTTGTTATTGTATGTAAAATAATTTGAGAGCAGTTTTATAAGCCATTTGACCATAGATAGATAGAACAAAACAAATATCATGAATATTTTCTTTGCATCTATAATTCTCTTGATCTCAGAGAAAAAGGGCGCCTGGATCAAAGTCCTCTTGGATCTTCACATAGTCTCTGTGAAAGTCTGAGTTGTATCTTTTGAATTCAGGGCCTACTTGTAATAAAAGTTCACTTCCATTTTCCAAGTTAGTAGATTTCTTCTGCTGTTTCTTTGATTCTTGAAATACTTGATTTACAGTTCAATCCTAACCCCTCCAGGCAGCGCCATCGCTCATGCGCTGGTGTAAATGGGGAGGTGCTGTATGGCACCATATTGACTTTCGCAGCCCAAGTGTGGCAAGGCGAAATGCAGCGGCCCCTGGGAGGTCCCACCCACCATTCCCCTGAGAGCCTCGCGCTCACCAGCCAATGGCCATACCCCTCCCCTCACATCTAGGTGAGGGAACAGCAGCAGTGCAGCCAATGGGGAGGCTGTGATCCCCGCCACCGCTGCAGGCATTCCTTCCAGGGAGGGGGGCAGAGGTGACAGTGAAGGTCCAGATTGAACACCCCCCCCTCACCCATCCAGCCCCCATTTCCGATGAATGCCAGGCCGGTGGTGGCTGCAGCTCGGTGCACCTGCACATACCTGCTTCCTCTGCTATTCCCAAAGAAAAAGGTTCCCCCCCCCTGAAAAGTAGGGCCAGACAGTAGGGAGCTGATCTCTGTTGCCTGGAGAGCAGCTGTAAGTCTGGGAGATCTCCAGCTACCACCTGGAGACTGGTAACCAAAGTAGTCCCCAGGTTCTGGAGAAGCAGGGGGGGGAGGTGGGGCCGGCAATGAGTAACAGTTACACCCATTGGGAATCATGTGGGAGGCCCAGAGGCCATTTGGAAATGAGGGGAATGAAAAGCAACTTGAACACATCACTGCATCTCTACAAAGTGAGAGCAGGGGCCGGACTTTGACAGCCATGTCCCAGTACTGGGGAGATGCCCCCCAGAGTGAACTGAGAGACCCTCTCCATGCCAAGCCCATCCCTGCTTCCGCAAACACAACCCCCACCCCCTGGCAGCAGCTTACCACCTGCACCCCATCTTCCTGGCTTATCAGATGCCAGCCACTCAGCCTATCAGAGAAGAGAAGTCCTCAGTGTCTCTCCCCCCTCCCAGCAGACATACATGGGCCACAGTTCAATTCCCACCCCTCTGCCTGACATTACATTAGGGGGAGGAAGGGGGGAGGGAGGCTGAACAGGGTGTTGCTTGATATATTTGTGGTGATGTGCGAGTGGAAATGTGTGACAGGGTGTTTAGGGAGAGGATAATGACAATGTCAGTCAGACATGCAAACACAGAAGTTAGTTGTTTTTCAATTAGTTTTATTAAACTGGAAAAAGTGCCATTGTTTCTAGGCTGGAAACATTTCATGCAGCCTTCCTTCTGCGCTCCTGGGGCGAGAATGAGATGTGGACTGCTGTGAAATATTGCTTCCTGGGCTGGATCCGAATGTCACTCACAGAGGATTACGGCGTTGGGGGGGAGGAAGCTTGGTCGGTCATCTCCCAGATGGGTCACGATGTGCCTGCGAGAGAAAAACACATGTGGGCTTTGCCCTGTCCATGGCCGAGGCAAAGCCCGCACTCCAACATCTGAGAAGATGCACATAGTAGAGAGCAGCAACAGCAGCGGTAGTGACCAGCTGATGCAAGACCGTCTGGCGAGGATGCACTCTGCCTTGGGGTGATTTTACCTTTAAGGGAGGAAACGGGCAGGTAGTTACAAACACCTGGTCAAGGGTAATTTTCTGGGCAACTGCCTCTGGGGCAGGCAGGGGCTGCCGCCATTGCCCCCTCCCCTGCTGAGCCTCACCTGAAGAGGCTAGTTGTCAGGTGTGTTCAGGTGATGGGGCAGTTAGCACTAATCAGCGAGATGGGTTAGCCGGTGCCCCATCTCCTCCTCACCTGTCAGTGCTCCCTCGCTCTTTACTGAGCTAGAACTTCAGAGTCAGGACACCTGCAAGGAAACAGGAGTGGCTGTTGTTAGTTAGCCAGACATTCTGGACTTTGCCCTTCTTCCCTTCAGTGAGTGCACAGTTCTCCCACTTTTCTAGAAAAGCCCCCAAAATGCACCCAGTGCCCGCCACCGTGGGCACCCTCTCGCCCGCCTTGTGTTCAAAGTGCTCATGGCACACAGCAAACAGGCAGAGCTTCCAGTCATGTGCTCACTTACCTGAGAGCGCAGGCAGGGCTGGCTGGCTGCTTTATAGGGTGCATTTGCGGGTGATTGGGTGTGGGAAGGAGGGCTCGTCCATACCGGGAGCGCACGTGGATTGGTCCCCATGATAGTTCCCATCCTATGCTCCTTCGGACCACGGGGGTTGGGCAGGGCGCTCGGAAAGGGGGCCGATTTTTTGCCGTTCAATGGGCATCTATGGGCTATGCCTTGTTCTTTCATGGCGTAGCTCTTTTGCGCTGCTGTGGGCATTCCTGCTTCTGGAAGGGCTTAGGGAGCAAACTAACTCCAGCCCCTCCCTCCTCCCCACCCCCTCCTGTGCCGACACAGGGCTCTACACTGCTTCTCCGCCTGTGCCCAGCTGCCTCTCGCTTGCGGCGGCACCAGCCTGCCAGCAGTGCTGCACCTCATGCCGCTGCTGATGGTAGGGCATTTACGTTAGGAGCCAGTTCCACCGTCGCAAGCCTTAGTTCGGTTCCTATTCACTTTCCCTGCACCCTTAGGATTGCACTGCCCATCCTTGAGATATCTAATTTGTTTTGTACATGCCTGAACATAGTTTGAATCTATAATTCTGATCTTCAAAAACTTCTCTCCTGGCTTGAAAGATTGACTGTGAATACAATGCTGGTTTTTCTGACTCCAAAGAAGGTTTCTTATCTTCTGAGACTGGATTTGGAGTCTCTTGACACATCTGGACTAAAGTGTTTCCATAATCTTGCTTTATTTTACAAAACAAACTTCCAATTTTTTGTTGAAAGTGAAGAAATGATTCATTGAGCAACTATTTCTACTGTGCTTTCCATAGCTGCAATCATTTTTTTCAAACTAATGAATAACAATGATATGGTTTTAATAATTCAAAGATACATTTACTCTCAGCCAGTGGATGGCAGTATAATAGAATATTACTGAAAATCTTCAGCAGGAAGCCATTTTAGTGGGGGAAATTTTAAAAAAGCTTTAACAAAAAATAGAAATTATTTTCAGCTGCAGACCAACAATTATATTTTCCCAGTTTGTTATAGTTCATGCAATAGAGAAGAGTTTGGCATACTGTAATCCAAAAACAGGAAGTTAATTTAAAATATGGGATAACTTAGCGTCTGTAACGTAGTTTCTTTTCAGAGACTAAAGAAAGGAAAACAGGAAATTATATTTAATATGCTGTAATCCAAGAACAGGAGGCTGCTACAGTCCAATCAACAAAATAAGAAGCAATTTAAGTTAGCCAATTTCTTTTCAGAAGATGAGAAGAAAATCATAACATAGGTAGGAAAAAAATAGCTAATGTTCAAAATGTAGGCACTTTTCCTGTGTATGTTTATAGTTCATGTTTAACAGTCTGTTATCTATTATATTTTGAACTTCCAAGTCTGAATAAACCATAAATAATTGTATCGGATGTATTCTTTGAAGGGCTCCTAATTTATTAGCTGTCTTCATTGAAGAAAATAAGATGAGATAAAGAGAAAACGCAGCTGATCTTTAGTTTCTTTTTGGCCATCCATGGTTTCTTGTAGAGAGAGGAGATTAAAACAATTCTTAATTGAGTCCAAGGTCCAGAAAAGAAAGGTAAAGAGATATTTGCAAGGCAAACTTACTCGGCATTCACCAGTCTGAATCTGTTTCCTGCTTGATGTTGCCGCGTTGGAGGAGACAGAAGATCATTAAGCCCCTAATTAAAAAGGCTCAAAAATCCTCTAATGTTCCTCTTGCATGCATAGCTGATATGCCTTCTATCATTAGGAGACAGGCTTGGGGATTATTTTAATAAACCTGCCTTCACGGAAACAGCCAGCATGGAAGCACACAAGTCTGTGTGCTACCAGTCCATCGCCATTTTGCAAGACAGATTCTAAATCTCTAGACATGCTTTGTGGCATGTCTGTCTATGGGGATGGACTTGCCTTGTTTCTGTGTTGAAAGGCATCTGCTATGACTTTCTCAGTCAAATTGAGCAACTGTTCTTCTATACTACTAGGTATATCTGTCACAATGTGTCTGTGACAACTTAAGCATTTTAACCATTTTGAGAAGAAAAATCAATCACAACTGCTTTTTTAAAAAATAATCCTGCCTCAAGAGTTTTAGTAGCCCAAGGAAGATTACTTGGACTGGAGGAAAACATTGAGCTTGAGCCAAAAAGAAAGGTGGGGATATAATTACTTTAATACATAAATGAATTAATAAATAAATGATATTTGCTCAGAGAGTGATAGATTAGGAGTAGCATCCACTCCAGTATTTATTTACTTCTTTTATACCTTGCCTTTCTCGCCAATGGAGACCCACAATGGCTTAAATCATTGTCCTTTTATCTGTAGCTGGTCTTGCAGAAGAAGAGGAGGGAAAGGTTTATTATAATTCACTGAATTCCCCCAAATTTAAGGGATGCATTATTATTACAATTGTAGTAGCCAATCCTCTCTCCCCCCCCCCCACATTTTGCAAGAAAGAGCTGTATAATAACTAGAATGCATTGGATTATGTATGTGTGCGTGGTAAATTTCTACTTGGTGGGAAAGTAACCCTCACCTTCTAAGTAAGTTCACCATGCATAAATTCCAAATCAATTGACAGCATTGTTTAGTCAGGACTCAGGCTGTCATCCTAGGCACACTTACCAAGTACTACTTATTGGGAATGTCAAGTACACATGATTATATCAGTCTGCATAATAAGAAACCTGACTGTGTTAACAGCAGAGCCGATGCACGGTGAATTTGAGGGAACACAGGATGTTCAAAACTCTTCCTAAAGTATTCGTTGTAGGTCTCGTGCACTGGGATGCTTTAGAGGGAACTGAGTGCCTAAAGAGATGTGTGAAACTAATTTATTTATTTATTTAGATTTCTATTCCGCCCTCCCCACAATAAAGCTCTATTGATCATTACGAAATCCCTACAGATGCTGGAGAGCTTTACAAATTCATGTCCAATTTCTCCTTAGATAAAATTCAACTCCAGTTCAGGAAATAGCAATGTGGTACTGCTGGGTTCAGCAGCTTTTAAGCAGTGACTTCAGTGCCCTCAATAAATTACTGGATAGGGAACTGTCCAAGGTTGTCAATATGAATAACACAGCATCCACCTTCCAGGAAGAAAAGCATACTACACAACACTGACTTTAAGGCTCCCTACTTCCAACTTTCAAAAACGGAGCAAACGTTAAACCCAGTTCTGCATCACTTGAGGAGTTACACTGCAGAAGGATCTGGGGTGCTTTTTAGGAGCACAGTGACAAAGGTTGTCCAACTGAGTATGAATCAAGAGTGAAGGCAAAGGACAAGAGGTTTAGAAATGAATCATTTTCTGTACCTGCAGTATCAGTAAAGGTGGGAGAAAAGCAGAAAGAGAAGCAAAAAGGAGGAAATGCTGTTATGAATTCCTTCTGAAGGATCTGAGTTCAGCTTGAAAACTGAGAGACCTTTACGCTGGCCTTTATATTCCCCAGAGAACGGTGTTCCCATTGTCATAAGGCATCTGCCACATCTGCAAGCTGAAATGCAAGCTAGATTAAGTTATTCTATAAACTCTACAAGAATAACAAGATTTTATGTTTTTGTGACTTTTAATTTATTTTTTAAATGTTGTTAGCCGCCCTGAGCCCATCTGTGGGGAAGGCGGGGTATAAATCAAATCAAATAAAAATAAATAAATAAATAAAGAAAGAAAGAAAGAAAGAAAGAAAGAAAGAAAGAAAGAAAGAAAGAAAGAAAGAAAGAATGCCATTTTTAACAGCCTCCAAAATAACTCACAGATGCACTTTCACTCGACTTGAGGACCCATTGTTCTGCATTAAGGGAGACTGTGGTTTCCTCAATTTTTTCCCACCTCTCTTTGATATGTAGTTCAGCAAAAGCCACCTCCATTTATTATTTTCATCCCAATGGTTAGGTTGTATCCAGTCAATTTAGAATGAGAATAGAGGCTTCTATGGCATCTGTCTTGAAAAAGGAAATAACAAGGAGTGATTCCACAGCCAGTCTCTATGAAGACGACTTACAGTAAGTCAAACCATGGCATCTGAAGAAATGGGCTGTAGTTCACAAAAACTTATGCTGAATATCCGGCCCTCCCGACCAGTGGCAACAGCCATTTAGGCTGAGGGCCACAGTTTGCCTCCCCAAAGGAGGAAGGCAGATGGTGCGCTCCCATGCATCCAGGTCTGCACTGGGGGCAGATCCTGAGGCCTTATAAGGCTGCTCCACCACCACAGCATCTCAGTTGCACCTCATGCTCGGGTGTAGCAGAGCATCTTCGCTTGCTTCCTCAGCACGAAGAGCGGAAGGCCACAGCATGGCGGGGCTTGCCGGCAGTTGTGTTTAGCGGGGGTGAGCAAGGCTGTGTGTGGAGTGTGGCATTGGGCTTACAGAGGCTGAGTGAGCCGCGCTCTCTATTCTGGCGGCGGCGGCGGCATCAGAGGAAGCAGCACATTTACAGGACCTCTCAGTGGGGCAGCATTTCCAGGTGGCAAGCAGGGTGATTGTCAATGAGGCAGGGCAGTCGCATGGCGGGGTTTGCAAGCAGCAGCTGCTGCAGGTGGCCCCTAGGTGGGTTCATGCTGAGGGGACCTTTTTTTTTAGAGAGGGTGGGGGTTTATCACTGCCGGCTATCACCTTTGCTGTGTGCCTTCCTTTTGTTTGTTTGGCGCCTTCCCCACTTTAATTTCGGGGTCTACCTTTGATCGGACCTGAGCTTAGGAGCATGGGCTGACCAACTCCCCCCTTTAGCGTGGCCTTTGGGCACTTTTTGTCCGCCTCAGCCGGCATGGGTGCACAACCCAATGCAGGGCATTGTGGGTTGGATCTAGGACTTCTTGGCCTGCTTTAGGGCTCCAGGCCTGGTGTTTATTTGTAGGCTCAAGTCGGCCATTTTACAGGAGGGTGGGGGTGGTCATTTTGTAGCCTAATTTTGGATTAACTGAGGCTGTAAGTGCTTTACCTTTGGGACTCTGATTTTGAGGCTTAGCTTGGGAGTCAATTTTCTGTTTAGGGCATCGATTTCTGCCTCCAGCCAAGGCAGAGTCATGCCACCCAGGAAAGGTGTGGACACATCTAAGGGCAAGCAGTACGCAAAACACCGTCCTTAAAGGCCCTCTGTTGCCATGTCATCCTCGAATGATGAGGACTCCAAGCCAGCAAGAAATTTTAGAGTGGCTTGCTACATTGGAACAGGCACAGGGCATTACAGTGCCCACATTGCAGCCAAAGCACAAAAGGCCAGTGAGGGCTGCTTCCAAGGCTGCTTCCATTAATGATATTTTGTCTCATTTAACTGCTATTGAGGGTTTGTCTGGCTGTGCAGGCACATCTAGAGCACCTGAGGTTGCTGGAACCAGTGGACAACATATGGAGGATGTTCCAGAGGGTGCTGGACCATTGTTGGCTGAGGGAAGCGGAATGGTTGAGATGAGCAAGGTGGCATTGGCTGTTCAACCGCCTGAGGTTGACGGTAAGTTCTCTTGGCCCCAGCAGGGGTCTGCATGGCCTTGGAGGTCTTGGGGCCAGGCTGCTGCCCCTGGGCCCCCAGGTGCGCTTCAGTCTGCTTACACACATCCAGGACCATCTCAATCGAGTGGTGGCATGGGAGGATGGTCTCATTTCAGTCAGCCTTCCCTTAGGGGTCAGCTGACAGGGGTGGCTTATTGCCTGCCTGTCTTGGCTCAGGCCCAGGCTGGGATGGGTATAGTCACACCTTGGGGTTCCTATTATGGGACACTTTGGGCAAATTATGGGGCAGTGCCTTTTTGAGCTTTGCCATTTGGAGACACAGTCATGCCCTTGGGTAACCACCTCACTCTGGCTACGAGGGAGAGTTGCAAGAGATTGGCAAGTGCTGGCCTGGTGTTTTGATATTTTGGTCATCAATGCTTCTGCATTGGGTGTGGTGGGAGGCATTGGACCCCAAAGAAGTAGAGTAGGCTAGCTGCAAGGCCAACAGAGCCCTTTTCAAGGCATTGGTAGCCAGGTTGGGAATTTACTTGCCCCGTCCACAAATTAGGGCTGAGTTTACAGACCTCTACCAAGGGGATGGTGTGTACCTCTCTACAAGAAGGAACAGTATATTTTGAATAACCTATGGCAAGGGTTCAGGTTGGCCTTGAGCCATTTGTGGGGCGTGGAGGCCTAAGCAGAGGCTTGGCCTCTGCGATGGCAGGATAGAAGTTAGGGGGGAAATGAGTGGGCTGGTGAGCACCCTTGGCACCTCCCCATTGGTGTGGATTTGGGATCTGTCAGGAGCGAATGGCTGCTTTACGGCCCAGCTGCAAGAACAGACGCCCTGATGGGGAATCCGTGGACAAGCCAGTCTCCCCCTGCTGCTTCACGGCTGGGTGGGGGAGCTTTAAAGGGGTGAACCCCTTCACCCGGCCAGGCCAGGTCCCAGCCATACGACGGATGGCACGCACCCAGGGCAGTCGGTGTCTTGCCCAGACAGGTCAGGGTGGAGGTCCAGGAGTGACCCCAGGGCCTGACCTGTACTGCTAGTTAGGCCCTTGCCATAGTTACTGTTGTTGTAATTTAATAAAGCAACCCATTTTGGTTCCCAAATCTTGTGTTTGCCTTTTCATTCTGACTGGGGGGGGGGCAATCCAACCCTCCCGGCCAGTGGCAACAGCCACTTAGGCCGGGGGCTACAATTTGCCTGTCTGGAGGAGGAAGGCAGATGGAGCACTCTTGTGCATCTGGGTCTTTGCTGGGGGCAGAGCCTGAGGCCTTATAAGGCTGCTCCTCCACCACAGCATCTCAGTTGTGCCTCGTGCTCGGCCCACCCACCTCACCCTATTTCAGTGCAGGATTAGCTGGTCACCATTGACAGGGCCAGGTAGGAATTTTTTCTCTTCTCTCCTATAATTGGCACTCAGGATGGGGAGTTTTTTTCACCTACCTTGCACTGTGAGAAGAGGGAGGTAATTGGCTTAGTGTGTCAAATTCATTTAGGTGCAGGATAGAAGATAGGGGAGAAACGAGCGGGCCGGTGAGCAACCTTGGCACCTCCCCATTGGTGGGGATTTGGGGTCTGTCAGGAGAAGCTGGCTGCTTTATGGCCCAGCTGTGTGGACAGATGCCCTGGTGGGGAACCCCTGGAACCTGTCTTTTCATTCCAATGCAGGGGGAGGGCAAAGATTTTGTTAGTTTTAAATGTGCCAGTAGACTCCAAAAGTGTCCAGGGATGTCCAATTGAGGCAAAGGCAATTGGAGGTCAAGAGAATCTATTACACACAAACCAATTGTTTGGATGTCTTTGGAGTGGGAATATCAGAGCTATGCTAATTTGTCTGTCTTAAGCCAGCTACCAAATCAAATGAGAGGCAACCTCAACTTGCATAACTGATGCACCTCATAACTGCGTAATCCTAAACAGAGTTATATGCTTCTAAGTCTATTGAAGTTCATGGACTTAGAATAGTGTATCTCTGTTTAGGTTTATACCATAAAAGACCAAGTTATGAGTCATGAACTCACTGTGAGCTTCTCCTTTAGCCATCTGTAATGTGATTTTAATTTACTGTATTGCTGTTAAGGATTAAGATGGACAGCCATGTTAGCCTGTCTGTAGCAGCAGAAAAGAGCAAGAGTCCAGATATCTGAAGAAGTGAGCGGTGGCTCTCAAAAGCTCATACCTTACCACAAATTTTGTTAGTCTCATAGGTGCTACTTGACTCTTGCTCTTTTCTACTGTTAAGAATTCTATGTGAAGCACTTCAAACAACCTAGAGTGAAGTGGGAAGAAACAGGATGAACTTTTGTTTCTAATAACAATATGGCAGCTATGGAAGGGTTTGCTATGGAAATAATCTGATTATTACTGATCCAGTCAGACCACAATGACTCTGTTTTCTTTTATATACCTGATGATACCTCATGTTAAAGTGGTGCTGATGACACCACCCAGCTCTTCATATGGGTTCCCCACAGGTGTACTGGCGGTTTAGCCAAGTAACAGGCCCGTTGCTGATAAATGTCAGGAGGACCACAGGTGAGCCAGTGGTTCCTGCTTTGCCCTTCACTGGTGTGCGTCAATAAAAAGCCAAAACAAGGTCCAATCAGAGAAAGGGGCAGGAACGCCATTTGAGATCGGCCTAAAACTCAAAGGGGCCTCCGATTATATTCTTGGCATTTGGTAACAGGATGTGTAAAAATAAGCTATTTTCTTTATAAATTCCTCCCAAGAGAGGCCTTTAATTATCAATTTCTCTAAGCTGTCATAGAGGGCATTTTCCAGAACACCTTCAAATGCGTGAACTATAGTTCCAAGAAATGCTTTTTAACGTCTTTCTTGAAAATCACCCTTTTGAAACTAAAACATGTTTTCTTGCATCTACCATTACAACTTTGGACTCTGAAAATGACAAGCCTTACCTTGGTCCATTAGAGCAATGTTGGATTGGTTCCCAGTGCACCAAGAAACATAGCATATTTAACGGTATCTGTTATGACCCCCTTTCTTTTTCAGTAAGATTTTGCCTTTAACCCTTCTCTTACACCCTCTGGGTAGATTGCTGCCATGAGGAATTATATTCCAAAATAATTTAAATTCCCCTTTGATAACATGCCCAAGTGTCAGGCTCCTTTGTGGGTCTATGAGACCCTGAGGATAGGAACGGGATATAGGAATAACAGATACTCTGGGATAAAAAAAAGCACACACTTTTATTTTTACAAGAAGCGTATCGGTTTCATACTGCTCCTTAAGCTTGGTGGTTTCAAAGATGGTTATCAGTTCTTAAAGTTTCCTTACATAGGCTCAATCACACAGTTTGCCTGCTTCAGATAAATTAATCTCTCACTCAAATACACACAGACTTTCTCTCAGGCGCACACACAGTTTGCCTGTCAAAACCAGAACGCAGGATGAATATTTACTCTCACAGACACACACAGTTCAGGCTGCCACACAGGTTGCCTGCTTTGCCCAGACTGAGTCTTTTCTCTCCACTCAGTAATTAAAAAATGCAGTTCACTCCGCGAAGAGTGAGGGTGAAAGGGAGGAATGAGTGAGTGAGATGATTGGTTGATGACGGAGAGGGTGGCTCTCCGTCATCAACCAATCATCTCACTCACTCATTCCTCCCTTTCACCCTCACTCTTCGTTTGTACCACACCAAGCATTTAAAGACACACACACACACACATTTAATATCATCACAGTATTCAAAAGGAAGATGACCCTGAATGTAAAATACCACCCCCCCCCCAAATAAAATAGACGGCCATTCATAAAAGTAGATAATCCTGAGGGTTATAAGTAAAAGTAGATGATCCTGAATTTAAATTTAAAACAACCTCTTCTTTAAAATTTGGCAATATAAACAATGTTTTTATTAAATAGTAATCTATATACAATAAACAATATAAGCTATAGAAGAAAAGAATTACTATTTCACCTCTTTGCACTGTTCACAAGTAGTATTGGATCATATTATTTCAAATTTTAAAAGTCAAGAGTCTGTTTTTTAATCTCCCCCAGGAGAAAATCCACCACCACCCCTTTCTAACACTTTTTACTATTTGCCTGGCAAGGAGCTGCAGATTGTAAAGCTCGCCAACAAGCCCATCCAGCTCCTTCCCTTGAAAGGCAAAGCAGCTTGGAACGTATTTGCAGGCTCGGCTTCATCATCCCTTTCACAGCCACACTTCTCCGCTGGTGAATGAGTCGGTGTGCTTTCTCCAAAGTGTGTGCCATGAATCACCTCTCACACTCGGCAGATATGAATACCTGAGCAGAAGACCACACACACACACACACTTTTAGAAAACCAATGAAGATTTTAAAATGTCATCTTCCTTTCAAGTGAACATGGTGCAATTGCTTATCTTTCCAAAAAAACTGTATGGGCAGGGAGGCACATGAACTTCCTCCACCCCCTCCCCAAAGATCTTGATCCAAATATCTGAATTCATGGGGTATTTCCAGCCACTACCCTTTGGGGTAGCAGCACTTCAATCCAACATTTTTTCTTGACACAAAGGATAAACTGTACTGACATTTACTGTCAAGGAGAAGCAGCTATTATGCTATTTCCCTGAGAAATCTGGCAATAACTTGTTGGTACAGATGAGGAAGCCAATGATGATGTTATCCCCTAAAGGAAGGAGCTGATATTTTAGGAAACATCTTCCTTTGATATGAACTTTCCCCCTCTCTTGTCAGGGGAATCGTCTACAGATCATAAAAATAAAAACCCATTTCCATAATGTCAAAATTGCATAAATGTATATTTTTGCCCTGTACCATCAGAACTGAAAATAAACTGAGCTGGCTGCCTCTTGGGAGTTCTTGAACTCCCAGCAACTGTGACTCATTGAACTTTTCTCCCTGACATACTCTTTTTGTATAGGTGAGGCAAATTATTGTCATGTAAAGCATCTACACATGCAACAACCTCTCCCCCAACACACACCCTATAGCCAGAAATGGTAAAACCGGGGAAAGCTTTGCCATTGGTTGAACCAGATCATACGGTCTCGTTTATCTTTGCTGTCTCCCTGCATAAACACAGAATGTAGGCCACAGAGTAGGACTGAGCAGAAGGTCACTTTAGAGTGACCTGTCACTCTCCAAGCAGTTAAAAGTAGCTTTCTGCCCCCCCTCCAGTGCTGCTCTAGTCACTTTCTCAGCCTTTCCCTTAAAGCTACAGCAGTGGATTCCCTCCTATTTCTTTTGGGTAAAGGGAAAGGGGACATGCACAGAAATTCACCTTTGCTTTGGAGGAGCAACTGACAGCACCAATGCCCTCTTCTGTCCGTCTCTCTTACTTTTTCTTCAGCACCAGCAAGTCAGGAAAGGAGGGTGTTATCAGTCCCCCTCCCCCCGCATCAAAGCTACTGTCTGCCTCTTCCAGGAAGGACATACAAGCAGGGCTTTTTTTTCAGCCGGAACGCGGTGGAACGGAGTTCCGGAACCTCTTGAAAATGAACACATGGCTGGTGGCCCCGCCCCCTGATCTCCAGACAGAGGGGAGTTTAGATTGCCCTTTGAGCAGCGACGCGAAGGGCAATCTAAACTCCCCTCTGTCTGGAGATCAGGGGGCGAGGCCACCAGCCATGTGACCATTTTCACAGAGGGCAATTTAAACTTTTAAAAACTCCACCCTTGTTCCAGCTGACCCAAAGTGACGTCATTAGCCCTGGGAGTGTGCGTGCACTTTGTGAGCGCACATGTGGTACCAGGGGCACCACCTCCTGCCAAGAGTTGCCCCCTGTGCTAGCAACCCACTGAGTTCCACCACCTCTTTTCCCAGAAAAAAAGCCCTGCATACAGGTAACTCTAGTTTTCCACTGCAAGGCAAGTGACAGTTGGGGGTAGGGGGTAGAAGTAGTGCTCTGAGAAAACACCACTGGAATGGTTTCTCTTCCCGAAATACTGTGGACCTGCTTTGAAACATTGTAGCATTTGTAAAACTCACTGTATTGTGACTGGCTCCACACATTGAGTCATCATTTTATGGCTGGTAGCTCTCACAGCTCTTGAAAAAAAAATTATATAGTTTCCCAAAAACACCAGGTCTCCCCTTCCCTCCCTAGAAGATAGCCACAATTTCTCTGCATCTGCACCTTACAGGAGAATATTGGCAGTGTGTGCCTGTGTGCGTGCGGGAGTTCTCTTTTAGGCAAGCTTGTCTGATGAATTTCTGATAAGCTTCTTGTGGTTCTTTAGAACGCAGTTTGAAAACCAGTGCTTAGAGCAAAGAATGGCTTCCCTCCTTATCACTACTCGCACAATAGCATTAATGCAGTGATGGTAACCGGATAACTATACACATGTAGAAAATGTAGACAAGAGAATTCTTTTTATAAACTCAATTTCAGATGACAAACACCCTCCGGGATAGATTTATGTGCTGCTTTTTTGAAAAGTGGAGAAAACAAAAGGTTTTGCCTGTTGTAAAATCCCTTACAGGTATCTCTCATGAAGACGTAAAGATTCCTCGTTGCTCAGAGGCCTAAATAGGAACGTATCTTTCTTCCCAGAGATGTAACTTGGGGGAAAGAAATGTAACCTAACCCTGTGCTTGCACAATTTGTGACCCTCCAAGCTGAATGCAGCCAATTACGTACGGTACCCACCAGGAGCTTAATCAAGGTCTTCGTTTCCTTGCCTGACTGAATTTGCAAAAACGTGGGAGGTGGCCTGGCAGGTCACAATAGATGGCTAATGCCGAGTGAGTGTAGTGGGTGTACATGCTGAAGACCAGGGTATGGTGAGAAGGCAACAGTGAGTCAGATTAGTACGGCAATGGCCGGGCCAGGAAAGGACAAAAACTTTGACTAAATTAGTCTTATACGTTAAGTTAAAAAAAAATTCCTTAAAATTTTGTTTCATCAATAATATTTTCATCAGGGGTCCTCCATTAGTTCCATCAAACTCTTGTGTGTCTGTCTTGGCTCATTTTTTTGGTGTGCCAGTACAGACACACAAGGGTTTGCAAGAGTGGTTGTAGATCTTTGATGGAACAGATGGAGGACCCCTGATGGAATTATTGATGAAACAAGTCTAAGTTAGCAGGCGTCTTGTCGGGTTCTCAACAGGACTTGTTCCTGACATCCTTGAATCCATAAAAAGAAACAAAGGAATATGTATTAACTTTGGACAATGGTTACAAGTAGTCTCATAATTACCTGTTGGATAAATACTTTTATTTGGCAGCACCTTGAATCCACATACATGGAAAAGAATATAAACAAGTATTATATTGGGCTGTTGTTGGACAATTGTGTTTGGACTTCTTTGCTGTAGCTTGTATCATAGAAGATTCTTGGATAGAAATATATTTTTGCAGTGGGATATTATCTATTTATTATTGGAATTTACTATTTACTATTTATTGTATCATGTTTTGCACTTGAACACTTCATACTTTGTAGTATAAATAGTAGTAAAAATTATATATATTATATACAAAAATTGTTACATATTTTTCCATGGACTTTGAGGTTCTACTTCAGTTATGGATCAGGCACAGAGCAGGAGGCAATGTCACCCCTTAACTTGGCTGGAGTTAGACATGGATCAGGTGGCAATGCCAGGCCCCCACCTTCACTCGGTTGGGATCAGGCACAGAGCAAGAAGAAATGTCCAACCCTCTTCATCCAGCCAGGATCAGGAGCAAAGCAAGTGGAAATGCCCACCCCCCTACCCCATCGGGATCAGATGTGGAGCAGGCAGCAATGCCCGCCCCCCTTCACCTGGATGGAATCAGGTTCAGAGAAGGAGGGAATTCCCCCTTCACTTGGCCAGGATCAGGAATGGAATAGGTGGCAATGCCAATCCCCCCTTCACACGACTGGCTTCAGGAGCAGAGCAGGTGGAAATGCCACTCGCCTTCACCCAGCCGGGTGCAGGCACTGGGCAGGTGACAATGCCTGTCCCCCCTTCACCCAATTCTGGACCAGGAGTGGGGCAGGTTGCAATGTTGATGGACAATTGCAGGTTGCACCCCCTTCAACCCTCCAGAATCAGGCACTGATCAGGCAGCAATGCCTGCCCCCCCTCACTCCATTGGGATCAGATGTAGATGAGGCAGCAATGCTCATCCACCCTGACAGAATAAGGCACAGAACAGGAGACAATGCCGACCCCCATTCACCTGTCTGAGATCAGGCGTGGAGCAGGTGGCAATGGTTACAGGTGGCTCTTGGTTACAAGTCCCACCCCCTACTGTCCTGGGGCTCTGCTGGGCTAGGCAGGAAGTGACCTTTTGAAACAAAAGGCTCCTCCTCGCCAGAGGAGGGCGAGAGCTAAAGGGCTCTTGGCCTGTGGCTCTTAGCCTGGGGATCTGCCTGAGGGACCCGAAACTCTGCTGAGAGTACTCTGAGTGTATATTTGGAAGGCAATCATGTCTACTGAAGCCCCCATCGCAGTCACCTGCATGGAGTGTGCCATGTTTGTTTTCCTCCCAGAAGAGAAGACAGAGTTCACTTGCCAGAAGTGTAAGCTGGTCAGACTTTTGGAAGAAAAGGTTCAGAGCCTGGAGGAGAGGATCACCACCCTTCAGGAGATCAAGGAGGGAGAGGATTTTATTGACAACAGCCTGGGGGCTCTGCACAGCCAAGAAGAGGAAAGTCAAGGAGGAGGAGAAAGAGCTGATCTCCCTTCTGAGCCTCCTCTCAGATCTACGGTACAAACCCAAAGACATCAACGAATAAGATGCTCTGGTCCACTTGAGCTCAATAATCATTTTGAAGTGCTAGAGATTGTGATGGAGATGAGAGTGGAAGGAGAACCGCAAAGACTTGGAAGAGGATGTGTAGAGGAAATGGGGCCACACGGAAGTGGAAAAAAAGGAAGGTGGTGGTCATCGGGGACTCTCTGCTCAGGGATATGGAACACCATGTCTCTGGGGCAGATCCCCTATTCTGAGAGAGTTGTTGCTTGCTGGGGGCCAGAATTCAGGATATTACTGACCGACTGCCAAAACTCATCAAGCCTGCTGATAAGTACCCATTTGTGCTGATTCATGTGGGAACGAATGACACGACTGTGAATACTGTTGCAAGAATTAAAGAGGATTATGAAGTTCTTGGAAGGCAGTTGAAGGCATTGGGGGCACAGGTGGTATTCTCTTCTATCCTTCCAGTCATAGGAAGAGGAACGCACAGGGAGCGGACCATCCTTGAGGTGAATCGTTGGCTGAGATGGTGGTGCTGGCTGGAGCACTTTGGGTTCTGGGACCATGGGATAGGTTTTCTTAGAGAAGGCCTTCTAGCACATGATGGGCTTCACCTCTCAAGGGCAGGGAAGAAAACGTTTGGAACGAACCTGGAGAACTTCCGCAGGAGAGCTTTAAACTGATGCTGCAAGGGGAAGGGGACGATCGACATGGGGATTTCAATGACAAAGTGAAAACAGTGGGGACCCACCTGGGTAGGAAAGGTCAAACAAAGGTACAAGGCTACAAGTGTCTATATAACAAGAATGGGCAATAAGAAAGAAGAGCTTGAGCTTCTATTGCAAACAGAGGGCTACGATATAGTAGAAATTATTGAGACTTGGTGGGATGATTCCCATGAGTGGAATGTGCTAGTGGATGGGTATGAGTTGTTCAAGAAAAACCGGAAGGGTAGAAGAGGAGGTGGAGTGCCATTGTATGTGAGGAGAGGGCTTGATTGTCAAGAAGTTATGGAGAATGGGGTGGACAGCCCAGTGGAAAGCATATGGGTAGAAATAAGGGGAGGAAGGACAAAGGGTATTATTGTTGGAGTCTGCTACAGACCACCTGACCAGCGAGAAGAAATGGATGCTGCCCTCTTTGAACAGATTGGCAGAGTATCCAGACATCAGAACCTTGTAATTATGGGTGACTTCAACTTCCCTGATGTGTGCTGGGAGACAGGCTCAGCAAAGCGTCATGAATCACGCAATTTCCTGACCTGCCTGGCCGATAACTTCCTTTTTCAAAAGGTGGAGGAAGCTACAAGGGGCTCGGCCATACTAGACTTGATATTAACCAATAGGGAAGAATTGGTAGATGAGGTGAAGATGGTGGGGACCTTAGGGGGAAGTGACCATATCCTCCTTGAATTCCAGTTGCTGTGGAGGGCCAAGGAAGTTCGTACCCAGACTCATAGGTTAGATTTCCGTAGGGCCAACTTCGATGAACAGAGGCTTGATGTGAGTCATTCCGTGGGGGAGTGTGCTGGAAGGGAAAGGTGCAACTGAAGGGTGGGCTCTTCTCAAACATGAGCTTTTGCAAGCTCAAGCCCTCACTATTCCAGCAAGATGGAAACATGGTAAGGGCTCCAAGAAACCGATGTGGATGTACAGAGAGCTCCAGAATAAGCTAAGGGAGAAAAAGGAAATGTTCAGGAAATGGAGAGAAGGACAGACCTCTAAAGAGGAGTATATGAGGGTTACTAGGTACTGCAGATCAGCCATCAGAGAGGCCAAAGCTCAGTACGAACTGGGTCTGGCCAGGGGGGCTCACTACAATAAGAAAGACTTCTACAGATATGTAGCAAACACAAGGTAAAAGAAGCAATTGGACCACTGTTGGAAGTAGATGGAGAAACTCTGATGCAGGACAGAGAAAAAGCAGACAGGCTTAATGACTTTTTTGCCTCTGTTTTCTCCCTGAAGAACTCAGGCACATCTAGAGATAGTAGAAAATGTGATAGGACACCTGAGTGGCTAGTTGACGTTGACAGAGAGGTTGTGCAGAGGTATCTGGCTGCACTGGATGAATACAAATCCCCTGGGCCGGATGGGGTGCACCCAAGAGTGCTGAAAGGACTTTCTAGAGAACTTGCAGAACCCCTGTCCATCATCTTCAAGGCCTCCTGGAGGACTGGGGATGTGCCACAAGATTGGAGAAGAGCGAAAGTTATCCCAATCTTTAAGAAAGGGAAGAAGGATGACCTGGGAAACTACAGGCCGGCCAGTCTGAATTCTGTTGCTGGGAAGATATTAGAACAAATTTTAAAGGGATCAATCTGTAAGCATCTGAAGGACCGCTCAGTGATCCGGGGGAAGTCAGCATGGTTTTGTCCCTAACATATCTTGTTAGACCAACCTGGTTTCCTTCTTTGATCGAGTGACCAGCTTATTGGATCGGGGGAACTCTGTTGATGTGATTTATCTGGATTTCAGTAAAGCTTTTGATAAGGTCCCCCATGACATTCTGATGGGCAAACTGGAAGACTGTGGACTGGACTATAGGACAGTTTGGTGGCTAGGGAACTGGTTAGAGGACTGCACCCAAAGAGTGGTGGTCAACTGCGTTTCATCAGATTGGAGGGAGATATCCAGTGGGGTGCCGCAGGGCTCGGTTTTGGGCGCGGTACTTTTCAATATTTTTATCAATGATCTGGATGAAGGAGTGGAAGGGCTGCTCATTAAATTTGCTGATGATACCAAATTGGGAGGCGTAGCAAACACCCAAGAAAATAGAATTAAAATTCAACAAGACCTGAATACTCTGGAGAAGTGGGCAGCTGTGAATAAGATGCAATTCAACAAAGACAAGTGCACAGTATTACATCTGGGCCACAAAAATGGGAAGCACAAATACTGGATGGGGGATACACTTCTGGGCAGTAGTATATGTGAAAGAGATCTTGGGGTAAGAATGGACTGTAAACTAAATAAGAGCAGTCAGTGTGATGTGGTGGCAAAAAAGGCCAATTCAATCCTGGGTTGTATCAAAGGGTCCATAGCGTCGAAATCGCAGGAGATCATAGCCCCTCTCTATACTGCCTTGGTCAGGCTGCATCTGGAGTATTGTGTGCAGTTCTGGAGGCCTCACTTCAAAAAGGATGTGGACAAAATCGAGAGGGTGCAGAGGAGAGCGATGAGGATGATCAGGGGTCTGGAGACTGAGCCCTACAAGGAAAGGCTGAGGGCCTTGGGAATGTTTAGTTTGGAGAAGAGGAGATTGAGGGGGGGGGACGACATGATTGCTCTCTTTAAGTATTTGAAAGGCTGTCATTTGGAGGAGGGCAAGGAGCTGTTCCAGTTGGCAGCAGAGGGTAGGACTCGAAGCAATGGGCTAAAACTGCATGCACAAAGGTACCGGCTGGATATTAAGAAAAACTTTTTCACGGTCAGAGTAGTTCAAAAGTGGAAACAGCTGCCTAGGGAGGTGGTGAGCTCCCCCTCACTGGCAGTTTTCAAGAAGAGGCTGGATGAATACTTGTCAGAGATGCTTTAGGCTGATCCTGCACTGGGCAGGGGATTGGACTCGATGGTCTGTATGGCCCCTTCCAACTCTATGATTCTATGATTCTATGAATGCTGCCCCCCCCTTCATGTGTCCAGGATCAGGAGTGGAGCAGGTGGCAATGCCCACCCCCTTTTCACTAAGTCGGAATCAAGTGTGGAACAGGAGGCAATGCCTGCCCCTTTCACCTGGCTGGGATCAGTCATGGAGGAGGAGGCAATGCCCGCCTGCTTGCCCTCCCTTTTCTAGAGCCCATTGTATTTTTTCCCATAACGGGCTTTGTTACTAATAAGTAAATATTTCATTCTAAGCTTACTTGAACATTCTTGTATGTTGGGAACCTTATTTTGTATAAGTTTTATGAACTAATCTTCAGAGGAGCTGAGCTATTGCTTTTGTCTAGCTTTTCAGCACTTGGAAAGCCAATTTCACCTATTTGACTTAAACTCATGTTAGGAAACTCAGTAGGGAAATTTTAGCCCAAATCTTGCCAGAAGTCAAATATCCAGTTGAATCTCTAGGTTTCTGCATGAGTGAGATATCTGAGAAATTTTGAAGTTAAGCAAAAATATTCTTATAAGAGTGTGGCAAAGGTTCTGCAAATCTTTAGGCTATCAGTAGAATTGCCGAAAGCAAAATCAGGAGGCTCTTTGGGAGGTCCCCTCTTAGCCACAACATCTGAGGAATTTCAAGGGAAACAAAAATAAACTCACCAGGTTTCAATTGACCTCTTGAATTAACTGGGGAAATTCAAAATAAACATTGCCTGCATGAAGGCAGATAATTACATTTCTTGAGTTTCTTCCACATCTGGATGTGAGACTTGCTGCCGAAGCCTCGTTTCACCAGTTCCTGTTTCTCTGCCACAGTGGAATTCCCTCCCGTCAAGAAGGGCTTTGTGTCAACAGAATGTCAAATAATAAGTTTTGGCAAGTATTTTCCTTTCCAATTGTTGTGCTAAACTTGACAGATGGGTGTCTCATCTTGAGGAGAAACAATAAAGAGTGACTTGCTACACAAATATGACTGCTCAAGGTCATTGTTTTTGACAAGGCCAACAATGCTGAACCAAGCGCCGTTATTTTTCATACAGGCTCATCACCAAACACACCTATCACCCATCATGTCAAGATGCCAAGTGAGTGTTTGGAATCTCCTTCTCACCTCCCTCAGATCTGCTCATTATTCTTTCAAGGCCTCAGTCGTTTTATTTAGATTGCACACCGAACAGAGAGAGCCTAGAAAAGTTCTCTGGCTGCCTTGCTGAGACATGAATGACCTTAAAACTTGCTTTATAATTTTTAGGAGCACTTCATAGGTATATCATAAGCCAAAAAAAATTATCAACCCCCACCAACCTGTGTGCTAATCAACAATCTCCAATTTATTTATTGATGCCTTTGGCCCTGAGTCTATCCAATAGCAGTCAGCAGACAATTCCTTATAGAATAATATATGTCAAAGTCAGGAAAAACTTTCCCCTCATAATTTCTTAGTTAAACGCACAAGAACTGACACAGCAAAGCAGCATTTCTCAAATGTATGAGTTTTAGCACATTTTTTTTTAACCTGGAGGCATAACTCACTCTTTTCACAAGGGGTCCCGCACATTCCAAAAATATATTGGCCGGGATCTTACTTAGAATTGTTATAGGTAAAGGGAAGGAGATAGTTTCAGCCCATTACTGCCTCTGGCATGGAAACGCTGGTCTCCCCAAGCTATTCTTGGGAGCCCCCCAGCTCCCACAAGAAGCGTTTGGAGGGGACATTTAGGGCTGCCAGGGGGAATTGATGAAAATTGCCTCCCCTCCTGCACTAGGAAAAATACTAGGGGGGATCCATTTCGTTATTTCAGTCACATCACTATTTGAGTATCTGCATTCAGTTATATTTGTCCTTCCTCCAAGGGACTCTGTTGGGTGTACTTGGTTCTCTCCTCCTCCTCCTCCTCCTTTTTGTCTTCCCTGCATTCCTGTGCTTTAGGTTATGCTGTGTACAAATGTTTGGCCCAAGCTAATCTGTGAGAAGGGATTTGAATTGGGTCTACCCAGGCCTAGTTTAACCACGACACATCACACAAGCTCACAGAGTTTGCAGAGGGTTGCCAACCCGCCCGTGGGGCGTGGCGGTCTCCTAGGACTATAACTGATCTTCAGACTATGGAAAGATGGCTGCTTTGGAGGCATTCTACCCCACTGAGGACCCCTCCTCAAACCCTGCCTCCCAATACTACAGCTCCAAAGCTCCAGAAATTACATATGTAGCATTGTACATGGTGCCTGACTGACTTGGGCAAGACCTGCTTAGCATCAGCAAGGCTGTTCTAGCATGTACTTTCAGACCATATATGAGGTCCTTTCTGAGATATATTGTATCAAACCATTCTAAATCTGGTTGAAATTTCCTAAATCTCTGGAACATGGCTATTTGAGGGATTGGAACTGAAAAGGAATTTTACGATTCAGATTTGATGTTGAATTTTCTCCTCATAACTGAAGAATTGTTTGTCAGAATTATCAACTGGCATTAAAATTTGTAATTTAGCTTCTTTTTTTGGTTAAACAAATGGAGTCTCAGTTTGGGATAAGATAGGATTTAGAGGTTTGGAATAACGTAAAAATACTGCTTTTAACAAGCTTAGACTTAAAATTATATTCTGCCTTCAGATTATTAACTCTTCTCCTGCAAAGTCTTCCTCAAAGAGAAAGAGAATGTTTTCGCGTGTTCAGCTCGATTTGCCGAAATCCAGATGGGCCCAAAAGATCCCACCCATTACAACTCATCTCCAGATGAGAGAGATCAGCTCCCCCTGGAGAAAACGGCTGCTTTGGAGGGTGGAATCTATGACATGGTACCCTACAGAGGCCCCTCCGTCTCCAAACGCGACTCTACCCCAGGCCCCACCTCCAAATCTCCAGAAAAGGCAAACTGAAATCCTGACAGCTGTCTTGAGCAGGTCTGGAGAGGTGGCATATAAATCTTCTACATAAATAAATAAATATTCTGGAAAATTTTCTAATTTGGTTTCAGTATCCTTAGGAAGCAATCCTAAGTAGGTCAGCTCAGAAGATAGCCTCACTTTATTCAATGGGGCTTAACTCCAGGTAAGTTCTTTGGACTAGAGTCTTACCCATTTTTCACTTTTCCTCAATAAATTTAAGACCCATAGGCCTCTTTATAAAAAGATAAAATCATCTCATTGAGATTCTATCACAGCTACAAAGATTCTGTCATAAAGGTCATGTTTTTGAGCTCCATGAAAGGAAATATTTTCCCCTTCAAATTACAAATCTTTGTAAGCATGGCTGCCTTATTATGCAAAATACATCAGAAAGAGCCATAATTTACAACCTGCACAGCCCTAATTAATTTTTTAACACATTACCATCAATGCACTCAATTTTCATTTCTTCTTACCCATATTTTATTAGGCAGCTCAGATATAAATTTATTTACTCATGGGAAGTTGAAGTTGATGAGAAGCAACATCTGGTTATTATATGAAATAATATAGAATTATTATTTCACACAGCTTCTCCTGATGAGTTTACTTGCACACAAATAGAAGAAACAGCATGCACCAATCAGAGAGCACTAATGGTTTATAGGCTATTAAAATTCACAGACTACTGTCTAGATGTTGGTTGCTGTTGTCCTCAGATTGGCAGCAGGTAGGGTGTCTCAACAGAAGTCCTATCTGTTGTGCCCAAGACCCAAGCATTGGAGGGGGAAAGTACACTTTAGAGGCTTTAGTGGGTATCAGAGATCCAGAAGACCTGATCATGTGAGGCTAAAATGTAGGTTACGCTTAAGGATACTTATGGAAACTTATTCCCTGTATCTATGGCATGTTTCTGTATTAAGTATCAAGAGCTTGTCCAATTCATTTGAGCTGATGAAAAGCAACATTGGAGCAGAACAAGCAGCATTCTGAACAGCTTGATAGCTCAATTCATTTCCTTCTCTAGAAGAGGGAAAGTATGCTTGTATAAACTAGGACTTTTGGAAAAAACTACCTCCACTTATCTTATTAAATGGGACTTTTAAAAAAAGAGTTGAAGCTCATTGGGTTTTTTCCATACTTCCAGTCATGGCAGTAGAAACTGAAAGAATTTTCAGTAGGCTAGCACTCATCAAAAAGTCACTCGTTCTCCTATGCAGTCAGAATGGTTACATCTCCTAGCTATTTTGTCTGCTGAGTATGAATTTGCAAGAGAAATTAACGTTCAAATATAATTTATGATTCTACAATGAAAAGGGCCAGAGAAATAACCCTATATCCTACCAATTTTATAGGAACTCCAAGAGGCTTTAAATAAACTGAATGTTTATTTGGGAATGTTTATTTGGGAATGGGAATGTTTATTTGCGAATGGGAATGTTTAGTTTGGAGAAGAGGAGGTTGAGGGGGGACATGATTGCTCTCTTTAAATATTTGAAAGGCTGTCATTTGGAGGAGGGCAAGGAGCTGTTCCAGTTGGCAGCAGAGGATAGGACCTGAAGCAATGGGCTTAAATTACATGCACAAAGGTACCAGCTGGATATTAGGAAAAACTTTTTTACAGTCAGAGTAGTTCAAAAGTGGAATCAGCTGCCTAGGGAGGTGGTGAGCTCTCCCTCACTGGCAGTTTTCAAGAAGAGGCTGGATGAATACTTGTCAGAGATGCTTTAGGCTGATCCTGCACTGGGCAGGGGGTTGGACTAAATGGTCTGTGTGGCCCCTTCCAACTCTGTGATTCTGTGAAATAACCCAATTAATCAAATTACATTAATCTTTAAAATCATACTTTTATAGCAAATAATGTTAGCATTAATTTCATTTGTATCTCTCATCTTTCCTTCAAGGGTCTTGGGGTCACCTGCACAGGGTAATCCCATTTTAGCTTCAAATAATATGATTGGCCTATAATCATTGACCATAGGCAGAAGAGAGCTTTGACTTTGGTCCACTTATAAAATACATCTCCTATTTGCTACATCACAAAATCCTAGAGTCTGGGGCTTGGAACTACCAGGCCTACTGATCTATTTGTAGCTGTTCTGCCAAACTGACAACTTTTTAGAAGATCTACTTCTAATACTCAGGTTGGGAAGATGGAATTTGGCACGAAATGTAATTAACTTTTCAAGAGGCAGAACCTGGTGGACAACAACAACAATTAAGTCTGAACCTAGAAGAATTTGATAGAATGGACAGAACAATGGTGTTCTCTATGATTACTGCGGCTAGGGTGTCCTATGCGCAGGTGTGGAAGACTCAAGAGATACCATCAGTGGAAGACTGGATCCTGAAACTACTAAATATGGCAGAAATGGACAAGCTAACAAGGCAGTTGAAAGAACAAGATACCGTGGAATATGTTAAGAGTTGGGAGAAACTTAAGAATTATGTGGGAAAAAAGTGGGACATGAAAGGCAAAATGTGGTCTTTGGATAATTGTTAAGAGGGATATATTGTTAAGAGGGGAATATAATATAAAATATACTATATCATTCTTACTTATATACTATCCATATTTTCACCTCTAACTAATAATAGTTAGAGGTGAAAATATGGATAGTATATAAGTAAGAATGATATAGTATATTTTATATTATAATCTTGAAAGTAGTTTTAGAGATTTATTTTAAATATGGCAGATATAGATATGTTATACTATATATTATGATATAGAAAGTAATATAAGAGATAGCGATGTAATGTAGATGAAGGGAATGAAAAACTGTTGGAAGTCAACTGAAAAGGGGGGGAATGGGTGGGAGTGACATAATGGGATGGATGTTTATATTGAATATTATGATTTGTGTATACTGACCCATCCAATAATTTTTTTTTTAAAAAAAAGAAGAAAAGAGGAGGAACTGTGCTCAGTAATGGATGTAACTCCATCACAGCTACCACTAACAGTTTGTCCCATCAACACCAAATTCTCTGGGCACTGTGATGAAATGACATTTTATCTCAGGTACTTATATAAGAACTAGTAACAAAGCATGTTGTGGGGGAAAATACAATGGTCTCTAGAAAGGAGAGGGAGGGAAGGTGGGCATTGCCTTCTCCTGTGTGATTGATCCTGACTGGGTGAACATGGGGGGCAGATATAGCCACCTGCTCCATTCCTGATCCCAGCCGGGATGAAGGGGGGCATTGCCTCCTGCTCCATGCCTGATTCTGTCCAGGTGCAGGGGGCATTGCCGCCTGCACCACTCCTGATCCCATCTGGGTGAAGGGGGTGGCATTGCCACCTGCACCACTCCTGATCCCATCTGGGTGAAGCGGGTGGCATTGCCTCCTGCTCCGTGCCTGATCGCCGCCACATAAAGGGGAGCGAACATTGCAACCTGCTCCATGCCAGATTCTGGCAGGGTGAAAGGGGGTAGGAATTACCACCTGCTCTGCTACAGATCGAGGCCAGATAAAGGGGGGCAGGAATTGCCTCCTGCTTTGCACCTGATTCTGGCCAGGTGAAGGTGGGGGGGAATTGCCACATGCTCTGCTCCTGATCCTGGCTGCGTGAAGGGAGACAGACATTGCCACCTGCACCACACCTGAGCCCAGCTGGGTGAGGGTGGGCATTGCCACCTGCTTCATTCCTGATCCCGGTCGGGTGAAGGAGAGTGGGCATTGACTCCTGCTCTGTGCCTGATTCTGTCTGGATGAAGGAGGCGGGCATTGCTGCCTGCTCTGTGTCTTATCCAAGCAGGTTGAATGGCAGCTGGCATATCCACCTGCTCTTCTCCTGATCCCAGCTGGGGAAGAAGGGTTCGACATTGCCTCCTGCTCCATGACTGATCCCAGCAGTGTGAAGGCAGGAGGTGGGCATTGCCCCCTCCTCCATGCCTGATCCTGGCAGAGTGAAGGGGGGCAGGCATTACCTCCTGCTCTGCACCTGACTCAATGCAGGTGAAGGGGGGCAGGCATTGCTGCCTGCTCAGCTCCTGATTCTGGGGGTTGAAAGGGAGTGGGCATTGCCAGCTTCTCTGCTCCTCATCGTGGCTGTGGGGTAAGGGGGGAGTGGGTATTGTCTCTTGCTCCATGCCTGATTTCAGTTGGGTGATGAGAGGGAGTGGGCATTGCCACCTGTTTCACTCCTGATCCCAGTTGGGTGAAGGCAGGAGCCGAGCATTGCCCCCTGCTCCATTCCAGATCCTAGCTGGTTGAAGGCATCGGGAGGGAATCACCCCCTGCTCCGCACCTGATCCCAGCTGGTTGAAGGCGGCGGGTGGGCATTGCCATCAGCTCTACTCCTGATCCCAGCTGCATGAAGGGGGACTGGCACTGCAATCTTCTCTGTGTCTGATCCCAACTGTGTGTGTGTGTGGGGGGGGGTCAGCATTACCAATTGTTCCACGTCAGATTTGAGGTGGGTGAAGGCTGGGGGAAGTCATTGCCACCTGCTCTGCTCATGCTCCCATCTGGGTGAATTTGGTGGGCGGGCATTGGCACTTGCTCCACTCCTGATCCCAGCTGGGTGACGGCAGGGGTTGAGCATTGAAACCTGCTCCACTCCAGATCTTAACTGAGTGAAGGCAGGGGGTGGGCATCAACACCTGCTCTGCTCCTGATCCCAGCACAGTGAAGGCAGGAGTGGACATTGCCACCTGCTCCACTCCTGCTCCAGAATGGAAGAGAGTTAACCTTTTAAATAGTAGGATATTTCTACATGGCTTTGTAATTGGTGGGTTTGCACTCTGTAGACTCAGAGGCTATGAAGTGCTTTTTTTCTGATTTGCAGGTAGAAAGTTGAGGAACAAGACAGGTTGATTAACATGTCTGATGTAGTCATTCATAGGCTTGCCAACCTCCAGGTGGGGCCTGGAAAACTCCTAGAATTACAGCATCAATCAGTTTGCTTTGAGGGAATGGTTTGTTTAGAGGATGGACTGTATGACACTGTACCCCTTGGAGGTCTCTCGCCTCCCCAAACCTCACCCTCCTCAAGCTCCACCCCAAAATCTCTCAAAAATGTCCAACCTGGAGTTAGCAGTTCTAGCCATTCTGAGCCGTGGAAATGCAGATGACCCTCTGCCAGAGGAGGGCAATGGATAGCCTGAGTCATCCCGAAGCCACAGATCCCGAGGAAGGCAAAAGGGTAACGGGCCTTCTGGCAGGCAGGAGGAGGAGCCTTCTGGGGGAGGGCGGAGACAGGCGGAATGTAAGGCCTTGGGGCTTGCTGAGAGAAGTGCCATTTTATTCACATTCAGGACAAGGAAGGGGAGAGACTGTCACAGAGCCTGAGCGCAACCTTGAGAGAGCAAGAGATGATCCCTGACTATTTGAACGGAGATACTGAGTGACCCTGAATATTTGCAAATTAAAGAATTAGACAGTCTCTTTCTTCTTACCATCCTAGCAGATGCCAAGGAGTGGAAAAGGAGTGGGACCTGCTACCCATCTCTAAGGCACACTCACAGTGGAAACAACACACCTGACATTTATTAAAAGAAAATTCAGTTTTAGTTACACTTTGTGGCAAACAATATAGGACGTCAGCTTGTGCACATGAATTCTGACAAGTGATCAGAGGTTAAAAAAAACCCTTTTCACAATCTTTTCTAAGTTGGTTGGCAACTCTACGCATCAGCCCTCCTCATTACTTCTAGGATATCTTGCAGAAGTATTTGACCTTTCCTTGCCCCAAAGCAGGAGCCAAGGATATACTTCAAGGCAAAAGTTCTTTCCCTCCACCACTATAACAAAAGAGCTTTCCTCCTCTTTCTAATAGAACTCCACCCTCTATAAGAAATGACTGCTGGGGGGTGGGGGTGGAAGATTTTTTTTTCTAAATAAGCATTTAGAAAAGTGTTTCAAAATGTTTAAACAAAAAAAACTTTTTTAAAAAAGATATATTTGATCAGCACTGTGGCTGTATTTTATGAATGTTACATGATTTCCACTAGCCCTTTAATCTCACATTCATAGGAAGTTGAGGGTCTTTGAAGTGTGCTGAAATATCTCACACAGTGCAGTTGAATCTGGAGTGTGCTGTTGCTAAAATCTTTGAACTCTGAGAGATCTAAGATGAACGGAATATTCAGTGTCACCAGCAGAATGTATCATTCTGCTTTTGCAAAAAGTACCACAATACGCTCTTTCCTACTGGTGGTAACTCTTTTCCCAACTGGTGACGGTTCTTCATGACAATTGGAATGTCCTGACAGTTACAGCAGTCCCTCAGTGGAACAGGCTTCCTTCAGAAGCGGTGGGCTCTCCTTCTTTGGGGGGTTTTAAGCAGAGACACTAAATGACCATGTAATAGTTTGATATGTAGATAGGGTATTTTTGTTGTTTTTGTGTATTACTGTGGTTTTAAAAAAATATTTGCTACTGTGGTTTAAAATACAGGCCTCTGATGTGAGAGGCTGGATAGGTCAATGAGGCGTGCTGTGATTGGATGGTAGTTGTACCCGAGGGAGTGGAGGGAACTGCAGTTCTTAGTAACTGCAAGATAAGCAGCTAGCAACCACTCAGCAAAACAGGTTCCCTCTGCATGTTCTCAGAGGTACACTACACACTGCAGCAAGAAATCCATAACCCATGACAGATATGCTGGAGGCATATCTGACAGCTATCAATGTTAACTGTAAGGGATTTAGAGAAAAAACTGAATTATGCTAAGCGAAGAAATTTCGAATTTGCTAATAAACCAGGAAGGTGGTTGGCCTAAAGATTGAGAAAGAGAGAAAAAATGATCTTAAAATTGTAAGATGGGAATACTATGCTAACAGAAAACGGGGCCATCCAAAAGACTCTTTAAGACTTATTCAGACTTGTACAGAAGACAGGCTATTTCTTTAAAGAAGTTGAATCATTGCTTAACAAAACAGAAGCTACCTAAAATTACGAAGGAACAACATCAAGTAATGAATGGCCCAATAATGATTCAAGAAGTGGGGGAAGCAATTAAAAAGATGAAAATGGGGAAGACACCAGGCTCTGATGGACTATCTGGCTGATATCATAAATGCTTTGAAGATGAGATTTTAGTGCCCTTGCAAAATACGATGAATTCAATTTTATTGGGAGGAAAGATGCTAAAGACTTGGAAAGATGCTAACATTACACTGATAAAGAAGGACAAGATTTGACATTATCAAAAAATTATAGACCTATATCATTGCTGAATAATGACTGTAAATTATTTATCATGATTTTAGCAGAAAGACTTAAGTATATTCTCATTTTTTTTCTTTCTTTTTTTTTTTATAACTACAAAACACTACACCAGACTATCACAAGGAAAGGGGAGAGGGAAGGGACAAAGGGGGGTGGAAAAGGAAAAGGGGGGGGGGAATGAACTACAAACACTAAACACTACACTTCAATGTTTCCCTTCATACTGTCATAATACAAAAATAGCTCCATAGAATAATGATGGAGTGGTTAATCATACAGAGAATAAATATTTCAAATTCTGATTAAACTTTCCTCCCCCTTCTAGGTCCCGGACGCAGTTCTCTCTGTGCAACTGCTGTTGCGATGCTCTCCTCCTCCTCCCCCCCCCTCCGGCTCCTCCTTTTCTTTGTTCTTGGTGCAGCAGAGTTCTGGGTTTTTATTCTCAAAATCCTTTAGTTGATCTTCTGATAATATCTTATAGGCCTGATCTTTATATCTGAACCATATTCCTTCCGGGAATAACCATTTGTACTTTATTCCATGGTCCCTCAGAAGAGCTGCAAACTTTTTATATTTAAAATGCCGTTTCCGGACTAGAAATGGAACGTCCTTCAAAATCTTGACTTTCAAACCCATAAAGTCCAAATCCGCATTGTATGAGTTATATAGGATGGTGTCCCGAATCTTTTTAGATGAAAAGTCAATAATGATCTGACGCTTTGTTGCATATTTTGAAGAAGCCCGACGGACCTCCAAAATGGCGCTTTTAACCTCTTCTTTAGTCGTCCTCGCGGGTGTCGCCAGTAGTTCCGAGACCACATCCCACAGATCCTCATTTTCCTCCTCTTTCACGTTTTGGAGACGCAAAATTGTCTGCGTTCGTTCCACCTGTAGCCCGATCAGCTGGTTCTCCACCAACTTCAGCTCCTTTTTTGTAGCCTTCACAAGTGACGCACTTTCCAGAGCAGACTTTTCTGCCCCCCCCCCCGCTGCTGCCTTAATGGTTTTCACCTCGCTTTCAATTAAGCCCACCCTTTGATCAGTTTCGTTCAGCTTGTCAACAAAGGGTTTTATAGCTTCCACCACCGCCCTGCGCACCAACTCTTCGAGCGACTCCCCCTTCTGCAAGGTAGCCGAGATTGACTTACCGAGAGCGGGACTTTGCTTCTTTGCTGCCATTTGGGGGGGGGGGCGCCAACAAAATTCTGGAACTCAACGAAGGGGAAGAGCGAGTCTTCTTCAGATCAACCTCTCCTTCACAAACGCTTGTAGAACAGAAGGGATTCGCTTGTTTACAGGCTTCCGCCTGTTTCTTTTACTTGCCGTTTCTTGTTGCCCGGCGGCACTCGAGGCGCCGCGCACGTCTGCCGGCCTCCATAGGGACAAACGGGCAATTCCCCCCCCCGCATTTATTTCGGGGAGTTCTTCCCGCCGCGTCCCGGACCCTGGCTCCCTCCCTGGGATTCCTGGGGGCTAATCCTTGCGGATCAGCCGCCCGGTCAGGGTGCCCGGTCGTTTCCTCCCGGACCAGCCGAGAGGAGCATCCGGCATGGCTGAGAAAACGAAACCGAATCCGACTTAAGTATATTCTCAAAGATTTTATTCATGAAGATCAAAGTAGTTTCTTACTCAAAGTCAATTGAAAGACAATGCCAGAACTATATTAGATATACTGGAATATTTGGATAAACATAATGGGGGGGAAAAGCAGCTCTAATTTTCTTGAATGCTAAAAAGGCCTTTGGCAATTTGAACTGGATTTTCCTGTTTGAAGTTTTAGAAAAGATGAATCTTGGGGAGAATTTTATAAAATGGATGTAATCGATCTATGCTTCACAGAATGTCAAAATTATTGTTAATGGAGAATTAACTAAACTATGTGAGATTCTAAAAAGATCACCTCAAGGATATCCATTGTCACCATTCCTTTTCATTTTGGTGTTGTAGGTTCTGAATAGAGACATTAGATAGGAGGAAAGGATTAGAGGCGTTAAAATTTTAAAAAGTCATACATATTAAGAGCCTTCACAGATGATTTTGTTTTAATCCTGGAAGATCCATTAGAAGGAATTGAAATATTGATGGAGAAGTTGAAAGTGTTTGGTACTCTGGCTGGTTTCAAAATAAATGAGCAGAAAAAATGTTAACAAAAATATGGGTATTAAAAACCAGGAAGAACTGATGAAAATAACAGGTTTTAAGGTTGAAAAAAAGGTAAAATATTTAGGTATCATGCTGATGGGGATGAACTGTATGCTGTTTCAAAATAATTATGTTAAGTTATGGAAAGAAATTTAAAAAGACATGTTAAGATGGGAAAGAGTACAGTTGTCCTTGTTGGGGATAATATCAGTTATTAAGATGAACGTTTTACCTAGAATGTTATTCCACTTTCCAGACAATACCTGTGTTAACTTAAGATGTACTGTTTAAGCAATGGCAAAAGGATATTTCAACATTTGTATGACAATGGGGAAAACCAAGAGTTAAATATAAAATTTTACAAGATGCGAAGGAGAGAGGCAGCTTAGGTTTACCAGACTTGAAGGTGTATTTTTAAAAAATAAAATAAAATAAACTTTTATTTTTATGAGAAGCATTTCGGTTTTATATTATTTCTTAAGCTTGATGTTTTCAAGAGTGTTATTGGTTCTTAAAGTTTCTTTTCATAGACACAGTCACGCAGATCTTCTCTCAGGCTTCACATACAGTTTGCCTGCTTCAGATATCAACCTCTCACTCAAATAGACATAGACTTTCTGTCAGTTGTAAGGACAGCAGTCCATGGCAGATAAACCCCCAGACCCCTCACAGCAAGCACTCCAGGGTGTGGGTTGAAAAGGTCTTTATTCAGAGATCCATTAGGTTCATGGGTACATCTATAGATGGGAATGGTTGGCAGGAATGAGTATACAAGCATATGCATATTGATATAAGGAGCACTATTCCCCACTCCCTTTGAGCAGTTAGTATTTGGGCGCGAAAATCCTAAAACGTTCCATGAGAACACAATAGATTAGTCTGGACAGAGAAAGGCAGAAAATTGCAAGGAATCAAAACTCCCTCTTTCCCCTGTAAAGAGTTACATTACAGCTGCAAGGTCACTGAGCATACTTTCAGAGATAATAGTTACTTGTTCTGGGAGTAAAGCACTTTCATTTTCAAGCAGGTCCACATTGGTATTTGATTATATGACTACAGTACAAAGCACAATCATATGATCAAAACACAGAAAAACATAAATGGCATGGATGGGTGCAGACATGACACTTTCTCCCTCAGGCACACACAGTTTTCCTGCTTAAAATAGAAGAAATATATAGTCTCACAGACACACAGTTCAGGCTTCCACACAGGTTGCCTTTACGTGGACACTCTCAGGCTGCACACAGCTTGCCTCTCCTGCCCTGACTGAATCTTTTCTCTCAGAATTGCGTAAAAATACTCAGGCTGCACACAGCTTGCCTGCTAAAACTAGATTCAATATTTTTCTCAGAAATGCTTAAACAGGCTAAGGCTGCAAACAGATTGCCTCTCTTGCCCTGACTGAATCTTTTCTCTCCCTCGGTAACTAAAAACTGCAGTTCACTCTGCCCATACTCTCAGTCATCAACCAATCATGTCACTCACTCATCCCTCTCTTTCACCCCCACCATTCATCTGTACCACATCAAGCATTTAAAGACACACACACACTTAAAATCATTACAGAGGAGGCCTAGGTTTACTGAACTTGAAGGTGTGTTACACCACCACATGTCTAATGTGGATGAAGGAATGGATGCTCCTGAGAATGAGAGGCTCTTGACGTTGGAAGGTCATGACCTGAGATTGGATGGCATGCTTATTTGTGGTATGATAAAGTAAAGATCAATGCAGACTTCAAAAATCATTATATTAGGAGATCCAGCTTGAAAATTTGGAATAAATACAAACCGAGGTTCTCACAGAACATACCGTTTTGGATTTCCACACAGGAAGCATTTTATAGAAGGGAGATGACTACCAAACAGGGATGGTTGACTTATGAAGACCTAATAGAATTCTCACAAGGATATTGTAAATTGAAGACAAGGGAGGATTTAACAGCTAAAGGTTATATATGTCAATGGTTTTTCTATGCTCAACTTCTAGAAAGGTTCAAATCAGATAAAATATTATGGGGCTTTGATTCTAAAAAGACAGAGTTTGAAAAAGAGCTCTGTACAAATGACGAATATGTTATTTCCAAAATGTATAAACTTTTATTGAAATTTGAAATGGAATAAGAATCTGTGAAAGACTGTATGGTAAAATAGGCTAAAAATTTAGGCTATAATATACCAATGGACCAGTGGACAAATATGTGGGTAACAGAGATCAAATTTACTTTGAGTTCCACACTTAAAGAAAATTTTTATAAAATGATGTATCAGTGGTATATGTCTTCTGACAAATTATCAAAAATGAGTAAAGGTATGTCAAACAAATGTTGGAAACTAGAGCAACATGAAGGAACATTTTATCATCTTTGGTGGACTTGCCCTAAAGCTAAAAAATTTTGGTCACAGATTCATATGATAATACAAAAAATGTTGAAGATAAATATACAATTTAAACCGGAAGCCTTTTGTTGAGATTAATGGATAAACAGTTGGAAAATCAACATGGTATTTTGTTTCTATATATGACCACGGCGGCAAGGATTTTATATGAGCAAAAATGGAAAAGTACATTATTGAGGACTGGATTATGAAATGACAGAGTTAGTGGAGATGGCTAAACTTACAGCTCTGATCAGAGATAAAACATCGTCTGTTTTTGTGGTTAACTGGAAATCCCTTATTGACTTTCTCTGTGAAACAAGGGAAAATGAACTGATGATCCATGGATTTGATTTTTAAGAAAATAAAGTTGGGAAAAATAAATTGAAGGGGAGCAGTACTGGAAACGGTAAATTTTGGAGATATCAAAACTAAAAGTATAACGTTTGTTAAAATATGGTAAGTGTTGTAGAGAAAAAATGGAAAATGAAACATATTATTGTTCTTTGTTATTTCTAATCTTTGTCTTTCTTTTTTTGTATTCTTTTTTCTTTACCCTTTTCTTTTATTTCTTTGCCCTTTTTCTGGGCTTTTAATCTTACTAATAAAATAAAAATGTCTCAAGAAAAGGAAGAACTCTTTCCTAGTCGCCTTCACTGCCACCTCATAGGCTTTCATAAGCACCCTGTAAGATGTTCTTGCCTCTTCGTCTTAACTCCATCTCCATTCTGACTCAAGCGCTCTCAGGTCCCATTTCATCCATTTCAGCTCCTCAATATACCGAGGAGCTTATTGGACATGGGAGCAATTAGGGTGATGGGGAGCGATTTCGTTGATAGCTTCGGAGAGATGGACACACTAATCCTCCACCTGCGCATCCAATGACCTGCCAGGGGGCATCAGATCCAGCAGAGCATTCTGGAAGCCAGTAGAATCCATCAGTCTCTATAGTCAAGCAAAAATGCTCTTGCTGCCTATGCAGGGTTTGGGGGCTGGTCCACCCAGATGAGCCTTCAGGACAAAGTGGTCCAACCACAGTACCGCTTCAAACATTTCCAGGTCCACCTGAATCCCCGTCCCAAAGATCAAATCCAGCATTTGGCCCACTTGATGTGTGGGCGCTGATACAAACTGAGAGAGTCCCAGTGCTGCAGTGGATGACACCAGGTCCGCAGCCTGTGAGGAGGCAGCGTCCTTGGCATGGACATTGACATTCCCCAATGCCACGAGCTTCTTATACTCAAAGGCCCAGCTGGCCACCACCTCCAGCAGACTCGACAGGTTGTCTGCTGGTGTGATAGACATCAGACAGATCGCCAAACTCTCTTTAGCATCCCACACCAGGCCCAAACAGTCAATAGAGTTAAAAATCAACCCATTAATTAAAAGTCGAACAGAAACATTTTGGTCTGGCACCCAAAGGAAAGCAATGTAGGCACAAGGAGAAAGGGTATTCTATAAGTGAGGTGCCACTATTGAAAAAGTCCTGTCATTGGTGGCCAACAACCTCACCTCTGAAGATGGGCAGGGCTTGGGAAGCAGGCCTTAATTGGCAGGGCAGCCAGCAATAAAAGCAGCGGCCTCAATTAAAACAATGGTTTCTAAACTGAACATGAGTCTGCAGTGTGATGTGGTAGCTAAAAAGGCAAATGTGATTTTGGGCTGTATTAACAGACGCATAGTGTCCAGATCACATGATGGGATCACTCTACTCTGCTCTGGTTAGCCCTCACCTCATGTTGTCTAGAAGAACTTGAGCTGAACGTTCCTTTAAACATACAGCTGACAGGATTTTGCTAGCAGATTTCCAATTCCCGTTTCGTACTCTTGCTTCCTCACAGGCATAATTTTCAAAGATGGTCACCAATAGGGATGTGCGTTTCGGCATTCAGAATGCCGAAAGAATGCCGAAACAAAAGTGTTTCGGCTTCTTTCAGGGAATGCCGAAACGTTTCGGGGAATCCCGAAACGTTTCGGGTAGCCGAAAGAAAAAAGCCGAAACGTTTCGGGATTCTTTCGTCTTTCATTCGGCTTTTCAATGGGAAAATGCCTCCGTCTTCCCGGACGTCTGGGGGAGGCATCTTCCCACCGAATAAGCCCAAAATTGGTGGGGACCTTCCTCTAACCCTTCTCTAACAACCACCCAAGTTTCAGACAGATTGGACTTTGGGGGGCCATGTTATGGCCCCCCAAAGCAGGTCCCCCCATCCTCCCATAAAGGAGCATCTTCTTCATTATTTCCTATGGGGAAAAAATGAAGAAGCAGGCTTCCTTTGCCAGGGGTGGCATTTTGCATGCAAAATGCCCCCTTACCCTCAGGGGCCCTTCTCCCACCCCTCCTCCCACCCCCCACCAAGGCTCAGCCTGCTCCCACTTGGGGGGGCCATTTCATGGCCTCCCCAAGTAGGTGCTCTAATCTCTACCACTGACAGCTGGGGGAGGCTTGTGTTGCCAGGGGTGGCATTTTGCATGCAAAATGCCCCCCAACCCTCTGGGGCCCTTCTCCCACCCCTCCTCCCACCCCCCACCAAGGCTCAGCCTGCTCCCACTTGGGGGGGCCATTTCATGGCCTCCCCAAGTAGGTGCTCTAATCTCTACCACTGACAGCTGGGGGAGGCTTGTGTTGCCAGGGGTGGCATTTTGCATGCAAAATGCCCCCCAACCCTCTGGGGCCCTTCTCCCACCCCTCCTCCCACCCCCCACCAAGGCTCAGCCTGCTCCCACTTGGGGGGGCCATTTCATGGCCTCCCCAAGTAGGTCCTCTCAGCCCCTAAATTCCACCCCTTACAGCTCCACACAAACCCAATTCCCCCCAGCTGCCACACACAGACCCAAATCCCCACATTAGCCCCTCACAGACCCAAATCCACCCCCACCTGCCCCATACCCATAACCCCAGGAACAGGCTGGCAAAGGCCAGCCCTCTCCCTTTGTTCCCTATGCTGGGAACTTCTAAACTCTCTTTCCCTGGGCAATTCTACACAGCCCAGGGGTGCCACACTTCTGAGTGCCAGCTGGTCCCTGTGAAAGAGCACCTGAACCACAGACACCCTCCCTCAAATTCCCCCACCACCTACAGAGATGGCTGGCCAGCCAGCCCCATTGTTCCCTATGATGGGAACCAACTGCACAACAAAGAATAAAACAAGAACAACACAAAATAAAGTTTTTTAAAAGTTATTTTCTCCCTTCCAAAGTACAAGTAGGCAAAGCATTATGACACATAACACCAGCAGTCCCCCACACAGAAAAATAACACAACTCACTTAACATCAGAGAATCACAAAGCACGATTCCTGTCAAAAACACTTTATTTCTTGAACAGCTTTAGGCTACACAGCAGGGGGGGAACACCAAAGGGCATGGCAGCAGTATCTTACACAAAAATAACACAACTCACTTAACATCAGAGAATCACAAAAGCACAATTCCTGTCAAAAACACTTTATTTCTTGAACAGCTTTAGGCTACACAGCAGGGGGGGAACACCAAAGGGCATGGAAGCAGTATCTTACACAAAAATAACACAACTCACTTAACATCAGAGAATCACAAAAACACAATTCCTGGCAAAAACACTTTATTTCTTGAACAGCTTTAGGCTACACAGCAGGGGGGGAACACCAAAGGGCATGGAAGCAGTATCTTACACAAAAATAACACAACTCACTTAACATCAGAGAATCACAAAAACACAATTCCTGGCAAAAACACTTTATTTCTTGAACAGCTTTAGGCTACACAGCAGGGAGGGAACACCAAAGGGCATGGAAGCAGTATCTTACACAAAAATAACACAACTCACTTAACATCAGAGAATCACAAAAACACAATTCCTGGCAAAAACACTTTATTTCTTGAACAGCTTTAGGTTACACAGTAGGAGGGCACAAAAGGGCATGATAGCAATGTACTACAAAAAATAATACAACCCACTTCACCGTTTTTGACAGCAATTGTGTTTGTGTGATTCTCTGATGTGAAGTGAGTTGTGTTATTTTTGTGTAGTACACTGCTTTCCTGCTCTGTGGTGCCTTCCTACTGTGTAACCTAAAGCAGTTACAGAAATAAAGTGCTTTTGACAGCAATTTTTTGGGGTGATTCTTTAATGTGAAGTGAGTTGTGTTATTTTTGTGTAAGATACTGCTGCCAAGCCCTTTGGTGTTCCCCCCTGCTGTGTAACCTAAAGCTGTTCAAGAAATAAAGTGTTTTTGACAGGAATCGTGCTTTGTGATTCTCTGATGTTAAGTGAGTTGTGTTATTTTTCTGTGTGGGGGACTGCTGGTGTAATGTGTCATAATGCTTTGCCTACTTGTACTTTGGAAGGGAGAAAATAATTTTTTAAAAACTTTATTTTGTGTTGTTCTTGTTTTATTCTTTGTTGTGCAGTTGGTTCCCATCATAGGGAACAATGGGGCTGGCTGGCCAGCTATCTCTGTAGGTGGTGGGGGAATTTGAGGGAGGGTGTCTGTGGTTCAGGTGTTCTTTCACAGGGACCAGCTGGCACTCAGAAGTGTGCCCACCATTGTGGCACCCCTGGGCTGTGCAGAATTGCCCAGGGAAAGAGAGTTTAGAAGTTCCCAGCATAGGGAACAAAGGGAGAGGGCTGGCCTTTGCCAGCCTGTTCCTGGGGTTATGGGTGTGGGGCAGGTGGGGGTGGATTTGGGTCTGTGAGGGGCTAATGTGGGGATTTGGGTCTGTGTGCGGCAGCTGGGGGGGAATTGGGTTTGTGTGGGGCTGTAAGGGGTGGACTTTAGGGGCTGAGAGGACCTACTTGGGGAGGCCATGAAATGGCCCCCCCAAGTGGGAGCAGTCTGAGCCTTGGTGGGGGGTGGGAGGAGGGGTGGGAGAAGGGCCCCAGAGGGTTGGGGGGCATTTTGCATGCAAAATGCCACCCCTGGCAACACAAGCCTCCCCCAGCTGTCAGTGGTAGAGATTAGAGCACCTACTTGGGGAGGCCATGAAATGGCCCCCCCAAGTGGGAGCAGGCTGAGCCTTGGTGGGGGGTGGGAGGAGGGGTGGGAGAAGGGCCCCAGAGGGTTGGGGGGCATTTTGCATGCAAAATGCCACCCCTGGCAACACAAGCCTCCCCCAGCTGTCAGTGGTAGAGATTAGAGCACCTACTTGGGGAGGCCATGAAATGGCCCCCCCAAGTGGGAGCAGGCTGAGCCTTGGTGGGGGGTGGGAGGAGGGGTGGGAGAAGGGCCCCTGAGGGTAAGGGGGCATTTTGCATGCAAAATGCCACCCCTGGCAAAGGAAGCCTGCTTCTTCATTTTTTCCCCATAGGAAATAATGAAGAAGATGCTCCTTTATGGGAGGATGGGGGGACCTGCTTTGGGGGGCCATAACATGGCCCCCCAAAGTCCAATCTGTCTGAAACTTGGGTGGTTGTTAGAGAAGGGTTAGAGGAAGGTCCTCACCAATTTTGGGCTTATTCGGTGGGAAAATGCCTCCTCCAGGCGTCCTGGAAGACGGAGGCATTTTCCCATAGAAAAAAGCCGAAAGAATGCCGAAATAATGCCGAAAGAATCCCGAATCCCGAATCCCGAAAGAGATTCTTGTTTCGGCTTTCAGCTTTAACGATAGAGAATTTTCTTTCGGCTTTCTACTTTCGGCTATAGCCGAAAATTTTTGGCTTGCACACCCCTAGTCACCAAACCAACTCAAACACATCACTCAGTTGGCAAATGACAGAAACTTACCATTTAAAGGAACGTTCAGCTCAAGTTCTTCTAGACAACATGATGGTCTATGCCATTGAATCTGTGAATGAAAGAAAAAACTGTTAATTGTATGGTTCTCACCAGTTGGACTCTTTACCATATGAACTTTATCTTCACCAGTTGAATTTTGTGATTCTCTATTAATTGTACAATAACATTTGTATTTGCACATTGCACTTTGCACGTTTAAAAAACCTTTAAAAAACTGACAAATTATTTCATGAAATCTTTCCCCCCGGGTTGTATATAGATATTGTTTGACCTGTCTGGGTGATCTCCCCTTGTAGTTGTTGGATTCTGTGAACCTGGGCAGATCATGAGATGGAGGGCAGGAAAGGTTACATCAGTGCTTAGCTCTCTTGGCCACTTTGGGGCCAGGAAGCAGAGGTCCCTTGATTCTAAAGATTCTTGCGTCACACGTTGCCACCAACAGTGTTGGAATCTGTTCTTGTGCAGCTGCTTCAATAATATTTGAAACAAAACAATCATGTGGGCACAAATGGCAATGGGATGCTGTAGCTTGACAGTGTTTTTTGGCTACCGGAGTGAAATAACAGAAAAAAAATAAGCCAAAAATACACCCAGAAATCACTGTTTTCATTTTGTTAAAGCAGCTACCGGAGCCCTGAACCAAATCCTGGAAACTAAATTGTAATGAGTCCCTCCTTGCAAAAAAGTGTGTGTTTTGTCTCAGTTTGTACCTTACAGCAGCAGCAGCAGGCGGCAAGAACTAAGCTTGCCTTGCCGGGCAGCATCTTGTTTTCCTGAACAGCATTCACCATGTCAGATCTCGGGGGAAGGGCCCTTATGCTATTAATGAACTCTGTTGGTGGAAAGGGAGAATGAGGCCACTGCATGCAAGTGCATCTCCCCCCAACCCCATCAATTTGGTCCCTGCAAGGGGGGGGGGACCCCTCCCCACCTATCAGCTTAGTAAACGTTTGGAAGGGAGACATCAATCACAGGATGGAATTTGAAAGACACTTTCCTGGAAGTAACCATTATTGAATAACATGGAGGTTACATCTGAGTAGACCTGCTGGGGTGCATCTTGGTTTGTTTTGCAGCACTACCCAGGCACTGATCTGTCTCAGGGCACTTGGCATAGCTGTGAAGAAAAGTGCCCGGGGTGGTGGTGGAATGGTCTGTTCAATCAATCAAACTTGATAAAAACCCTGGGAGATGTCAGTTGTATGCCACAATTCTAAATTCCTGGAAGGAAGCACCAGGAAACATGGCACCAAGGGTAATAATTTATTGGCACTATAGAAAAAGAAAAATTGAACAGAAAGCAGGATTGTTTTAATGCCAGCCCCCCTTCCCTTTGCCAGCCAGTTTCTTGCCATGTGCACCTGCCAACACTTGCCTCCTTCAGGGTCTGTTGTTGTTGTGTGTAGTGTAACTGAGGAAAAACTCGGTGGATCAATGGTTTAGAGGGAGGACTGGGTTCTGTGCGATTTTGGTGCTATTCAGTGCAAAACCAGATGCTCCAAAGAGCCTGGAAGCCCATATTGCAAAGAATGATACTTATGATAATGGGGGGGGAACAGATTAGATACAATCCAGGAACACCCCAGTTAGAAAAATACAATAACAGTACATACTTAGTTTGGAACCGCCAGATCCAAAAATGAAACGGATTTTTTTTCAGTGCACACACCTAGTTATTAGCCCAGAGTCTACATCTCCCTCTTTAAAACGGTACTAGAACAGTCTCACTTTTGGAAATGGCCCTGAACTTTAACATTTTCAGAGCATTTATACCATTGCAATTGCAAAGAAAGGCCTGGAAAATGACAATGAAAACACAGGACACCCCAAGCACTGACCTACATTTTCAAATGTTACAGTACTTCATGAGACTTTGTTAAAGGACTGGCTGAATCCGGAACATTTACCCCTCTCACAGTGCTCCTAGAGAAAAAGGACTCCCTAGTCTTCCTTCAGCCACCCTAGTAAAATATCTTGCCATTTGTTTCAATGACAGGCCATGCATAAGAAAACATTCCTTGCCCCTTCAGCATATATACATCTTCATCTTGTATAAAATGAAATGTAAATACAGGCAATGATAAGAAAGAAGAAGTAGTCTCCAACTGACTACGACATGGTGGAGATTACACTTATAAATGCCTGCAATACACCATGACCAAAACAGAGAAGAGAAAAAAAAAACGAGTTGTCTATAAGAAAAAAGTATCTATTAACAGCTGCAAGGATGCTTCAATGTCTGTCTGATTTTATTTGGTCTTCATGGTATGTTCTAAGTGGTGGTTTCTGGGAAAGTGGATACTTTGATTAAGGATATATTCAAGATATGTAAGGAGTTAACAGCAGATATGAACCTTGAATTATGAGAACTCAGATATTTCCAAATTTGCTGGGATTGAGTTAATAGACCTATGAATATTTATTGATATCCCAGTAAGATAAAATGAAAAAATGTGTTGCTTCACCATGAACAAACATCATTAGCAAAATCCTATCTTCCCCTTTCCCCTGGGCTTCTATTTATCAATGATTTCGAAGCCTGCTAAATAAATATAGAAGGCACTTCAGGCCTAATCTGTTTAACCATTAAAGGAGCTGGTGGAATCTCTCCCATCCAGTCTTCTGTTTATTAGGTTAGGTTTTTCTTCCAAGGTTGCTTATAACTTGACCAATGGCTTGGAAGACTTGAGCATTTTTTATTTGTAAACATTAATAAAATCAGACAGACATTGAAGCATCATTAAATATGTGAATAGATACTTTTTTTTCTTATAGAGAACTGGTTTTTTTTCTCTTCTCTATTTTGGTCATGCTGTATTGCAAGGATTATGAGAGTGTTGTGATGAAAAATTAATTAATAAACATGAAGGTTAATTCACTAGCTAGACAAGTAAAGTGCCTTTTTGACGCTGTAAGCCACTGTCTGGAAGGTCAAAGGTGAAAGGTCAACCACAATCTCACCTGTGTTGGCGTATAGCACTGTCTTGTCATTTTCCATCCTTCTGGTCAAGGAAGAAAAGAAGATCCTGCAGGGGGCAGCAAGCTATAGCTAGTCTGGTTTGTAGGGGGAGTTCTTTCTAATAAGGGTTTTTCCCCCCCTTGTCTGACTGAAGAATGCTAGTCTCTGGGTAACCTCCTTTTTTCTTCTAAGAATTCTCAAGAACTCTCTCAGCTACTAAGGCAGCTGGGTTTCTTCTCTTTCCTGTCCAGTTTGTTAGGTCTATTAATTAATAATGCTTTGGGCACTCTTAACTAGATCAATGTCCCGAGAGCTGCAGAAGCACTCTGCCAACAATTTGTCCAATAATCTTAGGCAATATGAACTTGTTACTTGGATGGGATTCCTTGTGAGTAAGAGGGGGAATTAGTGGCAAGGAGAAAACTATATGAGAGGGGTAACAAGCGGGGCCTCCACCAATTTTTATGCGGTTCCCTCTCCAAGGAAACTGATGAGACTGATGTACTTCTAAGTAAAGGAGTAATTTTATTTAAAGGAGAAAATACAGGCACACAAGAAGTAATAAACAGTTTGCACAAGCATACAGAGTCCTAGGAAATTAGCCAGAAGTTGGAATAGAGTGAGGGGGTATATTTACCTATCCACAAAGAGGAGTAGAGCAGTCCATGGAGGAAGAGGGTTTCAAACAGTCCTCGTTCTCAACCAGGAGAGTCTTAGGGAAAGTGACCCTAAAGGTACAGCACTTGGATCCAGGAAAGCATGCAAAGTTTGAATGGGGCAAGAGACCTGTTTTTTATAGGGCAAAATGTGTCCTGAGGCTGGGGAGCCCCCTTCAGCCATTGGAACAAAGACCATAAAGGTCAGTTCCTGGGAATGACAAAAGTGTGATTACCTTTGGTTGGTGCTACTAGGGTGTGCCAAAAGAGAAAGATTAGGTTCTTCTGTTGTTTGAAAAAGAAATGATTGCTCATTAATGTCCTCGAAGCTGGGCTAAATGAATATGGATCTTGATTACATATCCCCAGGAAGAAATTACAAACTTATCAATGCTGATTGATGGCCCATCGACCAGAGGATGGGATGCAAATCACGAAAACGACAGGTGATTGGAATGTGTGGTGGTGACTGAATGAGAACCTTTCTTGTCAATGATTTCACATCCACAGATTGGAGAGATAGGAATTAATTATGCCTGATCCTGGGAATTTGCGTTTGCATTCCATTCATGCTTCATTCTCCCAGGCAGGACTTGGCAGCACTTTGCCCAGCTGCCTGGAATTTCCTAGGTGCAGATCAAGCTGCATTAATTCAAGGGCCCTGTGATTTTTATATCACACAGGCTGTATTAAACATGGTGGAGGCCGGAGTTGACTGTTCACAATTTGGTATGATGGGGGTTCAGAGCATTGTGGCCAATTTTCCCACTTAGCCCCTTGCACCTCTGGCTGTCACTAAAGATGCCTGCTTCTGGCTGCTACTGACCCACATACTCAATTACAGTTCACAAATGAGCAGTGCAATCTTAAAAAATATTTTTCTGGGATTAAAGCCCCATTGAGTAGATCTGGGTAGGATTCTAACTAGACCTGCATAGGACTGCACTGTATAACAGTGTTGTGTCTCTAACACTCCTTTTAGAATCATAGACTTGGAAGCACCTCCAGGGTCATCTAGTCCAACCCTCTGCGCAAGTCAGGAAATTCACAGCTACCTCCCTGCCAGATCCCTGAACCACAGATCAAAATTCTAACTGACTTGGCACTGATGAAGATTATACTATGCCAGCCACGTGCCTTGTGTATTTACTGTGAAATGGCTTCTCTTCCATTGATGTAAAAATCAAAAAAGAGTGTTTGTTATTTTGATAAAGATACCATCGGAAGATATAATTGTCTACAATATGTTATCAGCTCTTCAAAATACTTTCTGAAGCTGTAGTGAGTAAAATGGCAGGCTGTGCACTGCTGGATGTGTTAGGTTCATGGGCATGTATCTGAATGTATGTACACTAAAGACATGATGCACCCAGTCCCTGCACTGAGATCTAGAGTCTGGAGGGAGCTAAACCCTGGAGAGAGGGGCAACTCTAGCAAGCCACATTAGCAAAACTTGAACAAGTGTACTCCCCAAAAGTAAAGATGGCACAATGATTTAACCAGGGCAGGTAACAGAAAAGAGGCAGCATTCACCATCATCACTGGCTACAATTAAGGTACAGGGAGCAGGGTTTGAGGTTTGATCTTAATTGGTGGACTTATAAGATTAGGGAAATGGAGGCTCCAGTTTTGCACTGGAGGTGTCCAGTATTTCAAACTGATAGGTCAAAATGAAACCGAGATCTAGTGTGTGTTCCCCGGTATGGTACAGTCCTCTCAAATGCATGTACCACCTCAGGAGGTGAGGAAATATGACTTTTGAAAGAATGTGTGTGCCATCGTTGAACATAGTTCATATACATCTGTATATGAGTCCACTCCAAAAGGGCCAAAAATCATAAAAAGGAAACTGCATGTCAGGCAGGCAAGCCAGCCTACCTGCCATAACTGTGAATGCAAGTCTATTGGGGGGATGGGCTTTCTTCCTGTAGTGTAGCTTCCTTCACTATGCCTATACTTTGCTAAGCTATGCTTTGCTAAGAGACCTTATCAATACAGTTGGTAGTGTGTGGGAACTTCAGCTGGGCATCTTTTGCAGGACTTTCGCTGACTTCAACTGAGTTGTTTGGACTGGGGGAGGGGGGCTGGAGTATAACATCTCGGGGAAGACTTTGCTTCAGCATTCCGGGCAATCTCTATGTATAGGTGGACTTCTAGGGAGTTTTATCTGAATAAAGACCCTTTTAACTCATACCACTGTGTTGGATGAAGTGGAGAGAATCCTCTAGCCAGGCCTGACACCACAGACGTGGGATCAGACTCTGCCCAACTAATATGTGACCAGCAGATAGATTTGAACTCATAAAGTCAGTTAGCCTAGTGTTGGGCCACCTAGGGTAGCCAGTGGGACTTAGGGCATATCCTGGCAACCAGTGGGAGATCAGAGGGTGGGGATATTGGGATGGGATTGGTAATTCTAGAAATCTCTATTCTAAAACCATAGAGATGCTAGAGATTAGTAGAGAGCTGTGATGTCACTCTGAGTTTTCCCGAGAAGTGACATCATGCCATTGACCCGAATGACATTTTAAAAATATTTCTCCTGCAGCTATTCTAAGATGGGGGATCCTCAACCATTACCAAGGTGCTGACAATCCTGGGGTCATCTTAAGAAGGGAATGGTTGATGGTAAGCCAAAGACCCAACCTGACTCCCAAAGTGTCAAGCCACTCGCCCATGCTTTGCTTCTGCCTCTTGGGTTAGCCAAAGACCCGACCTGACTCCCAAGGTGTCAAGCCACTCACCCATGCTTTGCTTCTGCCTCTTGGGTTAGCCAAAGACCTGACCTGACTCCCAAGGTGGGGAAGGTGATTGAGCGGGCGGCAGAGAAGCAACTGCAGAAGTTCCTGAAGGAGACCTCGGCCCTAGACCCCTCCCAGTCTGGTTTCCGCCCGGGACATGGGGTCGAGACATTGCTGGTCGCCCTCACAGACGATCTCCGCAGACATCTGGATCAGGGCGGATCAGCACTGCTGATTTTTCTGGATCTGTCAGCAGCATTTGATACAGTCGATCATGAGCTTTTGACCCACTGCCTTGCCGATGTGGGGATTCAGGGGACAGCACAGTACTGCAGTGGCTGGTCTCCTTTCTCCGTGATCGGGGACAGAGGGTGGCGCTTGGGGAGAGAGTGTCATCTCGTAGGCTACTGGTATGTGGTGTGCCACAGGGAGCAATACTCTCTCCATTATTATTTAATAACTATATGCGCCCCCTCGCCCGGCTGGTGCGGAGTTTCGGGCTTGGGTGTCACCAATATGCGGATGACACCCAGCTTTATCTGTTGTTGGACGGGTGGCCTAGATCGGCCCCTGATGCCCTGGAGTGTGCTTTTGAGGCTGTGGCTGATTGGTTGAGACAAAGTCGGCTGAAATTGAATCCCACGAAGACGGAGGTCCTGTATGTGGGTCGTGGGGAGATGGCTTTGGGACCCCGGCTTCCTACACTTGATGGGGCAGCACTTACACTGACCCCGAGAGTTAGGAGCCTGGGGGTGATTTTGGATTCCTCCCTGAAGATGGAGGACCAGATCACTGCAGTTGCCAGGTCTTCCTTTTATTATCTTCGGCAGGCCAGGCGGCTTGCCCCTTATTTGTCTCCCCGTGACTTGACTACAGTGGTCCAAGCAATGGTCACCTCTAGGTTGGATTACTGTAACACGCTCTACACTGGGCTTCCCATGGGCCTGATCCGGCGGTTTCAGCTGGTACAGAATGCAGCAGCGCGGGTCATTGCTGGAGCACCGGTGTGGGAGCATATTACATCGGTGCTACACCAGCTGCATTGGCTGCCAGTGGAGTACTGAATCAGGTTCAAGGTTTTGGTGTTAACCTACAAACCCCTACGCGGACTGGGACTGACATATCTGAGGGACCGTCTCTCACCATATGAGCCCTTTTCGGTCCTGGCCCTGACCTGGTGGAATGCTCTGTCTTGCGATACAAGGGCCCGGGAAGATTTGCTTGCATTTTGCCGGGCCTGTAAGACAGAGCTATTCCGCCAGGCATATGGCTGACGCCGGGCAGTGCCCGCCCCCCCGTGAAGGGGGGGTTAAACTATCGCCCCTATGCAAACACAGAGGCATGTATGAACCACTATGCAGCATGAATTGTAATATTTAATGTTTTTAAATATTTTTAATGATGTTTGTATTTGTTATCCACCCTGAGCCTGCGAAAGCAGGGAGGGCGGAATATAAATATAATAAATTAAATTAAATTAAATTAAGCCACTTGCCCATGCTTCGCTTCTGCCTCTTGGGTTAGCCAAAGACCCGACATGACTCCCAAGGTGTCAAGCCACTCACCCATGCTTCGCTTCTGCCTCTTGGGTTCGCCCCCCAGAGTGCACCAGATTTTGGTCTGGAGTCAGCAGTTTCTGACCCCCTGCCAAATTAGCTGTTCCTCTCCGTTGTCATAAAGTCTCAGGTTTCTCTGCCTCATTTTTCTAATGGCATTAAATTAAAATATCCATTAAATTAAATGGATACTCTACTATCATTCTCATTTGAGGCAGCCTCTGTTCTTTTCTTGCTAAAGATAAGGGTTGCCCACCTTGAATTGCAGTGATAAATTTTCAAACTTGAAGTAGCTTATCACTGGCCAATGGACAGCTAGGGACTTTAAAAAGAGAGCAGTAATGTTCCTTGGCAGCTGGAGTCGGGGTGAAGAAGAAAGCAATGGGAGACAACACTTTGGTGTAAAATTGCTTGGCAGTTTAGAGAGGGAGGAAGCTTCCCAAAGAAATTTCCCTAACCTTATTTGGTTGGATCCCACACATTCATTCCACTGGCTTTCCTCTTGTGCAAACAGCCTTCCCTTGGTTCTCATGATTTCATGGAAAATTTCTTGCATAAGGGAAAGACCAGCGGAAAGTGCCGCTACTAGCAGATTAGACGGCCTTTACCTTAGAGAGCTCCATGCTGCAGAGTGGTAAGTGGCAGTACTGCAGCCCAAGCTCTGCTCATGACCTGAGTTCGATCCTGGCGGAAGCCGGGCTCAAATAGTCGGCTCAAGATTGACTCAGCTTTCCATCCTTCCGAGGTCGGTCAAATGAGTACCCAGTTTCCTGGGGGTCAAGTGTAGACGACTGGGGAAGGCAATGGCAAACCACCCCATAACAAACAGTCTACCAAGAAGACATCGTGATGCAACGTGCCCCCCCATGGGTCAGTAATGACTCGGTGCTTACACAGGGGACCTTTACCTTGACCTTTACCAAAGGAAAATGCCACTGCTAGCAGATGAGATCTGCAGGTTCCAGCCCATTGATTTTATTTTCAAAATGAAGTTTCCTCAAAATTCCTGTAGATGTTTACTACAAGCAAGTACCCTTCAACTTTCTTCTCAGATTGAATTTCCATTGCCAAATTCAAGTTCCTGGAATGTACAGTAGGTGGCAAACAGGTAAGTAGGAGACAGGTTGATAGTCCAACAGGCAGGAGGGCAGGAGAAATGTGGACTGGAGCTTCAGGAGATGGCCTTGTGGCCTTCTTCAGTAATGAGTTGTCTAGACTGGAAGAATACTATAGGCCTGGATGCCTTATAGCAGGCCGTGAATTATCTATATAAAATTACCTGATTCCTAGAACAAGAAGGACTCTTGGCTCCACGATTAGTGCTTGGATGTATATATTCATTTATTTATTAACTGAAAGGTTGCTTGTTTGATTGAAACTGATTTATATAGCTGTGAACAATACCTCTGATTGTTATATTTCTTGATTGTGATGATACTTCATTTTTATGTGAATTATTATATTAATTGTATTGTATAATTAGTATTTATTGTTTTTTCTTTACCCTGCTCTTTTGTTGTTACACCCCTTTATTTTGTTATTTGGAGTGGGTACCTCTTTTGTTGTGGAGGTAATACAAATTCAGCTGATTCAGTTTCTAAGTTGTAATTATCACTGCTACAAGGAGAACTCAAACAGTGGATTGCTTCTTAGCGGTTCTGTTTGTGCAGTCCTATGAAGAGTTACTCCAGGGAATGGACTTAGACTAGAGCAACTCAGCATAAGATTGAACTTCTACCAACTAACTCTTCTAAAATGTATCTAAAATATGTCTTTCCGTCCCTGAATTATGTCTGCCATGTTTTCCCTCTAGGCTTAGGCCTAATTATTTCTGAATCAGATGAGTGTTCCCCACCTTCCCTTCAGCCCCCTCCCCATTTTGCCATTGCCTTCTAATTCTTATTCCTTGGATGTCAAAAGTGATCTTGGCGCCAGCAGCCGTTCTGTTGTGCTCTCATGCAACTGGCTGCTCTGCCAGGTATCAGTTGCTAAATCCAGACTTGGGGGACAATAGGATATAGATTTTGTTGAGTCCAAATGAGATCCTGATTGAAACAAATTGGTGCTCTCAGCAGAACAGCCAAGGACAGACACAGGGCAAGAGGCAGCTCTGCTGCTGCCCAAAACACAGCGGCAGTATGTTGGGTTGGCAGCACAGTGAGAAGGGCTTTGGCCCACCTTTCCGGAAAGCTCTGTGTGTCATGTGTCGAAGCCTGGCTTCATTTCCAATCATCTGCATTGCATGAGGATTTTACAAATAAAAGATTGTGTGTGTTTGTGTCTGTGTGAGAGAGATGAGAACTCCAGCATGTCAGATTATAGACACTAGTTCTTTCCAGTTTAGTCCACAGCCTAGCTCTGTCAACTGAGTCAAAGGCTGCTGCTAAGTTGACAAAGGCCGCATATAGATGTTTGGTAAGACCCTTTATGCAAATGGTAGCTAACTGGTATAAGACCTGGCAATGGTTGATGGTACCTGGCCTTTCCTGAAGCCAGCACTAAAAGATTTTACTACCTGCCTTGCTCTCAAAGAGCTTTTTCTCAAAGCTTTCTGCAAGTGTGGAAAATTCGGCCCTCCCAGACGGCAGACGAAGGCTGCTGAGGATGGGGGCCGTTTTTGCAGCTACGGAGGGAGAGAGCGGCTTCCTCCTCCTTCCCAAGTGCGGGCTTTTGTGGGGGCGGGGCTAAGCCTTGCAAGGCAGCCCTGTCTCCCTTTAGCCTGCGCAGTTAGCCTTGCACGCTCAGCGAGGCAGGTTGAAGCTTCTGCTTCTCCCCTCTGAGCTGCAAAGGGTTTTGGCGGCACGGCGGCGACGGCTGTGGTGGAGGCGGCAGCGTCGAGGCGAACGGGAGCGACACTTCGAGCGGAGCTACAGGCCGCCACTCGGTGCATCGCGTGGTGGGTGCCCGGCCGGCACAGCGAGGCCCAGCAAAAAGCGGCGCGGCGCAGCGCTACACAACGCAGTGCAGCTGCCTTCCATGGCGCCTGTGGTGGGACGGCACCTTGTGCGCCTGGTTTGGGCCGGCATTCGGCCTTGGCATAGCAAGCGCGCGTAGCCGAGTCGGTGCTGCCCGGCCCAGCTAAGAGTGCTGCTGCGCTGCGTGGTGTGGCGCAGCAGCCTGAAGCAGCACCCGGGGGGTGAGCGGCGCATTGAGTGCCTGGTGTAAGGCCAGCGCTGGGCCTCTTTGAGGGCAACGGCTTTTCAGCGGGCCTTAGGGGCAAGGCGTAGGGGAGCCTCCCGAGTGACGGCTGCAATAGCAGTGGGTTTTTTTTTATTGTCACTGCCCCCTGGGCTAGAGGTTTGGGGGGTTTGCAGTGTGTTGAGGGGAGTTCCCCTCCCCCTCCTTCGGGTGCTGCTATTGGGCAGTCAGTGTTACTGCCAAGCTGTAGTGGCCTTATTAGCCACTTTTCACAGGGTGGTCTCCTTGCATATTGGCACTGGGCTTGGATTGCCTCGTGGGCCCTGGGTTTTCGCAAGGCATTTTGATCTTGTTCCTTATTGAGGGCACCATAAGGGGTGTTGGTAGGGCTTCAGTCCAGGCAGCCATTTTGATTGGTCTTCCTGGGGTGGCCATTTTGGATGAGCTGTATACGGCGGCCGTTTTGGAATTCACAATGCCTAAGGGGAAAGCCAAGGGCCCATCTAAGGGCAAGCAGCCTGCTAAGAAGTCTGCTCCAAAACGCACGGCCCCAGTATTGTCTTCATCAGATGATGAGGAAGGGGGCATGTCCACTTCTGCCATTTTGGCTTGTATTGCCACACTTGAAAAGGCCAAAGGGGTTAACCCTGCAACATCTGGGGGGTCAGCGCGACAGAAATCGGGACGATTGGCTGCAAAGTCGGCCTTTCGCTGGGACATTCTAACGTGTATTTCTGCTTTGGAAGAGTCAGCAGGTGCAGCTAGCATGGCAAGTGGTGGTATGCAGGCGGCTGGAGTTGTGTTGGAGGCTCTGGATGTCGGGGACGTCGAACACGTCTGGTCAGATGAAGTTGGGCCTGTTGCGTTGGCTGTGGAACCGCCTGCGATGGAGCCGGCAGATGATGCTGGTAAGAGCACTTAATGCATCACAGAACTATACTTGGCCTTGGGGGCCTTTGCCTCCAGGAGTTTCCCCTACATTGCCAAATCAGATACAGGCTCCAGGAGTGCAGGCTGGTTCCTCTCAAGCTTTAGCCATGGCTGCAGTCACTTCACCTTGGAGCCAGTCTAGCACTAGGGGGCAATACGGGGGTAATGCACCGACTGTACAAGCTCCCATTAACTGGTATGGGGGCATTAATCAGGGGCGCCAGGGCATACTCCAGGGTGGCAAAGTTATTCACCTGGCTACTGGAATCCACTCCAGGGGGCAGTGAGTTATGGGACAGTCCCCTTCAGTGCATTGCCATTTGGTGACACAGCGCTCCCCCTTGGGGATGACTTAATGCAGGCCACTAGGGATAAAATTCTGCGTGGGGAATATGTTGATGTCTTTACCCTTCTCTTTAGGGAACTAGAGAAGAAGGATAAAGAGGATTTAGATGAAAGGGATAAGGAGAAGCTTAAGTGCAAGAAGGTTGATAGGAACTGGCACAATTGGCTGTCTGGAATGTCATTTATGCGGGAGTCATTGCTCAGGCACAGCCTTGGCGAGCAGCCCTGCTATTTCAATATATGGACATTATTTACAAGGGCTACACGGAGTTCTCAGGTTCGGCTTGGATGTAATATGTCGAAGAATTTCGCATGAGGGCAGCCTTCAACCCAGCCATGCTGTGGGATTGTATTCACCAGCAGCTGTGGCTGCAGGTTATGTCCCCCGCCAAGCCCAATCTGGGAGACCGGTCAGATAGTGGTCACTTGTTGCACAAGTCCCAATCCCCTTCGGTTCCCCACACCACTGCGGAGCAGGCAGTTCAACCCCGCCTGCTCTGTTGGGAGTTCCGGTCTCAAGGGGTGTGTTCGAGGAAATCTTGTTCCTTCCGACATCAGTGTCCTTACTGTGGAGGTCCCCACCCCTTCGCGACATGCCCTCGGCAACCTCAAAAGGGGGGTAGGCATGGTGGGGGTGGGGGTGGGGGTTCCCAGCAGCCTTTTGGTAAAGGGACCCAGCCCAATAAGGCTGAGGGTCCTTAGGCGGATGCTGGAAGGTTATCCCAGGTGCAGGGATGCATCGTTTTTGTTGCAGGGTTTCCAGTTTGGTTTTCGAATCCCATTTCAGGATATCAGAGCTCCCTTCATGTCATCCAACCTGAAGTCTGTGGTTGGCATGGAGGGGGTGGTGCAGGCAAAAATTGCCAAGGAATGTGCCGAGGGCCGGGTGTTAGGCCCATTTTCTTCCCTGCCTGTTCCTTGTTTGCGGGTCTCTCCTCTTGGCATTGTGCCCAAAAAGGCAGCTGGTGAGTTCCGTTTGATACACCACCTGTCTCATCCCAAAGGTAGCTCAGTGAATGACGCTATCCCGGAGCATTTATGTTCCGTGTGCTACACTTCATTTGACCAGGCAGTCAGGGCTGTGCTGCGATGTGGGGTAGGTGCGGAGATGGCCAAATGCGACATCAAGTCGGCATTTAGCCTTTTTTCTGTTCATCCGGAGGATTTTGAGCTGCTGGGATTTGCGTTTGAGGGTCAGTATTACATGGATAGGGCACTCCCCATGGGCTGCTCTATTTCTTGTGCTTTCTTTGAACAATTTAGCTCATTCCTCGAGTGGGCATTGAAACACTGATTAAGATGTAATGACATTTGCCACTATTTGGATGATTACCTCTTCATGGGACCTGAGGGGACAGAGCAATGTGCCCGCCTATTGGCTGGCTTTATTAGACTAGCAGACGAGCTGGGAGTCCCCTTGGCGCATGAAAAGACGGAGGGTCCAGCTCCAGTGTTGACATTCTGGGTATTGAGCTGGACACCACAAGGCGAACCTCTAGTTTGCCAGTGGAGAAGCGGCATGATTTACACGCTCGTCTGGCAGCATTTAAGGGGAAGCATAAAGTTTCCCTCCTGGAGCTTCAACAATTAGTGGGGCATTTGAATTTTGCCTGTCGGGTGGTGGCTCCTGGTAGGGCGTTTCTTCGGCGTCTGTGTGACACGATGCGTAATGTACGTATGCCTCATCATAGAATATGGATTACTAGTGGCATGTGAGAGGATATCCAAGTCTGGGAAGAATTTTTGAGCTCGTTTAATGGCGTCACTTTTTGGAGAAGCGATTTATTGCTTGAAGCTGAGCTCCAAGTAACTTTGGACGCATCAGGGGCTACCGGTTTTGGTGTATATTTTCGTGGACGCTGGTGTGCAGAACAGTGGCCTGCCGATTGGGCAGTTCAAGGGCTCACCAGGGACCTTACGTTCTTGGAGTTCTTTCCTATTCTTGTAGCGGTTTGTTTGTGGGGGAGGGACCTTGCCAACCACTCTGTGCACTTTTGGTGCGATAATATGGCGGTGGTGCAAGTGGTTAACTCCCTTTCATCCAAGTCAGGCAGAGTGATGAGGTTGGTTAGGGTTTTTACCTTGCAGTGCTTACGATTAAATATACTATTTCTGGCAAAACATGTTCCGGGGGTCAACAACTGCATAGCAGACGCTTTGTCTCGCTTGCAGATGGTGTGATTTCGACAGCTTTCCCCCGAGGCCAACTTGCAGCTGGCTCAAATGCCACAATTCCTATGGCAGATTGGAGAACAGAGGCATGCAGGGCAATTAATTTAGCTATCGCCCCCAGTACCCAGAGGGCTTATGATCGGGCAGTGCGACAGTTTGCTGCTTTTAGGCAAGAGGCAGGACTGCGGCAGGTATGGCTAATTCCAACTGTTCACCTTATGCAGTTCTGTGTCGACCGTAAAGGTAAGGGGCTAGCAGTTAAGTCAATTCAGAGCCAACTGGCGGCACTAGCTTTTGCCAGTAAGGCTTGGGGCCTAGCCGAAGCTACCAGGGATTTTCGGTTAAGGAAAATGCTGGAGGGGTGGACCCGGCAGATGGGTTCCCGGAGGGATGATAGACAGCCCATTTCCCCCTCTGTTCTCCGGGGCCTGGGTTCCATCTGGGGGGAAGTTTGCCACTCTCGTTTTGAGGCACTTCTCTTTCATGCGGCCGCCTTAACGGCATTCCTTGGAGCTCTTAGGGTGAGTGAGTTGGTTCCCCTTTCTGGCAGGGATGTTTCTGGGAGAGCGCTACTAGCTCAGGACCTTAAATTTAAAGCCGTGCTCAAAGTTCGCTGTTCCAAAACGGATCAAAGAGGTCGGAGGACCGAGGTAACACTTGGTCCTTGTGCTGATCTGGAATTATGCCCAGTACAGCACCTGCAGCAGTATGTGCATGCCCAGGGGGACAAACCAGGGTTTCTTTTTTGTCATAGTAATGGCGTGCCCCTTACAAAATATCAATTTTGGACTGTGACGGGTAGGCCGCTTGCCAAATTAGGTTTGGCAGGTGTCAAATTTGCAACCCATTCCTTTCAGATTGGCGCCGCCTCCACGGCATCAGCCATGGGCTACCCGGGACCTGTCATTCAGAAGGTCGGGCGTTGGAGGTCTGCGGCGTTCCGATCTTACATTCGCCCTCTATCATAGTTGTGAATGTTTTGTTAATGCTGTTTTCCTTTTAGGTGCTGTGTCTAGCCGCGAGAAACTGCGGATCCTCCTCTGTGGGCACAGCACAGCCCACCAAGCCAAGAGGACGTAGATTGAGTCCCAACTTGGTCTCAGTGAGTGGGCCATGGTGGAACGGCAGGGTCGTTGTGGCCTTCAGTGGCCAGGGCTTTTGCCACTGTTGTTTAAGGAACGAAGGGGGCTGCCTCCACATATTCTGGTCATCCACCTAGGTGGCAATGACCTTGGTTTGGTTAAGGGCAAGGCCCTCTCATTGCAGGTGCAGACAGATTTGCAACAGATTTCTGAATTGTGGCCTGGTGTCCTGATTTTGTGGTCGGCAATTCTGCCGCGGCGAAAATGGCGGGAGGGTCTTGATGCGTGGGGTATGAATGAAGCTAGGCGCAGAGCGAATTCCGCCCTGTTGAAAGCCCTGGGATCTGGTTTGGGGATATATTTGCCTCATCCAAAAATTTGTGCCACAGCTGCCCACCTCTATAGGGGAGATGGAGTTCATCTCTCAGTGGCTGGGAATGATATCTTTCTGGAGGACATACGGTAAGGGCTCAGGTTGGCCATAAGCCACCTTTGGGGAGCAAGGGCCTAAGCAGAGTCTTGGCCCTGCCCGTGGCAGGATAGAGTTGGGAAAAGGGAGCGGGCCGGTGAGCACCCTTGGCATATCCCCACTAGGGTGGGCTTCATGGAGACCAGCTGAGAGGTCAGACCTCTGCTGCAACCCCCTGTAAAAGTCCATCACTCGGGCTGTATGGCAGAGTGGTTGGAACTTCAAGGGGGGAATCATTTGCCTGGCCGGACGGGTTGCAGCCATGTGCAGGGATGGCTCACACCCGGGGCAGTGGGGCTCACCCAGACAGGTCAAGGCGGCAGTCCTGGTGCGGACGCCGGGCTTGACCTGTTCCGCAGATAGATCCCTTGCCGTATTTATAGTTTGTTAATTGTTTAATAAAAATGTCCCTTTAATACCCAAATGCCTTGTGTCTGCCTCTTTATTCCTGACTGGGGGTGCAAACACCTTTACTTCCAGCACTTCTCAAGAAAATAGCCACTTACTTATTTATCTCCTTCATGAAACCTCTCACTTTTACACACCCTTCCCACAATCATCATGCAGCCCAATCTGGTTGAGTATGAAGTTTCAGGTGTCATCTCATTTCTGGCATGCCACTGACTGAGAAAGAAACCAGAAAAGGTTGGTGAAGCAACCCCAGTTGCCAGGGATGGCATCACCAAAGCCCTACTAGGAGAAAGCTACAGCCCTCTGACTTACCGGTGGGTCAGTTTGCAGGGCTGCGGGGTTAGGGCAAACAGCAGTCTTCTTCTGCAGTTGCACAGCCCGGGTGGCTCTAGCTGGCCCTGCGTGACCACACGGGAGCCAATAGCTTGCAAAGGCCCAGCTGGTCAATCAGAACTGGCGGGCTGGGCAAGGGGGCATGCCTAGGCAGGTGGACCTGGGAGGCCTACTCTTTCCTCAGGTTCGCCTCGCGCACTCTTAAGGTGCAGCTGCCCTGAGTAGCTGTTTTGCTACTCAGCCAACAATTGAGCAGCAGCTCTGGGCAACACTCATTGGTGACAACCGTGCCTTTGGAAGCAGCTACAGCAGTGGTGGCTATGGCAGCAGCGAGTTGGCTTTATCCAATATCTTTGTGCTTTCTTACATGTCCATCATGTATGATAAATTATTGGGTCCGTTCATTGATATTTCCAGCACTGTCCTCTATAGTCCTTACTAATTCTCACAATGTCTTTAGGGGTAGTCTACCATCTGAAGAACATTTTATACCAGTTCTCTTTTGATAGCTGACAATCTGTAAATTTAATGTATTTAGTCCACAGATCTTTCCATTAGTTCATAGGGATAGTTTCTCCAAAGTTTTTCATCCATTTTAACATACAGATTTTAACTTGTTCCATTTCTGTGTTGTTGTTGCAATAAAATTTTGTAAATTTTCCCAAATAGATGCTTCAGGTCACCACTTATTAATAATTCAAATTCTGTTTTTTCTCTTCAACTGCCGCCTTCTTTAAAAATGTGTTCTTTGAACCTTAATACTATTTGGTGATACATCCACCATGGAATATTTTTTCCTTTGGGCTTGGATTTCTTGCCATGTTTTCATGTTTCCTTGCTTGTCTATCATAGATTCATAACTGAGCCGAGTGATTCTATTTCTGGTGGCAGCGTTACAATGAGCATTTATTGGCGACATCAGTGGTGAAATGGATGGGCTCAGTCTATTTCTGCATTGAAACCGTGTTTTGAGTAGTCCATCTCTTAATATATGGATCCCGTCCTGCTTCTGAATGGATTTCAGTGATTTCTTAAGCCATAAATAATTATGAATGCCCTCTTCAGCATCCATTATCTCCAATTTGATGTCTTCTACTTGGATTTATAATCCAATCTGTTATCCAAACCAATGCTGCCACTGGGCGACCCAGTTTGATATTTGGTACTGCCAGTCCTCCTTGTTTTTTGTCATCCTGTAATACTTTAAATTTTATCCTTGGCTTCTTCCCTTTCCTTATAAATTCATTTGTTACTTTCTGCCACTTGTTTAAAGTCTTTTGATCTATATGAATTGGAATAATTTGAAACAGAAAATTCAGTTTTGGCAGTATATTCATTTTAAAACAAGAAATTCTTCCTAGCCATTAAATATACAATTTTCCCCATCTTTGCAAATATTCAGTGATACTTGTCCACACTTTTTATAATTGCCCTTATAAAGATTCTCATTTCGTGCTGATATCCCTAGGTATTTTACAGGTTTTATAGTAATAGCACAGTCTGTTATTTTTTCAATCTCTTCTCGTTCCTCTGTCGTTGTTGAAAATAACATCAGCTTTGTTTACTTTTTGTTCAGCTTATATCCAGAATACTGTCCATATTTTGATATTTGTTCCATTACATACATCTGAGAGTTGTTTGGATTTGTCACTGACATAACCACTGATATAACCACATAGCTTTTCATTTTATACATCTCTTTACCCTCCTTTAGTCCCTCAATTCTGCTGTCTTGCCTAATTCTCACTGCCAGGATTTCCAAGGCAATAATGAACAATAATGATGATATTGGGCACCCCGTCCTTTGTTCCTTTTGTTATTTCAATTTTCTCCATAACAAACCATTAACTAGGATTGAAGCTTGCTGGTTAGTGTGGCTACTTTGCATCCAGTTCAAGAACTCAGTCCCATAATTCATTCTTTGCCATGCTTTCATAAGAAATTTCCAAGACACATTATTGAACGCTTTTTCAGCATCTAGAAACATAGATGCAGTTTTTTGCCCTTCCTTCTTGAGTATTCAATTGTGTTGAAGAGATATCTGATGTTGTCTTTCATGTATCTCTTTGGGACAAATCCTGTTTAATCTTCAAGAATTACTTCTGAGGTGCATCTTCTTAATCTTTCCACCATTATTGTTGTGAATATTTTATAATCCACATTCAACAGGGAGATGGATCTTTATGGTTGTGGTATTAATGGATTGTTTCCCTCTTTATGTATTAAGGTTACATTTGCTTCTTGCCATGTCTGTGATGGGATCTTCCTGACTTGTATATCCTTAATCACTTTTTGTAGGGGTATAACTAATATATCCTCAAAACATGTATAATAGGTGGCCATCAGCCTGTCCAGACTGGGAGCCTTCGCTACCTAAATTTTTGGATTGCAAAATTAATCACTTGTATTGATATTGCTTGATTTAGAATATTTCTCTGCTTGGTCGTAAACCCTTTGATTAGTGACTTGCAGATATTTCTCCATTTCTTCTTTTATGGCTCCTTCTTTGTAAATTTTAGAAAAGAAAGTTCTGATTTGATCTTTCATTTCTTGCTTTTTATAAATTATTTGATTGCCATTCCTAATTCCCAGTATCCTTCTTTCTTCTCTCACTTTTCTCAGAGAGTATACCAAATATCTTCAAGGTTTGTTTGCAGCTTTGAAATGTCTTTGTTTCAAATATTTCAATTTTTTCTGAGTTTCTTCTACCTTCAGTAAATCCAATTGGTTCTTTAGCTGTTTAATTTTTTTCCATTTATCTTTATCCCTTGTTGCTTTGTGTTATTGTTCCAATTTCTTCAGTTTTTGAGTTAGATAATCCATTACTTCCAACTTTTCTTTTTAGATGGTATTGCTAACAAAATTCCTCTTACGTAGGTTTTACTAGCTTCCCAGATTGTTATTGGATTAAGATCCATTGTAGTATTTATCCTGAAATAGTCAGTCCTTTCCTACATCCTTGCAATACATCCTCTTGTAGCAATAGTGTCATTCAATCTCCATCTTCATTCTTTCTTGCCTCCACTTGGACAAATTATCTCTATCAGGTTATGGACTGCTAAAGTCCAGGGGAGAATTTCTGCTTTGTCTACTTTTGTCAATAAACTTTTGGATATCCAATACATATCTATTCTGGAATATGTTTGATGCCTGTCTGAGAAGAATGTGCAGTCTCTCTTTTTTGTGCAACCAAAAAAGATACTTATTTCTCTCTGCTGCAAAACTCTTGTCAGGCTCCCAAATTCTTTTCATTTTATTATGTTTGGTGGTAAGTGTTGGAATATTTTTTTTCTTTCCCTTCTACTGTCAACAGTATCTTCCTGTGTTGTTGAGGAATGGTGTCCTTTGTTTTCTTGTGGAAGAAGGTGACTAGTGTATCTCTTGACACCTTTTGCTGAGCTGTGTGTTTAGAATTAATCCTAAAGATTTTGTCAATTTCTGGAAAATCACCTTGACCTTTCAAAGAGTTCTGAATCATTTTTCAAAATTCATTCTCTAAATCCTGATCTCCAAATGTTTCCAAAATTCTACAGCATCTAAAATTTTTTGCTCCTGAGTTTAATTTCCAGAGCCTCTATTCTTTGTTCAGCATCTGCCAGGGAACTTGTTTGCTGCACTTGTGATGCTTTAATTTGCTCTTGTGCCTCTTTCAGTTCTTTCTGTTGGTCTTTAATTTCTTGAACACTTTGCTTGTTTTCCTCATTTTTTAGTTATTTCTTGTAATCCAGTTGAAACCTGAGTCCTTAAATTTTATATATCCTCCCTGACTTCTGAGAATGTTTCTTGTGTGTTCTGCTCTGTTTTCTGCAGCTGTGTTGACTCTTGATCACAACCTGGACCTCTCCAACTGCATCCTTAGTCTTCTGTACTAGTTCCATTGTCAGGGTCTCAAATTGATGTGAGACAGAAGATAACTTTTCCACTATTAGTTCTATTTCTTCTTCAGAGCAGTGTTTGAGTTGGCCTTTTTCATACTTTTTGACATTCTCTTGCCAGCCTCCTTCATCTTCTAACAACTGCTTACAATCTTTCCACACAGCAATATACTCCAAACAATATATCTCTGCAGTCCCACCAACCACCAATCCATCAATTAAACAGCAAGCTCCCACTCTTCAAATAAATAAGAGAACAATTACATATAAAAGGCAAAGATAGATAATAGCAAAAAGAGAAAACCCTATATGAACAGATTAAGTATTGAATATTAGATGACAATGACAGTTTTCTCTCTGGAAACAAAAGGATTAATTCAAAAATCAATGTAACAGTTCTTCATATAATCAGCAGATGTCAGGAGAAGACTATTTACTAGAATAATACATTATTGATTCTGGTGATCGGCCATTTTGCAAACCACAGACACTACAGAAAAGGAGATTGGGGGCGGGGAGGAGAGAATTTTCTTTTAGCAGAAGAAATAAATTAGCATGATATGAGACACCACTTGTTGGCTAAATTCCCAGGAATTTTTCAAGATGGTTTGTTAGGCGATTGCTTCTTCCAGTTAAAAGGTTCCAAGTTAAAACATGATAATTTTAACACCAACACCCAGAAGAAAACTCAGAACTGTAAATCCAAACATTAGTAGTTTGCTTCCACGGAGAGAGCTTGATTTTTATAAGTTCTGTCTTCAAGCAACCAAATAAAGCAGTGCTTATAACTTTCTTTTGTCCCTTGTTAAAATTCCATATGTGAAGTGAAGAATTTACAAGAGGAAAAAGAAGCTCTTAGCACAGTTTTAAAAGTATCGAATAGGAAAGAATAGGCAGTCCTTACGCTCTGAGGAGGTCATGTGCTTAGTGTGCTGGCGTGTGCTGGCTTGCTTGTATGCTAACATATTGTTTTCAGCTCATTATGTAGAAGGGACTAATAACAGTATTGTGGGCACATTGTATTTCTTCCAGATGGAAATGTTCTTTGCCCTAACTCTGGAGACCAACTGGGATCCAGACCTCTTTCCAGAGGACCAGTGGGAGCTTGGTGGCTCTGGTGGCTCCCACTGGTCTGATACTGGAGGGAGTACTTGCTTCAGTCACTCCTTCCACCTTGTGGGTCTATCAACAGGCTCTGGCAAGTTCCAAGCCTTTGCTGGTTTGGTTGGGGGCAGGGCCTTCCTGCTTGTATCTGAATTCATGGTCTTGAGGTATCTGGCATCCTTTAGAGAGTGGGGTTTGGCACCCAGGACCATGCTGTTGCCATTACTTTCTTCAGCAATGCTGGGGGTTTCCCCAAATCCTGCAGGTACTTTTCTGCTCACCAGGCCATCAAGAGCTGACAGAGATGCTGCCCTCCCCCAACAAATGACTTCAGGCCCATCACGTGACCTGTCCTAAAATGCACCGTTGGCCACTTCCCAGCAGTTTGCAGTTCCCCTTTTAAGTCCAGCCTGTTCAAAGCCACAATCATACTGGCTTTCTTTGGGGCTTTCCAAGTTGGGAAGTTGGTGGCAGGTTCTTAGCATAATGCCTCAGGGCATGCCCTGGCATGTGGTGACATGGTCCTCTGGGGTCAGCGGGTTTACATCCACCTGCACCAGTCCAAATCTGACCATATAGAGCAGGGCATGCATTTCACCTTGGGGCCTACCAAGGCGATGCTGTTCCCTGTGTGGAATGGAGCTGGCATCTGGGAGGGCAGGGGGCCATTGCGGTGAGCTGGATCAGCACGCGAGGGATGTAATGGAAAGCCTTCCTCCCCACAGTGTTCCAACATGCACTGAACCTGGGACTGCTGGATGCTTTAATGATTCAGCAGGGGGACAATGATTTGGGCTTATGGTCTGGCTTGGACTTGTTGCATGCTAACATTAAAGCCCTGGGGCAAGTGCAGCAGTGTTTCCAAGGGTTGCAGCTAATTTGGTTGGACTCACTTGAGAGATGTTCATGGCAGGGCACTGCTTCATCTGGGAGAGTGGACTTGGCCAGGCAGCAGGTGGCCAAGGCAGTCATGCATTTTGTGGAGGCATCAGGGTTCATGTCATATTTCAAGCAGACATCTCCTTCTGGCTTGAGTCCTTGTAAGGTCTCAAAGGGGTGCACCTGTTGAGTTGGGAGCAGGACATTTGATTACAGGATATTCAGAATCAGGACAACTTGCAGGATTGCTTGCAGCTTTAGGAGCTTTGGGGGAGCCATTTTGGGGCTCTTGTGACAGTTTGGCATTGGGCACAGATCTGTTTGTTGTGAACACAGCCTGTGTGCTCTGTTTCCCCATAGCGGGGGATACCCTTATGGGATCTTGGGGGCAATGCAGGGCAGTGACAAGCCCAGCTCGGGGGCTGTTGAGACATTCTCGCTTCCACATGACAGGGGAACCATGCCCAGGTGTGTTCCCACTTATTGTCATCCAACAGTGCCTCCCTTCAGCTGTCTGTCTGAGGGGGTGAGGGAGTTACCGACTGGCAGGTGGGTCAACTGATTTGGGATCCAAGTCCCACACGGTGCCAAGGCTCTGGGAAGCTATAAGCAATACAGTTGTGGAATAAAACTAGTGAATGCTATTATGTTGTCCTTCTGTGCTGTTAACTTTCTTCTTTGTAGTGGTGGGAGGGAACAGGATGGCCAGAGAGGAAGGGTAGCTTCTACAGCTCTGTCTCAAGGCTCTTCTGAGCCAGTGAGTAACAGCAAGTAAATTTCTTTTTTAACTTTTTCTTTATTTACGCTCTAAACAGTAATATAAAAGCAATAAACATAAAAGATAAAGAAACACAACATTCTAAAAAACACACACACTAACAATATATATAAACTTAAAATAACTAACAGGAAATAGAAAAAAACCTAAAACTATTGAGTTCCAATTTTCTCCACAACAAATATGCATCATTTTCAAAGTCTCAGTCAATCTATGTTCAATATAAGAGCCCTCTTTTTCTATTGTCCATGATTTTTAATACATAAATCCAGATGTCTAGTCATTATTATCTGTTTCATGTAAAAAGTGTACAAACAGTTTCCATTCAAAAAGGTAACTAATGTCTTTTCTCTAATCAATGAAGTAAGTTTTACCATTGACACAAACTACAAAACTTTTATCCACCATTCCTCCATTGTAGGCAATGTTGAAGTTTTCCATTTTTGTACATAGAATACTCTTGCTGCCATGAACAAATATAAAAACAAAGTTCCAAAACTTCTTTCCAATTGGCTGTCCATCATTCCCAACAAAAAAAGGCTCTGGTTTTTAAAATCCACTGGATTTCAATCTTCAAAATCTTCTGAATCGATGATTGTATATGCAACTAGAAACTCTTTGCTTTCTTACATGTCCACCACATATGATAAAATGTCCTTTCTTGTTTAGCACATTTCCAACATAGATTTGAAGCATCCTTGTACATTCTAGCCAGTTCTTCAGGATCCATATACCAACGATACATCATCTTATAAAAATTTTCCTTAATACTAGAGCTTAATGTAAATTTCAACCCCCTAATCCTCATATTTTCCCATTGCTCCATTAATATATCATATTCATAATTGTTTGCCCATTTAATCATACATTCTTTAACTTGCTCTTCTCCTGTCTCTAACCTCAACAAAAGTTTGTACATTTTAGAAATGTGACTAAATTTCTGAAACAAAGTATTCCTTTTAATAATATATCTGTAAGGTATATAAAAGGGATTGCAAGCATAACATATATAATTTGAGGTATAATATTTATTTTGAGTATAATTACTTTCCCCCATAATGACAGGTTGAGGATTGCTAATCTATGCAAATCCAAGGATATATTTGAATTTTTATTAAAATTCAATGAAATCACACCTTTAATATTCCTTGGGATCAATATTCCAAGATAAGTAATAGCATCTGAGCACCACTGAAAATATCGTTCAGTAATTACTCTCTGTGGTCTCCCAGTGGCATCAATTCTGATTTTGTCCAGTTAATCAAATAATCAGATAGATCACTCAAATTATTAATCAAATCCATCAATTCAAGAATGAACGATTGAGGTTCTGAAATAAGTAATAAAAGATCGTCTGCCTATAAAATAGTTTTAAATTCTAAAGAATTATGTATAAAGCCATATATATTATTACTTTGTCTAACAGAACAGGCCAGAGGTTTCAAACATGAATAAAAAATGAGAGGAAAAAGAGGACAACCTTCTCTGGTACCTCTTTCAAGAGGGAGTGGTGCAGAAAAAATATAATTGGTTTGTACTCTAGATCTAGGGGATGAATACAAAATTCTAATCCATTTCAAAAATTCATGAGGGAAGCCAAATTTAGTCAATGTAGTGAAAATAAATTTCCAATATATTTTGTCAAATGCTTTTGCAACATCAAATGAACAAATAGAAATGTGATCAGATTTCTATTTAATGCAATCAGAACAGCGACTAAGCTAAGCTTGCTTGCTGGTCTACAGGCACCAAGGTTCTAATAACCTTTTCAAGTCTCTTAGCAAGAATGGCAATTAATATCTTAGCATTCATGTTCATCAAAGAAATAGGTCAAAAATTTGCACATTAAGTGTGGTCTTTGGCTGGCTTTGGAATGACTGTAATATAAAGATCCTGCAGTGATGCTGGCAATACAGTAGACTCAAAAATCTTATTGTACAATTGATATAATTTTGGAATTTGAAAAGGTTTTATACCAGTCAATAGGGCACCTGTCTCATCCTGGAGATTTACCAGTGCTTATATTCATTCTGGCAGCCTTAATTTCATCCATATGCAAAGGTTCAGCAACCTTGGAAGATCAAGGTGAGAGAAAAATGTTTCCAAGTTTTTTCCTAATGATTCTTTGCCCTTACTATTCAAGTTAGAGTAAAACTTTTAAAACTGCAAATTTATTTCAGTAGAGGTGGTATGCATTACATTGTCATAATCCTTAATCATAGGAATATAATTATTGTTCTTTTCTGCCTTAAACAATGAGCCAATAATCTGCCATCTCGCTCTCCTCTTTCCCAGTATGACTGGCACAAGCACATCACAGCATGTTCTGCTTTCATTGATAATATATTATCCAATTCATACTTAACCTTTTGCACTCTTGATAGAGATTTGGCTTGGGAAATGTAGCAAACTGAGTTAACTTATTTTTCATGTACATTTCTTTCTCTAAGCTTTTTCTTGTGAGATGTATATGCAATAATTCTATCTCTGATAAAGGCTTTACAAGTTTCCTATTCAATAGCATGAGTATTCACAGTTCCTTGGTTAATACTAAAAACTCTGTAACCTCAACTATCATTTATGTTTTAAAAGTTTTATCCATAAACTTGTTGATCTAACCCAATCAGGAAAGTGAAGAACTAATGAAGTAGGGGCATGATCATAAATAACAATGACATCTATATCACATGGTTTAATCTGAGGCATCAACACAACTGAAAAAAGGAAATAATTTAAAGAGTAATGATGTAAAGAAGAAATAAAGATATAGCCTCTGTCCTTTGGATGTAACATGCGCCAAGGATCAATCAAACCTAGTTCATCCATGTAAGCTTTAAGTGTAGATCTCATCATGAATGAATGTTTCTTATGTGGGTGTGATCTAAAGCTGTATTTAGCGTTTCATTAAAATCTCCCCTCACTAACAAATAATCACATCTAAGATCTATCAGGTTACTGAAACATTGATGAAACATATCTGAAGAATCCACATTTGGACCATATACATTAATCATAACCATAACAGAACCAAAGCTTTTCACTACCAAATTAATAAAGTGAGCATTTGGGTCTACTTCTTGAACCTGCAAAGAAACACATTTATGTATGAATATAGCTACAACCTTATATTGATTAGAGGTATCTGTAACATATACCTTTCCAACCTAATCTCTACACAACTTGTTTTTATAATTTGCCATTATAAGAATTTCTTGTAAAAAAAAGTCATCAGTATTAAGATTTTTAAAATTGGAGATAACCTTTTTGCATTTGTTAGTGTATCTCACACCCTTATGATATCACACTGAATGCAAACACATAAAATAGTATATTCAACCAAAAAAACTCTCTTCCCTTATCATGTAATAAATGCAGGATATCACATATAATAATAATAATAATAATAATAATAATAATAATAATAATAATAATATGTTTATTGCTTTTCCGGCCGAAGCCATAAGCCATACAAACACCAACAAAATAAGAACTGTACACTTGAACATACCCAATTCACATAGTCATAACTCGTCATTATCACTTTAAACTACCTAAACTCATGAAAATCTTGTTTCTTTATCACCGTGGCTAAAAAGGAAGCTACTATGGCAGAGGTTTGATTGTCAGGAAAGTTATCGGACAATAACACTGAGATTGCCCAAGGAAGGAAGGGAAGCTTTTCTTTTAACATAATAGGAATAATAAATCTCTCTCTTTCCTTACTCCACTTAGGGCAAAAAACTATTATATGATCCAAGGTCTCTAACTTTCCTTGTCCACAGTCACAAACTCATTCAGAATAAGGGAGTCCAGAGAAACGACCAGAAAGCACTTTAGAGGGGAAGGAGTTAAGTCTAGCCAATGTGAAGGCTCTGCGTTGAGATATCACATATAGAATCTTATTGTCAAGTGCCAGGCTGGGCAGTGCAAGCCGCAATCCTAAAGCATGAAGGGCTTGGGCAAGGGGCTAGTTCAAGTAGCGTAGCCAAGGTCCAGTCCTAGGTTCAAAGCACAGAGTCCAAAAGCCAGTGGTAACCTGATTCAAGGGGCAGTCCAAAATGCAGAGTCAGGAAGTCCAAAGGTCCGTTACTGACAAGTTCAAGGGCTAGTCGGCGGCAGAGTCAGGGCATGGGCCGAAGGTCACAGGAACAAGGCAGGCTCTAATACAAGAGTCAGGGGGTGGCGACTTGGTGCTTCCACACTTGATGGCCTCTCTTGGCTGGGTTTTACAGCCAGGCACCAGGGGGCTGGACTTGCAGCCAGCTGCTTGGGGGTGATCCTGCAATCAGCAAGCAGCTGGTGTCTGGCCAGGAGCCGTGCGCTTTGCTGCCTCTCATGCAGGCTTGCTCTTTGCCTTCATTTCAGGCACTCCAAGGGAGTGGGAGATGCCGGAGGACTAGGAATGACCAACTGGGATCCACCTGTTGCCTCAGGGCTGGAGGTGTTGGTGACTCTGCCTCAGCTGCTGGCTGTTGGCCCTGATGAGCCTGCAGTTCGTCAGCTTGCTTGCTGGTGTCTGTTTCAGGGTTAGCTGCCCAGGGCTCTTCTCCTGAGGACTCCTCTTCTCTCAAGGAGTCCTCAGTACTGCTGTGCCCTGACTGGCCCAAGATACTAATTAAAAGTAAAATTTGAAAAAAGCAAAAAAGTACATATGGTAAAAAAAAACCACCAATTTAAATAAAATAAGTAGAGCCATATATCTGTAAATCAGCCAGCACCTGCCCACCACAATTCCCACCCCATACCAAAAGTGAAGGGGGGGGAGGAGGGAAAGAGGAAAAGTATCTTTGCTTCCAGATAAGATGCCAAAGATCTTCACAATATTTGGCCACTCCTCTTCTTTATAGTCATATAGTTAGATATAATTATTTTTGGATCATATACCTGTGTAAAGCTTAGAGATATGGGGAGATAGACATGTACACATGCACATACACACACATGCACACACGTGCACACACACAGACTCAGCAAAAAGCCAAGCTTTTATCTCTAGTTGGCATTATGCCCAGATCTCACAGTCTAAACACAAAAATAAAACAGAAAAAAAGAAAGGAGTGTTGAGGGGAGACTGCGTGCTTCCAGATTCATTTGTATATGTATAAATGTTCTAATGTTTCTACAGATGGTCAGCTCAATTTATTTTTTCAAACTGATGAGGCAAGCTTCTGCCGACTCTGGGCTGTAAAACTCCTTAATCTGATCTTAATACTGGACCCAAAAGATGGTAGGGGGTCTTTTGGGAACAGGAAGGACTTTGTTCCTGCAAATCTTGCAAATCCAACCCCCTGAATAATTTCCCCCATAGGGAATAATTGCCAAATATATTCAGGATTCCTGAATAAAATTGGAACTGAATAGAGAATCTGATGCAAATATCCGGAATATAGAATATTCATGATATTCCCAATAAAGGTGAAAGAAAGAAAGAAAGAAAGAAAGAAAGAAAGAAAGAAAGAAAGAAAGAAAGAAAGAAAGAAAGAAAGAAAGAAAGAAAGAAAGAAAGAAAGAAAGAAAGAAAGAAAGAAAGAAAGAAAGAAAGAAAGAAAGAAAGGGCATTCCTAATATTCAGATCCAAATATAACTAATTTTTTTGCTGCCTATCCCTAATGTGGACCAACATTGGCTCTTAAACACAGAAGGAACCTGACAAATACTAGACACGGGTTGACAAATCGTCAAACCATTCATAAAAAATTTACTCCCTCAACTGAAGCTGAAACTCAAATGAGCTGAAACAGTAGGTGATTGAGCATAAACCAGTCCAAGGAACATCCTCGGATACCTACCTACTTTTGCCTCCAGTTGCCTCAGGAGGACGGCATGGTATCCTGTACTGAAGGCTGCAGATAGATCTAGGAGGAGCAAGAATGGTCTTTGCCTACATTCAGGCAGACGACTGCCTCTTTGAGAGGCTGAGGGAAAGTGCACTGAGTTATTGACTGGTTTATGATAGACATCAAGGACACATTATGTGGTCTTTAAAAGATTTTAGCAGTCAAGATGAAAGAGGATTCGAAGTAGTGGCTTTCACAGATCCTAGGATTCTATCAATATCCAGCACTGTAACTCAGTCAAAATGATTCAGAAGTGGACTGAATGGTGTATTAAGTAGAGGTCTGCCTAACAGAAAAAATGAGCCAAAATTACACATTGAACTTGGTGGTTCGACTCATTAAAGCAGCTTCCAGAATGCTGAACCAAGTCTGGGAAACGCGGCTGTGATGACGACTCCCCCACCCTGAAACGTTTGTGTGTTTTGTTTCGGTACTTACCTTCCACTCAGAGGCCACGCAGACAGGCCAGGCAGTCAGAGGCCATCTGGCCGCACCTGGTTTCCCTTAACTGCAAGTGTCTGCACTCATCACGCAACCGATTGGTTCCAAATCCATTGACGAGAAGGAGATGTACATGGCACACATGAGGGCATTTTGTTTTAGCGGTTCCTGGTCAATGGGTTTATAGCATTGGCATTGAGTGGCTTGTAGGGATCAGCAGGGAGAGGAGCAGCAGATGGCACGCTGCCATTAGTGCCAGTGTCGCCATGGCCATCCCTTTTGTGCACTTTTACATTCAATGGAAGGAAAGGCTGGCCCAGCAACCTTCATCCACTGCTGTGTGTGTAGGTGAGTTTGAGGAGGAGCCCCCAGCTGCCTCCAAGGGTCATGTTATGCAGAATGAGGTGAACATTGGAAAGAAAAGGCAATTACTAAAGAAGAGCCAGGAGGTCCCAGGCACGTGGAGCTGGTTCGTGCCCATTCAGCTGCCTTCTGCTGCTGCTGCCCTTTGCTTAGGTGCCCTGGTGCCTCAGGGCCACCACTGTGATTAAAAAAGTCCTCCAAAGATAAGGGGGGGGGGTCGAGGCGCACCAGGAGGAATTTCATCTTGCCCAGAAAGCCTTCGGTCTTTTCGGGCTTCTCGGATGAAAACTGTTAACCCAGCATTAAATGACAGTGTGCATTGCGCACTTGCACACGCACCCCCCCCCCCAAGTCTTTTCCGTTCAACATTTCATGCGGAAGGACAGATCTGAGGGATTTATTCAGTTCTGCTCTCCACTTTTTCTTCTTCAATTGTCTCTGGGTTAATGATTTTACTTGAAAAGGGAGACTGGCAGCCAGCCACCTGTCCGCTCTCCCACTTCTACTAGGAAAAAAGAGGGAAAAAGAGGGCCATGGTCCCTCCCCTTCCCTTCCCATGTAGGGAAAACCCTAGCCCTCCCTTTCTGCGCACTTTTGCACACACTGCAAGTACAGCCCGGAGGATTTAAACAAGGAGTCCCCTTCCAGCACGGGCTTCTGCAGCAAATTAGGGAGGGGGGTGCGCCCCAAAGGGCCCCTTGCGGCAGAACTGGCATAAAAATGTCGGGATTGCCAAAGGCTGCATTCAGCAAGAGGCAGGCAGAGTTATTTATTTATTTATTTATTTATTTATTTATTTATTTATTATCAGGCGGATCATCCGCTCTCCCCGCCATGCAGGCTCAGAGTCTTGATACAGCAGCTGGAAGGGAGAGTGATTGACAGGTCCCTTCCTTCCGAGGCGAGCCAGAGACAGAATGGCAGTTGGCAATAGAATGAGGAGCTGATGTTTGGTGCTAACAGAAAAGGGGCTGGACAGCTGGAGCACACTGAGGAGTGTGAGTTGGAGCCTGGTATCTGACCAAAGAGGTCCTCTGTCTGCAGAAGAAAGGGAAAAGTGTACCCTTACAGTAAAATATAAAGTATAAATTGGAGCAATTCTGGCATGTCATTATGTCACCATCTGATTCGCCCTCTTCTGTCTCCTGTAAAATCCATAATTGGCAACAAAACTATTTTTTTGGTATCTGATAAGTCCCCTGAAATTACTGCATCTGTTGCTGAGTTCCTTTCACGTGTATGTAAATTAAGGGCAGGAGCTTATAATATTTAGACTTTATTGTGTACCTTTTCATTTTTTATGTGTTTTTTTTAATCTTACCATTGTCTTTGACCGGCTGAGATTTCATATTACCCTTTTGACACCTACTTTTCGGGGGGGGGGGTGTTCTGTTTTGTTTTGTTTTACTGTATTTTATGCCAATAAAAGGTTTATGATGATATGATAGTGATGAGACGACTGTGCTTTCTGGGAGATTTTGGTGCTGTTCTATGCAAAAGCAGCTGCCCCAGAGCCCCGCCCCCTTGACAAGAAGTGCATGCATTTGCACATGCACGGCCCACACATATGCAAGGGGCTGAAACTCATGAATTGAAAACATTCAAATGGATCAGTTCTGAACTGGCACTGCTACAGCTGGAATAATTGGTAATGAGATGCAATTGTTCCATAACCCCTGGAACCAAATGCATACCCTAGTGTTAAGCATTATGTCTGCCTCACCTATATTGCAGCTAGCATCCAGATCAGAGCATATTCGACCTATTTTATCACCAAAAATTTGCAAAGGTGTCACAGTTAATTTTCTGTTTTTGAGCCAGAGAAGGTTCAGATTTAAAGTAAAAAGATGTCATGCTGATACCTTAAACAGTTAATAGAATCATAGAATCATAGAGTTGGAAGGGGCCATACAGACCTTCTAGTCCAACCCCCTGCCCAGTGCAGGATCAGCCTAAAGCATCTCTGACAAGTATTCATCCAGCCTCCAGTTGGGACGGACATGAATTAGTTGATGCAATGGCTGCAGAAAAGTAATGTTCCATTGCAGCTAACATCGCTGCTTCCTAAGTCTTCAAATGGACTCTCTTATCATGCTCTATCAGATTTAGCATGAGTTTTCCACCAGCATCTTTCTACACATCTTCCAGGCCTCCTTAGATTACCCGGCTCTGCAATGAACCATGGGGCTGGCTTCTGCTGTAAGGGTGGGTGAGATCGGCAAGGAGCAATCTTTTCAAAAGCTTCAAGCGGCTTCATATTCCATGCTTCCATCACAGCCTTAACAGAGCTTATGTTTGGAATTCTAAAATCCCCCAGAACATTTTGGAATCCAGAAGGATCCATGAGCCTTCATGGGTGGAAAATGTTAGCCACCGCCTCCCATTTTGGGGGATCTCAGGGCCATATTCACTTTTGACTTTACCTGGTAAGGGTTAGTCCATGGTCCAGGACAAATCTCCAGTCCTGAAAACTGAGAGGCAAAGGCTGAGAGCAAAAGATTAAGTTCAAGGTGTGGCCTTTTTCATGTGTAGGGCCTGTCACTATTTGAGAGAGAGGCTTAGGGCTGCCAAGGAAGCTATGAAGTCCTGGGCTGGCCCCAACAGGGAGCATTAGGCATGGATACTGAGTGAAGACACCCAGAATTATCAGGCTAGGTGTCTTCAGCACCATGCCTGAGGGCACCTCTGTTCTCTCAGAAAGGGGACTTGCTGGGGAGCTAGGTGGTCAGTAGACTAGCAGAAGTATGCTCCCAATATCAAGAGCGTACAGTCAGTGCCTGCTACAGATTGTACTGGGAGTCTGCAAAAGTTAAACGTCTCACAGTCTGCAATAGTAACCCCACCTCCTCCACCATCTGCGCAGGATTGGTGGAGGAATGCATAACTGCGTGGAGTTCGCTAGGACAGGCATGCCGCATGAGTTTCTTCAAACCATGTCGTGGTTATGCACGTCATGTCAGTTCCCTCCTCTTGCAACAAATCTGCCCTGCCAGATTTGTGCCTCATTGATCTGGTGTCGCACAGGATTAGAGAGAGAGTGGGGAAAGAAGAGTACCTTGAAACATTAACTCTAGGGATGCTACAGAGCTTGAGCAGGCAGCAAGATCAATTAGTATCAGGAGGTAGGTGGAAGCATGCATATCACTCCCCTTCCTCAGTCACTCCATTGGCTTCCCACCAGTTACAGGAGTCAAGTCAAGGTTCTGACGATCACATTCAATGCCCTTCATCGCCGATCTGCCACCACCCTGTACTCGGCCATAGCAATGTCACTCGTCTGAACAGGGCCTTCTACGGATACTGCCCTTCAGTTAGTCAAATTCACCAGCTGCCCACATACAGGCTTTCTCTGCAGTAGCCCCCCCACCTTCTGGAATGGCCTGCCTGAGGAGGTCAGGAAAGCTCCCACTGTAAACGATGCAAAACTGAATTATTCAAGAGGACTTCCTACTCTGATTATAGGACTGTCATAAGAAAAAGCTCAAAGAGATGCCTTCGTAAGGGGCAGGGACTATAGACTATGCTATTGGGTACTGTCTGCTGATATAAATATGCTCCTACTAGGTAGCTTCCACATTATTAAAGATGAAGTGTTAATTAGCTACATTTTGTTCCAGAATGATTTCATCTCTGTGTTCTAATTTATGCTTGTTTTCAAATTTTCTGCAACCACACCCTACTGAATCTGTTCATTGAGTGTCCCGTTGACCACACAGTACTTTGCTCAATGAACGTTCTAGCTGTTGCTTATATTGTTTTGGTTTGCACTGTGTAATCTGCCTTGGGGGTCAGTGAGAAAGGTGGACCATAAATAAAATAAAATAAAGCCCCCATGCCCATAAAACTGCCACAAATGCTGCAGCTTAACCAATCAATTGCTACACATCATTGCAATTAACTCCCAAATAGCTACTGACAAATACTGTAATTGATGATTGGGCCCATTTTTCCCATTCGTCTTTCTTGTTCTTTCTCAGTGCAATGTTATATCCAAGAGCAATGCTTCAAATGGCTGCCAGTACCTGAACCAGACTGATTGCTCATTACTCCTCCTGTCTCATAGGACAGCATCATTTTTTAGCCTATGGGATACTGAAAGCTGAATTGACCCAAGTAGGGTGCTCTATGAGTGCAGCCGTCTCAAACGTTCATCCTAAATGATCATTGAGCTGCTAATGCATTCCATCCTGGTTTCCTAGGCAAGTGTCCTCTCAGAAGGAATATGTGTATAAATGTGTATGGGCGTATTTAAATATACTTCCTAACCTGAAAGCCATTCCGCAATGCGCAACATCATTCCAGGAGTTTTATTAAATGTTGTTTTAGAAGGGGGAGCAAGGAGAATTTTTTAAGAAAATGCTGATAATTTTCTGTACCTGTTACAAGCAACACACTTTTCTCTTGTGCATATGCAATTAATTACTCAGTAAATGAGTGATGAGTTACTGCAGATTTTCCTACTCTGTAATGAGATGGTATTAAAAATGACTACTAAATTTTTAAACAAATTTCACTTTTGCAAAATTAATTACATTCATTAAAAGTATTTACTAAGTGAGATTCTTTGACACATTTGTTAAATGTCATGCTTATTTTTTCTGCTATTAATCAATGACATGCCAGAATTGCTTATAATGAACGTATCAGTCTTGTTACCTTGTTTAAAACCTACAAAGAAAAAGAGATGGCTTTGTTCCCCTACAGCTCACTTTTTAAATTCAGTTTTGAACCTCTTGCCCTACTATCACTACATGACAAATCAACCCGTTCAAGAGCTACAAACTAATACCAACTATATTAAATTCAAGCAGGCCTGAACAATTTATGAATCACCAGTCCAAATGCACCAAAGGATTAGCTCAGTTCAGACATAAACCACCGTTTAATTAAACTTACTGTGGCTGGTGTGATTATCTGAATGTAGGCCACTCCACTAACGTTTGGAATAAACATTTGTTAGCCTTTAAGATGCCCAATACTCCAATTTATTTCTCCCACAACAGACTATTATGGCATATCCTCTGAAATTATCCACTAATCATGGTTAGCTAGTTCCATTAGTCAGGATCTGAGGTTGATTTATTACATCCCTCAATCTAAGAGCCACTGAAGTTGCTGGGAGCCTCCTCAAGCTTGAGGGAAAAGCTCAGACCAAAGTCCAAATGGAGTGGAAGGACAGGGGTAGGATCCGTCCCACTGATTCTAAGAGATGGAGACGAGCGTAACTCTGCTTAAAAGGACACTGTTAATCCCAGTTAGTTTCATGATGATTTATCATTATGTTAGTGCATCAACAACTATAGAAATTTCTTGCCAGAGTGGAAGTGATGAAACAAGCATTTGTTGGAGCAAACCAGGATTTCAGTGATCATTTGCCAGATAAATCCCAGTTTTACAAACTAACCATAGCTACACTAAACTATGGTTTCTTCTTATGTTCTAACCAAGTCAGATATTTGATAATCCTTTTTTAAACAATTATCAGCAAACAGAAGAAGGAGACTTACTGAGCCCCTGGTGGGCCCAGTGCATTTTGCATGCTAATCTCAGGGCCAAACTACAAGTGACATCTTACACAGGTTGGACACTTGTCAGCTTACCTCAAGTTTTGATGGGAAATGTAGGCGTCCTGGTTTTACAGCTTGGTTCTCCATTACAGCTGCAAAACCAGGATGCCTACATTTCCCATCAAAACTTGAGGGAAGCTGACAAGTGTCCAACCTGTGTAAGGCGTCACTTGTAGTTTGGCCCTCAGGTAGCCCCATGCAAGGCTAGTTAAGAAGGGAGAGGTGGAAGGGCAGGACTGGGTGCAAAGGTCTTGTGCCTTTATTAGACCAGAGCTTTCCAGAACTAGGACCAGTTCCGTTCATTCATATTTCTTTTTTCACTCCTCTAATAATCTTTTGATTGATAGGTTCAAATAAGCTACTGGACATTGCTCCATCACTGGATGATCTTTCTCTTTTCAACGTGGGAGTATCACAGCGCCATCCTAAGCAAAGTCACATTTTTCTAGAGATGTCTGGTTCTAATCTGTAATGGATTTGGGGAATAGGGAAGACTCTAAATAGGTGGGGGCTGATGTTGCCTCATGCTCAGATCTTGCTGCACCACTGCCAAGAAACTGTCTGCTAAATGTATGAAATGTTTACGGTCATGTTGGACAATTACTGAGCAGCTCCAGAAGAACTGTATTAAATTGCTAAAGGGTCACAGAAAGCAATACATTCTGTGACCCAAATGCTGCAAGTCCACTGATACTCCTCCTTAACAAATTTCAGGAGGGACCAGGGGCCTGCAGCAGGAGCGAGGGGAGAATCAGTAGAAATCACCATCCTCTCTTAGGAAAACTTAAATACTGTAAATCTAACTGTGCTGTTGGAGATAGGCCACCACCGCTCCAACATATATGCATTATTTATTCAGGGAAAAAAATACACCTGAGCTCAAACTATAAACTACTGGCAACCCACCCCAGACCCCCCACCCCCCTACAATATATACAATTTATAAATAGACAAGTACTTGCCTCTGTTCAATGCGATTTGGGGCCTAGTCTACAGAGTCCCTTCAGAGAACTATCACGAACTGGTTGAAACTGGTGTCTTTGCCGACTCACAACTGCTGTTAAAAGGTCCTTGGTGAACCCATGTCAGTCCTCACCTGTCAAATTCTCATTCCAACAAGTTTGATTTGTTCTGCTGGGCAAATCAGTCTGAGATCAAATTCTAATAGAACTGCTGACAATTGCTGTTGAAAAATATTTGGCCATCTTCTTATACGTGAATTACCCTACTATAAAAGATGGCTATATCAATGTGAAGCGCTATTACTACAATCACATGGAAGTGTACCTTCAGCCTAGAAAGGAAACAAAGTATTTATTTTGTTTGGTTAATACTTCGTAGCTTGAGAGCCTCATCCAGGAAGTGTAAACACCTGAAGAAAAGTCCAATTGCTACTTGCAGGATTAGTAGATACCTCTTATATAGTAGCTGTTGGGGGGGGAATCCATTGCAATAAACAGGAGACTAATTTCTTTAATTTTTTTATATTTTAGCTGGAAGGTGGCCCCATGAAGAGGCCCAGCTGCAGAGCCCTGACTTACGCTTCTTCCTGTTGGGATCCCAGCAAAGAAGAACATTTATCTGTAGAGCAAACAAATGACTACCATTTACATAATTGCATCTAACTCTAACTTATGACATATTCATAAGCACAAGAGGGAAAGAGAAGGATGTTGCCTTCATATATGTAAATGATTGAAATATTTGCTTGAGTGGAGGTATTCAGAGATGTTACATTCATCTAGGGCTATGTTAAATTCTGGTGTGTTTTGCAATGAAAGTTGCCCGTTTCATGATGTGGAACTTTCATCTCAAAGAAAACAGGCAAACAAAATGAATAAAAAAATAGTGTTAGTGGAGACTGAGTTGCCAATTATAGGTTGGGAAATTCCTGAAGATTTGGGTGTGAAGCTTGGAGAGGGCAGAGTGCATGTATGAGAGTAAGCTCAGGAGGAGGGACGTGGTGCTGTACAGTTCACGCTCCGATGTTTCTGTTTCTTCCAGTGGAACTCATCTATGTCACCTGGAGATCAGATGCCATTTTGTGAGAACTCACCTGGAGGTGGGCAATCTTCCTTCACCTTAAGATGCATGCTGGGAAACTTCCCAGTTTCAGGGAGGCATCTGTAATCCCAGATGTAGCCTCAATTTGTGGGTTAAAAGGGTATCCGATTTTCCTGCTTGCCTGAGGGATCTGCTAAATGCACACCATCTTTCCTTTTATCTCTTTGTGCTGACATTTGGCTGGTCTTGACATTCTGCGCACCTGGAACACACCCATTCCCCGTCTGGCCATCTTTTGATAAACGAATGCTCCTCTTCACAGCTAGAGAGGCCCCTGCGTAAAGTGCAGCTCTGACCTGTTCTGTAAAGGGCCCCCTGCAAACGGCTCTGCTTTCACTATACACACAGGCTAACCAGTTTATTATAATGATATGTTTAGGCAGATGTTTGTCTTCTCACACACACATGGTAGGGCCCGGGCACCAGAAACATTTACCATATGAATAAACAATAACATGACTTTAAGAATAAAAACATCATTAAAAAGCAACTCATTCCGTTAATGCAGTGGTTCTAAAGTTGAGATAAGCTTGTAGGTTTCCTGGAGTTTCCAGAGGCTTTAATAAAAGTAATAGAGGGACATGTTGAAGAACTGGAATTTTCTAGATGTTTCCATAACATCCAGAATACGTATTGCTTCATTCATGAAAGGCCATAGAGGAATCCACACAGGAGCTGAGTTTTAATCCGAAGTGCTCATTCTGTTCAGCATTGGTTTAGAAATATGGCGCCGGTATCTACCATTTGCTGTCCGGTCCTGTCCAGTTCCATATATTGTATGATGACCACGTCTTCTACCTGGAATTCAATAGAAAACTGGTGGGGTGTCTGAAAATGTTCAGTTCTCTGCTATGCATAATTTAACTGCGGCTAAGAAGTTACAAACAGTTTCTTGTGACATGAGGAAATGAACTCGTTTACAATCTTTATTCAGTAAGTTGCCAGCAAAGTTCGAGACCTAGTTTAAAGGATATCAGCTGGATGGAGTCTGATATTTTGCTGCTGTCATGGCAACGCACAGATTTGTATTCTTTTACAATCGCGGCACATTGTCCCCCTTAACTAGCTCAATCGCTGGTCACTCAGGCTGCACGGAAACTTGCTGACCATGAAGAGGAAGAGACTTTGGCCATTTCTTTCAAAATAACATTTCTGCCAACATGGCATGCCATCTAAGAAAACAAATTCTCTTCTGGATATACTACATTACTAGATTACATCAGCAATAACAATTCAATTTTGTTCCACTGGTGTCCGTTTATCCCATGCCTAGCGGTATTTATTCCTAGTTTCCTTTTCCATTTCTAAAAAAACTGGTTAATCCCACAGTGTCTTCTTCAAAGGAGAGAGATGTGGTGGTGCACCAGAAAACGTTTGGCTGTATTGTGGATTAAAGTCAAAATAGACAAAATATGGGACATGTAGTTTGGATTGCTTTGAACCAATCACAATGACAGATCTTAACAGGATCTTGATGTCTATGAAAACCACGACTTGTACACTCGATCCTTGCCCATCCTAGCTGTTAAAATCAAATAAGGACCATATAAGTGAACCACTGAGGTTTATTGTGAATCAGTCACTAACTCAGGGCAGCTTTCCCTGGCAGTTCCAACAGGCGGTTACCCGTCCACTACTTAAAAAACCATTCCTAGACAAAAATGATGTGGCCAATTATTGGCCAGTCTCTAATCTGCCCTTTCTGGGCAAAGTGATTGAGAGAGCAGTAGCTGACCAACTCCAGACCTTCTTGGATAACTCTAGCGCTCTGGACCCTTTCCAGTCAGATTTTGGACCAGGGCATGGGACAGAGACAGCACTAGTAGCATTAGTGGATGATCTCTGTCTGCATATAGACAAAGGCCATGCCTCCTTATTGCTTCTATTGGATCTGTCTGCAGCCTTTGATACAGTAGACCATGCCATCCAGTTGAGGCATTTGGAAACAGAAGTGAGCATCAAAGGATGTGCCCTGGACTGGTTTAAATAATTTCTCTTGGAGCGGACTCAAAGGGTGGCTGTTGGAGATCAACCATCTCCAGAATGGGAACTATCTTGTGGGGTTTCACAGGGCGCAATCTTATCTCCCATGTTATTCAACCTCTACGTAAAACCTTTAGGAGAACTCATTCACAGCTATGGAGTTGGATGTCATCAATATGCAGATGACACCCAACTCTATCTCGCTATCCAGGTCTCCACAGGATGCAGTGGAAATCTTGATCACTGCCTGACAGCCGTGATGAAATGGTTGAAAAACAACAAATTGAAATTGAACCCAAACAAGACCAAAGTGATGCTTGTTGAGAAAGCAGAGATCTTGAAGAACACTGTGCTCCTCACTTTTGATGGAGTTCGTCTGGCCCTTACAGACTCAGTTAAGAGCCATGGGGTTATACTGGATCCAGCTTTATTACTAGAAAAACAAGTTAAGGCAGTGGCAAAAAATGCTTTCTACAACCTCACTCTAACCTGGAAGATGGCTTCATATCTTGACACTGCTGACCTGGCCACCTGGATCTATGCTATGGTAACATCAAGGCTTGACTATTGTAATGCTCTATACATTGGCCTCCCATCTAAGTTAACTAGGAGGCTCCAGTTAGTGCAAAATGCTGCAGCTTGACTGTTACCAGGAGAGAGCAGGAGCATGAACATCACTCCCATCCTACAGTTGCTCCATTGGCTACCCATCAGTTACTGTGCTCAGTTCACGGTATTAGTTATCACATACAAAGTTCTTCATGGCTTTGGTCCAGCATACCTACGGGACTGCCTCCCTCCCTATGTTCCTCCACAACAGCTTCACTCATCTGAACAGGGTCTCCTGCAGGAGCCAGGCTGCACACAGGTGAAGTCAGCAGCAGCCCGTACACAGGCTTTCTCTGTGGTGGCCCCTATCCTACCTGCCTGAGGAAGTCAGAAGAGCCCCCACTCTCCTGGCTTTTCATAAACAATGCAAAATTGAACTATTCAAAAAGGCTTTTTACTCAAATGGGAGGGCTGTATTATAGGGAAGATGCTTTGCTAATGAGTTAGGGACCATAGACTTCATCACTATATTGCCTTACATATTATCTGATGCTTTAAATATGTACTCCTATGTACCACCAGTGCTCCATGTTGTCTAATGTTAGTCCTAGAATTGATTATGTTCTGCTTCAGTATTTTTTCTACTCTGTATTGGATTCTTCCTAACACTATGTCTTTTAAACTTGTATCTATTTACCCTATGGCATTGTTTATGGAAATGTCCTTGATACTGTATTGAAATGTACTTGATACTGATTGTACTAATATCATTCTGTGTAATCCGCCTTGAGTCTCAGTGAGAAAGGCGGACTATAAATGACAAAAATAAATAAATAAATCAGGATGAGGCCGTAGCGTCCACATCTAATGACTCGATCTCCACTAATGAAACACAGACTGGAGATCTAGGATGCCATTCACTTGCAATGTGTAGAAACAAGCTTCATGATAGACATGCTAAAGTAACACATAACTTTTGTTTTCCATGTGATTCCCTCCGTTTTTGCACACGGTGTCTGTTGAGCAGAGCTGGCTCTGGTTGTCCCTGCAGCAGCAGAAAAAAAAAAGGGGGGGTAGTGGGCCATGCTTCAAATCTACATGTCAGTCTACGGAAGACAGGATATGTTGAAGGTGATTCCCAACCCTTGCAGCAAGAAATCCAAGCTCTCTTGAGTAAATGGGTCTTTATTGAGATATCATAGGCTTCGCCATACATATGTCCATAGGTTACACAGAAGCAATTAAAGGCGTCTGGCTGTACACAGGTCTCTTGTTAAGAATGACACACTGAGTACATGATACATTATATCAACCTATTCACATGTTCCCTCCATCCCTCCGGCTCTCCCAGCTGAACACAATCAGTAGCGGGACGGAAGGAGCTGTCCCAAGGCTGCTGCGGTGAGCCATCCGAGATAAGGGCTCGACCGTCCTGGAATCTGGAAAGCAACAAGGGAACAGGTGCATGAGGCTATTGCAACATATCTTAAGCTGGGGAACAGTATGGAGGGACAGTGGGCAACAGACCTGACACTACATTTAATTCTTTTTGAAGTTCTCAGAGCACATCACATACATCATTATGAAACCCTTACTATGTTACTATTCCTTCTTTGGCTGATGATTGGCATACTGTAGAATGCTTATTAAGCATTAGGAATATCAAAAAGATCAAATCTTGAAAGAGTTTGAAAGAGGTAATCCTACACAGAAAATTCTGGGAAAGTTTTTTTTTCTTTTTCTCTGGATGACTTATAAAATATAGACGATGGGCTTGAAAGAAGAAGGATATATTGGGTGGAGGTAGATATTAAAGAAAATACTGTATTTAGTGGTTGGCAAGATACATATTTTTAATTGTGAGAATACTTGGTGCTTTCACGTATCCTTCCATTCGATACATGCCTTTATTGAAATGCTGTGCCTGAGCAAAGGACTTCAGCCCACCCAACAACAAGCAACATTACAAAAAGGGGGGTGGAAGTTGAGACACACACACACACAAAGAGTTCAAAGGAAAGGAGAGACTTGTACCTGGGAGGGACTTGCTGGCTCGTGGGTCAGCTCCAGTTTAGGGCAGGAGTTCAACTGGGCAATCATCTCTAGTGAGCACTTACTGAAATAATGATGTGATGTTTTTAATTATTGCTTTGCACAATCATTACAAAATCTCTTAAGGAAGAATCTGAGTCATATAAGGTGTCTAACTAGACAGTCCAATTCTAGACTCTTTCTGGCAGGCAAATTATGGCAATGGACAAGCAGGGAACCTGCAAAGAAGTGTGGTGGGCCTTTCATTTCTTCCCGTATCCCCTTCTCCACTCCAGTTTATCTTTCTCTCTTCCTGGCAGACCCCATATTCTCTTTCCTTTCCTTGCTTATTTCTCTCCTTTCCACTCACCTACCAAATGTTCGTTTATCTCCTTCTCCCCAAACAGTCTTCAGCTTTACTTACTATTTATTTGCCTGTTTTGTTTTTGAGCTTTCTCCCCAGTGGGGAACCAAAGTAGCTTACCTCATGCTCCTTTCCTCGAACACTGTGAGGTAGGTTGGACTGAGATAGAATGACCGACCTAAGGTCACCCAGCAAGCTTCCGTGGCAAAGTGAGGATTTGAACCTGGGTCTCGCAGATCCTAGTCTAACACTCTAACCACTTCACAACACTGTTTCTCAGCTCCCTCCTTCCTTCCTCAACACCTTTATCTCTGTGAAAATCTGTTCATGTCATGAAAGTGGTACAGTTGCAAATTGTTCTGGTGAGTTGAATCGTGGCCACTGCTAGGCTTAGCCAAGTTGCACAACTTGTGTGGAAACTGCTGCTAGGCTCAGCTTAGTGGTGTGGCATCAAGTCATCTTGTAACCATCACCAAATCTGAACGAGTGACACAAATTACAAGGTATCTAATTATCTGGTGGCTGCTGGTGGGCCTACCCCAATGAGTCCTCTCTTCAGGGCAGGAAGGAGGGAAGCAGGGGTGGACTAGGGGGGCCAAAATAGACTTGGAAAGGGTTCTGCTCTCTTCCCCTGCCTTTTACTGACAGAGACAAAGAAGTGAATAATTGTTGAAGTTGCCTAGCAACCCCTATAATGGCCACTGAGATCTCCTTTCTTAAATGTGCAGAAACCGTTTCCATTATGGGAGTTAATGCTCATAATACTTCTTTTCTTGATTTCAGATATTACTGCAAACTGGGGCTTTGCTCAGGTTTGTAGAAAGATCTGTCTTGTCTGTTCCTGGCTCCAGTCTCTGGATTTAAATATTCACAGATGAGACCACATTGAGAATCATAGAATCATCATAGAATAATAGAGTTGGAAGAGGTCTTGCAGACCATCTAGTCCAATCCCCTGCTCAGTGCCGGAACAGCCTAAACCGTCTCCAATACGTATTCGTCCAGCCACTCCTTGAAGAATGTCAGTGAGGGAGAACTCGCCATATCCTCCCACCATTGAACTACTCTTAATGTGAAGAGGTTTTTCCTAATGTCCAGCCACTACTTTCTCTCCTGTAGTTTAAAGCCACTGTTCCGAGTCCTATCCTCTGCTGCCAACAGGAATACCTCTCTTCCCTAAAAGACAACCTTTTAAAAACTTTAAGAGAGTAATCATGGCTCCCCTCAGCCTCCCCTGAACTGAACATTCCCAGGCCCCTCCTCCTTTCCTCATGGGGCTTGTTCTCCAGAGCCCTGATCATTCTGGTTGCCCCCCTCTGCACTTGTTCCAATTTGTCCACATCCTTTTTTATGTGAGACCTCCAAAACTACGCACAATACTCCACGTGGGACCTGACCAACACAGTATATAGCAGGATAATGACATCCTGTGGTCTGGATATGATTGCCTTCATTTGCACACCCCCAAATTGTGTTGAGCTTGTTTACTGCTGCATCACATTGACAGTTCCTATCTACACATATCGCAGGATCATGCTCACACATGCTGCTACCCAGAAGCATATCCCGCATCTATTATACATGCTTTGTATTTCTGTTAATGAGCACCTGGCACTTATTCATATTATATCACAATTTATCCAAATCTGCCCGCTTTTCCAGTGTGTTCAGATCTCATTGAATTCTATCCCTGTCTTCAAGGGTGTTTGCTACTCCTCCTAGTTTGGTGTCATCTGCAAATTTAATGAGTAATCCCTTCACACCCTCTTCCAGATCATTTATAAAAATATTGAAAAGCTCTGGGCCCAGAACCGAGCCTTGTGGCACTCCAATCGGACATGGTGCCATTGACAACTACTCCTTGGGTGTGGTTATCCAGCCAGTTCCCTAGCAATATCACCACCCTAGAGTCCAGTCCACAGTCTGCTAGTATACCCATCTGCTAGTATACCCATTATAAGAACTAGATATATTGATGCCAAAACATGATAAGAGAGACCAAACAAGACATGACATTAAATATATAGCTATTGCCCCAAATGGCACCGTAGTGCTTTCTTCACGATATATAGTAGAATTTATCTGTGACCTAACAGCGTATCATCATATGTTTCTGCAGCCACCATAAACAATGATCTGAAACAGGATCAAAGAAACACCAAATCATGTGACTGCAAGACATGGATATCTTGGACGAGAAGTTAAGAAACATCAACACAAGAGACAGGAAAGACTCGCCCACTAGACTTCCCTGGGTGACTGTCCAGGGTTAGGGTTAGGGTTCTGGAGAGCAGGAAGGCTCCAGGAGCGTCCAGTCCCAGCACCATTGTGTAGCTCACCTGGCCAGCTAATAGCTCCAATGACACATGGGCCTGCCGGCTATCCAGCCAAAAACTAAATGTGGACCCACTAGAACAGCTGGCGGCTTAGACACCCTCCTGACTGACCAGTGGCTCCACACGTGCATGTACCCAATGGCTGGTTGGCCAGCAGCTGTAGGTGCACACACAAACACACACACACCCCGGCTGGCTGGCCAGCAGTTCCGGCAGCCACATTCCCACTGACTGGCCAGCCAGCAGCTTAGGTGCCTGTCTTGTTAGCAGGAGGTTTGAGGTGTGTATGAGCCTGCCAGCTGGCCAGTGGTTTGGGACATGCACATGCCTGGCTCAGCATGTAGCACATGCCTAGCCTGCCCCATGACACCCAAAGTCTGCAGGCCAGCCCTGATGACATGCAGTTGCTCTTCAAGATGGCAAACTTGCATTTAGTGTAAAAATGGATTTAGCCCCATGATAGTAAATATAAAAAATAGAAAAGGGCTTTATTTTTAGCAATTACATTAGCATATTATGCATAAAGAAGATTTTTTAAAATATAGAGTGAGGAATTGGGGAAACATACACAGATTACAAGTTTGGAACCCAAGATTGTATGAGGAGGAAGTTGAGTTTCCTAGCTAATGTAATGATTTGTAAATCTTTATACATGGGAGATAATGAAAATGGTAGTATAATTGGTACAATTCCAAAGGCAAAGAGAACTTTAATGCAAAATAATTGTTTGTGCTCAACTTTCACCTACCTCATTTCCTTGGTTTGATTTGCAAGCAAAACGCAATTCTCTGTGGGGTCATTAAAGGGTAATTTACATAATGGAGAAGAGGCAGCAAATTCATCCGTCCTCCTCTCCGGAGCTAAACATTGAGAGGAGTCACTGAGTCTGAGAAAAATGATAAACTCCACTGGGAAGGCTTTTCCTTTCTACAAGATTCAGCTACAATCCACAGCATCTGGAAGCCGAAACACAGGAAACAAGGCAGTGAAATAAAACTTAACACAATGTTTGAAGTCTCTGTTTTTTTAAAATTCTAGGCATTCATGACAAAGGACAGACCAGAGTTCAAGGTTTTGATGAAGTGATAAACTTGTGTTTGGGCTCTACCAGTTCTATAGTTATGTGTAGGGGTGTGCAAGCCAAAAATTTTCGGCTATAGCCGAAAGTAGAAAGCCGAAAGAAGATTCTCTATCATTAAAGCCGAAAGCCGAAACAAGAATCTCTTTCGGCTTTCGGCTTTCGGGATTCTTTCGGCATTATTTTGGCATTCTTTCGGCTTTTTTCTATGGGAAAATGCCTCCGTCTTCCAGGACGCCTGGAGGAGGCATTTTCCCACCGAATAAGCCCAAAATTGGTGGAGACCTTCCTCTAACCCTTCTCTAACAACCACCCAAGTTTCAGACAGATTGAACTTTGGGGGGCCATGTTATGGCCCCCCAAAGCAGGTCCCCCCATCCTCCCATAAGAAAGCGAAGGAGCAGCATATTGTTAGCATGCTGCTGCTCATCTTTCTTCATTATTTCCTATGGGGAAAAAATGAAGAGGCAGGCTTCCTTTGCCAGGGGTGGCATTTTGCATGCAAAATGCCCCCCAACCCTCAGGGGCCCTTCTCCCACCCCTCCTCCCACCCCCCACCAAGGCTCAGCCTGCTCCCACTTGGGGGGGGGCATTTCATGGCCTCCCCAAGTAGGTCCTCTCAGCCCCTAAAGCCCACCCCTTACAGCCCCACACAAACCCAATTCCCCCCCAGCTGCCACACACAGACCCAAATCCCCACATTAGCCCCTCACAGACCCAAATCCACCCCCACCTGCCCCACACTCATAACCCCAGGAACAGGCTGGCAAAGGCCAGCCCTCTCCCTTTGTTCCCTATGCTGGGAACTTCTAAACTCTCTTTCCCTGGGCAATTCTGCACAGCCCAGGGGTGCCACAATGGTGGGCACACTTCTGAGTGCCAGCTGGTCCCTGTGAAAGAGCACCTGAACCACAGACACCCTCCCTCAAATTCCCCCACCACCTACAAAGATGGCTGGCCAGCCAGCCCCATTGTTCCCTATGATGGGAACCAACTGCACAACAAAGAATAAAACAAGAACAACACAAAATAAAGTTTTAAAAAAATTATTTTCTCCCTTCCAAAGTACAAGTAGGCAAAGCATTATGACACATTACACCAGCAGTCCCCCACACAGAAAAATTAAAACAAAACTCACTTAACATCAGAGAATCACAAAACACGATTCCTGTCAAAAACACTTTATTTCTTGAACAGCTTTAGGCTACACAGCAGGGGGGAACACCAAAGGGCATGGAAGCAGTATCTTACACAAAAATAACACAACTCACTTCACATTAAAGAATCACCCCAAAAAATTGCTGTCAAAAGCACTTTATTTCTGTAACTGCTTTAGGTTACACAGTAGGAAGGCACCACAGAGCAGGAAAGCAGTGTACTACACAAAAATAACACAACTCACTTCACATCAGAGAATCACACAAACACAATTGCTGTCAAAAACGGTGAAGTGGGTTGTACTATTTTTTGTAGTACATTGCTATCATGCCCTGTTGTGCCCTCCTACTGTGTAACCTAAAGCTGTTCAAGAAATAAAGTGTTTTTGCCAGGAATTGTGTTTTTGTGATTCTCTGATGTTAAGTGAGTTGTGTTATTTTTGTGTAAGATAGTGCTGCCATGCCCTTTGGTGTTCCCCCCTGCTGTGTAACCTAAAGCTGTTCAAGAAATAAAGTGTTTTTGCCAGGAATTGTGCTTTGTGATTCTCTGATGTTAAGTGAGTTGTGTTATTTTTGTGTAAGATAGTGCTGCCATGCCCTTTGGTGTTCCCCCCTGCTGTGTAACCTAAAGCTGTTCAAGAAATAAAGTGTTTTTGACAGGAATCATGCTATGTGATTCTCTGATGTTAAGTGAGTTGTGTTATTTTTCTGTGTGGGGGACTGCTGGTGTAATGTGTCATAATGCTTTGCCTACTTGTACTTTGGAAGGGAGAAAAAAAAATTAAAACTTTATTTTGTGTTGTTCTTGTTTTATTCTTTGTTGTGCAGTTGGTTCCCATCATAGGGAACAATGGGGCTGGCTGGCCAGCCATCTCTGTAGGTGGTGGGGGAATTTGAGGGAGGGTGTCTGTGGTTCAGGTGCTCTTTCACAGGGACCAGCTGGCACTCAGAAGTGTGCCCACCATTGTGGCACCCCTGGGCTGTGCAGAATTGCCCAGGGAAAGAGAGTTTAGAAGTTCCCAGCATAGGAAACAAAGGGAGAGGGCTGGCCTTTGCCAGCCTGTTCCTGGGGTTATGGGTGTGGGGCAGGTGGGGGTGGATTTGGGTCTGTGAGGGGCTAATGTGGGGATTTGGGTCTGTGTGTGGCAGCTGGGGGGGAATTGGGTTTGTGTGGGGCTGTAAGGGGTGGACTTTAGGGGCTGAGAGGACCTACTTGGGGAGGCCATGAAATGCCCCCCCCCAAGTGGGAGCAGTCTGAGCCTTGGTGGGGGGTGGGAGGAAGGGTGGGAGAAGGGCCCCAGAGGGCTGGGGGGCATTTTGCATGCAAAATGCCACCCCTGGCAACACAAGCCTCCCCCAGCTGTCAGTGGTAGAGATTAGAGCACCTACTTGGGGAGGCCATGAAATGGCCCCCCCAAGTGGGAGCAGGCTGAGCCTTGGTGGGGGGTGGGAGGAGGGGTGGGAGAAGGGCCCCTGAGGGTAAGGGGGCATTTTGCATGCAAAATGCCACCCCTGGCAACACAAGCCTCCCCCAGCTGTCAGTGGTAGAGATTAGAGCACCTACTTGGGGAGGCCATGAAATGGCCCCCCCAAGTGGGAGCAGGCTGAGCCTTGGTGGGGGGTGGGAGGAGGGGTGGGAGAAGGGCCCCTGAGGGTAAGGGGGCATTTTGCATGCAAAATGCCACCCCTGGCAAAGGAAGCCTGCTTCTTCATTTTTTCCCCATAGGAAATAATGAAGAAGATGAGTAGCAGCATGCTAACAATATGCTGCTCCTTCGCTTTCTTATGGGAGGATGGGGGGACCTGCTTTGGGGGGCCATAACATGGCCTCCCAAAGTTCAATCTGTCTGAAACTTGGGTGGTTGTTAGAGAAGGGTTAGAGGAAGGTCTCCACCAATTTTGGGCTTATTCGGTGGGAAAATGCCTCCCCCAGACGTCCGGGAAGACGGAGGCATTTTCCCATTGAAAAGCCGAAAGAAAGCCGAAAGAATCCCAAAACGTTTCGGCTTTTTTCTTTCGGCTACCCGAAACGTTTCGGCATTCCCCGAAAGAAGCCGAAACACTTTTGTTTCGGCATTCTTTCGGCATTCTGAATGCCGAAACGCACATCCCTAGTTATGTGTACTGGGGGGAGGGGTATAACATGAATGTGTCATGGACCAACCTGGCCCAGTGGAGCAGAGAGACTCAGAGGACTCCTCTGAGGAAGAGGCAGCTGGTGAACCTGACCCAGATCCACAGCCAGTGGCAGAGGCACTGCAGGAGGAGGCAGGCTCTGAAGGCTCAGATACTGATCCACAGCCAGGTCCCAGCACATCGGTTCCTCAGCTTCCCAGCCCTGGGCTGGCAACAGAAAGCCAGGTGCAGGCCAGCTCTCCCCCTTCATCACCAGAGCCTCGGGAGCGCTGCCAGAGGAGGGCTAGAAGAGCCCTCCAAGCCAGAAGGCGCAGTGCCAGGCTAGCAGCACAGCACCGGCCCAGCATCATTAGTGATGATGAGTGCTCGCAGGAGCAGGACTGAGATAGCTGGCAGGTGCTGAGCACTGTGAGGCTTAAAAGCAGCCGAAGAGGGAGTGGCTGCGTGGAAGCAACGAGTCCGCTCACTACTGACCTTGCTGCCGTGTTTGGAATTGATTCTCTTGTCCCTGACCTTGGCCTGTTCCTGTGGATGTGTTTTTGGAATCCCCCTTTGGACTTGAAGCCGTGAGTGTGCCCAGTTGGTGCCTGAACCTTGGAACTGGGTGCTGCCCTGCTCGGACAACTTGGGAGTTTTCCCTCGCATGCTGCCAGTGTGAGTCTGTATCGGGACAGTTTGCTTCCACCTCACACCAATTCACATTCCTCCAGCTGGGGGATGGAGGAGGCTGCCGGCCCCGTTGCTATGGCTACACAAAGCCAGGTGTTACAGGCTCAGATAACGCAGCTCACCCAAGCTTTGGCTGCAATTCAACAGCAACTAACAGCCCGCTCCACGCCCCCACGGGGAAAATGCCCTGTGAGTGCGCCAGAAAAGTTTGCTGGAGACATAGAAGAATTTCCTGCTTTCCTTGCTCAATGTAAATTGTATATAGAACTTCGTGATCATGACTTTCCCAATGAGAGAACGAAGGTGTGCTTCATTTTGAGCCTCTTAAAGGGGCAGGCAGCCAGATGGGCTACTCCACTGCTGATTGCTGACTCACCCCTGTTAAATAACTTTGCTGACTTTGTGACTCACCTGAGCATGATATTTGACAACCCTTTGAAGGCTGAGAAGGCTAACCGGCGTATTAGGAACCTCAAGCAGGGGAAGGGAACAGTGGCCACCTATACAACAGTTTCAGCTGATAGCTCTGGACCTGGGCTGGAATGAAGCTGCCCTCATAGACCAGTACCTTGAGGGGTTGTCTGAAGAGGTACTAGATGAGGTGGCCAGGGTGGAGCGGCCTGTGACTCTCCAGGCATTAATCTTACTGTGCCTGAGGATTGATGGACGGTTGGAGAGCCGGAAACAGGCACAGGAAGCGGCCTGGCCACGGCAGAAAACATGCTGGTCTCTCCCTGCTCCCGTGGGGGATGGGGCTCCTGGTAGGCAAGAGAGGGAAGGAGGGTCCCCAAGAATGAGGACTACTCGTCCTCACTTGTCTGAAGAAGAGAAAATCAGACGCCATGCTCTGAATCTCTGCCTGTACTGTGGAGGTGTGGGGCATTATGCCAGTTGCTGTCCAGAGAAGGAAAACCGTCCTACCACCAGCAACCAACCCCAAGCCTCATCCCAACACAGGTCATCAGAGGGGTGGCCTGTTGCCGGAACCGAAGACCTACCCAGCGGTCCTCGACACCTTCTGATGCCAGTAAGGCTGCAGTTGCCAGATGCACGTTGGCTCTTGGTGTACGCAATGATAGATTCTGGTGCATCCCAGTGTTATATGGACGCCCAGTTCGCTACCCAGCATCGAATCCCCTTGAAACCTAAAAGGACACCCAGCTTAGTGGAGACCATTGATGGCCGACTACTGCGTTCGGGGCCCATCACACAGGAAACTGAACCGCTGCTCCTACAGTTGCAACGTCACCAGGAACGCCTTTGTTTTGATATAGCTACAATGCCTCATTTTCCCATTGTGTTGGGGATGTCTTGGTTGGAACTCCACAATCCAATCATCAATTGGACTAAACAGGAATTACAGTTTGAAGACCCATGCCCACATAAGCTTCACCCAGCTGCCCTGGGGGCAGCTACCTACCCAGCATTGCCAGGCCTCCCAGAAAAATACACAGATCTCCGGGATGTATTTGAGGAAAAAGGAGCTGATCAGTTACCACCCCATCGACCATATGATTGTGCCATCAATCTGATGCCTGGAGCCCCTTTACCAGCAGGTCGGCTATATCCCCTATCGGAGCCGGAACTTGTGGCCCTCCGGGATTTCCTGACTAAAAATCTACAGAGGGGATTCATTCGTCCTTCTACCTCACCCACTTCTGCTCCTGTCCTGTTTGTAAAAAAGAAAAGCGGGGAGTTGCGGCTATGTAATGATTATCGGGCACTCAACAAGATCACCATCAGGGACCGTTACCCCCTTCCCCTTATTCCAGAGCTGCTAGAGCGTCTGAGGGGAGCCAAGGTGTATACAAAGCTGGATCTCCGTGGTGCCTACAACCTGGTGCGCATACGTCCGGGCGATGAGTGGAAAACCGCTTTTGCCACCAGATACGGCCAGTTTGAGTACCTGGTAATGCCCTTTGGTTTGTGTAATGCGCCCGCTGTCTTCCAGCGTTTAATGAATGATATATTCCGAGATCTCCTTGATAAGTTCCTCATAATTTATTTAGATGACATCCTAATCTATTCTCAGGATGCAGCAAGCCATACTAAGCATGTGCGTGTGGTTCTGCATCGGCTCCGACAACATGGCCTTTATGCCAAACTTGAAAAATGTGCCTTTGACCTCACATCTGTAGAATTTCTGGGACACCAGATTTCCCCTCAAGGGATTTCTATGGACCCCCAGAAAGTCCAAGCCGTGCTATCCTGGCAAGCACCGCGCAATCGTAAAGATGTTCAACGCTTCCTTGGATTTGCAAACTACTACAGACAATTTATTCCTGAGTTTGCCTCCCTAGCAGTACCTCTGACAAGGCTGTTACGCCCCCGAGAGCCGTTTCGCTGGACACCAGAAGCTCAACAGGCCTTTCAAAATTTGAAGACCCACTTTGCCACTGAACCACTCCTGAGGTACCCAGATCCTAGCCTGCCCTTTGTAGTTGAGACAGATGCCTCCAGCACAGCTATTGGAGCAGTGTTATTGCAGCAAGGGATGACTACCAAGAGCGTGCAACCATGTGCCTTCTACTCCAGGCAGCTCACACCAGCCGAGCAAAATTACACCATCTGGGAGCGGGAGCTATTGGCTATTAAAGTTGCATTTGAAGTGTGGCGTCATCACCTGGAGGGCGCTCGTCACCCTGTTCAGGTTCGTACAGATCACCGCAATCTGGAGCACCTACAGACAGCGCGGCGGCTGAATCAAAGACAGATTCGATGGTCTCTGTTTTTTTCCAGATTTAATTTCACTGTTTCTTATATTCCAAGCTCGCAAAATAAGCGGGCAGACGCCCTCTCCAGGAAGCCTGAGTACGCTGCCCCACTGACAGGGGAACGACCACTAGCTACTATCTTGCCACCTGATAGCTTTGCAGCGGTGCAACCCATGCCACCTCTCAGAGAGAGGATAAAGACACAGCAACAACGAGATCCCTTTGCAATGAAACAACTTCAGGCACTCCAGGACTCCCTGGGAACAGTACGTACTGACTTTGCGGAGCAGATGGGGCTGCTCACCCACCGTGGCAGGGTCTATGTACCATTAGGACCTTTACGGTCGGAAATTCTACATCTGATGCATGATGCCAAACCAGCTGGACACTTTGGGCGGCACAAGACCCAACACCTATTGACTCGAGAGTTTTGGTGGCCTCGGGTCCAAGTCGATGTCTCTCGATATGTGGCTTCATGTGAGACCTGCCGACGGGCCAAAGACCAGCCTGGAAAACCTCCTGGCCTGCTACAACCATTGCCAACTCCTGCAGGACCTTGGCAAGCTCTGTCTATGGATTTCATCACTGATCTCCCCAGATCTAATGGCCACACAAGCATCCTGGTGGCAGTGGATCTACTCACAAAGATGGCACATTTTATTCCCTGTACAGGCCTTCCCTCTGCTCGTGAAACGGCCCAGCTATATTTGCATAACATTTTCCGACTCCATGGACTGCCTGCTCACCTGATTTCGGATAGAGGAGTCCAGTTCACCTCGCGGTTTTGGCGTGCCCTACACTCCCTCCTAGGGACCCAAGTACACCTCTCCTCAGCATACCACCCACAGTCGGATGGCCAAACCGAACGCACGAATGCCACGCTCGAACAGTACTTACGGTGTTATGTCAACCATCAACAGGATAACTGGGGGGCATTGTTGCCCTTGGCAGAATTTGCTTACAATAACGCAGTACACTCCTCCACCCACCAAACACCGTTCATGGCCAACTACGGCTACGACCCCCGGTTCTTCCCTCCAGTCGCACCCGATTCAATGGTCCCATCGGCTAATGATCTCGTCCAGGAGCTTCAAGCCCTCCATCAAGTCCTCCAGGAACAGTTACAGCAGGCCAAACAAGCATATAAAGCGGCTGCTGACCGGAAACGGCGACCGGGGGAGACCCTGAAGGTTGGGGATCAGGTCTGGCTCTCGACCCGGCATTTAAAGAGCCTGCGACCATCCCGAAAACTGGACGCCAGGTTCATAGGCCCATTCCCCATCATAGACCAAATCAATCCAGTGGCCTACCGGTTACAACTTCCACCGGCACTTCGGATCCACCCTGTCTTCCATCGTTCCCTGCTAGTCCCAGTTTCCCCTCCAGATCCTGCACGCCCCTCTGCAGCCCCGCCACCACCGGTCATGGTACAGGGACATGAGGAATATGAGGTCGCACAGATTCTGGACTCCCGATGGCGACGGGGACGCCTCCAATACCTAGTTGACTGGAAAGGGTATGGACCTGAGGAACAGTCATGGGAACCCGCCTGTAATATCCATGCCCCAGCCCTGCTCCGTCGGTTTCATCAGGCATATCTGCAAAAGCCGGGTCCTCGCTCAGATGGGGAGGGGACCCATGGGGAGGGGGATGATGTCATGGACCAACCTGGCCCAGTGGAGCAGAGAGACTCAGAGGACTCCTCTGAGGAAGAGGCAGCTGGTGAACCTGACCCAGATCCACAGCCAGTGGCAGAGGCACTGCAGGAGGAGGCAGGCTCTGAAGGCTCAGATACTGATCCACAGCCAGGTCCCAGCACATCGGTTCCTCAGCTTCCCAGCCCTGGGCTGGCAACAGAAAGCCAGGTGCAGGCCAGCTCTCCCCCTTCATCACCAGAGCCTCGGGAGCGCTGCCAGAGGAGGGCTAGAAGAGCCCTCCAAGCCAGAAGGCGCAGTGCCAGGCTAGCAGCACAGCACCGGCCCAGCATCATTAGTGATGATGAGTGCTCGCAGGAGCAGGACTGAGATAGCTGGCAGGTGCTGAGCACTGTGAGGCTTAAAAGCAGCCGAAGAGGGAGTGGCTGCGTGGAAGCAACGAGTCCGCTCACTACTGACCTTGCTGCTGTGTTTGGAATTGATTCTCTTGTCCCTGACCTTGGCCTGTTCCTGTGGATGTGTTTTTGGAATCCCCCTTTGGACTTGAAGCCGTGAGTGTGCCCAGTTGGTGCCTGAACCTTGGAACTGGGTGCTGCCCTGCTCGGACAACTTGGGAGTTTTCCCTCGCATGCTGCCAGTGTGAGTCTGTATCGGGACAGAATGAAACTTCACAATAAAAAAGTCCCTAGTGCACACACGCGCACACACACGCACACGCACACGCACACGCACACGCACACGCACACGCACACGCACACGCACACGCACACGCACACGCACACGCACACGCACACGCACACACACACACACACACACAAACAGATGTTAGGGAGAAGGTTTCCAGCGACCCTGCAGGTTACTAATGTCTGATGCGAGAGTTCTGGCGCCTGAACAGGTCCCAGGTGAATAGATAGAGCAATCCTCCTAAGCAGGTCTATTCAGTAATATTTCTCATTTTATTTAATGGACCTTACTTCCAAGAAAGTGTTCTTAGGTTTGCTGTCTGACAGCGCAATCCTAAGCATATATATCCAGAAGTAAGTCCCAATGAGGTAAGTAGGACTTATTCCCTACTAAATGTTCTTATGCTGTAGCCTTAATCACACAGATGATTCAGTTTTCAAGTTGCTGAATTGTGATAAGCATAGACTTTCCATTTTTGTACTGGTCACTGATCAGTTAGGAAATGTTAAAAATACTCACATAGAATCATAGAGTTGGAAGGGGCCATACTGACCATCTAGTCCAACCCCCTGCCCAGTGCAGGATCAGCCTAAAGCATCTCTGACAAGTATTCATCCAGCCTCTTCTTGAAAACTGCCAGTGAAGGGGAGCTCACCACCTCCCTAGGCAGCTGATTCCACTTTTGAACTACTCTGACCGTGAAAAAGTTTTTCCTAATATCCAGCTGGTATCTTTCTGTATGTAATTTAAGCCCATTGCTTCGCGTCCTACCCTCTGCTGCCAACTGGAATAGCTCTTTGCCCTCCTCCAAATGACAGCCTTTCAAATATTTAAAGAGAGCAATCATGCCCCCCCCCAATCTCCTCTTTTCCAAACTAAACATTCCCAAGGCCCTCAGCCTTTCCTCGTAGGGCTCAGTCTCCAGACCCCTGATCATTCTTGTCGCTCTCCTCTGCACCCTCTTGATTTTGTCCACATCCTTTTTGAAGTGAGGCCTCCAGAACTGCACACAATACTCCAGGTGTGGCCTGACCAAGGCAGTATAGAGAGGGGCTATGACCTCCTGCGATTTCGATGCTATGGCCCCTTCGATACAACCCAGGATTGAATTAGCCTTTTTTTGCCACCGCATCACACTGACTGCTCATATTCAGTTTACAGTCCATTCTTACCCCAAGATCTCTTTCACATATACTACTGCCAAAAAGTGTATCCCCCATCCAGTATTTGTGCTTCCCATTTTTGTGGCCCAGATGTAATACTGTGCACTTGTCTTTGTTGAATTGCATCCTATTCACAGCTGCCCACTTCTCCAGAGTATTCAGGTCTTGTTGAATTTTAATTCTATCTTCTTGGGTGTTTGCTACTCCTCCCAATTTGGTATCATCAGCAAATTTAATGAGCAGCCCTTCCACTCCTTCATCTAGATCATTGATAAAAATATTGAAAAGTACCGAGCCCAAAACCGAGCCCTGCAGCACCCCACTGGACACCTCCCTCCAATCTGATGAAACGCCATTGACCACCACTCTTTTTATAGTTTAGTTTTTTGGTTTAGTATAGATTTATAGTTACATGGTAACCATAAAAATCAAAAACAACCTGGGAAATGCTCAAGCTCCCAAGAGAGCACAACACATTATAAGTTAGGCAAAGAGAGAACTGGAGAAAGATGCTTATATAGAATGAAGAAAGCCCTTCCCAACTGATTGAGATAGCAATGTATTTTGGAGGGAACCACTGGTATTGCAAGACTTGTTTGACAATAATGATTTGAAATGTTGTATGTCTGTTTCACCCCTCCAGATTCTCTATGAACTCTGCAAATCAGACTGCCAGGCACCATAGGAATAAGTGTGTTCATTATAGGTTTTCACATTTGTTTTCTTTATCACAAATGACAAAAGCATATGTGATTATTTTTCATTCTTTTTAGAACAAATGTGAGTCCCTACTAGGGGTGTGCAAAGGCACAGTGGTTCGGCTTTCCCGTTTCAGGTATACCCGAATCGAGAAGCCGATTCGGGAATCGCTGTCCACGAATTGGCAAGCCGATTCAGGAATGGCGATTCGGGGCGATTCGGGAAAGCTTTTTCAAAGGGAAATAGCCTCCCCCAGGCTTCTCTGAAGCCTGGGGGAGGCATTTCCCCACCAAATCAAGCCAAAATTGGTGGGGGACTTCTTCTAACTCTCCTCTAACAACCCCCAAGTTTCAGACCGATTGGACTTTGGGGGGCCATGTTATGGCCCCCTGAAACCAGGTCCCCCTATCCTCGCCTATAAAAGGGCATAGCTTTAGGTTGCTGCTGCTAATCTCCTATTTTGTGCTTGCTGCTGATGATCTTCATTATTTCCTATGGGGGGGAAATGAAGAGGCAGGCTTCCTTTGCCAGGGGTGGCATTTTGCATGCAAAATGCCCCCCAACCCTCAGGGGCCCTTCTCCCACCTTTCCTCCCACCCCCCACCAAGGCTCAGCCTGCTCCCCCTTGGGGGGCATTTCATGGCCTCCCCAAGTAGGTGCTCGCAGCCCCCAAAGTCCACCTCCTACAGCCCCACACATACCCAATACCCCCCCCCAGCTGCCACACAGACCCAAATTCCCACATTAGCTCCTCACAGACCCAAATCCACCCCCAGTAGCCCTACACCCATAACCCCAGGAACAGGCTGGTCAGCCCTCTCCCTTTGTTCCCTATGCTGGGAACTTCTAAACTCTCTTTCCCAGGGCAATTCTGCACAGCCCGGGGGTGCCACAATGGTGGGCACACTTCTGAGTGCCAGCTTGTCCCTGGGAAAGAGCACCTGAACCACAGACACCCTCCCTCAAATTCCCCCACCACCTACAGAGATGGCTGGCCAGCCAGCCCCATTGTTCCCTATGATGGGAACCAACTGCACAACAAAGAATAAAACATGTCACAGGCTGGGCCAGCCCAAGCAAGGTGGTTCAAGTCCAAACCTTAATGGCAGAGTCTGAGGGGAGTTCCAAGAGCAAAAGCCAGGTCAAACCGGTGGTCAGAGCACGAGATAACGCCAGGAGTGAGTCCAGAGTCCAAGAGCAAGGTCAGGTACAATCCAAGGTCATTTACCAGTAGTGTCAGGTCCAAAAGCAGGCACAGGCAAGGTTCACAGAACACGGAGTGGTTGCAGGCAATAGACACGTTGCTTCCACGCCCGGCAGTTCCTCCAGACTGGCTCTTATAGCCAGGCATGGTTTTCAGCCAGCTGCTGGGGCTCCATCCTGACACTACTCATCATCACTCTCCAGCAGCTGGCTTTGGCTCAAGAGGCGAGCACTGCGCCGTCTCTCCTGCAGTTCCAGTCTCTGGCGCTGCCTGCGGCATTCCTTGGGTGTGGGTGAACCTGGGGGCGTGGAGGCTCTTGGCTGCGCTGCACCTGTAGAAGTCCCTGGCTGAGCTTACCCTGTGGTGTAGGGGCTAGAGGGTGCTGGTGTCTCAGCTGCTGGCTGCAAGCTCTGATCAGCCAGCAGCTGTTGCCCCTGATTGCTGGCTTCTGCAGAATCAGGACTAGGGCTGGCTACACAGGGCTCCTCTTCTCCTGAGGAGTCCTGGCTGGCTACACGAGGCTCCTCTCCTCCAGAGGAGACCTCACTCTCAGACTGGGCCATGACAAAACATGAACAACACAAAATAAAGGTTTTTAAAAATTATTTTCTCCCTTTAAAAGTACAAGTAGGCAAAGCATTATGACACTTTACACCAGCAGTCCCCACACAGAAAAATTAACACAACTCACTTAACATCAGAGAATCACAAAAACACAATTCCTGTCAAAAACACTTTATTTCTTGAACAGCTTTAGGTTACACAGCAGGGGGGCACACCAAAGGGCATGGCAGCAGTATCTTACACAAAAATAACACAACTCACTTCACATTAAAGAATCACCCCAAAAAATTGCTGTCAAAAGCACTTTATTTCTGTAACTGCTTTAGGTTACACAGTAGGAAGGCACCACAGAGCAGGAAAGCAGTGTGCTACACAAAAATAACACAACTCACTTCACATCAGAGAATCACCCAAACACAATTGCTGTCAAAAACGGTGAAGTGGGTTGTATTATTTTGTGTAGTACACTGCTATCATGCCCTGTTATGCCCTCCTACTGTGTAACCTAAAGCAGTTAAAGAAATAAAGTGTTTTTGACAGGAATTGTGTTTTTGTGATTCTCTGATGTTAAGTGAGAGTTGTGTTATTTTTCTGTGTGGGGGACTGCTGGTGTAATGTGTCATAATGCTTTGCCTACTTGTACTTTGAAAGGGAGAAAATAATTTTTTAAAAACTGTATTTTGTGTTGTTCGTGTTTTATTCTTTGTTGTGCAGTTGGTTCCCATCATAGGGAACAATGGGGAGGCTGGCCAGCCATCTCTTGTGGCACTCCTGGGCTGTGCGGAATACCCCTGGGAAAGAGAGTTTAGAAGTTTCCAGCATAGGGAACAAAGGGGGAGGGCTGGCCAGTCTGTTCCTGGGGTTATGGGTGTAGGGCTGCTGGGGGTGGATTTAGGTCTGTGAGGGGCTAATGTGGGGATCTGGGTCTGTGTGTGGCAGCTGGGGGGGGGGGAATTGGGTTTGTGTGGGGCTGTAGGGGGTGGACTTTGGGGGCTGAGAGCACCTACTTGGGGAGGCCATGAAATGCCCCCCCCCAAGTGGGAGCTGGCTGAGCCTTGGTGGGGGTGGGAGGAAAGGTGGAAGAAGGGCCCCTGAGGGTTGGGGGGCATTTTGCATGCAAAATGCCACCCCTGGCAAGACAAGCCTCCCCCAGCTGTAAGTAGTAGAGAAAAGAGCACCTACTTGGGGAGGCCATAAAATGCCCCCCCAAGTGGGAGCAGGCTGAGCCTTGGTGGGGGGTGGGAGGAAAGGTGGGAGAAGGGCCCCTGAGGGTTGGGGGGCATTTTGCATGCAAAATGCCACCCCTGGCAAAGGAAGCCTGCCTCTTCATTTCCCCCCATAGGAAATAATGAAGATCAGCAGCAGCAAGCACAAAATAGGAGATTAGCAGCAGCAACCTAAAGCTATGCCCTTTTATAGGCGAGGATAGGGGGACCTGGTTTTGGAGGCCATAACATGGCCCCCCCAAAGTTCAATCGGTCTGAAACTTGGGGGGTGTTAGAGGGGAGTTGTAGGAAGGCCCCCACCAATTTTGGCTTGATTTGGTGGGAAAATGCTTCCCCCAGGCTTCAGAGAAGCCTGGGGAGGCTTTTTCCCATTGAAAAGCAAGCAAAATGCTGCCCCGAATCGCCCCGAATCGATTCAGGGCATGCCGATTTGGGATTCCTGAATCAATTCGGGATTCCCCGAATCACCCCGAATCAGGGTGATTCAGGATTTTTTCGGGATTCGGATTCCTGAACTGCACACCCCTAGTCCCTACTATTAAAGAGCAAAATCTGTGTACTTTAACCGAATTTATATTGATTAAAATTGTTCCAATGTTAGCATATGTGCTACCAAATATTTAGTATATGTGGCCTGGAAGCTTCTTTCTTGAGGACTGTCACTTTTAGGACAGCAATGAAATGTCCTGATTCTGTCCTAGTGGCAGCTAGGAGTGTGATAGCAACCAAATGGAAAGACCAATCTCCACGAACCACAGAACTTTGGTTTACAAAAATTTGGAACCACCTAATAATGGAAAAGGTAACTGATAATCTTCACCAGATGGAATATCACTCTTCAGGATCAAACTTCTGGGAAAAATGGTTCCCATTCTACGAATATATAGAAGCAAAAGAACTGCAACCTTCTTCTCCACACCTCTCTTCTTTGATGTATTAATGTCATAACACTGTGTTAATATTTTATGAGCGAAATGTATTATATTGGATTGTTGTTTAATTGTTGTTATAGTTCAAAATTAAATAAAAATATTTTTTTAAAAAGCAATGAAATGTCCTGGAAGATTTCAGAGTTCTCCCACTGATTTTTGAGTGTTATGTAATGCCTTTGTGACAAAGCCAAATAATAATAAGGGATAATCTGCCCGAATGAAACAACAGTAGAATGTCACTGATGGTCATGTACAGCTCTTAGCTCAAACCAGTTCAATGAAGAGAATTTCAACCTATGGGGGACAATGACACTCTTCACTCCCTTGGCAACCCTCTTCATCCTAATTGACAAAACTGGAACTATGCCCGATACCTGGATTAATGCAATTGTAGTCCCAACTTTCAAAAAAGGTGATTCCCTCCCCCCCCCGCAATTGCCAGAGAATTATCACCCTGTCAGCCTATTTTCTATTGTGGGCAAGCTTTATGCCAGGCACCTGTTGGATAAACTTACTCCCTAGATGTCTGACCAAAATCTCCCGGGTCCAGGACAGATTGGTTTCTGCCCTGGCAAAGCCACTCTAGACTATTGTATCACTCTTGCCCACCTGATTGAGAAATACAGTGGCTTTCATGGAAAGAAGCTTTTTTCTGCCTTTCTCGACCTAAGGGGGGCTTTTGATTCCATCCCTAGGAATTGTCAGACTGTGGCTAGATAATGTCCTTCTCACAGGTTCTCCTTTACAAGCAAACAAGAGTCCATTGTTTGAATAAGGAAACTTTACTGTAGAAATGGTTCATTATAGTCCACTGTCCTGAATAGGAGACTCAGGATGGTACAAGATCATTGTTACCAATGAAGGGCAAAGCATGAGGTACAAAGTAACAGTTCCCAGCTGAACCAGCCTCCCCCCACAGTTCTCAAAACAACATCTTTCAGTCTTGGGAAGCTGGGCTCTCTCAAGGTCAATCCTGGGTGGAACGGTGTTGCACTTCATAGTGTACTTGGTCATCTATTAAAGTTGGGATGGGTGGAGCTTTGACATGCCACTTGTCATCGGTTGGAGCTCTTTTTAAGAGACTGACATGGAATGTATCATGAACATGGCGCAGATTCTTGGGTAAATTTACTGCAACAGTCACTTTATTGATTACTTTGCGCACAGTAAAAGGTCCAAGGAACTTTAACGCTAGTTTGCGGCTGGTCTGGGCTAGTTTTAGATTTTTGGTGGAAATATAAACATGATCCCCAGGTTGTAAATCCCAATCGGCCGCACGATGGCGATCTGCGTACTTTTTGTAATCCTGTTTGGCTTTCTCGAGGTGTTTTTTAATAAGAGTCCATTGTTGAGCGGCCTCCCCCCACCATGAAGACACATCCGGCGAACTAGAGGAATAGAGAGGGGGAGCGTCCAACGGAAAAGGGTTGAAGTGGGCTCCATATACAACCTTGAAAGGAGCCTCCCCGGTGGAAGCATGCACACTGTTGTTGTATGAAAATTCAGCTAGAGGGAGAAGGTCCACCCAATTATCCTGTTGGAAGTTAATGTAGCAACGAAGGAACTGCTCTAAGATCTGATTAGTTTTTTCTGACTGTCCGTCGGTTTGCGGGTGGTGGCTTGAACTGATTCCTTGTTCAATATTCAACATCTGTAAAAGCTCCCGCCAGAAGTTGGCAACGAATTGTCCGCCGCGATCCGAAATCACCTTGGACGGAAAAGAATGTAATTTTACGATGTGTTTTAAGAATAGATCTGCCAATTTTCGAGCGGTGGGTATAGCAGTACATGGAATGAAATGCGCTTGTTTGGAAAACAGATCTACTACCATCAAAATGCAATTATGTCCTTTCGAAATAGGTAAATCAGTGATAAAGTCCATGGATATTGTTTCCCAAGGTCTGTTAGGTGTTTCCAATGGTTGTAAAAGACCCGGAGGTTTCCCTTTCCGAGTTTTGGCACTGAGGCAAATGGGGCAGGAGCCTACATATTGGGAAATGTCTTTGCGCATGCCCGGCCACCAGAACTGCCGTTGTATTAAATGTAACGTTTTCAAGTACCCATAATGTTCGGCGGTGGGGGCATCATGACACCGCTGCAAGACCTCCCGTCGGAGGCTGTCTGGGACATAAAATTTGTTCCCGGCTAGCCAATCCCCATGTGGGGATTGATTCAGTTTAGTTTTAGGTGCTTTAACCCCCTCCTTTTCCACCTCAGATTTAAGTTTCGATTTCCACTCTTGGCTGTGCGGGAGGGGCTGGCTTGCTCGGCGGCGTGTAGTTACCACGCCTCCCAATTGCGTAGGTGAGAAGACGGTGTCTATAGTCTCCTCCCGTTTGCTTTTGTGTTGGGGCATGCGCGATAGGGCGTCTGCAAGAAAGTTAGTTTTGCCCGGGAGGTAATTCAAAGTGAAATTGAATTTGGAAAAGAATTCTGCCCATCGTAATTGTTTGGCATTCAGTCTGCGAGGGCTTCGAAGGGCCTCCAGATTTTTATGGTCCGTCCAAACCTCGAAGGGGTGCCGCGCCCCCTCCAGCCAATGCCGCCAGTTAGTGAGGGCTGCTTTTACTGCAAAGGTTTCCTTCTCCCACACATTCCAATTTCTTTCAGCATCAGAAAACTTCCTTGAAAGGAATGCACAAGGCCGCAGTTTCCCATCCTCCCCCTTCTGCAATAATACCCCTCCAATCGCCGTATCGCTGGCGTCGACCTGCACTATGAAAGGGTAGTTCTCGTTGGGGTGGCAGAGGACGGGTTCCGTTACAAATTGCCCTTTCAGGCATTCAAAGGCTGTTTGGCAATCGGGTGTCCATTGTATCTTGGAGGAGGGTTTCTTTGCCTGGTCCCCTTTATCTTTGGTCTTTAACAGTTCTGTTAAGGGGAGCGTGATTTGTGCGAAGTTTGCAATAAAGTCTCTATAAAAGTTGGCAAAACCCAAGAAGGACTGTAGTTCTTTACGGGTGGTGGGAGTTTGCCATTCTTGGATCGCTTGTATTTTGGCTGGATCCATTTTAAACCCTCTTGGGATATACAGTAACCAAGGTAAGTGAGTTCAGTTTTATGGAATTCACATTTGGACAACTTGATGGGTAATTTATTATTCATTAAAGTGGCCAGAACTTTCTGAACCAGTTGAATGTGGTCCTCCTCAGTGTCTGAATAAATTAATACATCATCAAGATACACCACTACACCTTTATAAAGGAATTCATGTAGAACCTCATTCATCATGGACATGAATACAGATGGGGCTCCCGTCAATCCAAAAGGCATAACTAAGTATTCATACTGTCCGAGGGGTGTATTAAACGCGGTTTTCCACTCATCTCCTGCCTTAATACGAACATGGAAGTAAGCATCTTTTAAATCTAATTTCGTAAAGATCTTACCTTGTGCCACGACGTTGAGAAGGTCCCGGATGAGAGGGATGGGATAGGCGTTGTTGGTTGACACAGCATTAAGTCCCCTAAAGTCCGTGCATAGCCGGAGTCCCCCATCTTTTTTCTTCACGAAGAGGACCGGAGCCGCATGGGGACTATTGGCTGGGCGGATGAACCCCCTTTGGAGATTGGTGTCAATGAATTTCCGGAGCTCTTCCCGTTCATGGAGACTCATAGGATAGAGTCGGCCTTTGGGTAGTGAGGCTCCGGGTAAGATCTCTACTGCGCAGTCGGTTCGTCTGTACGTAGGTAGAGTATCAGCTTCTTCTTCGGAGAAAGCATTCAAAAAGGGCCAATAATGTTCGGGTATTTGATTTATTTCTTCTTGGGTGAGAAGAGCTTTTTCGGTGTGGGTTGGATCACTACCCCAATTTTGGTTCCATCGATGGTTTTTACAGTTGGCGTGGTTGAAGGTGATACATCCTTCTGCCCAATTTATGTAGGGGTTGTGATCACATAGCCACTTGCTACCTAGAATTAACGGGTATTTGGCCGTGGTGCTGATGACGAAAGACCTTTTCTCCCAGTGTTGGCCCATGCCCGTCGCTACTGGAACTGTTTCTGTGGTGACAGGGTTCATGTTAGTGCCATCCATTTGTTCAAAAATAACTGGGTTTTGCAATTCCCGGACTGGCAGGACCAGTCCATTGACTAAGGCTGGGGCAATGATGTCTCTTGAACAGCCTGAGTCAATGAGTGCTTGTACACGGATGTGCATCTTCCTCTCCGGGTTAAGCAAAGTCACTGGCATGAATAATATGGACCCATGCGGCTGGTCCCTGGTTGGGACGGGCTTGGGGTGGATCTGTCATTTGGGCCCTTTTACGACAGATCCATTTCGTTTCCCGACTGGGGGCTTTCCGGATTCCCCTCTACGTTTGGGGTAGCTGGGTCGAATTCCATAAGTTCTTCTGCCTCCAGTCCCCTGTCTTGGGCAGGTCGTTGGGAGAGGCCGCGGCCTCCACCCAATCTGGGAGCTGGTGTTGGGCGTTGCAACGAGGGGAATGGAGCAGGGGTTGGACGCCGTAGTTGGAGCAGAGGTCTATGCACAGGCCGGTACGGGCATTGTGCCGTGAAGTGGCCGGCTTGACCACATTGCAAACACAAACCTTGTTGCCATCTAGCATCCCTCACTCCGCGGGTAGCGTATCCAGCGCCTCGCCCTCCCTTCTGCAAAGTTAAGGCGCGTTTTTGTCCCGTTTGTTGTTGTTGTTCAACTAAACGGACTGCGATTCTCAACTTCACATGTGAGTTGAATCCATCCCAACAGAGTAGGCGGATTATCTTGCATGAGGGCTCTATCCAGAAGTCTCGGGTTCAGCCCTTGTTTGAACAGAATTATTTTAGTAGATTCTTCACATCTAGGGCATTTAGCGGCTAGCTGTCGGAACTTTGTAACATAGTCTCTTGCCGACATGCTGCCTTGTCTAATAGCTTGCAATTCGGTTCGGGCTCTAGTTTCTTCTAAGGGATCTTCGTATTGCGCCCGGATAGCATCCACCAACCCTTGTAAGGTATTGAGTTCGGGTGCCCCAATATTGTATAGTCCCACATACCAGTCTGCCGCTTTGCCTTGTAAACGTGAACCGAGATGTTCAATCTGGCTGGCCTCACTCCCGAAAAGATGTCCCCATCGGTTGAAGAACTGCACTACTTGTACCAGGAAAAATCCCAGTTTCGAGGGATCTCCGTCAAAAGTAGCTTCCAGTTTCACCCAGCCCATTGGAAGGTCTTGCCTTGGGGCTGGTGCGGGGTAATAGTCCATCGGAATAGTTAGTGGCGCCTGTGGCGCGGGAGGAGGCTGTTGGGGCAATGGCGGTTGCTGCAGTAATGGTTGCCCAGGGGCCCCCGGTTGCTGTGGTAGATACGGGACGGGGTATATCGCTGGGGGCCTTACCGGTTGGGCTGGTGGTGGCATCACCGGCTGAGCGGGCTGTGTTGGCAGTGGTTGAGCGGGCGGCAGCCGCACCGGTTGTGCTGGCCCTAACGGTTGGGCTGGAGGTGGCCGAACAGGTTGGGCCATGATTGGACGCGGCGGTGCGGGTCGATGGGGTCGGAGTGGTATAGGCTGTAATGGTTGATCGGAAGGTGGTAATACCTGTTGCGTTGGTGGCAATCTTACCGGCTGCTGTAGCGGTAGTAGTTGTGGTCGAAGCGGGAGGGGCCGCTGCGGCGAAGGCCGGATGGGTGCTGGGCCGCGCGGGCTTGCCCCTCCCGGCGTCGTTGATCTAGGACCTGGAGGTTGTTCTCGTGGCACGACCTGCACTGGTTGATCCTCCCCTGGGATTTGTTGTACGGGGATGATTACTGGAGTTTGGTGCGGAGTTCCCTCCCTTGGGGGAGCTGGAGGCTCTTCTAACTGGTCCGGCTGGACCGTTGTAGTGGACGTTGGAGGGGTTATCACCGGTGACTCTGTCGGGCGGGTTGGTTCATCTCCCCCTCCTCCTGGAACGTCCAGTTGAGTATCCCCGGAATGCGGAACCTCGTCTGGTCTAGGGGTTTCTGTTGGGGTCTCTCCCGTCTCTCCAGGGCAGGGTTCCCCCTCCTCTTCCGACTCGGAGGACTCCTCAGGGCACTGGCTAGTGGTGCAGGACCCCTCTTCATCTTCCTTCCCTGGGTTATTCGAGGGCAGCGGCTGCAACGGAGCAGGTTCCTTCGGATTGGAAATTACGCTTTGTAGGGTGGCTATTTGGATGGCCAACTCTTCTGGTGATGGTCTCTCTCCCGCCACCATCAATGAGAGTAGATGTATGGCATGAGCTAGACTTTCTTCCATATCGACCAACCTAGCTTCCAGCAACTGAATTCTACTGGGGCCCGGTTGGTTAGTTGCGGAGCCCCCTGCGACTGCTACCACCGGGGAGATCGGCCCCCAAGGTGGAGGGTCTCCCTGACCGCCTTGCGATCTCGCTGCCAGAATTCCTTTGGCTAGTCCCGTAACTGCCGAAATGCCGGAATCCACAGCAAGGGTGCGATTTTGCATCTGCACCCAACTTTGTTCGGAAACCTCTGGTTGCTCCGACCACGGAGCGAGTTCCGAATAATCCCAACTTAGGACGCTGCGGCGGGACGTGTCCCCTTCCGTTTGCTCGGTCGTCCTATTCCAAAACAGCCATGGTTGGCTATTGTCCAATTCAGGGACTGTCTCTAGGCTTCGACGCCCGTCCATAGGTAATCGCTGGTGCACCCCACTGGTCCTACGCTCTCTCGTTTCTCGGGGTCGGGGTCCCCACTCCGAAGGTGTAGGTAACGAGAACAAGGGGATGGTAGTGGCCGTTGGCTTAGAAGCCGTCGGCTTTTCCTCCCTACTGCCGAAATCGATGAGAGGCGGAGTAGTAGTTGAAGCTCCGTTCCCCGCTGGTGCAGGTGTTTGAAGTTCTTGGGGTTGCACTTGTGGATTGTCGGGAGACGCATACGGATCAAACAAAGGATCCCTGCCTGGGACTGCTTTGGATTCCGCTGGGCCCGACTGAGACATGATTGGTAACAAAATGTCAGACTGTGGCTAGATAATGTCCTTCTCACAGGTTCTCCTTTACAAGCAAACAAGAGTCCATTGTTTGAATAAGGAAACTTTACTGTAGAAATGGTTCATTATAGTCCACTGTCCTGAATAGGAGACTCAGGATGGTACAAGATCATTGTTACCAATGAAGGGCAAAGCATGAGGTACAAAGTAACAGTTCCCAGCTGAACCAGCCTCCCCCCACAGTTCTCAAAACAACATCTTTCAGTCTTGGGAAGCTGGGCTCTCTCAAGGTCAATCCTGGGTGGAACGGTGTTAGACAAAACAATCTCGTCCGGTGAGAAGTCTGCTTGGGAACTGGTGCACCTGTGGGGAAAGCACTTAAACACTAGAAGCATTAGAAAATGGAGTCAGTACAGCTCATATATACACTGGACCTGACAGGAATATCCTCTGGAACAAACTAGAAAATACGGGTTTAGATAAATGTTTACTCTTTCTTATTCAAAAAAATGTACTCTTCTACTAGTTGTCAAGTCTGTTTTAGTTTTTCTGGAGGATTAACCTCTAAAATTCCCTCTAACCATGCAGTCAAGCAGGGACGTATCCTGGCCCCTTATTTGTTTAACCTATTTCTATGCCATTTAGTTTCTTCACTGAATACGATAGATGGCCATTCCCCTGAACTTGGCTCCCATACTGTCACCCTGTTTCTTTACGCCGATGACACGCTAATATTATCCCAAACTCAGAAGGGCCTCAAGCGTCTTCTCAGTGCTTTTGTCTCTTACTATGATACTCTTCACTCACAAGCTTTGGGAGGCAAACCCTTTCTCACCCACAGATAGCCCCCTAACCTCAAACAACTTATCACTCACAATAATGTACTTCCTAAAAGGGACAGGGACTCTGAGATCAGGACCTGCAATAAACCAAGATGCCAATTGTATCCCCGTATCTGCACCTAGCAAACTCTGCAATCTGCAGGGGAATTCCAGCTGTTTTTTTCCCATTCAGAATTTAAATGACCTCTTAAATACAGGAACTGCAACTTAGCTGCCCATATTGTACCTACTTAGTAGAGCTGCTGGCTTGCTATCAGTAGATTAATCATCTTAACCTTGGGTAGACTAATGGGAGGGCTGTGCATTTTTAACTGGTATGGATAATCAACACAGCTGAAAAGGAAAGGGCGTTCACCTTAGGTGAAATCTGTACTTAGCAATGTAATGTCCGCATTCATATTGGGTGATATGACAGCTTTTTTTGGGACCTTTGGAGGCTTTTTTTGATGTGCCCATCACCACTTGATGTTACTATCAAAGGATGAAGAACATCCATAAACAAATAGGATCTTGTGGGAAGTATCAAAATGAAGAATCCATATTTTCAGCTACATCACTGAGAAGATTTTCATGTTATTCAGAAGTTATTTGCCATTCCCTCTCATCAATTTGCCTTGGTGGATGTTCCCACCTGTAGCATTTTGAAAAGCAAGGAAGGAGTTGCATCATTCAACAGACACTACCTAATTTTCTTTTAACCTAGTTCCACTATGATTGTAGTTACAAAGCCAATGATCTATCTGTGCCACTTCTTCACACTACAATGCAAATACGCATGGGATGTTCTTAGAAGAATCTAATTAGTTTTGACTGACAATCTGCTCATGCCAACATATGCAAAACCCGGGACTTAATCAAGGACGACATTCCATTATTGCAAAATAATCATACTTTGGGATCAACAGGTGAATTGTCCTGCCAGAAACAGATATTCAACAAATGAATATTAAAATAAATATCACATTTCCTCTATCCTCATACGCTGATATATCCTTTCCATGGACCTTTGCTCTTTGCAGCTGTCTTATTTTCAGCTGCTGCTGATTGACTGATGGTTAAATGACTTGGCTAGCTCTTTTTTGCTGTCCCTGGAATTCTCTTTCATCACATCTATTAGGTGATCTCTATATATACCATTCCTCCTGAAAACCATCATTACTTTGATACTCTATACTTTACTCATTAGGCCAAATATCCCCAATTTTATTAAGCCTATGGGCACTTTTGAAATTTTGAGAATAGTGAGTGGGTGCCATCACAAAAGGCTGGCACTGGAGGGGCAGTCAGAAAATAGCTGCCATGTGGAGTGAGGGTCAAAGATAAACATGTTGGGAGGTTACAAACCAAAAATCCTCTTAGGATGAAGGCAATTGTTTCTGAAGTGCATTGTACTCCAATGAGACGGATTAAAAACAAGAGTGGTATTTTGCTTTACAGAAGAGACTAGGGAGAATTCCTAGCCCGGATCCCCAATTCCTGCAAATCAGAAGTGACGTCATTGTGTCAGCATGATGCTCTAGGATTTGTCCGAACATATATAGAGGTTTGGACAAATCCTAGAGTATTGTGCCAACCTGACGGCATTACCTTTGGAACATGCCAGATATGACATCAAAATAACCAGCAGGGGAAACCCCACCCACTAGAGGAATATCTCATATACAGAAATGTTACAATGAATCATATATACATATATTTATAAAGTGACAAGTGCATGACATGAATGAATACACATATGAATAGCAGTAATAGAAATATACATATACAATATCCTCCAACACAGTCAATCCACATAATAAATGCAATAAATACAGTAAGTAACACCAATTTCAGAACACATTCATGGATGCCTGTGTATGGCCATTAGTTCAAAGTAAGAATAACTTTTCTTTCCTTCTCTTGCAGAGGTGCCAGAATGGAGTCTTAAGGTGACAAACACCATCCTTGGAAGACAAACAGGGAGGTGCCAGACCAACTTTCCACTTTGAAAATAATGTTCTTCAGGGCTCATTTTGAGGGGCAACATGCTGGAATGCAGTTCTGACAGTTCCCCAAAGAGGTCACATGTCAGGTGGCCCCGCCCACCTGACTCTCGGCCATTTAGGCCCATTTCGGCCTGGATTGGGGCCAAAACAGCCAGAATAGGTGATGTCAAGGGGTGTGGCATATGCTAATGAGTTCCTCCAGCTCTTTTTCTATGAAATGACCACTGATGTTCTTTCTACAAGTCAGATACTGCAGACTGGGGGCATCAAAGTCCCCGCACCCGATGAGCAGCCAGCCCATGTAACTTGTTTTGCGTGAATAACTTTTTCAAGGGTGGACAAGAGCTTGGGAGGTCTCATAAATAGTTAGCATAACAGAGTCTCATTTGTTATTGGAATTAACCAGACAAATCACCCCACCAACTAAGAACGCCATGCACCACTATCCACAGAATCGAGAAAGAACCATCAATCTGTCAATCCTTTCCGTGTCCAGGCTCTGTCAATCCTTTCCAGACAGATTATAACCTTTCTGTATATGAGACATTCCTCTACTGGGTGGGGTTTCCCCTGCTGGTCATTGTGCTTCTCCCTGGAGGAGCCTCTTTTTGTTGAGTTGCAGATGTGATATCATGGCAGTGGCATGATGTCCGTCAGCTAGTTGGACTGGCAACCCTAGAAGAGACAGTTTCTTGAAGACAAAATGGGCACCAGAAAATCCATTGGGACCACATCGTAGATTACAGTCTTAGAGCCAAACTAGATGTTACCCTTTTCATGAATTTGCCATGGACCCAACTCTTGTTCTCTGCAACCACACAGCTGCTGCAGGAAATGACTTCTGAAAAAGGTAGAGCCTAAAAGGGGTTGGAACAACATTTCAGAGGGGGCTCCAGCCTTTTCCCCAAGCTGTTTTTCTGCACAATAACAGCAGCCGGGAGTAATTTCCCGCCTTTGTTGCACACATACTCTACTTGGAACAGCAAAAATGGGGAAATAACTCCCTCTGCTGCTGTTTTCATGCAGGAAAATGGTGGGGGGGGGATGATGTTTCCTGGGATGATGTTCCAAGCCCGTTTGGGCTCTCCTTTTTTTCAAAGTCATCACCTGCAGCTGCTGTGTGAGTTGAGTCTACAGAAAAAAGTAACGTCTAGTTTGACTCTTAGGTCCAATTCCTAATTGAATCAAATCCTTGCAATGTGCTTCTCCACAGGGTTCGTTACAAGCCACGTTATCCCACTCCAGGTAGGACTGGAGTTCTCCCACAATTTTCAATTGATCTCCAGACTGCAGAGATCAGTTCTTGTGGTGGAGATAGTTGCTTTGGAGGGGGGGGCGGGCCTATGGCATTACAGCCATGCAGATCTCCTTCCCCAGACGTCACCATCTCCATGCAGTGCCCCCAAATTCCTCAGGATTCACTTCACTTCACTTCACTTGTGTTTATTGTCTTAGCCATAGGCTAAAGATTCTCTAAGCTGGACTTGTCTACTCTCTCTATAAGTCCTCATTCTTAGAGTGTGCGTAGAATTGCACTTTGGAGATGCAGAACTCCATTTCCTCACCTTTAGCTCTTGTTCCCTTTGCTTCTCTTTCAATTGTTGCTTCAACCTATTCATCATAAAGTTCACATGGCCAAAGCCTGCCTCTTGTTAATGTTCATTTGTAAAGCACAATGACAGAGTTTTTAATGTTGTTCCATTACTTTTTCCTCTATCACCATCCATCTTCTAGTACTTAAAAGATCATTATACTAATAGAAGGCAGAGAGAGGTCTGCCTTTCCCACGAGTGTTCCAGGGGATATAATTTGGGAAACAATTCCTTCAGTGCCTATCCTTTGTATCCCTCTAAGAAGAAATCACCTTTACAAAATCATTTTTTCCAATTTGTTTAGTATCTTCAGCTAAGAATCTATACTAGGTACATTTTCTTAGCTTCTCTTGTCCACCTCGGTGAATTCAACCATAGTAAATGAACAGAAATTGATAGGTCAATTGGAGCAGGAATGATAGAATAATTTCAGAGTGTAATGCTGAGTAGTCCTTTAAAATATTCTTCTATTGTACAAATAATTAATTAGGATTAGGGGTGTGCAAGGCCTGCCTGTTTCGTTAAACCTGATTCGGTTATAACTGAATCAGGAAACCGTTTCAGTATTCAGGGAATACCGAAACAGCAAGCCGATTTGGTATTCACGTTTTGGCTTGATTCGGCCATTGTTTTCAATGATGAAAACCTTCTCCCCGATTTCCGGGAGTCTGGGGGGGCCATTTTCTGTCCTAATTACACCAAACTTGGTGGAGACATTCTCCCAACTCTTCTCTAAATACTCGCCAAGATTCAGAAAGATTGGACTTTGGGGGGGCCATGTTATGCCCCCCCAAACAAGGTGCCCCATCCCCTAAGTCTCCATGGTTCTCTATGGGGAAAACAAGTCATCTTTCTAGGTGCAAAATGCACCCAAATTTCAGGGGACCTGCTCCCACCTGTTTCCCCACCCACCACCACGTTTCAGGCAGATTCCACTTTGGGGGGCCATTTTATGGCCTCCCAAAGAAGGTGCCCCATCCACTTCCACTCCACTATTCCCTATGAGGGAAATAAGAGAGGCTTGTGTGGCTAGGGTGGCATTTTGCATGCAAAATGCCCCCAACCTTCAGGGGCCCATCTCCCACCTGTCCTCCCTCCCTCCACCAAGGCTCAAGCAGATCCCACTTTGGGGGTCCATTTTATGGCCTCCCAAAGATGCTGCTCTTAGCCCCCCCTTTCTCCATTATTTTCTATCAGGGAAATAAGACAGGCTTGTGTGGCTAGGGGTGGCATTTTTCATGCAAAATGCCCCCAACCTTCAGGGGCCCATCTCCCACCTGTCCTCCCTCCCTCCACCAAGGCTCAAGCAGTTCCCACTTTGGGGGGCCATTTTATGGCCTCCCAAAGATGCTGCTCTTAGCCCCCCCCCCCCTTTCTCCATTATTTCCTATCAGGGAAATAAGACAGGCTTGTGTGGCTAGGGGTGGCATTTTTCATGCAAAATGCCCCCAACCTTCAGGGGCTCATCCCCTACCTGTCCTCCCACCCTCCAGCCCCATTATTCCCTATGATGAGAACCGACTGTACAACAAAGAATAAAACACGAACAACACAGAATAAAGTTTTTTTTAATTTTTTTTCTCACTTTCAAAGTACAAGTAGGCAAAGCATTATGACACATTACACCAGCAGTCCCCCACACAGAAAAATAACAGAACTCACTTAACATCAGAGAATCACAAAAACACAATTCCTGTCAACAACACTTTATTTCTTGAACAGCTTTAGGTTACACAGCAGGGGGGCACACCAAAGGGTATGCCAGCTGTATCTTACACAAAAATAACACAACTCACTTCACATTAAAGAATCACCCCAAAACACAATTGCTGTCAAAAACACTTTATTTCTTTAACTGCTTTAGGTTACACAGTAGGAGGCCACAACAGGGCATGAAAGCAGTCTACTACACAAAATAATACAACTCACTTCACCGTTTTTGACAGCAATTGTGTTTGGGTGATTCTCTGATGTGAAGTGAGTTGTGTTATTTTTGTGTAAGATACTGCTGGCATTCCCTTTGGTGTGCCCCCCTGCTGTGTAACCTAAAGCAGTTAAAGAAATAAAGTATTTTTGAGAGGAATTGTGTTTTTGTGATTCTCTGATGTTAAGTGAGTTGTGTTATTTTTGTGAGGTGGAATGCTGGAATGGTGGAACTTGATTCTCGAAAGCTTATGCTACAATAAAATTGGTTAGTCTTAAAGGTGCTACAAAATCAAAAATCTTTTTGATTTTGAGACCCCCACAGACACCAAGACCCAGAGATATCCCCTAATCAATAAATGGCACTTGATAGCTGGTGGGGTTATAAATTTTAATTTCATGGGTGGAATAACTGACATTTAAATAGGTGACTGTCTCTTTACACTTAATACAAAAGATGAGGACTGAAAGGGGAGGTTTTATAAATATTTCAGCAGCATTAAAAAGCATGTCCCTTTTCCTAATCTTTCAAGAGATTGCTATGAGAAGTATCAGAAGTATTTGACAATACAGATTAAAAATAATGCTTCACTTTATGATGCTAATGTGTCACCAAGAGTGATTCCGCACATGTTGGATAATGCACTTCCAATCCTCTTTATAGATTATTTGGAACAGATTTTTTTGTGTGCAGAACAAAAAATCCACCTCAAACAATTGATAAAGTGCTTTGAAAGTGCATTATCCAACATGTGCGGAATCACTCCAACTCTGATTGTATGCTTCGTATCATCTTGATATCCTCCTATTCAGCCACTATGTGATTCCTGTATGGGTGGGATCACTCACTTGACTAATGACGGGAACATTGCTTTCACTGTCAACTGACTTCATTGACCTTGAAATCTTCCTAGCTATGAAGAACGGACACATTAGCCATTCATTGTGGAATCCCCAGTTAGTTGGGATTGCTCTTATGATCAAATCAAAGGAGATGTTGAGACTGGTACGGCAGCAGCAAAGAACAGAGACAAACAGATCTCCAGAAGAGAATGGCATTTTCAAAAATGGGGGGGAGGCAATAATTCCTCCCCATCCTCCATGTTCTGTCGAAAAGGAGAGCGTTTGGTATAGCTCTATGAAAGTTATGTCTACAGCTGTAAAGCTAATGTTGTGTAAAAAGAACAAGCTTCTCGGTATTTCCCTAATTCTGTTACTTGCAGCGAATCTGCTTGTGGGAATTCAAGTGAGACAGAAAGGTATTGAAGCAGACATTACAGGGCTGACTTCTCCATGGCTCTGTTCACTTCCGTCCTGCACCAGGGCCTCTTCTGATTTCTGTCAGATTACACTAATGACAGCCTGAAGGAATGGGGAAGGTCCTCACAGTTGCACAAATCAATAGAAACAATGTTGTTGTTGTTTTTTTAAAAAAAGGGCTTTACTAAGTGCCTTCAGTCATCTGGAAGATCCTGTGTGAAAGCCAAATGGCCACTTAATTTTGTAGAAGATAGCATCAGGTATTCTGTCTCACAGAGATGTGTGAAAACCTCCCTGAAGAAGTAGAGCCAAGCTACAAGTGATGAATTACACTTGCCTGGCGAGTGAACAGACTCACGTGTTCACTTGCCAAGCAAGTGTAATTCGTCACTTGTAGCTTGGCTCGCAGTCTTTTAGATTTTATTGGAGGAGATGGTAGAGAATTCAATACAGGACATGACCTCAAACAAAGATTAAAAGCCTGTGTATGGATATATTTAAGATTAAATCTCTTTTTTAAAAAAGGATGGTGTATTTCAAGAGACATTGTATTTACTTTTTATAGAAAAGCTACAGCGATGTTGCCAATGTGGGTCAAACAGTTACCCTTCCTTTCAACGTATCGTTAGACGACTGGTCCAAAACCATTTTGAAGTGTGCGCACCTTTGGAATTCGCTCACAGGGGGTGGGTGGGCGCAAAGTAGCTTCCACAGGAGGCACAGCCAACCACAACATGTAAGGGAGTGAGGTTATGTTTAACTCTAATAATAACCCTTCAAAATTTCAACCAGAAGCTCTGCTTAACAGGATAGTTTTTAAAATGAACATGTTGTTTAAAAATATTCCCTAGCATACACTTTGCTCATCTTCAATCACAGAGCAAAAATCTTCATGATGTAATGGCAGGTGCTGCCCCAGTTTTTTCTAAAAAGTTTGCTCTGCCTATCAGTTCTCCAGTGGCCTGCTGGGCAACAGCCCCACCTAGAACCACCCACTTTCTAAAGAAGTTTGGTGGGTGCCATGAAAAGTAGAGAGTGCTGTTGTGCCCGTGGGTGCCATATTGGAGACCCCTGCGTTAGACAAATGTCCTTAGACCTGAGGAAGAATATTTGTGGTCTGAAATATTTAGATGCCCCATAAAAACATAAGAAGTGCCCCACTGGATGAGACCAGCGGCCCATCGAGTCCAGCATCCAGTTTCACACAGTGGCCAAACAGTCGCCCAGGAGCACCAACAAAGAGAGGTCAAGGATTCCCTCTGATGTTGCCCCGTACCCCTGGTACTCAGAGGTTGGCTGCCTCTGAATGGGCACTTTTATTTAGTTCTAGCTAGTGCCGTGGATGGACCTCCCCTCCATCCACCTGTCTAATCTCCTTATAATCTCCATTACTACGTCCACATACGGTGAATTCAACAATTGCATGGAGAGGCTGTGGCTGAGTGGTGGAGCATCTGCTTGCACTGCAGAAAGACCCAGATTTAGTTCTTGGCATCTCTGGTTGAAAGGATCAGGTTGTAGGTGATGTGCAAGACATCTGCCTGAGCCTCTGGAGAGCCACTGCTGATGGGAGTAGACTGTAATGACTTTGATGGGCCAATGATCTGATGCACTATAAGGGAGCGTCATGTGGTGGTGGAGAGTGCCCTCAAGACAGAGTTGACTTATTGTGACCCCTGATGGAGTTTTCATGGCATTCATGTAAATTACTTGTTGAGGGAGGAAGCACCTTGTTTTGTCTAGATCAGGATAGGTAGCCTTGTAGCAACAGAAAAGAGCAAGAGTCCAGTAGCACCTATAAGACTAACAAAATTTGTGGTACGGTATGAGCTTTCATGAGCCACAGCTCACTTCTTCAGATACAGCTAGAATGTGAGTTCATCTGTCCTTATATCTTGGCGAGTGGAGTGATTACAGAAGCTGAATGATAATAGCTGGTGAATGACAATAGCCATGATTGAATATGGTGGGGTATGTAGAGGGGTGGTGGGTGTGGAGAAATCAGCATTTGTAATGAGACAGGATGCCAATGTCATGATTCAGTCCATGTGGATGCATTGTCTTGAACTGCTTTATCAGTTGCAATTCAGCAGTCTCTCTAATCTCCCTTTGAAATTCCTCTGCAGGATAACTGCTACTTTTAGGTCAGCAACTGAATGTCCTGGAAGGCTAAAATGTTCCACACCCACTACCCCTCTGCAAACCCCACCCTATGCAATCACACCTGCTGTTGTCTTTCACTGGCTATTATCTTTTGTCTTCTGTAATCACCCCACTCTCCTAGATACAAGGACAGATGGACTCACATTCTAACTGTATCTGAAGAAGTGAGCTGCATGAAAGCTCATGTCTGGCCCAGCCGGACTTAGCCCTGCGGCAGCCGAAGCCACCCTCCCTCCGGGAGCCGACAGCCCGCCCGACCCCCAGCCCCCGCAGCTGGCCTACCTGGCCGGGGCACCCAGCAAAGACCCCACTGCTGCTCAACAACCCAGCCACACCACCACCGAGCAGGGCGGCCTCGGCCCAGGAGGAGTCTCCTCCCACCGATCAGCTGGTGAGTGCGCCGCCACCGCCACCACAGCACTTGCGGCGGCAGGGCCCACAGCAGGCGGAAGAGGCCCCACCGATGGCCCTTGGAGCCCAGCCACCCCTTTCAGTGGCCTCCATGGTGAAGGCGCCTGGGCAGGGCTCAGCGACAGGCCGCAACGTTGGCATGCTGCCTGGCCGGAAGAGGCCGCACCTGGAGGCGAAGGGGTGGGCTCGGCCAGGGCAGCAGGGGAGTGGGAGGCAGGAGGCGGAGGGAGGACCCGAGGGCTGTAAAGAGGCTTGGGATTGGCCAGGGGGAAAGGAGGACGGGCAGAGGGGTGGGCTGCACCTATCGAGGGAAGAGGGGATGGGTCACCGTGGGACGAGGGAACAGGAGGCAGGTGGAGGAGGTTGGCACAATTGGTGGAGGTGGTGGGGGAAAGGGTATAAAAGAGGCCTTCCCAATGAAGCTGGGGAGGAGACGGCTGAGGCAACTGAAGAAGCGCAGAGAGACAAAGGGAAGCCAGAGCCCAGCAGGGTAGGAGGCGGGCTTGGGGTGACATAACCCCCACCCCTACCCCCCATCTGAGGCCAAGGGAAGGCCCCAAGGGAGCGCCCAGCATGGTGGAAGGCGGCACAGGCGCAGCTGGCCAGGGAGGGGCATACAGCTCATACCCTACCACAAATTTTGTTTGTCTTATAGGTGCTACTGGACTCCTGCTCTTTTGTTTTGTCTGTCCTGACTCTGTTCTCCATTAAGTTTATCAGGTACCTCCTGAATTCTAATATTACAAGAGAGGAAGGAAAAGTTATCACGGCTAATTTTTCTACTTCATACATATTTTTATCATATCCTTTGTTAACCTTTTTTTTCTAAACTGAAAAGCCCCCGACTCTTCCCTGAGTGGTGCCGTCAGGGGTGGAAGCCCATGGCTGTGGCTTAAAAGTTTTGTGTGGGTCCTGCAAATGTACTGAACTGTAACTGTACTGAACACCATGAGACTTACTTCTAAGTAGATATGCATAGACTCCGGTTGTACCGTGTGAGTTTATTTGTAGAGATGATGGGCTGGGATGAAACATTCCGGAACTTTCTGTGTTTTGCATTTGAATTATACATTACCATCTAAATGGAGGGCTCCATAATATCATACACCCAAAGTTTGTAATTACCTAACTGCAATGCTGCCCACCCCTTGATACAGCTCTACATCTTATCAACATTCTTTTGGCATCCTTGTGAATATGCTGGTAAACTCTAGAAACATTTGGAGTTGCAGTTCATTCCAATTATCAGGCCCAGTTTGAATTAGACACACTAGAACATCCATGCCCAGTCTGGCCTAAATCCAGATTGGGGCACTTGAACTTCACTGGTCCATGAATCCTGCCATACCAGCCTGTGGCAAAGCCACTTAGGCGGGTAGCAGCATTTTGCCTCCTCGGAAGGAGGAAGGAGGAAGGAGGAAGGCAGAAGGCGAGCCCTGCATATGGGGGCTCAGCTTTGGGGGCGGAGTCTTGCAGCCGTTGCTGGGTGTTCTGCCCCTGTGGCTTCAGTCGCGCCTTGTGCTTGGCCCACCCACCTCACCCTATTTCAGTGCAGGATTAGCTGGTTGCCTTTGGTGGGGCCAGGTAGGAATTTTTTCTCTCCCTGTCTCTAATTGGCTCTGGGACTGGAGTTTTTTCACCTACCTCGCACTGTGAGAATGGTGGGATTAATTGGCTTGGTGGGTCTGAGTTAATTTCCCGGGTGGCAGGAATTCGGTTAGGGGAAATCTGTAGTGGGCCGGTGAGCACCCTTGGCACCTCCCCATTGGTGGGGAATTGGGGTCTGTCAGGAGCGGCTGGCTGCTGTACGGCCCAGTTGCAAGGACAGACGCCCTGGGTGGGGAACCCCTGGACAAGCCAGTCTCCCCCCGCTGCCGTACGGCCGGGTGGGGGAGCTTTAAAGGGGTGAACCACTTCGCCTGGCCAGGCAGGATCCCAGCCATTTGATGGATGGCTTGCACCCGGGGCAGCGGGTGTCTCGCCCAGACAGGTCAGGGCGGGGTCCAGGAGTGACCCCAGGGCCTGACCTGTACCACCATTTAGGCTCTTGCCGTAGTTGGTGTTTGCATGTTGTTATTTTAATAAAGCGGCCCATTTTAGAACCCAAACACTTGTCTGCCTTTCATTTCCATTTGGGGGGGGCAAAGGGGTATCCTCTTCCCTCACGCACACTTTCAGTGCACGCCTAAGCCGAGTTGCACCCTTCCAAGATCATTGCCCTCAGTGGACTTGGAAACTTTGCTTAAGATTGCACTGTTTGGGTTTCTTACTTGGGGACATGAGAGAAATTGAGGTTTGTATCTTTTTTGCTAGCTGATCTCAACCCTGTAGTTACGTGATCTGTAGCCAAATTTCTATCTATTATATTATATTTGAGACACTCCTCTGCTATGCACTAACGAGATAATTATGTTTTGTTGGTAACACTTATTTTTATTTGCTGTTCCTTGTTCATTGTTGATGCATGATTTGTGATTTTATTATATTTTATTTTTCGGCTCAAGACCTCAGGTTGGAGCTTATTGTTAATAGAGGAAAGTTACCATTATAGCAAATGTAAAGGATTTTTTTTTTAAAAGACAGCATTTCCTTTTAACAATTAATGGCTTTTTCTTCTACTCCTTCCTACTAAATTATATTTGACATTACCTTCAGCATCAAACTATTGCTCCTATGTGAGGTTTTAGTAGTCTGCAAGTTTTATTTCACTTAGTAATTAATAGATTAATCCATTGAAGGCTGATGATTAATCAGTGAAAAAATTACATAAGAGGGGAAAAGAGAGATGAGCTCTGAAGCTATTAGCATTCAGATGGGGACGGGAATTTTTTTTTTTCCAATATGCACTTCTTTACATTCCTCTTCATCTTTTTTCCTTAAAAAATAATTTGTTTCATTTCTCTTTGTGCTCTAGCAGAAGCATAGAAAGGTTTGGGACGATGTTGCCTGCCTCTGAGCATCTGCAGAATGAAATCCTGAAAATTTGTAGCACCCCCCCTTCCTCCCCTCCTCCATTAGGATTTCTTTTTGATCAAAATGGGATTGATTTGAAACAGAATCCAAATTCCCAAAAAGAGGGAAAGAAACATATTACTGAATTTCAGGGAGAAACTGGATGAAAAGAATTAAGAGAAGTTCTCTTAAGAATGCTAGCTCAGGTGCACACAGGGATGGAAAGAAACCCCAGGGATGGGGGGAGTGGTGGAAAGGACAATAAAACAGCACAAGCCAGAAGGCCCAGAGCAAGATGGCCCTCAGTGCCAACTGGATTTAAGGAAATGATTTCAGGCTCTTGCTGATGTGGCGGAGTCAATGGCCAGTGTACCACAACAAGGACCAGAAAGAACAAGAACAAGTAGGGGCACCATAGAGCAACAAGCAAATAACTTTAAAACGAAAAGGAAAGTCTTGGTGATCGGTGACTCTCTTCCGAGGTGTTCAGGCCTGATGCCCATGGCCTGAGAGGTATGTTCCTTAGTAGGGGCGAAGATCAAGGATATCATAGACTGGGTGGCCAAGCTAGTCAAGCAACAGACCTGTCAGGATGTCAGTTCTCTAGCCAGAGTAACGGCATATTAACTTGTGTTATAATCAGTAGTTGTCTAGTTTTCCTCCCTCCAGGCCCAGGTGTTGGCCAGGCTGCTCATACCCATGGAAGCGAAGAGCCTTATCTATCCAGTCCAGCCAATGACCTTGATGTCCTCGTCTTCTCATGCCTTCACAGACAGGACTAGGGGGGAGGCTGGGAATGGGTGTTTGAAGAGTTGTAACTTTCCTTTTACATGCCATTCTCAACAAAGCTGTCGTTCAGCCAAGGGCCTCAAAAGCCTTTGGAGTATGGGCACTTGTATCTTGAGCATAGTCTTTCAATAAACCTTTTGGAATCAAGAAACCTTGTGCTTCTTGCAAGAGGGGGGGAGACGAACTCTGGATAACTGGGACTCCATAGGCTGACACATTTGTGATGGTCTATATGGAAACAAATGACATGGCTGTGAACACCTCTGAACACATTAAGGCTCACTATGAAGTTCTCAGGAGGCAACTGAAAGAAATGGGGGCACAGGTGGTATCCCCTTTGATCCCCCTGGACAGTGGAAAAGGAATGCAACAGAAACAGAAGATTATGGAGGTGAACCTCTGGCTGCATTCAAGGTGCTGGCAGGAGCAATTCGGACTCTGGAACCACGGACTACATTTTCTTGGAAACCTTGCACGCAATGGACCACCAGTCAAGGACAGGGAAGAATCTGTTTGGAAGGGACTTGGGGAGATTCATCAGGAAGGCTTTAAACTAACATAGCAAGGGAATGGAGAAAATTGGTATAGGAATTTCAGGGAAGAAAGAGAGCAAATAGCAGAGTCCTACCTGGGAAGGCCAGGTCAAAGAGGAGGAACGTTGAAGGCTTCCAGTTCCTATACATCGATGCTCAAAGCTTGGGCAATAAGAAAAAAAATGATCTACTAATGCAGACAGAAAGATATGACTCAGAAGGAGACTTGATGGGATGATTCCTATTACTGGAATCCAGTAATAGACGAGTACGAGTTATTCAAGAAGAACAGAAAGTGTCATAGAGGGGGTGGAGTGCTGCTGTATGTGAGGAAAGGGCTTGATTTTCAGGAAATACTGGAAGAGGAGAGTGACAGACAAGTGGAAAGTGTCTGGGTGAAGATAAGGGGGGGAAGGACAAGGAGTATTATGACAGGGGTCTGCTACAGACTATCTGACCAAGGAGATGGGGGAGACGTGTCTTGGCAGTAGAATGTGCAAAAAGGATCTTGGGGTCTTAGTAGACCACACACTGAACATGAGTCAGCAGTGTGATATGGTAGCTAAAAAGGCAAATGTGGTTTTGGGCTGTATCAACAGATGCATAATGTTCAAATCACGCAAAGTGATGATATCTTTCTACTGTGTTCTGGTTAGACCTCACCTAGAGTATTGTGTTCAGTTTTTCGACATCACAATTTAAGAAGGATACAGTCAAGCTGAAACGTGTCCAGAGGAGGGCATCAAAGATCGTGAGGGGTCTGGAGACCAAGTGCTGGGAGGAAAGGTTGAAGGAGCTTGGTATGTTTAGCCTGGAGAGGAGACAAGGTGCTAAGGTGATATCTGAGAGGTGATAAGATAACCATCTTCAAGTACTTGAAGGAGGATGGCATGGAGTTGTTTTCTGCTGCCCCAGAAATTAAAAGGATTTTCGGCTAAACATTAGGAAGAAATTCCTTATAGTTAAAGTGGTTCCTCAGTGGAACTGACTTCCTCTGGAGGTGGTGGGCTCTCCTTCTTTGGAAGTTTTTAAGCAGAGGCTAGATGGCCATCTGACAGCAATGCTGATTCTCTGAACCTGGGCAGATCATGCGAGGGAGGGCAGGAAGGGTTACATCGGTGCTTAGTTCTCGTGGCCCTTTCTTACACAGTGGTGGGCACTTTAGGGAGAAGTGATTGTGCACTGGATGTGTACAAATCACGTGTGTTTAAAGAACTTTCAAAAGACCCTTTGTAGACCCTTTGTTGATCATCTTCCAGGCCTCTTGGAGAGCAAGTGATATGCTGGAAGACCAAAGGAGGGCAAATGTCATCCCAATCTTGAAGAAAGGGGAAAAGGACAATCCTGGGGACTACAGGCCAGACCTCTGTCCCGGGGAAGATACTGGAGCAGATACTAAAGGCATCAATCTGCAAGCATCTGACAGACAACATGGTGATATGAGGAAGTCAGCATGGATTTGTCCCCAACAGGTCCTGCCAGACCAACCTCATCTCCTTCTGTGATGGAGCAACGGGCTTAATGGGCTCATGGGAAGGCTGTCAATGTGGTTTCTCTAGATTTCAGCAAAGCTTTTAACAAGTTTCCTCATGATATGAGTGGATGGGAATCTAAATATGAGCAGTCAGTGTGGTGCAGCAGCAAGAAAGGCGAACTCAGTCTCGGAGTGTATCGACAAAGGCATAACATCCAAACCACAGGATGTCATTATCCCACTATATACCACGTTGCTCAGGCTGCACCTGGAGTATTGTGTGCAGTTCTGGAGGCCTCGTTTCAAAAGGGTTGTGGACAAATTGGAACAGGTGCAGAGCAGAGCAACCAGGGTGATCAGAAAACGTCTGAAAATGGCTGTTTCTGCTTCCCTGCCAACTACTCCAGCTATATTTTTAAATTATTATTATTATTATTAATAATAATAATACGTGTAGAGGAGATATGAGTCAAACCACTGGTCCATCTTGCCAAGTATTGCATAACAAGGTTATAAATTGGTTGGTTGCTTACATGTGCAACCAGAATGGGAAGCACATGCTGAAGACAGTTAAGAACCTCTGCGCTAAACCTGGTGAGGCTCCAGGAGCTGCACTGGCAGGCTAAAAAATAAGTGGTATGAGAAAGGCAGGGGAAATAAGCAAGAAAACGCTGGTTCAATCTTCTCTGCCAGTCCATTTTCCATATTGGGATTAAAAGCAGCCTCGTGGGCCCTTTTTCAGTTTGGGAAATTGTATGGGGGGGCGGGGAGTTAAACCCCCTTGCTCAGCACCATATCCCTTCTCCATTCAGTCAAAGAAGGTCAGTATCATGTGATTTGAGCCTCATTTGTTGGTCACGTGTGCGCATGAAACCAAAAAGTCAGACAATATGAAATACTAACCATTAAAAACTCTGTGGAAGAAACTAGGCTTCTGCATTGTGCCTGGATTAAGTCTGCTAGAAACGCTCTCTATTTAAGAGCAATTGCAAAATTATAAACACCAGTTTGGGAGAGAGGTCAGGCCAACATAGTTACACCATACAAGACAGAAGACTCTCTAAGCAGAGAAATCATGCAAGTTTTATAGCATTTCATAGCCTCATACAGACATGTGTTTTCTTGATCAGTTGGCTAAGCGGAAAATGACGTTAGAGCAAAACATGCCTGTGACAGCATCAGCCCCTCGGCTGCCCCACGAGTGTAACACGACATTTCCCAGCTCCTGACAACTCGCCCAGAGGTAAACATGGGCAGGCTGGAAGGGACAGAAGGGGGCACTGATGGCGGGGCAGGGCCACAGCTGTGGGGTAGGAGATTTAAAGGCTGCCACAGAAGTGGACGGGGGCAGGAGTGATGTTAAGGCAAGGAGAGAGGGGGGCTCGAGGCGCAGGTGAAGGGTGGCAGTGACTGCTGAGGCACGTGGTGTTCCTGGTGCAAGAGAAGCAGAAAGCCGCTCTCTCTATGAACGTAGGTTGAGCAAAACAGCATAGAAAACTACGTACTTTTCGGGGTATATTCACCACGAGTCAGAGAAAATGGCACAAACATAAAGAAATTCTGTTGGCCCAAGGGAGACACCAAATCAAACCGGGGAGGGTGGAATTAAAATAACTTCTTCTCCAGCATCTCCAGCAATCAAAGCTTTTTCTTCTTGGCTCAGTAAGTACAAATCAAAGCGATCTCCCCACGAGCGTGAAGCCACCCGTTTCTCTCCCAAAGCAGATCCCTCCCAGCTCCTGTTGCCTGACCTGCCTCCTGCTGAGATAAGCAAATGCCCGGAGCCAGGCCCTAAAAGGGTCCTATGAGCAGGTCTGCTCATGTTGCCTGCCCTGGAGTTAGCTAAAACACAAACAAAGTATATTTATTAATTTCACTTATCTCCTGCCTTCCTTCCCGATGAGCTTCCATCTTTCAGCCCCATTTTATCCTCATAACAACAGTCCTGTGAGGTGGGTGAGGCAGAGTGTGTGACTGGCCCCAGGTCACCCAGCAAGTTTCTGTGGGAGAGTGAGGATTCGAACCTGGGTCTCCCAGATCTTAGTCTGACACTCTAACTACTACACACAACGGTTCTCCTTCAATAAAAAGAGCTCTTGACATCAATCGCTAATACTGAGTCCAGGCCTATTTAAGCTATTTATCCCCACCGAGGCATACGCTATAAAGCAGGAGAATAAAGGGGGCCCATCAGGCAAATTTAACAGAACTCTTTAAAAAAAAAACCCTTCTTGTCCTTGAGGTGACCAGCTAATCCCATACTGTTAATTCTAGAGTAGGCAGAAGGTTAATTCAAAATAAAAAGCTTGTTGTGGAGCACAGCTGCTCTTATTGGGCAAATTTGGCACCTAAATGCCCAATTATCCACCATGCCGTATGCTCTCATCCCTTCTAAGAAGGGTACCGTTAAAAATGTCCCCTTCGCCTGTCAAGGACTGCCCTATCCACAAGCCATCTAGAGCAAAACTCTCCAAACTGGGAGTGAGGTCCTCACTTGCAGGATAACAAGCTGCCACTAACCCCTCTTGACTAAACTTTCAGCTGCGGAATAGAGAGGCGAGTTCCCAGTCCTACCAAGTTTTAAACAGGAAATGAATCCTGCAAGGTAGACCACTTGGCAGGTTGAATTTACTAAGCAATGTAGATTAGTTTTAATCCGTATTTGTACCATATTTGATGTATTTTATTGCGTGTTTTGTATGCTTTTATATTTTATTGTATGTGGCTTTGATGTGGTTACCCACCCTGAGCCAGCTTACGGGGAGGGTGGGTTAAAAGTCTAATAAAATCAAACGAGCTATTTGGGTAGCTGTGACCAAAACGGGCCAAAGTAGAGGATTCAGATTGAAGCTTGCAAATTCCCAGAGAACACACAAGGTTGTACTCCAAAAAGGTTATTAATAGACATGCAGAACAGTACAGATATACAACTCGGCAAGCGGAGAGGAAAACATTAGATAACTAAACGAAAAAAACTTAAATAGATTTTCAGCCTCCCAGCCTGAGGTGACCTTTCAGGCTAAACCAAAAGAGTTCAGATTTTAGGTTCTGGTATATCTCAGGAATGATCTTGAGTCTGATTAAAAAGTGAATGAAGAGAGTTTATTCAGGAACTACAACTGTGATAGAAAGCAGAGAAATAAAATAGATACTAACTACCTTACTCCGCCCTGAGCCTGCAGACTGTGGGAAGGGTGGAATAGAAATTGAATTAAATAAATAAACTGCGAGAGAGGGACTTCCGGGAAGAAGCAGGAAGTAGCCTGAGAATACCAGTCAGGAGACGTGCAAGAAGGACAGAAGAGAGGCAGAAAGAAGGATCTTATTTTGCTATCTATCTATCTGTCAGATTTGCTTCCCCCTGCAGGTATTCTGTGTCTTCTGCCTTCTCTGTACACAAGACATTGTATTTCCACAACAAATAAGGTCCCAAAGTCTCAAAATCTAGAGTTGAAAATCCTGGACAGGCACCAGTTCAAGTGTGAAGGTCCAGAGCACAAAAGCAGGTTGCAGAGAATCCTTCAGCAACCACACCGATTCCGAAAGCAACAGAGGTCCAGGGGAGGGGGGTGCAAGCTAAAATGAAGACTTTGTTTTATCCAGAACTGTACCAATGGACCTGGTCCATGGCAGTACGCACACTCTTGCCCAAGTTACTTTGCTAGAATGAGCGCAGTATGTTTAGCCTGGAGAGGAGATGACGGAGAGGTGATATGATAACCATCTTCAAGTACTTGAAGGGCTGAGGATGGTGTGGAGCTGTTTTCCATTGCCCAAGAAGGTTGGAACAGAACCAACAGGTTGAAATTAAATCAAAAGAATTTTCGGCTAAACATTAGGAAGAAATTCCTGACAGAGGGGCTCCTCAGTGGAACAGGCTTCCTCGGGAGGTGGTGGGCTCTCCTTCTTTGGAGGTTTTTAAGCAGAGGCTAGATGACCGTCTGACAGCAATGCTGATTCTGTGAACCTGGGCAGATCATGAGGGGGAGAGCAGAGTAGTTTACACCACTGCTAAGTTCTTTTGCCCCCTTCTTATATACCCAGGGTAATGTCGATCGCCCCCTTTGGGTCAGGTAGCAATTTTCCCCTGGTGAGTTTGGCTAGGGATCCTGATGGTGTTTTGCCATCTTCTGGGCTTGGAGCAGGAATCACTGGGGGTGTGAGGGGGAGGCATTTGTGAATTTCCTGCCTTGTGCAGGGGGTTGGACTAGATGACCCTGGAGACCCCTTCCAACTCTGTGTTTCTATGATTCTATGATGCAATGTAGGTGCAAAATCTGGAAAGTATGGCATCATGGCACCAGTGTAGTTCAATCCCAACTCTGAGACTGCAGAGGTCTCATGACAACAAGTCATCATCTTGACATCCCCCATTTTAGGAACAAGGAACAAAATCCTCAAGGCCGAGGAGGACCTTTTCAGTCATGATTATTTTGGCATTCTTACCTGTCATTCCAGGAATGAATGCTATGCATGCGCCTTATGCTGGGTTTTGCAAGTGTCATCCCTTCAGTCAGGAAAGGGTTTAAGCTGAAGTTTCTGTAAGCTACTGAGAGCCAAGCTACAAGTGACGCCTGACACAGGCTGGACACTTGTCAGCTTCCCTCAAGTTTTGATGAGAAATGTAGGCGCCCTGGTTTTACAGCTTGGCTCTCCATTACAGCTGCAAGACCAGGATGCCTACATTTCCCATCAAAACTTGAGGGAAGCCGACTAGTGTCCAACCTGTGTAAGACGTCACTTGTACTTTGGCTCTGAGAGCAAGTTTAGCATAGAGGCAATCAGGAGTAGCGTTGATTTTTTTTCCCTCCAAAAGGGGCAGAGTTTGGGGGAAAGTTTTTCTTCCCTCCTTTTCCCTTTCTTGGTAGTGTGTTAGAGAGGGAACAAAAAACAAGATGGAGTTTTGTTAGGCTCTTGTTGTTTTCTTTTCCATGTAACTATTTCCCTTTATTGTAGAAGTAAACTTTTTTCTTAGAAACTGAAAACACGCGTCTGAGCTGCATTATTCAGCTGTGCTTTATTCACTCTGCTAAACATTTCCAACACCTTTCAAAACACGCATTTCCATTTTGAGTAATTAGGACGTGTATTTTCCAGGTTTGGTATATGTGAACATATATCCTGAAAAATAGGGGTTTCAAATCATGTATACCAAAGAAACAAAACATTCACATTGTCCTATTCATACAAAATGGTTAATGTACACATAGAAAGAATTGCATTTAGCACATTTTTCTGGTACAGGAGGTAGGACTACAAAAACTGCAATGACTACAAATGGCTACATGCATAACACTTAACATAACACCTTTTGTAGATGGTTCCAACAGCTGTTGGAAATTGTATCCTTCAATGCAATTGCCTGGATTCATTCTTTAAACTTACCTAGATATTCCTATATGTTTCTTCCCTAATGACAGCCTTTGTGTAGTGAGTTTTCTATAACTATTAACTGATCAGCAGGTTGACTCCATACCCTATTATAACCTGCCAAGCAGAAATGGATAAATCCATTAAGCCCAGCTCTGCTTATTCGATCATACTGACAACCTCACATGAACCAGCATTTATCAGGCCCTTTCTGAACAGACAGCTCCTACTTTATCTGGCAGCTAAAAAATCTCCACGGGTTAACAGCTCTTTAATCTTTCTTTAACTGCTCGTTAATAATCTTGTTCCTAATTTCATTCATTTCATACAGAAAGGTGGGGGGATTAATCGTAAACATCTGTTTACTCAGACGCCAGACTGATGGAGGAAAGGCTGGTATTATCAAAGCTTTATTAATCATTATCATTTGGGTAGCGGACAATAATGAGGAATGTACAAAATATCCCTGAGAAATCTTAGCAGTCAATTCAGAATCTGTAATTGACGGCCTTGGGCCGGCCACAGGAGTCCTCTGCACGTCATGCAGGGTGACTCTCTAAGAAATCGGCCCTGCACGAAGAGTGGAAGCATCAACGTGGCCAGCACGGAGGTGCCACTTTTGGGGATGACGCCATTGTGCTGGCAAGAAGCACATGCGTTGCCCGTTTGCCTGAGTTGCCTGGCCTGGCAATCTCTGGGTGGCTTGCCACCTCCCACCAATCCCAGAAGCAACTGGTGGGCCATGGGGTAAGCCCCCTGGGTGTTCGCCCACCACCAGAAGTCACTGGCCAGCCTAGTAATGGGTCATGTTATTGGGCTTTATTCTCCTTGTCTGGGACAACTTTAGGTCAAAATATGTGCCGAAGATGATTGAATCAGAGCTAACAAAGAGCTGCCAAAGTGCAGCAGTGGAGAAAGGGTGGAGGGGAAATGACATTTCTGATTTTAGTCTAATCCATAAAGCAATCAAATCCCAAACCAAATGAAATTTGCTTCCTCAAATATTGTCTTGTCAAATTAGAAGCATGGGATAATGAAAGACTTGGGTAGCATTTCAGCTTCAAATAAGTAAGGAACAATCTGCAGGCCTACTATGTGGCCTGAGATCAGGGGGAGTTCTGTGGCCCTCCCCAATGGTGATTCATAACACTCACACCAAAATGTATACACATCGGTTGCTGCAGTACAAGCCATGCAGTAAATTTTGACTAGAGATGCTACCAAACACCAGTATTTGGAATCTCGAAACTGAAGTCTGCAATGCTCATGATGATCCCCAAATGGACAGGGAGCGCAGCCATGGGTCAGTAGCAGAGCACCTGCTTTGCACTCCAAAGGTTGCTGTTCCATTCCCCAGCAGGTCACAGGTGGTGTGAAAGACCTGGGAGTGCCACTTGTCAGAGGAGACAAGACTGACGTTGACAGACCAATGACCGGAGTCAGTCTAAGGCAGCTTCATGTCTTCATGGGGAAGAATTCTGAAGACTCGAGAGCTTTTGTGTTCCTAGCAGAGAGCGACCATGTTCCAATTTTGTGTGTATGGAGTGTGTTTGTCTGCACAGTATGCACTTGCAGATCAAGGCTCATATTTCTGGCAGGGAACTTTTCCCTCTTACTGCTTGTTGCCGTGCCTAGCCACGAGGACTCTCTGGTGCAGCCAAGAGAAAAACTGGAGAGCAGAATTGGCTCATGTAACAAAAGCCTTCAAAATACGTCACCCGGCAAATGGGCAAGATCCACAGCTGCCCGATTTCTCTTGTGGCCCCCAACTTCAGGTCAGGAGGCTTCCCATGTTTTTTCTCATTCTGCAGAATGTGGAAAAGGGGCGTATTCAGGAGACACTGGAGGCTGGTTCCTTTGGGTGAATGGGACAGGGGGAAGCCAATTCGGGCTTCTAGTAGCCCCTTCCTGCCCATCTTCTTACTGTCCAGAGCAGGCAGTTCAGAGGGCAGCAGGCAGCAGACATGGAGCCAGCCAGCATCTGCCTCATCTTTGTTCTGCTCCGCACTGCAAGCAAGCAAATCCCTTCCTTGCAAAAGTAAACCCGGCCCATTCACACCGATGCACTGATTCAATGGGCAAGGCCCCTGAGTGGCGGAGTGGTCAATGGTGTCTATAAAAATCCACTGACTAGGCTGGTGCCATTCTGTGCTTCTCCTGGGGAGGAGGGAGGGGAAGAAAAAAAATAATCAGAGACTGTCTCACATAGAGAAATTTGACAGCTGCTGGATAACCCAGGCAAGCTTGATCTTGTCAGATCTCTGAAGCTAAGCAGGATTGGCCATGGTTAGTTACTGGATGGGAGACCTCCTTAAAAGACGAGGGTCGCTATGCAGAGGTAGGCAATAGAAACCACCTTGGTTCGTCTCTTTGCCTTGAAAACCCCCAGCAGGGGTCATGATAAGTTGGCTACAACTTGACAGCACATTTCATCAACCACCAAACCCCAAATAAACTCATCTCCTTAAAGACTCCATTCCCCCCTATTCAGAATCAGATCTATACACTAGAATGAATCGAGAGTGGTTTTAAAAAACACGCCCATTTCACTCAAACACAGGGGGAGGCAGTCATGTTTTGTTAGTAAGAATGGAAACTCTGGTGAGGAGGATTTGTTTATGTATATATCTCACTATAAAACTTGTTGCTGTGACAATTTTCTCTTGTGTATATGTGTGTGTTTGTGGGGGGGGGGATATTGTCCCACAACCTTTCCCCTGGTTCTGAGCCATTTAAGAAGTTGGTTATGGAAGTTAGCATAATCTGTTTACAGGAAAAGGATGGAGCCCCTCACCCCCGCTCCTGCAACAGAAACTGCCTTGCCCAAAGAAAACGAAACCTCTTTCAGGCTGCTGTCGTACATATAGAGATGGGCACAAAAAGAAAAAACCCTGAACATGATGTTCGTTGTTCGTTGCCATCCATGAACAGGGACTCACGAACAACCACGAATGTGGCCCTGTTCATGAACATGTTTGTGGCTGGCTGTTCGTGGGGGCCAGCAGGCTCTCCTCCAGCCATCATCCAAGTTTGGTCAAGATCCCTACTGCACCACTCCCAGAAACCGGACCTGAGCAGGCACCAGGAAAGGTACCAATAATAAATAACTTGGCCCAGAGCCTGGCAGCAGCCCTGGAACTTAAAGGGGTAGATCCCTATCCCACCACACACAAAGAAAATTCAAGTTTCAATGCACTCTCTCTATCATGCTCATCTCTACTTACATACGCTTGCTTGAGAGCTAATCCTGTTCATATAGGACTTACTTCTGACTATGCATACATAGCACTGCACCCTTGGTAGTAAATAAAAGGCCCTCTGCACATAATCTCAATCAGTTTGTTACCAGAACTTCTGAAAAAATGTTGCCTTCTGAAACCAGGAGCTCTTAATCTAGTTTGGGCTGGTTATCCATGGTTAAGGGAATGCCTTCTACCTCTACATGTGGCCAAAGGTTTCCTTGTTTTATGTTCTTTTGAGCTTTTGGCTACCTTTGGAATTTTGGCACAAGCACCAAATAGCTGCCATGAGAGGTACAGCCAGCCACAAAACTCTGAAAAACTCTTTGTCCCTCTACAGCCATAATGTTCTTCTCCTCTTTTCACTGTTATTACTGTGCCCTGAATTTATAAGATCAGCTCTATGCCAAAAGATAGCTAAGAGAGCAACCTAAGCAGCTGAACTCCAGCTCTTACTCAGGTCTATTCAATAGGGCTTACATCCCTGAAAGTGTTCTTAGCATTGCATTGTAAACTTTTCTGGATGGTTATAAAGGTGATTGGCTACCAAACAAACAGCTTTGTCAGGGAGACAAATGGCTGTGTGTTCTCCACATTGAAAGGAGTAAGGTTTTGATTCTGGTCAATTCAAATTCTGTGCCAGGGAAGGGTGAATCCTGTGGTGTAGATAAATAATGCAAATTACATAGATTTGTATAATTTCTCCTATGATGCATAATTCATTTGGCAATATTTACTGTTTCGCAAAGCATTTTCTGGGTTTGATAATCATGGGAGAACACAAAGCTCAGTACAGGGTATGAACAGCCTCACTGCCACTTGCAATCTCATCCAGCTCCTGTTAGGAGTATGCAAATACAAATATAAAGGCTGCGTCCGGCATCATATTGCATGACGTTTAAAATGTTGAGCCTTATATTTTCATATCAAAAATAAGTTAACTCATTAGGAAATGCATTGGATATTCCTCTCCATTTGTTTCAACACGGAATTTATTTCCAGGTATGACTTCCCTTTCCCAAACTAGGATGAAATTTCCCGGGATTGCACCTGTCACCCAGGGGAGCCTCCTTTCCAAATTTCATGCAGATAAGAAAAAAGTACCCCAGATCTAGTCCACGTAAAATGGTTGCTTGCAGCATAAACAAAAAAAAAAGCAGTGACCCTCACTGAGTCCTTTCCTGGGATCCTCAAGCACCAGGTGAACTTCTTTTCCCTTTAGTTAAGTAAGCTAAAGCCTCCTTTCCTGCCTTTCTTTGCTGTGCTGTTTCTTTCACCTTTTTACTCCCAGCCTGGGAGAATTGGAAGGAAAACGTTCGAAGCAGAGGTCGGTGGGATAGTGTAGCTTTCCTGACCCCCCTGCGTCTCCTAATATTTTCATCAAATGAAATGGTAGCCTTTTTTCTCCCCCAGTGGAGCTAAGAGCAGCTGTGTGTGTGTGTGTGTGTGTGTGTGTGTGTGTGTGTTGTATCAGGGAGACACGAAGCTGCCCTTCTCCTGAGTCACATCGCTGGTCTTTCAAAGTCAGGATCATCTGCTCGGACCGGCCGCAGCTCTTCGGGTCTCGGGTGGAGGCCTTTCACGTTGCGTATTATCTGACCTTCTTAAAAACTGAAGGCACCGGGGACTGAACCCAGAATCTCCTACAGGCAAACCAGGTGCTCTGCCACTGAGCCGTGGGCCCTCCTGGGGCTTCTTTCTTTTACACGCAGTTACAGACGTTCTGAGATTTCATTCCTTGGATCAGTGACTTTTCTTACATACGGAGAGGAAGTCATGCCCCTCCTCATCACAGATCTCTCCCATCTCTCCTGGCTTGGTGCTTGGGTGTGTATGTTTTTATAGTGGAAAGGGAGCACAGGCATCTCTTCTTCCTCTAAACGCCTTTGGAACTTGACTGAGAGTAATGAATATGAGTAGATGAAACAAGAAAATAAAATACCCCTTCAGTCTGTCTGCAGGGGGCCTGGGGGCTCCTTGCCCCTTCAGACCTGCATGCCTGTCAGCTTTTGCAAGAAAAGCATTTCTCTTTGCCCTCGCAGAATACATGGGTTGTCTGGCACTGCAGGTAGGACAGACCTCTGGGCCTCAGTCCCCTGCGTTTGCCTTGCCTTCGCTGCTAGGGGATGCAAGCAAAGACTTCCCCCCTACATGGCACAAGGATTTACAAAAATGCCATTTTTTTTGTTTTTTCTTTTCACGCGTTGTTGTTGTGAACTTTTTCATTCCAACCACTTTTGCTGCTGATATTCCCATATTGGTTCTTTTATGGCATTTACATGTTATGTGTCATTTCTATACAAGTGACACACAATAACCTTGTAAATGGGCACATTTTACTATCGATATTGGGCTGAAGGAAAGAGAAAATGGCGTGGAAAATAAAGATTCTCATTTGATTTGTGCAGGGGAGAAGCAGAATAGAAATGAATATTTTTCAAGTGAAGCCAGGGAGAATTAGGAATGTATCCCTATGAGTGTACAGCACTAAATAATGAAATAGCTCAGGCAAACTGGACTTCTGATTGTTTACAGCCAGGAAGTCTTTTCAAAGCTGATGGGACAGTGCAACAACGGACAGAAAAAGAAACAGTGAGCACAAAATTGCCGGTTGGGACAATTCTGTTCTTGTCCTCTCAATTACACAAATATTGCTGATGCAGAATGCTTGTTTTCCCACAATGCCTTCTAAGAAAACATAACAGAGAGGCTCCCGAATAAATTGTCTGATTGGAAGCAGTTTGAGTGCTCCTGACAGATGGGAATAATTTTGTTCATACTCTGAGCATTTCGGATACTTACAAACGGGGTTTCTGAAGCTGGTTCTCTCAATCTATAAATTTTCAATGTCCATTCATACGCTCCGAAATCTGACATTTGACTAAGCATCACCCACTTAATTTCCCTCATATCTTCAAAACCATAAGGGCTGGAAACGTGAGCTCTTCCAGAAGCTGAATTCTAGGCCTTAGAATATGCCTTAGAAAGGGAAGGATAGCTATGGAATGAAAGTAGGTATCTAGACAACCAAACAGACAAGACTAGAAACGAACAGTTTCCCAGGCCTGATCCAGAAGCACTTATAGCCAGAGCAGTCTACAGGAGACCAATCGACTACCTGGGTAGCTGGAGATGTGATGGAACCTTGGCGTTTCAAGCACGATCCTGGTCATTTTGGGCCCGAATTAGGCCAAAACAGCCAAAAGGGAAGCAAAATGGCCAGGATCGGCCTCTGTCGGGTGGGAGAGTATTCCTTCACCCATCAGAGGCCTAATCCTGGCCGTTTAGGGCCAGATCCTGGCCATTTTGGACCTGAATCAGGCCCAAAATGGCCAAAAGGGCAAAAATGGCCAGGATCAGGCCCAAAATGGCCAAAAGGCCCAAAATGGCCAGGATTGGGCCTCTGCTCATTAGAACAGCACTTCTGCACAGGGCAGTGGGCCGATCCTTGCTGTTTCAGACCCGATCCTGGCCATTTTTGTCCCAATTCTGGCCATTCTGGGTTCAAATTGGGCCCAAATGGCCCAAAGGGGCCCCATATGGTCAGGATCAGGCCACTGCCTGGTGGGGAAGTTTTCCCCTAGCCGGTAGATGCCTGATGCTGGAAATTTTGGAATGGATCCGGGCCATTATGGGACCAAATTAGGACCAAAATGGCTGAAAGGGGCCCAAAATGGCCAGGATCGGGCTCAAAATGGCCAGGATCGGGCCACTTCCGGAAGGGGGAGCACACCCTCTGGCAGAGGCCTGATCCTGGCCATTTTGGGCCCTGATCTTGGCTGTTTCAGGCCGATCCTGGATGTTTTGGGCCCAATCCTGGCAGTTTTGGGCTCAAAATGGCAGAAATTGACCCGAAATGGCCCAGATTGGGCCCAAATTGACCTGGAATGGGCCCCTTCCAAGGCTGAATTACAAGATTCATCAATGATAACAATATCTAGATGACTGAAGCCTTTTTCAGATATCTGATATAGATTGAATATATATGTGCTAAAGATCCCAAATCTTTGGACATGTGAAACAATACAAGGGGAAGTTACCTGCCTCAATACAATATACCCATTTATTGTACTAAGTCAATTTGCTGCACTGGAGTTTGATGTTGTATTTCCAAGTATTCCCCTTTCAAGGTTTAATATTAAATAACATCATTTTTTTTAACCAAGGACTCTAGTTGTGTGAGTGGAAGCAAGCAAGCTGCATGCTCGGATCCAGACAAATTAAGATGAAACTAATGAAGAGAACTCTGACAAAAGGGTCTCTGAGGGTAGCAAATTATGCCACTTTGCATTCCGTTCCGCCGGCATGTTGCTTCAGTTCTCAAGTCTGCTCCTGTTGACTGTTCAGTACCTGGAGGCAAAGTGTTGCTTTCTGAGACAGGCAACTTGGGCTCACCTTGACACCTGCCGGAGAAGATGAGAAGAAGGGAGTCACATAAGGAAGGAGCAGCCCAAAGAGAGCAGCAGAAGCAGGAGAGGACTGCAGTGGCTGAGAACTAAATCTAGTTCTTGTGGCTTCCAAGAGGAAAAGCTGAGCTTTTATGGCGGCTGTAAAAGAACAGAACATGAAACCTATAGGAAAGGGGCACTGTTAATGTCGATGACTTTTTCTGTTTCCAATGCCAAATTTGCATGTTTGATGCTGCAGATCAGTATCCTGAACAGACAGCAAGTGATAGCGTTATCTGATTTGCAAAAAATGAGGAGACTAAGTAATGCAGAGGGAACTTGAGAGGTAATGGCAAGGGCGGAGGCTACAAAGACACAGAGACCCTGGGTGGAGTTGAAAAGGCCACGACTTTATATTGCTTACAGCTTACAGAGGCCTTGGTTCTGCATGGGGCATGGATCCAAGATCGGCTGACCTGCCTGGCAGCTGATGACCCCTAGCCCCCTCTGACCACCAGCTGATGGGGGGGCACCATGCAATGACAGTAAGTGGGACTCTACCTGGGCATATGCTTGAGTGTGGCTCCCCAGTCACCTGGGAGTGAGCATGCCTCAACAGACCCCGAGCAGGGCTTGTCACTACCCTGCATCATCCCCAAGAGCCCTTCAGGGGACCCCCAGATACGAGGAAACAGTGCACACCATTCCATGCCCGCTGCCAAAACCACCACCAGAGCCACAAAATGGCTCCTGCCAAAACTCCTCAAGCGGCAACCACCCCCACAGCCAGACTGTCCTGTCTCCAACGGGTCAGGTGTACCCCATCAGGACGGCACAAAGCCTCCAGCTGAAAGGAAATGTCTGGATGTTAGATAACAGGGCCCCTTTTGCCCCCACAGAGTGTGCCACAGCCTTCACCACCCTCCATCTGGCCAAGTCCACTTTCCTGGAAGAAGCAGCACACTGCTAGGGGCACCTCTCAAGTAAGTCCGGCCACAGCAACTGCACCCTGGGGAAATGCCGACACACAACCCCCAAGTACTCTATGATGGCACGCAATAAATCTAAGCCCATTCATGAGCCTGGATCACTTCCCACCAGCTGGATCACCAAGGCATCTGGCGGATCAGAATCCTATACATTATGAAGTACCGGGGGGGGGGTGAAGGAGCCCCAGGACATCCCTCGCATGCCAATCCACCTCTCAATGATGGCTCTCTGAAGTCCAAGGTGCCTCCACCATCCAGATACCACTGTGTAGTGACCGGCCTAATGGATGATACTGTGCCTACAGATCCATACTGACTGCTGCTGCCCTGTGGGTACAAACAAGAGGGGGTGAGGGAGAGATCAGGGCATATGTAGGCTTTGTACATGCCCAACTTCAACCTGCCTACTGCCTGTATCTGCAATGGGGGGGGGAGACTCAGGTGTGCGGCCACTATAGTCCGGAAAGAGAGGGCCCTGAACTCCATGGGCAAGCCCACCACAGCCAGGGAATACCTGTAAGGATCTGCCAAGCAACTCTCAAAAGACTTCACTGTAGGCAGTAAAAGAATGTTATTGAAAAGCTGCTAATATCATCTTATTCCATCTTTGCCAGGAATAACATTCACATACAAGCATCTAGCATATATAGGCTTTCAAAGCGCAGGCAAATCCTAAAATCCCCCTCCCCCCTTCCACCAGTCTAACGGTCAGCTAGGCTCAGTGGGAAAACCTCTAAGCAGGAAAACGGCAGAACTGATGTATGGGATCTTCAACATTGTGGTGTCTGGGAACCACTGGGTGCAGTTCAGAGGAGCATACAGATAACAGCAGGAACAAATGCCTCCCCTGCATAGTTTCACATTGTGCGTCTGAAAGGCAAGGTCATTAACAGTTACAGTCCAGTCAAAGAACAGTCTCAGCATTTAACCATAACCATAACATCAAGCACTGGACTACAGTCGTAACAGCAGGGAACAGCAGGGCGTTGCTGGGCGTGACAGGTGATGCGAAGCACCTGGCAATTCCTGAGTATGCCGATGAACTGGAAGTGGGTGAGGGGAGGGCCATTGGTGTTGACTGGCAGGGGCTCCCTGCCAGCCGGGTGGACCTCAGGGTAGGCCCACAATGCCCATTCAGGCATTGATCCTCAGCCTCCAGATGCAACAAAGAAAAAAAGTCCTTAGTGAACCCATCAAGGATCCTATTCTGGACCTTGTGGGCCAAGTGAACCTCCAGGGGATCCTCGTCATCCCTGAAAGCAGCGAGGGACAGGGGAGCATCCTCCCCTCCCCTGCCCAAACTGCCCTGGGACTGCAGATGTCAGCTCTACTGGAAAGCCCCCCCCCCCCCGCCAGCTCGCTGCCTCCTCCAGGCCCTGCTGCTGCATTCCGCTGCTGCTTGCGACTCTGTTGTTCCAGCTGCTCCTCCAGCTGCTGGCAGCAGAAGACTGCATGTGGAGCCTGGGCAGCGCCCACCTAAAAGCCTGCCTGGCAGACCTGAGTGAAGACTAGAAAATCCAGGTCCACTGGCCAGGCACACCCCTGGGCCCAGCCAGCTCCCTTGATTGGCTGGCTGGACGATTTGAACATTGTCCCCCATGCAGTTGCATGGGACCAGAGGGAGCCACCGGGGCATGAGCACCATGGCAGGAGCCTTCACCATGCACCTGCACCCCACGGTCCACAAACCATTCTTCCAGTGAGTTGCGGGGGAGGGACAGGGCTTGTTTAGGCAATTGAATAGCACATACAATATATTATGATTCAGATCTACATTTCAGTGCTTAGAGATACCTCTCTGTTTGAACAGGGATCCAGAATTAAATAAAACAGTGGCACTCCAGAGGCCGCTTAAATACTTTTATTTCTATATGAACTTTTATGAGTCACCACTCTCTTCTTCGGATATGTCACATTACTGAAATAAATTTTAGTCTTGATGGTGCCACTGGCCTTTGTTTTTATTTTGCTACAACAAAATACACAGCTAACTTTACAACTGAGCCAAAATTCAGACGATGGGATGATGGTTTCAGTGCACATTATAAAAATCACATCTCCACTTCTGCAGATAATTGTCCTGAACCTACAATTGCAACAGGCAGGAAAATGGTAATGATAATTGATCTAAAGCAAGGTATGAAACAAGCAAGCAGTCACTTTCTTTCAAAGTATAATCTCTTACATAATTTAAGTAGTACTGCCGTACTAAATCTCTTCCGAAACCTCTTCTAGTAATTTGGTGCCCAACAGAATTTCAGAAGAATGCTGCTTAAAAGGATTTACTGTGCAACAATTTCCACATCTGCATAAGATTGTACTGATAGAGACCTATAAAGATGATAGTGTTATGAGTTCTAAGATTTGTTTTCTATATCTTCTGCATCCAGTAGTTAGATCTTTCCTGTCATTGAATGTGAAGGTTATATTCTTAGTGATTGTAGCTAAAATCTATTAATAAATCTGTTCTCCACCATTATCTTTTCCACTGAACCGTATTGAACCTGGAGTCCAAAGGGCCAGTCATTCTCTCTTTCTCTGTGTGGCATGCTTTCTGTATCCTGAGCTTCCCTTGAGCTGCTTCAAGGAGGGGTGGGACACAAATATAACCAAGCAAATTTCTTTTAAGCTACCGATGCTAGCAATAACCCACAATATCTTATGGCATATCTCCTACATCAAATAATAAATTGGTTGGCCCGAGATCATAGAGGGGTCATATGACCTGCTAGTTCATACTCAGGTGAGCACAAAATGGCAGCTGCCATTTTTTTCCAAATGCGTCATATTTCACAAAATTCTAATTCTGGACCTAATTGGACTTTCTTATACGTGGGAAATATCCCCCTCCCATCTGAAGCCCAACTCAGTGAGAACTAGGCCAAAAGTTTTAGCAAAGTCCTAATAAAAAGGTTGTTTTAATCCAGTGAATTACAGGGCAGTCCCAAACAGATTTATACCCTTCTAAATTCATTATTCAGTAGCCCTGTACACAAACTATACTGAATGCACAAAAAATCTGTACACTTGATTTTTCTTCATATGTACATTGAATAATTTTCATGTTATGTTCAATGCATGTACAGCTCAACGTATGATTGAAACACCATGTTTATCTACATATGGTTCTCAGGTTTTGTTTGTAAAGTGAACATGCTTTTCTGGATGACTCTGGGTAGGCCTGATTTAGGTATAGGTGTGCATTTAAGAAGGTCTGAGCATTTAGTTAGCTTTCCTATAGCAAATCATTTAACTCCTGGCAAGGGGGACACCACCAATAATGTTCTAGATTCATTACCAGGTATAGTACACAAGTAATACTATCACAGAATCTGTTTCTGTTCTAGGCCCCTATTATAACAACAATTACTGCTAGTATTAAGCAATTCTGAAAGAAAATTAAGACTTCTTAAGTTTTTAAGCAAGTTGGATGCTGGTATTGATGGACATCTTTTGTAAGTAGTTTGGCCCCGGACTCTGCCATGTTTAATATAGGTCTATGATATAAAAATCACAGGGCCCCTGGATTAATGCAGCCTGATCTGCATCAGGGGAATTCCAGCTGGCTAAGCAAAGTGCTGCCAAGTCCCACCCAGGAGTGGAAGGCATGAAAGGAATGCTGAATGCAAATGCCGAAGACTGGAGGTGATTGACTTGCGGCCTCACCAGCTGCAGACGTGAGCCGTGATAAGAAAGGGTTTCGCTGAGTCACCCCTCTTAGCACATTCCGATACCCTCCTTCTGTGATGAAATCCCCACCCCAAGATCGAAGAGCAATCAATCAGCATTGATAAGAATTGTCAATGCTGATTGATTGTCACATTGTCACTGGGAACATACAGTTTCCTATCTAAATTCATCAACCCAGCTCCAAGGAGATTCATTAGCAAACTGCCCCTTTGTGAGGCAGCAGGAGAGACTTGGCATTTCCTTTCACACACCTCGGCAGCAATAATCAAAGAGTAATCAAACCTTTGTCATTCTCAGGAGATGACCTTTATGGTCTTTGTTCCAATGGCTGAGGGGGCTCCCTGGCCTCAGGACATGATTTGCCCTATAAGAACCAGGGCTTTGCCCCATTCAAACTGTGCACGCTCACCCAGCCGAGTACCCTCAGAGTATATCTCTATCTGAGCTCTCTTCCTTGGCCAAGAATACAGGACGTTTGAAGCTTGCTTCCTCTGTGGACTACTCTACTCTTCTGAATAGGTAAATATACATCCCCCTCCCTCACTCTATTCTAATTTCTGGCTAGCTTTCTAGGACAACCATTTACATGGATGTTCACAGAGAGATTACTATTAATTAAACAGAAGGCATGCCACTGAAAATTTTGGCTGGCTCCCTCGAGTCAATATATGAAATTCAGCTTCCTCACTTTCCATGGCCTTCTGGACACTTGCTATTCCACCTTCCCTTTTATTCTTTCCTCTCATGAGTCAGGTAACCTCTAAGGTGGTAAAGCATCAGGAAGTTTTTTAATGCATTGAACCTGTAAAACATGCAAATCCATAGGATGTATAGTTCTTTAGGTGGTGGCACCAGCACCCATGATAATTAGAATTGCCCGTTCTCCCTGGCATCTCGACTGGCACTTACTGTTTCTGAGTGAAGCTGTTGTAGCATGGTGGTTAAGTGGTTTGGCTGCGAATCAGCACTCTACTGCCATGAGCTCAGTAGGTGGGCTTGTTAAACCACTCCTCTCAGCCCCAGCTCCCCAGCTGTATTATGGGGACAATAATAATACTAACTTGTTCACCACTCTGGGTGAGAAGAACGGTATATAAGCACAGTTATTATTATTGGTCTTGTTATGACAATGTCACGTCCAGAAGTGACATCATCATGTTGGCCACAGGAGTGGTCCTACAATTTGCAAGAGGCTGAGTCTTTGAGAAGCAGCCTCTTTGGAGCTAAAATTGGGCCCATGCAAATCATGGGAGAATTCCCATGGCCAGTCCAATGACATCACTTCTGGAATTGACATCATTGTGCCCCTCTGGGAGCATACACACTGCAAGCTTGCCTCGGTTGTCTGCCAGTGGAGGGCAGATGGCAGGCAGATTTCCAGCAATCAGAGGGCATGGACCAAAACCACTGGGAGTTTGCCCACCACCGGTGGGCACCTGGGAACCCTGATGCCAACTAATTTGGTAAGTCAGAGCTTTCAGTTTTGGTGTGGGGTTCGGATGCAGAATATAGGAATGAGCAAAAAGACAGGAATATTAGAGTAGCACATATTCCTTCGTTTCCAGTATGATTTGGGAACTCTTATCAGCCATTGCATGATCTGCCCTTTGGAGAAATACCCTGCTCTGCCTTCAACAGCCAAGAAAATAAGCGGCACGATATGGTGGGATGGCTAGTCAGGACTGGTGCTGCATGTTGTGAACTGGGTAGTGCAAAGGCATTGCCATACACTAGAGCCATGTCCTATAGCAATGATCCCCAGCATGGCACCGGTTGCTACTCATGCTGATGAGTTTCTTAGTGCTCATTTAATTCTCCAGAGCATCTTTCCCCTAAAGCAAAGGGCCAGTCTTGGCTTTCTTCCATTTCATTGGAGCAGGCGAACCCAGACATAATACATTCTATAGTAGGTGGATGTTTGGCTTGCAGTTTTGCAAAATTTTATGATTGGTCATAGTACTCCATGACCGCCATTTTCTGATTGGCTCCAGCCCTCCATGGCAGCCATTTTATGGTGGCACCCATTCCTATTGACTAATTTCTAAAAGTGAACTCAGGCTCAACAAGATTGGCTATCTTTAACAGAATGCAACAGCTCCTCTCTCTAGGGCCTGTGTGAGGCTTTTTTCCTCCATGACCCTGTCCTTATGGTCCCACAAAACCTTGTCTCGCTTTTCTTCATTGCAATGTCTACTTTCTTCCTTTCCCTTCAGCACATTTTCTTTCCGGTGTTCACTGTTATTTAGCTGACCTTGAGTTCATGTCCTTTTTACCCCATTCAGTTTGCTCAACGTCCTCCTTTTCCCCAGAGTCCCTGATTCTCCCCCACCCTTTCCTGCCATCATCAAACAATCCTTGCCCCAATGTCAGGTTTTCCGCAGCCAAATGGCTCCCAACAAATAGTTACATTATTTGTTAACATTTCATCATTAAGTTCCTTCCTTAGAAAGCTAGTGAGTGACCATTCCATGACATCATAGCAGCTCAGCCAATGGCTTTGTGGGGAGGGGCTTGCAGACAAGTAACAGCTGGCCATCGGAATAATATATAAATATAAATTGTCTTATTCTTTCCTAACCAATTATCTGCAAATAGAGCAAAGTATTTTCACATCTCTTAGGAAGTAAGGTAATTCCTCTAAAATACATATATCAGCACTTCTTTAAAAGATAGTCAATTTCTTCTCAGACTTAAAGATGTATTTGCTTGATATAAGGGGTGATTTATCAGTCACAAAATATATCCTGAAAATGCAAGAGGAGGAAGACCCAAATAACCTTTTGTCTAAGAAAACATTTATATGGAGCACTGTAAATACCAAACATCACAAAACAAGCTGCAGAAAAGACAAGACTTTTAAAAAATCTAAACTAATCCTGATTTCTTATCTAATGATCCTTCAGAGGAGAGGTAAGGGGACAGATGGACAGTTTTGCTATTGGTCAAATTGGAAACAGTTAAGAGGCAATATGGAGAATGAGGTAGCATTATTCTCTCTCAGGTCCAATATCCTACTGAGTAGAACTTACATCATGCAGTGCAGAAAGACAAAAGATCAGAGAAACAATCTCTACAGCTGGTCAAGAAAATCTAAAGCTGTTTTTTTTTTAGAACAAACTCTTAAAGAAGGCAGCAGTTTAAGAGAAAAAACAGAATATGAATTATTAGGAAGTAGTGACCTGAAGCACCTATTAGGAAAAATTTACAAAATTTTATTGCAACAATACACAGACATGGAACAAGTTAAAATTTGTATGTTGAAATGAAAAACTTTGGAGAAACTACCCATATGGACCAGTGGGAAGATCTATGGACTAAAGACCTTAAATTTACAGATTGTCAGTTGTTAAGAGAGAACTGGTATAAAATGTTCTTCAGATGGTGTACTACCCCTAAAGACATCGCGAGGATTAGTAAGGACTATAATGGACAGTGTTGGAAATGTCAATGCATGGATGCAACATTTTATCATATGAGGTGAACATGTAAGAAAGCACAAAGATATTGGATAAAGATACATGAAAAGAGGCAGAAGATCCTCAGGCTCAGGTCTGAGCTAAATCAAAAAAATATGCTATTAAACATTTTATCAAATAATGGGACCTTTTCTGGTTTATGGTGGTGGCAGCTGCAGCAAAATGGAAAACAGAATTGTGCTCTGACACACCGGAGGGGATAGACAAGATTCATGAATACGCATCGATGACCAAATTAACCTCTTGTGTGTGCAATAATAGACCAATAATGGAATTCTGGAAAAAAAGAAAAGATTTCTTTGACTACTTAGATAATATGATATAAAGATAAAACACAGGAGAAATGATTGATACTAAAGTTTGGGTATAAGCAAATAAGGGGGAAAAATGAGAGCTATTACATAATTTAGTTGCGTTATTATTTACTCTAAATATATCTTTTTATTAGCCTAATTAAAATTCAAACATAGTGCTTGTATAAGTTCTCATGCATTTTCTATTGTTATATCTTTTCTTTTTAAATAAAATCTTTTAAAAAAATTAAAAAGAAAATCTAAAGCTGTTGCCTATGGAGAGATGTTCATTAACTGAGGTTGTGAAGGACCGTGGTGGTCTTGAGGAGCACTGGCAATTCCAAATGCTAGAAATATATAGCTGTGGCCCGTGCAGGAATCCCCATGGCCATAGGGTTGTACAAAATGCTGGGATGTCAGAAAGCTGGGAAACGGTAGCGTGTTTAACTGCAAGGATGAAAAAGTGCTGATGTGTCATGAACGAGTGTGATTGTTTGTGATGTTTTGGTATTAGGTCCATAATTGTACAGTAAGGGATTTTTAGCAGCCACTGGCAGTACTATAACGGGTGGCCCTCCTGAGTTACATTCTTAGAGCCAAACTACAAGTGACGTTTTACACAGGTTGGACACTAGTCGGCTTCCCTCAAGTTTTGATGGGAAATGTAGGCATCCTGGTTTTACAGCTTGGCTCTCCATTACAGCTGCAAGACCAGGATGCCTACATTTCCCATCAAAACTTGAGGGAAGCCGACTAGTGTCCAACCTGTGTAAGACGTCACTTGTAGTTTGGCTCTAAGTCATTGTTTGCTAATTCAACCACATCATTAAGAGTTTATAGAAACTTAATCCTTCTTTCACCGAGTCCCCTTGCACGGTAGGTGTCAAACAAAGTCAAATATTTACTTGCATTGCATGCTGGTAACGCCTCTGCAGAAGCTTAGGATTCCAGGCAAAATCTCCACTGACAGCAGGGGCCAAAGGGGGAGCACTTCTCCACCTCCGCCAGTCTCTGCAGTCCAAAATGGCCCTAGAAATTAGGGATGTGCGCCAAGTAACGTTATTAATTAATTGCATGCAGATGTGAAATTGATTGAAATTGTGCTGTAATTAAATTGGGATTGTATTTATATCTTTTATACTCTCTGCCCCCAGAATTAATGTTTTATTGCCTGCCAATTACTACTGGCTGGTTGTATCGGATCATTGTTTTTAGCCAATACTGTCATTATTAATTGTAGATGTAAGCCTGATCGTATATGTATTTATGCTGTAATTAATTGAGATTGTGTGGGTATTTACCCTTAATAATTGAGGTTGGGGGGGGGAAGGGTATTGAGAGTAGTCTAAAACCCACAGTTTGTGGTTTTAGATTGAGGGCCGTTAGACTATTGTTACTGCTGTGCGTTAGATTAGGAGGTGGAGAATGTGTAGGATGACGGGTGTGACAGTGGAGACCGGGGTGGGGCTAGGGATCCCAGTGCTCCGGGGTCAAGGGAGGTATGGTGGTGGGACGCAGGGTTGGAAAGGAAGGCCACAGAGATCTGGTAGGGCTTGGTGTCCTTCAAATCTGTGTCCCATCCAGAGGCATGTTGGTTGTGGGGCTAGGAAGATGAAATGCTTCCCTCTGGCACTGCTGTTGTGTAATGCCAGGTCCATCAATAATAAGACCAAAACTCTGCAAGATCACTTTGCAGCAAAGAATGTGGACCTGATATGTGTGACCGAGATTGAAATAATTGCTTTGAAAGAACTAAACCCCGCCCCCGGTCCTTTGCTAATCCTAGATGGATGGTCGGGGTGGTGGTGGTGGCGATACTCATCTGAGAGTCTTTCTCTTTCAGGCCACTCCCTGCACCAAAAGTCTCTGGCATTGACTGTGTTGGCCCAACTTGGGACACTGAGGAGAGTTTGGCTATCTGTTTGGTGTACTGACCGCCTAGCGCTCCAGCAGCTACCCTGTTGAGCCTGCTGGAGATGGTGGTGGGGTGGGCCTTGGAATGCCCTAAGCTGTTAGTCCTGGGTGATTTCAATGTCTACGTTGATGATGCTGCCTCTTCAGAGGCTTTGGACCTAGTGGCATCCATTGTGGCACTGGGACTCTCCCAATTTGTTTCAGCTCCCACACATCAAGCGAGCCACATGGTAGACTTGCTCTTTGGGGTGGGGATTCAGGTGGACCTTGATACCGTTGAAGCGGTGCCATGGTCAGACCACTTTGTCCTGAAGGCTCATCTGGGAGCACCAGCCCCCTCCTGCATAGGCGGTGAGCTAATTTATGCTCACCTGTGGAGACTAATGGAGCCAATTGGTTTCCCGAATGCTCTGCGGGATTCGATGCCCCCTGGCAGCTGTGAGGCCTTTGGGAGCTTTTTTGCAGAAAAATTGTCCCTCCGTCATGACCTACCAGCTACGGTTGATGCAGTAAGGGAACTGGAGGCCCCTTGGCCGTCTTCTGGTCCATCCCTGGATCACTTCAGTTTGGTTTCCCAGGAGGAGGTTGACAGGATCCTGCAGCTTGTGAGGCCCACTATGTGCTCCCTGGACCCCTGCCCCTCATGGCTGGTAAAGGCCAGTGTGGATGGGCTGAAGGCTGCATTGGAGGTTATTATTAACTTATCTTTGTGCTCTGGGGCTTTTCCTGGGGTGCTTAAGGGAGCTGTGGTGAAGCCTTCCTTGAAAAAACCATCTCTGAACCCCACCAACCTGCCCAATTACTGGCCAGTCTCAAACCTCCTATTTCTGGATAAGGCAGAGCAGCTGCAGTCTTTTCTGGAGGATTCTTCCATCCTGAACCCATTCCAGTCTGGCTTCTGCCAGTGCTGGTCACCCTCACAGATGAACTTCATAGGCACCTGATTTGGGGCGGGCCAGCACTGCTGGTTCTGTTAGATCCTTCAGCAGCATTCAACACAGATGACTGTGATCTGGTGACCCCCCCCGACTCGCCAATGTGGAGATTCAAGGGACTGCCTTGCAGTGGCTTGTCTCTTTTCTCCATGGTTGGGAACAGAGGGTGGCACTTGGGGAGAGATTATCCTTGCGCCAACCATTGGTGTGCGGTGTCCCACACGGGGAGATACTCTCCTCTTGTTGTTCAATGTTTACATGCGCCCCCTTGCCCAGTTGGTTTGAAACTTCAGACTGGGCTGTCACCAATATGTGGCTGACACCCAGTTGTACCTGTTGATGGATGGCCGGCCCGACCCAGCCCCAGATGTCTTGGTGAGAGCTTTAGAGGCCATGTCTGGATGGGTGAAGCAGAGCCAGCTGAAACTGAATCCGGCGAAGATGGAGGTCCTGTACTTGGGCCGTGGGCTGTTGGATTTAGGAATCTGGCTCCCGACCTTTGATGGGGCACCACTTGTGCCCATTTCATCGGTCAGGAGTCTTGGCGTGACACTGGACTCTTCCCTGTCAATGGAGGACCAGGTTGCGGCAGTTACGCAGTCTGCATTTTTTCATCTTCAGCAGGCCAGGCAACTTGCGCTCTATCTGTCTACCCATGACCTAACCACAGTGATCCATGCAACAGTTGCCTCCAGACTAGATTAGTGTAACTCATTCTACATAGGGTTTCCTTTGAATCTGACCCAGAAATTACAGCAGGCCCAGAATGCTGCTGTATGTGTCCTGTTGAATATACCATACAGGGCATATTACTCTGATCTTGCAGCAGCTGCACTGGCTCCCCATGGAGTTCCAGATCATGTTCAAGGTCTTTACTTTTAAAGCCCTAAACAGACTGGGACCAACATACCCGAGGGAACCACCTCTCCCTGTAAATAACCCGGAGAGTGCTCAGATCAGCAGGAAAACATCTACTGGTGGTCCCTGTCCCCAGGGAGGCTTGGCTGGCCTTGACCAGGGCCAGGGCCTTTTCAGTCCTGGCCCCAACCTGGTGGAACTCTCTGTTGGAAGATACTGGGACCGCCAAGATCTTATATCTTTTCTTTCTTTTTTTTGAATTTTTTTTTATTTTTAATATCTAAAACAGAAACCTACAAAAAAACTACAAAATTACTAGGAAAGGGGAAAAGGGAAAGAAGAAAGAAAAGGGGAAGGAGGGCTGGAAAAAGGGGGGGGTTTACATACAAACAATAAACACTACATTACAATGTTTTCCCTTCATACTGCCATAGTTAAAAATTTAAACCTTCATAAAGTCATGATGGAGTGGTTGACCTTGCAAAATACAAAATACAACCCATATTAAATTTTCTTCCCCCCCCCCCTCTGGGCCTTGGACGCAGTTCTCTCTGAGCAGCTACAGCCACTGCGCTCACTGCCTCCCCCCTCCCTTCAGGCTTCGAGTCTTCTTCATTTTGCATGGTATCTTGCCCGAATTCTTGATTTTTGTCCACAAAATCCCTTAGCTGATCCTCTGAGTTTATCTTGTAGGCTAAGATCTTATATCTTTTCAACGGGCTTGTAAAACAGAGATATCCCACCAGGCGTATGGCTGAGGCCAGTCTAAGGTTTCTAAGAAATACCTCTCTACCGGTCTCCCATCAAGTAGGGGGCTACATAATAATCTGCCCCCTCGTATGTGAAGTTACAGTGAGACACCAGTTTGTGCCCCTTTCCCCCCTTGTTTATATTTTGGTTGGAAAAGAGTGGAAGGGACTGCTATCTTGGATTCTGATTGTATATATTTTGATGACCCTGGTTTTAATGTATTTAAATATCTATTATTGTATTATTATATTGTTGTAACCCACCCTGAGCCCACTCGCATGGAGGGTGGGCTGTAAATAGAATGAACAACAACAATAACAACAATAAAGAAAATTTCCATTTCAGTTTTGGTCCCAGGGGTTCCAGAATAATTCTGTTGTATTACTACTTTGTTCTGTGTGGGCTGGTGCTGGCTCGAATCTGATCCATTTGATTGTTGTTGTTGTTGTTGTTGTTTTAATGAATTTCAGCCCACTGCATGAGCATTGGCCACACATGTACAAACACATGGGGAACTGAAGCTCGGTGGCAGCTTTTTTTGCTCTTAACCCAAAACTACACCAACCATTAGTTCCCCTCCTAGTCTAAACCATTGATCCACTGAGTTTTCCCTCAAGCACAATAATGCACACCCACAGAGAGCAATGGAACCATTGAAGGTGAGTGTTCGTGGGTGGAGCAGTGAGGCGCTCCTAAGCAGGAGTATGCTCCAGTCAGTGCAATGCAATGACATTAAAAACAATCCTGCTTCATGTTCACTTTTTTTCTTTTTCTATATTGCTAGTAACTTATTTCCTTTGCGTTCTGCAGTTGCCTCTTGCTGCTATGTTTCCTTATGCTTTGCTTTTCACAATGAGGAGTGAATCCAAATCTTTCCTCAATTAAATCATCCAGGTGAGGCAAAGGATACTGTAACTGAATTCAAACTTCTATAATCCACACAGAATCTAATTTTTCTTCTTTCTTGGCTACTAATACAATTGGGTTGCTCCGTGGACTCTCGCTAGGCTTAATCAGATCCACATCCAGCATAGCTTGAAGCTTATTAACAATGTCCTTGGTTTGCAGGCAGCTAACTTTCTGAGGCTGCTGAGCAATATGTGGAGAGTCTCCAGTGTTGCTGCTGAGTAGCCAAACTGTTTTTTTCAGGGCGACTAGAAAAAACATCTCCAAACTCATTTAACACAGCACAGAGTTGAAATTCTTGGTTAGAAGAGAATTCAGGTGCAAAAATAATATCTCCATTGCCACCTTCTTGCTGGCTCTCAGTTAACAAGTCAGGAGAGTGCTCAGGGTCCATAACAGGAGCAGCAGCAGTTAGAGAAAACATGCCAGGGGGTACGTTCATGAAACTTTTTTAGAGAGTTCACATGATAAACTTTAGGCTTGGGATGCATTTCTGGAAATTTAACAAGTCATAGAGCCAAGTTGCTAAACAGTCTCTGCAGGCCCAACTCATTTCACAGACATTGTGTGAGGCAAAGCATAATTCCATAACATCAGATATTGTCTCTTTGGAAGTATGATCACATATTCTTTTGGAACAAACTGAGCACTTTTTAAGTTATCTTGGGCATCTTACCACACATTTCTTTCCAAACGCCTCCCCATTGGTGCTTAAACAGGCTCAAGGGTCTTCTGATCTGTCTGCCAAACACAAGCTCATTGGGAAGCAACCCAAACTTGGCTTCTTTATATCCAAATAAGCATGAATCAGGTACGGCAAAGCATGGTCCCAATTTGTAGGACGTTCAAGAGCATATTTCTTAAACACCTGACCCACAATTAAGTTTAATATTTCAGTTAATCTGTTAGTCCTGTGACTGTACAAAATGCTTAAATGGTGTTTAATTCCAGCAATCTCAAATAGCTTCTGAATGAGTTTAGATATAAATCTGCATCCTAAATCTGAAGAGATAGTATTAAGGAATCCTCAGAGACAACCCGTGTTCAGCAAGCACCTGGCCAGACTAGAAGCTGTAATAATTGCCAGCTGTACAACTTCACAAGAATGAGAGCGGAACCACAAGTGATGCCTGACACAGATTGGACACTTGCCAGCTTCCCTCCAGTTTTGATGGGAAATGTAGGCAGCTTGGCGGAATGTTGGACAAGTGACAGTTGAGAAGTCCATTGGACAGCAGTCAGAGAGCCAAGCTGCAAGGCCAGGGCACCTACATTTCCCATCAAAACTTGAGGGAAGCTGACAAGTGTCCAACCTGTGTCAGGCGTCACTTGTGGTTCCGCTCTGAGTCGCATATTCTATAGTGGTAGGCTGTAATGGTGCCTTGAATGATCTCCAGGGAAATCAACCTTTTAACAAACTGCACAGGTCAGGCAATAATCTGAACATTCTTACGGTGCTGGGGTGTGGGTCAAAGTTATATCTGAGACTATTGATTTCTTCTGATTAAAATTCCTGAGAAAAATAACCAGGTTACCAAAGTGTGTATACAGTATAGTTTTCCGCTGAGAATTTGCAATCTCTTCATTAGAATCAGTAGCTTGGCTGGATGTATTTAGGCTTAGAATTAAGATCCCTTTTATCTACTAAACTCCTTTTTAGATTAAGAGAAGATCCCTTCCAGAGTAAATGGTTGATCAGAGACTGGAACAATTAGGTTTTGCTCCAATTTTACTACTTTCTGCAGGAATTGAGAAAACCACATTCCAAAGGGTCAAAAAGCAGTTATTGCTGCTAGATGCCAGAAGCACAAATCAGCGAGCAAGAAGGATACGTGCCCTTGCCTACAATGGACTTGAACCTCCAGTTACTTTACCAGCATGATGATACCTCTATACCGAGATATTTTCATGGCTGCTAGATTGAATGCTGTATTAACTCCAGAAATGAAAGGTTGCTTTTTGAGAATTCCCTTTTCAGAACGCAGATGTTTCTGCAATACGGGGAAGATAGGCACCTTCGCTCATCTAGTTATTGAATGTCCAAATTTCAGCGAGGAGAGACAAAGATGGATTACTTTGATACTTGAGAAGAATGAGCTCACAAATATTAATCAGAGCCTTTCTTTTCTTTTACAAGAGAAGGACCCATACATTACCAGGTCACCGGCATCCTACCTTTTAGCAATTCAGCCTAAAATTAGAAAACTTGTGTGGTTGGAGTGAGATTCCCCTATTATTATTATTATTAGTAGTAGTAGTAGTCATCGTCGTAGTAGTAGTACTAGTAGTAGTAGCAGCAGCAGCAGTAGCAGTAGTAGTAATAGTAGTAGTAGTATTTTGGTTTTTGTTTGTTAATGTGCCATTAGGCTCAAGGCTGTGGCCAAAAGAGCTGTACCGGGAAAGGAAAGGAATCTAAACACTCTCGGGTACATTTGGCCAGTAAAACTGCCTGGCCACTCTTTCAATGGTCTGATTTACCTCAAAATGTCCAGCAAGAGGAGCACCATGTGCCTTGGGAATAACTAATTGCCATTCAGGTTCCCAATCAAGAGAAGATTTCTTAGTTAAACCTTCCTGGTACAACAAACCTTTTTCCAGAACAAGTCTGACCCTAGGCGTTTCAGAAAAGGAGCAAGGATTTTTGGTCGCTTGCCCACACACTTCTAGGGAAGAATGTTCTTGCTGGGCATTCTGAAAATTGGAGATAATGGAAAGGAGGTAAATCCTGTTATCTTTCTGTATCTACAGGCAAGTTATCAAAAGCAACTGCACTTTCTGGCTGAGATAAAGCTGCAGCTGAACTTTCACTCCACACTCTCTTAAACAGGTTCCTTATGGGGGATGGGGCTTTAACACTTTCAGCACCAGGGCTTTTTATCTAGGAAAAGAGGTGGTGGAACTCAGTGGGTTGCCAGCACAGGGGGCAACTCTTGGTGGGAGGTGGTGCCCCTGGTACCACATGTGCACGTGCAAAGTGTGTGCACACTCCCAGGTCCAATGACATCACTTTGGGTCAGTTGGAACAAGGGTGGCGTTTTTAAAAGTTTCAATCGCCCTAGGTGAAAATGGTCACATGGCCGGTGGCCCCACCCCCTGATCTCCAGACAGAGAGGAGTTTAGATTGCCAGCCGTGCCACTCCAGCGGCATGGCAGGTAATCTAAACTGCCCTCTGTCTGGAGATCAGGGGTGGGGCCACCAGCCACGTGTCCATTTTCAAGAGGTTCCGGAACTCCTTTCCACCACGTTCCAGACGAAAGAAAGCCGTGGCAAGCACAAAAAAGTAACAACAGCTCTAGGCTGGTTTAATGCTTGCAGCTGTTGAACTTTAAGCCCCAAATTATTGCCAGTAAGCACAGGGGTTAAGCCCTTATCATGTACTGAGGCAAGCTACTCTGCTTTAAAATCTGTACTCAATAGGAACCTTTACAAGGTCTACTTCTACGAGGTCATTTCCATAAGGGGTAACTCACAGTTTTTTACCTGTCAGTTGTTCAGGAAGAAGCAAACTTCCCACCAAAGAGGATATGTCACTTCCACTGTCCCTGTACCCAATAGTAGGCACAATCTTCATGTGAATTTTCATGACTAAATTCCACATTAGCCCAGTCCAGCTGTCTTGGGTCGGTGTAAGAGACTCTCGCCGAAGCTGGTGCGCTCTTCATCCATGCCAGAAGCTTTCAGGAGTGCCTCTTCTGAGCCAGAAGCGATGGCAGGGGGCTCCTGGCAGAGACAGGTGCTCCGTCCTCCTCTTCTGTCTCCCAAACGTCAGACAGCTCTGGTAGGGAATCGGCCTTCACCATTTGCACCTTAGGAGTAGAGGTAACTCCCTTGCCAGCAGTAAGCCAGTTGGTGCAGCATTTGGCAATGGTCTATAGTTCCAAGACCTTTCCGGAATCCCACTTGTGTGGGATGAATTATTTTTTTGGCAGCCACCCAATCTCCCCATTTTGCCAGCAGATATTTGCTATACGGTTTTGCTGCTGTGTCAAGTAGACTTATTGGTCTATAGTTTTGCATGTCAGATCTGTCCCCTTTTTTGTGTACAGGTACCACAATGCTCAGCTTCCATCCAGGGAGGATTAGGCCAGAACCATTAATTTGAGTAACCACCCTAGCCAGTACTGGGGCCCACCAGTCTGGGACCTTGCCAGCAGTAGAAAAGAGCAAGAGTCCAGTAGCACCTATAAGACTGACAAAATTCGTGGTAGGGTATGAGCTTTGGTGAGCCACAGCTCACTTCTTCAGATACAGCTAGAATGTGAGTTCATCTGTCCTTATATCTTGCGAGTGGAGTGATTACAGAAGCCGAATGATAATAGCCAGTGAATGACAATGGCAGGAGTGATTGAATAGGGTGGGGTATGCAGAGAGGTAGTGGACGTGGGGAAATCAGCATTGGTAATGGGACAGGAAGCCTATGTCTCAATTCAGTCCAGGTGGGTGCATTGTCTTGAGCTTTGTTAGGCAAGGGCCAGGGAACTGCACTGATTAGTTAACTCCCTCAAGACTTGAGACTCCATGATGTCCCTCCAATACCGCCTAGGCACATTTTGATCTGTGCCTGTCAATTCAAACGGAAAGAAGAGCCCCGTAACTTCTTGGGAGAGATCCCGTTTTGGGAAGAACTTATGATCAAATGTCCACGGGGCATATTCCTTTTTTTTTTTTTTGAAAAATTTTTTATTGGGTTAGGATCAAATGTTTACACATTACAGTCAATATTCCCATTTCCCAATTTCTAACCCCCTCCCTTTCCTCCCCCTTTTTGTTGACTTCCAACAGTTTTCCAACCCTTTGTCCCTTTTCCCTTACTCCTTTTAATCTCCTCTATCTAACAAATATATATTCTCCCTTTATTCTAAGCAATACTTCTTTAACTATTTTTAATACTCTGTACCCTGACTATGAGTCCCATTTTCCATAATGGATAAACAATTTATCCCATTTTTCATTATTTCACTTTCAAATATTTCTATATATCATAAACTATGTAAACCATACATTCATATAAATCAACCAGTTTAACTTATACTCTATATGTTATTCATTCTATCTTCTTCTTTCTATTTTAGTTATATTTGTTTACATTAGTATTTCTATTCCCCTTCAGTCATAAGTCTATATATGATATCAATCAATTTGACTCATATACAACTTCAAATAAACATATTCAGTTTGGTACACTGTACGGAATCAAAAAGAAAATATTATTAGTTAATCAATCCTTATAGTTAACCCTTATGATTAATTATTTTCTATCAATATTCTATTTATTATTCTATATATATCAATCTAATATCATAACTGCTTAGAAATTCTCTTTTACCTCTTCTCCTCCCCGGTAAAGTCACCCCCCTCTACATTTTATTGTACTTCAGTAGTTCTCAAACTGCCACAGTTCTCCTCCCACCTCCCATTTCTTCTCCAAATATTGTTTCAGCTTCTCCCAGTCTGTGTTAAACTGTCCTGAGTCCAGGTTTCTCAATTTTCTTGTCATTTTGTCCATTTCTGCCATATACAGCAATTTGTGGATCCAATCTTCAATAGTTGGCACTTCTTGTATTTTCCATTTTTGCGCATACAAAAGTCTAGCTGCTGCCGTCATGTAAAATATCAACGTCCTATGATGGGCTGGAATTCCCTCCATTCCCAAGTTTAGTAGCAGGAGTTCTGGGTTCTTATTAATTTGAAATTGTAATATCTCACTCATTTCTCTTATTATTTCCCCCCAGTACTGCCTAGCTACCTCACACGTCCACCACATGTGGTAGAGGGAGCCCTCATGCTTCCTGCATTTCCAGCATTTATTAGAAGTGTTCAAATTCCCTAGCGCAATCTTCTTTGGTGTCATGTACCAACGGTAAATCATTTTGTAAATGTTCTCTTTAATACTAGTGCATGTCGTTGTCTTCATTGTAGTCTTCCACAAGTATTCCCATGCCTCCATTGTTATTTCTTTGTTGAAATTTATGGCCCATTTCACCATTTGTCCTTTAACTATTTCATCCTCAGTATACCATTTCAGCAGTGCTTGGTATACCTTAGATATTCTTTTCTTGTCCTCTTTAAGAAGGGTCTGCTCTAGTTCCGAGTTTTCTGTTCGTATACCTCCCTTTACAGAGTCCGAGTTATATAAATCTCTAATCTGTCTATACTGGAACCAATCATAATAAGGTGATAGTTCCTCCTGAGTCTTTATTCTGAGTTTAGATTCTTCAGTTCTAGTTATTTCTTTATAAGTTAGACATTGTTGCTCATTATCAACAGCTCTCGGATCTATCACCTCATATGGAACTACCCACAAAGGGGTTCCTTCTTCCAGATAGATTCTATACTTCTTCCAGATTATATATAAACTTCTCCGTATATAGTGATGCAGGAACATCGAGTTCGCCTTTACTTTATCATGCCATAAGTATGCGTGCCATCCAAATATTTTTTTATATCCCTCTAGGGCTAGTAATTTCTTATTCTTTAGCGTCATCCACTCCTTCAACCACACCAAGCAAATTGCGTCATGGTAAAGTCTTAGATTGGGCAGTTGCATTCCGCCTCTTTCCTTTGCATCTTGTAAAACTTTCATTTTCACTCGAGGCTTCTTGCCTGCCCATACAAAGCCTGATATTTTCCTCTGCCATTTCTCAAATTGCTTAGAGTCACTGATGATTGGTATTGTCTGTAGCAAAAACATTACTCTTGGTAGCACATTCATCTTAACTGCTGCAATCCTTCCCAACCATGACAAATTTAGTCTGTTCCATTTAATCAAATCTCTCTCTATCTGAGTCCATAGTTTTTCATAGTTGTTTTTAAATAAGTCTATATTCTTAGCAGTCAGTTCGATTCCCAAATATTTCACCTTACTTGTTACTTCACAATCCGTTATTTCCGTTAACAATTGTTGTTTCTGCTTAGTCATATTTTTGCATAGTATCTTTGACTTCTTTTTATTAATATAGAAACCTGCCAAATCTCCGAACTCCTTAATCTTATCTATCACTTTTGGCATGTTCTCCAATGGGTCTTCTACAATTAACATTATGTCATCCGCAAATGCTCTGACCTTATATGAATAGTCCTTTATTTTAATTCCTCGAATTTTTTCATCTTGTCGTATTTGTATCATCAGGATCTCCAATACCAAAATGAACAGCAGTGGAGACAACGGGCAACCTTGTTTTGTTCCTTTACTTATAATCAATTTCTTAGTCGCTTCATCATTCACCACAATTGCTGCAGTCTGGTCTCTGTAAATTTCCTTAATTGCTCTAATGAATCTTTCTCCCAATTGTAGCTTTTCCATAGTGGCAAACATAAAGTCCCAGTTTAAATTATCAAACGCCTTTTCAGCATCAACAAAGAAGAAACCAACCTCTTTGTCACAACGCTTGTCATAATATTCAATAGCATTAATCACTGTCCTTAAATTGTCTCTGATTTGTCTGTCTGGCAAAAAGCCTGCTTGTTCCTCCTCAATGACTTCCGTAAGCCACCCCTTCAGTCTCTCCGCCAGTATCTTCGCAAAGATTTTATAATCATTGTTAAGTAGCGATATAGGTCTGTAGTTTTTCACATTAGTCAAGTCTTGGCCTTCTTTGGGGATCAATGATATATTCGCTTCATTCCAGGTATCTGGAATCCGCTGGTCCTTTAAAACTCCATTGATCACCTCTTTTAGGAATGGTGCCAGTTCATTGGCCATTACCTTATAAAATTTCGCTGTAAGTCCATCTGGCCCTGGCGCCTTTCCTAGATTTGCAGATTGTATTGCCTTGTTTAGTTCCTCATCTGTTACTTCACTGTTCAGTTTATTTCTCCAAGCTTCCGAAATTACTGGAAGTTTCATTTTCTCCAAATATAACGCTATTGACTCTTTATTTACCTCTTTCTTATTATACAACTTAGCGTAGAATTTGTAAAAGGCTCTACTAATGGTAGTCTGTTCCAAATACGTTTTATTATCTTCGCAAATTCTATTTATTATTTTCTTTTCCCTTCTCTTCTTCAGTTGCCATGCCAAATACTTCCCAGGTTTATTTGCACCTTCAAATGCTTTCTGATTCAATCTTTTAAGATTCCACTCCAATTCCTTATTATTCATTGCTGTTAACTGTTCTTGAAGTATTTTAATTTCCTGATATAATTTCTTTTTCCCTGGTCTCTTTTTTAACTGTATTTCTTTGGCTTTTATTTTCTCCTCAATCTCTTGTCTTTTCTCCTCTTTCTTTTTTCTTGCTCTACCATTTAAGTCCATTAGTATGCCCCTTATAACCGCCTTATAAGCATCCCAAACTTTGTCAGTTGGTACTTCTTTATTTACGTTGTATTGTATGAAGAACTTTGTCTCTCTTCTCAACATCTCCATACTCTCTCCTTCCTGTAGCAAGTCCTCATTTATTCTCCATGCTTTCCTTTTTCTCCTTTTCCCTAATTTCCACATGATTGGATTATGATCTGAGCCTACCATCGGCATTATTTCTACCTCCTTAGTCCATAACGCTAAGTCTTTTGAGGCCCAGATCATATCAATTCTTGATAGTGTACAGTGCCTTGCAGAATAAAAAGTAAATTGTCTACTTTTAGGATATTCTCTTCTCCATACATCTTCTAAAGTCTCCTGTTGTATCAAGTCAAAAAAGAGCTTTGGTAATAGTCCTCTTTTCTTTTGTGCAGTTGTTGTCTTTTTATCTAATTCCAAGTTCGTCACTCCATTGAAGTCTCCGGCAAGAATTATCTGGTCGTATGAAAGATCATCTAGTTGCTTCCTCAAATCCTCAAAGAAGCTTTCCTTTGCACCGTTAGGTGCATAAACTCCGACTACCAACACTCTCTTTAAGTCCCAAGTACATTCCACTGCAATAAATCTGGCTTCCACATCTTTCATTACAAATTTTGGCTGTAGCTCCTCTTTTATGTACAACACCACTCCCCCTTTTTTTTTATTGGAGGCCGCTACAAATTCTTTGCCCAATTTTCCTGATTTTAAATATTTTACATCCTGCTTTCTGATATGGGTCTCTTGCAAACAAACAATGTCACATTTTTGTTTTAATAGCCAGTGGAAAATATTTTTTCTCTTATTCGGTGAGTTTAGTCCATTTACATTCCAAGATAAAACTTTACACTCCATACTCATAGTCTTGTTGGTAAGTCTTTTTCATTGTCCCTTATAAATCGCTCCATCTCTCGCTCAGATCTGATGCGCTTTTTGGCCCCTCCAAACTCAAAGGACACACCTTCTGGTAACTCCCATCTGTACCTGATTTTCATGTCCTTCAAGATCTGAATTAGCACTTTGTATTTTTTCCGATCTGATAACACTGACCTGGGTAATTCCTTCATTATGATAATCGTCTTGCCATCAAAGGGGCATATTCCAAATGAGACTGCCAGTATGGTTGAAAGTCTTCTCCGCTCGAGTCCTTGCAAGCAGAGCTATGCTGCAATCAGGGTGAGCACCCATAGCCACTTGGCTGGATTTCATTCAGAGATCTAAAGTTGCTTTCACGAGCAGGACCGGCAATTTCCATGTATATTTTCAGCTCATGTTTCTGTTACATAGACCCCTACCAGAAATGCTGCTTCTGGCGAAGAGGGGATCCAGGTATTGTATGAGAGGGGAGTCAGAGGTCTGCCGTGCAAGAGGGACATGGATGACCCTCCTTCCCATCAGTGGAAATTTCTGCTGGATCCAGGATTTGGAAGGCAAATATCAAAGGCATCTGCTAACACCTTAAGCAAAAGAAGTGAAATGTGGTTCTGGCGACTGCTCTTAGAGCGGTCTGACGCTTTCATGGCATCCTTCAGAGATCAGAATGATCTTCGACTACAGCCAAAAGCACGAGGGTTTTCCATATCCCTAAAAATATCTGAGCATTTGAAACTCACACATTGGGAGTTTGTGTGTGATACTTTTATACACCTCTCAGAGATACCATGAAAGTGGGGTTGATCTTTGTTATAGTGCAATCAGTGGGTTAAGTAGGGTATAATTCTGGTTAGGACTTTCTCATTAAGCTGTTACTAGTTACATTTTTAAAAGTGTGTTTGCTAGTTCAGCAGCATGACTTGAATCGGTTCTTTTAAGATGAGGGACAAAATTGCAGCTACTATGTCAGGTGAGGGATAAAATTGAGGCTGCTGAATAGATTTGACAACCATTGAGAAGCCTTAGGCATTGTCATCAGAGAATAATCAAGCCTAAAAGGAATATATTGTGATCCTCTCCCAGACTGCTGACTCTCACAGGACTCAGGCTAATGCGAAATTTGCAAGAACGGCGAGATTCACCTTCCTTCTACAGGATCTCACTTCTAAAGGAAATGGTAATATAACCAACACAGTGCAGTGTCTGGATAATTCATTCAGTTCATTAGGCCTATTACGTTAAAAGGAAGTAGGTCTGTATTTTGGTAGGAAAGTAGATGTCTTGCCTTAAATCACAGATATATTAATACTCAGCTATTCATATATTCACAGGAAGGACATGCACATATAGACTCCTAGAACCTTAACACTTATCTGGGCCAGATAGTCTACATAAGTAGAACTGGAAGATGAAGGACTCCCCCCCCCTCCCCTTCTCCCAATTGCTACAAAAGTAAGCATTTTTTGAAGAGGTAAATATTCGGGTTAATAGGTTCAAATACCAGCCTTCCAAAAATTGTAGTAGTAGTAATAGTAGTAGTAGTAATAGTAGTAGTAGTAATGCAAAGCTACAAGAACCAGCAAAAGCTCCATGCCTATGGAAATTACTGGGGGGGGGGGAATGCATATTTTGTGTTACTATTCTGGAGAATGAACAGTGCTATTTTAAACGCTTTCCTTGAATAGAACATCAGTACATGTGATGAGCTAAATATAACTATGCAAAAGATATTCATTTATCAAGCTGTGGTGATTTTCAGAGATAGCAACTCTGCTCAGAAGCTTTTATAAGACACTCAACCTGGTTCAAATGCTTGTACCATTTGTCTCCTGCCTCATGCCTAGCAAAGGAATCCACGTAATGGTTCTTCTGATCTCCCCAGTGGACCACGCACCAGAGATGTTGCAACCACTGCAAATTGCTTGGGATGTGAATCAGTTGGAAAGCTACCTGCTTAGATTTGAATATCCCCATTTTGATTTCATACTGAAGTCTTCCCATTAAGAATAACTGTTTTGTCAAGAGTATTTTCATTGGAATGGTGCAAACAAATCCCTTATAAATGAATGTGTAAATGGCAATAAAGTGACATTGATGAAAATGAAACAGTGACAAATGACAATGACAAACAAAAAAGAAAGGAAAAACAAGAAAGGGGCTATATCAGCTTACTGAGTGTGTTGTGTTTGTGTGTATGTGTAATTTTTTCCCAAAATTTTCTCTTTTAGGTATCAGAATTGGGTCCTCTTATTTTCTTCTTCCTAAAGAAGAATTCTCTTTAATTTCTCATTTATCTTTGGTGGTTCGGGTTCCTTTCGCCATGTGATAGTGTAGTTTCTGTTTATACTGCACAATGGTGCTCTGTGCACCCTTTTGTAACCTCAGGCATTTCACCTTGCACGCTGGTTTTGCATCACTTTGGTTGGTCCAAATAAAAGGTATTATGCCGATCGTGGTTTTTTTTAGAGTGGGGGCAGAATAGCAATCTTACTTGCGTTATAATTGTATCTTACTCTTCTCTGGCACTGTGGTGCAATGGTTAGAGTTCTGGATCAGGATCTGTAGGAGCTAGGTTTGAATGCCCACTCTGCCATGGGAACCTTGCTGGGAGACCATGAGCCAGCCCCGTACTCTCAGCCAGACCTACCTCACAGGTTATTTGAGAGGATTAAGTGAAGGAGACAAGACTGGCGTGAACTGCCTTTGGGCGGCCACATTATTTGTCAGATAAAGCTGACTCATCATGCTGCATGACTACTTTGAGACCTACTCGAATCTCCCTGTTCACAAAAGAATTAATTCAAAACTGACTCAAACGCCTCGAAAGAGGAAGAGAAGTGGATGGCTGCATTTCAGGGAGGAATTCAGCAAAGAGGAATTAAGAGGATTCTACTTACCAACCATAAACTTGCCCCAAGTGTGCAACAGCTTCCACTGATCTGTGATCACAGTGGGCACTGCTGTGCACCCATGCGGCACCCATGCGCATAGTTGGGAGCCAATGGGAGAAACAGGGAAAGGCCAGAACTGAACCCTTGTCAGAATCCCCCTAGTCTAGTAGCACATTGCACCCCTGGTGTGCTGCACCGGCACCACTCCTTAAAACACGGTCCTGTACCAGCATTATCGGGACAGGGATGAAAATACTGTGATGTTGCATTATGTGGCCAGTACAGCTGTTTCTGGGTTGGGCTCCTTTGTCTGAAGAGTGTGAATTGTGTGCAGAAGTGTGATGTGTTTCCCAAGTCCAGAGAAGCTCCAGCGGTGCTGTTAGTTCTGTGGGCACTTGGGTTGCTCCCACAATAGGCCACCTCCGAGCGACTGAGAAATACCTTCCGCTGGCCCTGACAGTTCCCATGCCTTAGGCTCAGAGTATCTGTCACAGAAGTCTCGTCACTGCATATAACCTATCATCAGGTATGGATCATGGCTCGACCATTAACCACTCAAAATTGCACTGACCAAGTGAAGGTACTAATCCACCAGCTGACAAGTGGACTCAGGGGGGAAGATTTTGATTGCTCTGTTGGGGAGTTTTCAGTTCTGGATGCAGGTAATTCAGTTATGTTTCACATGTGAAACAGATGCCTTTGCTCAATAAAACAGAATCTGGTTATTAGAGCTCAGGGATCTCCATTCCTACCTGTATCTGAACAAGGGAAGTCTGACCCTGGAAAACTGATGACCTGAAACTCTTGTTGATCTCTAAGGTGTCACTGTACTCGTATCCTGAGATTCTGACCAGGCCAGCAGGTGTTACATTGGTGGCCCCCTGGCCAGTGTTCTGGTGTACATGAAGAATTTTGTAAGATTTTATCTTTCATATAATGGGACAAAGACAGCTAAAGCACACTGACAGCTCACCTGAAAATATCGATCATAACAGAAACAAGTATCCTCCAAGTTCCTGTGAAAAATATTCTTGATAAATTGTGGAACGTGCTGTACTTCTAATGAGAACGTTTCCAGAGGCCTTGAAAATGATCCAGTTTTTACTTCTAGTTTGTGATGAAGTGTTTGTGATGGTTATATACAGTGCTGCAATGCTTCCATGGTACCATTCTCACAGGCATTCATTCTCCCAAGCTCTTTCCTTTCCCCTCCCTTGCACTTTCATTAATAGCAAATAGAGACCAGTTCTGAAGTTTGATTTTGCTCTGTGAAAGTCTCCATAGAATGTTTCTGACACAAAGTAGTTATTTCTGAAGTTCTAAGGAAATCGAAAGGAATGTAGGTACACATATTAATGAGGAATACTTCACTGTGATACAACAACCTAAGGAGGTAATTGGGGAAACAATAATGGGGAAAAAAGAATATAGCAAAGAACAGAAATGCAACAGTTGCCAGCAAAAATACTGCTAAAGCTAAAAGTTACTGGGAAATTGGAGCTTCTTCCCCAACTGAAACAGCTAAAAAATGTTTAAGAGAAGTTTTAAAAAGAAGAGCAATTTCTCCAGCGGTTCTGTATGACTTTAGGCTGCCATCGTATTTAATATAAAACAAAATTCAAAGAAATTGTGCAAAGAGAAGGGGAGGGCTAGATGTTGGTTTTTCCTTCAGAAGAAGAGAAGTAGAAGAGAAGTAGAGAAGTAGAGGGATGATGGCTCTCTTTCCCCTCCATTTTTTACTAGTAAAAGTGGGGAAATGGACAGATTGCTGGCTGCCCATCTCCCTCTCTAATTCTTCCTGCTGCTCCTTGACCTGCTATCCTTGGAGGACTTCTTAAATCACAGGGAGTGGCCCTGGGAGAACGGCACCTAAGAAAAGGACAGCAGCAGCGGAGGGTCACAGGATGGGCATGAAACAGCTCTGCATGCCTGGGACCTCCTGGCTCTCCTGTAATAAGAGAAGCTCGCTGACTCACCGGCGGGCTATGTTGGTACCATGGGGCAGGATGCAGTAGAGGCATGGTCAGCCTGGAACAGGATGAGCACCCATCTCTCCTCCAGTGCAGGGTCTAGCAGTTGAGGTAAGGGGGAGATCTCCTGCCAGGGGATCCCAGGGAAGGATGTACGGGTCCATGCTGGCCTCCCTCCCATTCCATAAGCAAAGGTAAAAAACATAAGTTAGGAAAACAAGAAGAGACTGGATGAATAATTGTCAGGGATGCTTTAGGCTGATCTTGCACTGGGCAGGTGGTTGGACTAGATGGTCTGTATGGCCCCTTCCAACTCTATGATTCTATGAACAGACATCTAGCTGAATGGTGAGGGCCCTTCCAGCCGGCCCGGGCTGGGGCTGCTGCACCCCCTCCCACCAGTGCCCCTTGGCTCCCTCAGTGGCCCCCAGGCTTGATGTGGTCCCCCTCCATCAGGGCCTGGTGGAGCCTCCTGTGGCCTGCAAGGGCCTGAACCAGCCCCGTCGCACCAGGCTGCCCCTCGCACTGCTGGGCCACATGGCTTGGGCTCTGGCAGCTGCAATGGGTGGCCCGGTGGGGTCCTTGCAGCTTTCAGGGTCCTATGCCGGCCCTCATTGCACAGGGGCTGCTCTGGTACCACCGGGCCATGTGACTTGGACCCAGGCGGGTGTGCGCGGCACCCCAGTGGGGTCATTGCGGCTTACGGGGGCCTATGGTGGGCCTGTCATGCTAGGATGCCATTTGCACTGCCACATCATGGCAGCATGCTGGGGCCTGTGACGGAACTCTTCGCGCCGGGGTGGCCTTCCCCACTGCTGGGCTGTGCAGCACAGCCAGCTGCAGGTGCACCTGGTGGCCTGGTGGGCACCTTGCAGCTCGCTGGGACCCATTGCAGCTGTGGTGCATTGGGGCCACCCCGGGGGGGCAATAAGCCATGTGGCTGGGGCCCAGGTGGGTCAGGAGGCTGCCTGCTATGGCCTCTGCCATCGGGCCCCCTCCCCCTCCCCCTTTCCTCCTGCCCCCACGTTTTTCCTTCCAGGCCATGTCTTGCCAGGATGCCCAGCTGCAAACAGGGTGGGGGATGTGGGGGCTGTCACATGGCCCGGGCTCACTTGTGGGCTGCGGGGCAGCCAGGGGGAACTGAGCCCTGCTGGGTGAGGGTGGGCGCATGGGGGTGGGCCTTGCCCAGCCAAGTGCACCATCACCAGTTGGGTCCTGGGCTACAGTATTTATATGGGGGTGGTCCAGGCAGCCTACCCAGAAAGGGGATGACATGTCACCACTCATCAAATGGAGGTCACACAGATCAAGGCATTGTCAGGTGACTGGACGGCCTTCAAGTATAACAAGGAATTTCAGAAGAAGGCATCCGGCAATGACCTCACTAGATGGAACCAAGCTGACACCATGAGGTGGCTCCGGGTGGTAGGGCTGAACAGCAGGAGCACTGGAGACAGGCACCAGGCCGAAGGGTCTGGGACTAGGCGGTACTCTATCAGGAAGCCGTGCTGGGAATTCAACATGGAGGGTTGTCAATGGCCAAGGTGCTGTTTTGATCACATATGTGAGGCATGCTATGGTCGTCACCCATGGCAGGACTGCTCCTGGGGTGCCAGCTCCCAGTGGCCCTTTTGTGGGGGCACAACAGGCAACAAGGCAAATGGAGATGAGATGAATCAACCAGGTCAAGGTGGCAGCCAGGGCGACTCCACCAACGCAGGCAAGAAACGAAGACAGGATGCAAGGTGACTGGCAGTCTCTCACCCAGATGCCAGTTCCCCCTGCTGCACTGTGGCCTCTGCTGCAGCAGTGCACCAACCGGGTGGCTGCCACCATGCTGTGGGAAGGGTTCACTGAAGGGTTCAGAATTCCTTATGGAGGGCCACACACAGCCATGGATGCGACCAACCTAAAGTCAGCACTGGACACCCTGGAAGTGGCAGCAGCTAAGATCCAGAAAGAGCTGAGCACGGTGTGGGTAGCAGGCCCCTTTGACTCTCCTCCCATCCAGAACTTGAGAGTGTCCCCTCTTGGCATGGTCCTGAAGAAGGCACCCTGCAAGTTTCGCTTGATTCACCACTTATCCTGTCTAAAAGGTGCTTCCCTGAACGATGCAATCCCCCTGGAGCTTTGCACCATGCACTATGCTTCATTTGACCAATGCGTGCCTGCGGCCATGGGGCACTCATAGCTAAGTGTGACATCCAGTTGGCCTTCCGGCTTCTGCCAGTCCACCCTGAGGACTGGTGCTTGCTCAGGTTCAAGTTCCAAGAGAAATGGTATATGGACAAAGACATGCCTGTGGATTGCACTGCGGCCTACTTGGCCTCCGAGACCTTCAGCACCTTCCTTGAATGGGCTGTAAAAGATCAAGCGGGCTCCCCTTTCATTACTCACTACCTGGATGATTTTTTCATGGTGGGCCCAGCAGGCAGCGCTTATTGTCAGAGGCTCCTCAACCTGTTTCAGGAGATGGCTGCAGAGCTGGGTATCCCGTTAGCCCATGAGAAGACCAAGGGACCCTGCAATAGCTTAGCCTACCTAGGGATTCTGATAGACACCATGCAGGGCTCCTGCAGCTTGCCCCTAGACAAACTGGGAGCTCTTCGTGAGAACATAACTGACGTGCTCAGGGCAAGGAAGAAGACACTGTGGGAAGTCCAATCCCTCCTGGGTCGTCTGAACTTTGCCAGCAGGGTGGGAGCACCTGGGAGACCATTCTGCACCGGCCTCGCCAGGGCAACTGCGGGTGTGATGGCTCCCCATCACCACATTTGGATCACCAAATGGTTGAAAGCGGACTTGCAGATATGGCAAACCTACTAGCCAGCCTATAATGGTGTGTCTTGGCGGTGTGAGCCCCTTGAGATGGGGGCAACTTTCCAAGTACACTCAGATGCCACAGGGGGTGTAGGTTTTGGAGTGTACTGGGAAGGACAGTGGTGCACACAAAGATGGCCAGAGGCCTGCAGGTGCAGCGGCATTCTCAGAGACCTTACATTCTTAGATCTTTTCCTGATCCTGGTCGCGGTGGTCCTGTGGACTGACCGGTTCAACAACAGTAAGGTTCTTTTTTGGTGTGACAACCAAGCGATGGTGTGATTGGTGAACAGGCAAATGTAATGTTTGGAACGGGTCATACGGCTGGTGCATAGGCTGGTACTTCTTTGCTTGCAGCACAATATCGTGTTTGGAGCTCGCCACATAGCCGGGGTGAGGGATGACATAGCAGATGCCCTTTCTAGCTTTCAGTATAGATTTCAGGTCATGGCACCAAACGTCAAACAACACCCAGTTCCCTTCCCGGAGGAGCTGTTGGAACTTTGGAGCACTGGATCATCTAAGGAGTTCTGAATTTGCTAGCGCCATCCACCAGGTGAGCGTATCAGGCAGCTGTATCTGCATTGTCAGCCTTCTTCTTTGAGCTGCTTGGCCAGGTGGAGGGCGAGGTACCAGAGGAGGTGTTCTTAGTATATTTAGCGCAGATGGACGAGTCCAGGTATGTGCCCACGACCATCAGGATATACGTGGCGGCCATCTCATTTTTCTGCAAGGCAGAACCCGAACAACAGCTTCTTGGCATGGTGGGCCATGGTGGGCTGGGCCTGCTGGGACCCCCCACCCCCCGGGGTAGGGATTCACAGCAGCAGATTATGGCAGACATCTTGCAGATCATCCTGGGGCACCTTCCTAGAGTATGTCGTTCATCCTTTGAGATCATGCTGTTCAGGGCAGCCTTTTGCCTAGAGTTCTATGGGGCCTTTCGGGTTGGGGAGCTGGTGGCCATGTCATCTGGGGATCCAGTAGGCAGGGCACTGGCAGTGGGTGACATCTTGCTCGAGGGTGGCAGCCTGTGGTAAAAGTTTGGAGCTCCAAGATGGACCTCAGGGGTGAGGAGCAGTGGTACAGCTCTGAGCAGTGGGGAACGGGGGCCCTGCCCTGTCTGGGCTGTCAAGGAGTATCTGGACAGGTGCCCCATGGTGGCCGTCCAACCCCTGGTCCATGCCAATAGTTCCAGCTCACAGCTGTTTTGAAATCCAGCCTTCAAGCGGTAGGCTCCCACCCATTCCGCATTGGGGCAGCTACCACAGCAGCTGAGGCAGGGCTGTCTGCAGACCACATAAAAGCAATCACATGGATATTGCTCCCCCCTTTACTTTCATTGTGCGTAAAAACACATCGGAAGGGATGGCAATGGTGACACGGGCACTGAGGGCACCACATTGTCTGCTGCTCCCTTCCCCAAGACAAATCAGACCTTTGATCCCTACAAGCCACTCAATGCTATGAAGAAAAAATGCACTCATGTGCGCCATGCACATCCCCTTCCCACCAATAGAGTTAATGCTAAGGGCTCATCTCTCCCCTTCAGAGCCAGTTGGTTGCATAATGAGTGCAGACAGAGTTGCTGTTAAAGCAAACAACTAGCTGCCAGATGGCCACTCATTGCCTGGCCTGCCTATGCAGCCTCTGAGTGGTAAAAACTGAAATGAAACACACACACTTTTCGATGCCGGGATTTCGGTTAAAGCAGAAGCCGCTTTAATGAGCCAAACCAGCAATTTCTGTGTGCGTTTTCCTCTCTCCCTCTCTCTCTCTCTTGTTATGCACATCCCTATTTCTTCTCAAAAGAAACACCCAGAGAAGGTAAGTTAAAAGACTGATTAGCAATATTTCTTGGTAGGGTTCCCTACAACCTTATTCCAAATTATCACCTGGATCCATGGGCAGAAGAATTTTTCCCCCAGACAGCGCAACTTTCTCATCTCCCCTATCCTAGAGAGCAGCACATTTGAGGTTATGTTGGGCAGTAGAAGGAGGTAGGTAGCGATGAAATTGTGCTCTGTTGCTACAATGGATTATGACACCTTTATAAGAGTGACAAAAGAAAGTCCAAGGAAGTTCCAAGAAATGTTCCTCTGAAATGAAGCTATGTTCACATCCCCACTGAGAAACTGTGCTAGACCCACCAAAAGTTGTTTTTGCTTCTCTCAAAATTCCTTGGATATTCCACTCAAACTGGAACAGCCAAATTCACCTCAAAAACATACTTTAGGCAAAAAGATTTTTTAAAAAAAGAATGAACATGGCACTCTGGAAATATGACTAAGAACTTTTTTTTTGTTTCCATTGTAATCTCTCAAATATTTTTGAAGTTTGAACCAAGTTTGAATCTCCCTTTCCTTTCCTTTCCTTTCCTTTCCTTTCCTTTCCTTTCCTTTCCTTTCCTTTCCTTTCCTTTCCTTTCCTTTCCTTTCCTTTCCTTTCCTTTCCTTTCCTTTCCTTTCCTTTCCTTTCCTAAAGGACTTTAGCTATTATTGGGAACTAGGGGAACCATGAAAATTACTCCCATTCTACAGTCACTCCATAGACTACCTATCAGTTACCAAACCCAATTCAAGGTATTGGCTATTACCTACAAAGCTCTTCACTGCCTTGATCCACCATACCTGCATCTTTCCCTATGTTCCACCATGGCAACTTTGCTCATCTGAACAGGGCCTTCTGCAGGTGCCACCTTGCACAGGGGCAAAATCAATAGCTGCTGATACAGATTCATTCTCTGTATCACTTCCCCACTTTATGGAACGGTCGACCTGGCCTTCCACATTTCCCACTCTTGTTACCTTACATAAACAATGCTCAATTGAATTATTCAAGAGGGATTTTTACTCAGATAGGAGGGCTGTGCTGTAAAGAAGTGGTTCCCAAGAGATCCATCAGTAAAGGGATAAGAGGGGACCACAGAATTTACTACTATTAGTGAAAATACTGAGGGGGAATAGACTTCTCTATTATTGCTGTACGTATGCTCCTACTGGGTAGGTCTTGTTTAATATGTCAGTCATAGAATGACTTATGCCCTGTCTCAACATTTCTTCAGCTCTGTATTGGATTTCTGCTGGTTTTTAAATCTTTGCAAATGTGTACATCACATATTTATTGAAATATCTTTGTTATTACACTTACTGTCTCACACTGAGTAATCTGCCTTGAGTCTCAGTGGGAAAGGCAGACTATGAATGAATGAATGAATGAATGAATGAATGAATGAATGAATGAATGAATGAATGAATGAAATTCCATGTATCAGTTCCAGGCAGGAACTGGCTGATAATTATTAGGAGTTGCTGCTTTGACTTTATCTTTCATAATTAACACAGTTCTACCCGTTGTCATCCAATCATCAATTGTGGTTGATTACAGCATAGTGTTAAACTGCTGTGTTAACCTTGGGTGCAAGTTAGTTAATCCATCTTTTTCAAGCGCTATCCAGTCTTTAACTGTCTTTGCTTGCTGAGCCACAATTTCCATGGTAATGATCAAATCCTGCATATTCCTAGGCGTTAAATCTTTCTGAAATTAATCCATCCATGCTGCTTTTATGTCTTGGTTCTTTGGATTGTCCCATATGCCTTGACAAAATACAGCGATTTCTTCCTTATCAGGGAGCATACTATTGCTACTTCATCATCATCGTCGTTGTTGTTAACATCATGATTTTCTGCTCTATAGTGGTCCAAAGGAGCACACATCCATTGTTCTCTGCTCCTACATTTTGTCCTTACAGAGACCATCTTGGAATGGTCCAGGTCACCCAGGGAGCTTCAATGGCAGAACGGAGATTCAGACCTCATTTCTCAGATCCTAGTCTGACACTCTAACTGCTACGTGACACTGGCTGAATTTTGAATAGGAGAACACGGGCCTACAGGCAGAAAATGAAAAGGGAAGGATGCCTATTAAAAAAAGAAAAGCCCAGTAGGTCTAAAGAACCAGTCGCTTCTCATGTACGTGGAATTCTGCAACTGAGGCCTATGGGGGGATGCACATCTGGATAGATCAAGTCGTTTTTTCTTTCCGCGCTTGATAAGTTATGATGGATTCAGAAACAGACTGCACACTCCAATGAAATAAAATGGACTGATTAAATTTTTTACTATTGTGTCTTCCAGGAAATTAACTAAAGTTGATGGCAGTTAGGTACTTTGGAGAAAATCCAATTAGTTTCATATTAAGACTTTTCTATTGTATAACATTCCCCTCTCCCATCCAACTTTAGCAAGTTCAGTTTGCTCTCTGTGTTGAAAATTTTATGACCTTGACTGGCAGTGCCTAACAAAGTTAGCAATCAATAGAATTAGAGTGCTTATGTAATGCCTCCTGTTTTGTCAATCCGCTGAATTATTCCTGCAAGGGATATTGCTGTAATCCCAGTGCAAAATACAAAGGTGAGGGGAGATCTAAGAAAGGCAATTGAGTTAAACAAAAACCATAGAAGGATCTCACTGTACAAGAGCATAATTGCTCAGTTTTAAGATAAAAGGCTGTTGTTCTGTAACCTCCCAGGTACTGGGGGTGGGGGTGGGGGAGGGAAGGTGCAACTATATTGAGACATTTAATAGTCTTTATTAGAACTATTTGATAAAATTCTCAGTTGTTCAGCCCAAGCAGAAAACTTCGGATTTGTCTCAAATTTCACCGTACGTACATTTTCTATTTATCTCCGCAAGGATGAGGTTGCTGGTATTTCTAAGTTCTTTTTGCCTCCTTTGAAATTCTTGGTGGGGGGAGGGGGATTCACTTTAGGAGCCATTGGGTGCCAACCATAAATTAGGTGGAGAAGCATATGGAACATAATACAAATGTGATTCAAATATGCCCCATTGGTAAAACCTTGAAAAGGATGACTAACCTGAATAAAATTATCCAGGGAAGGTGGGAGATCCTTGGTGTTTTAGTTCCTTGCTTTTGATGATGCTGTTTCTGTTAAGGTAAGGAAACATCCAGGATTGTCAGAAGAGAAGTTGGAAAGGATGAGTCAGCAGACATGGGCTTAATAGATTCACCAGGTCATCAGATCAAAAAAGTCACCTCCTGCCTCTGGGCTCACCACTGTTTGCATTTCTGAGCACAGAGGATCGGGGCTAGTTCAAGGTTTCCATGGGCCCTGGGCAAGAGACTATAATGGGACCATCTTTTCCCTTTGGTACAACCCCTTTCTTCTCTAATCACACCCTTCCCCTTTGCCCTCTCCACTTTCTTATTTAGCCACTCCCTTTTCCATTTCAATTTGCTTACTTTGGTAAAAAGGAATCATACAAAATTTTACTTTCTTGTTTATCATATAATATTTTGTATAAAACGAGAGAGAGAGAGAGAGAGAGAGAGAGAGAGAGAGAGAGAGAAATCTGCCTTCCATGATTTTATTTGAAGTGCTGTTCAATAAAATTGGCATCATTTGCATAAAATCAATGTAAATATTGTTCTAAAGGCATCTCAATCTAAAGCATTGAACTCATTTGTTATGATGGCCAGATCTGAAATAAATATCACTTTGTCGGGCTGGACCATGTGTCCCATAATATTTAATGCCAGGTACCAAAGATGTGGACTTTTTAAAGGACACAGGCAAACCCAGTTAACAATATTATTTTTTACTCAAAATGCAAACATGCTTAAAAGATTAACACTCTTAATTGTATTTCCTATATTTAACAGTCGTTGATAACTGACACCTGTTGCTCTGAACCATTGTATCAAAACCTGGAGATAAAAGACTGTGCTCTAGGAATTTTGAGTACGCTGTTCAGGTGTGTCTGCATAAGCTGCGAACGTACGTTTGATTTATTGACATTCATTACAGAGAACAGCTGTTTACAGACATACGTTGTCCCAAACATAGACAGAATTTTAGAAGCAAAAGCCTTAAGCTGGGGGTAGTTTGGACCCCCAAATAGATGAAATTTGCTAATGCCAACTTCAGAAAGATCATCCTTGAGCACAGCATCACACTGCAGATCAATTATTTGCATCTGGAGCTCCTCTAGAACCTCATGGACTTACACAGAAAATGGATTATAGAAAATTCCAATATCTCTTTGTACGTTTCTGAAGGCAGAAAATCTTCTTATTTGTTTGTTTGTTTATGTCATTTATAGTGCACCTTTCTCATTGAGACTCAAGGCAGATTACACAGTATGAGATTAGTACAATCAGTATCAAGTACATTTTAATACAGTATCAAGGATATTTCTGCAAACAATGCCATAGGGTAAACAGACATACGTTTAAAAGATATAGCATTAGCAAGAATCCAATATAGAGTAGAAAAAATACTGAACCAGAACATAATCAATTCTAGGACTGACATTAGACAACAAGGAGCACAGGTGGTACATAGGAGTGCATATTTAAAACAACAGATAACATGTAAGGCAATATAGCGACGAAGTTTATGGTCCCTAACTCAGTAGCGAAGCATCTGAGACCCCCTCCCTTGGAATTCATTTCTTAATTCAGAAATTTTTCTACTATACTTTTCCGTGGATATATGATCATTAGACAGAGATTTCATAGTGGGAAAGTGTGCCAAATTATTTTCTTGAAATATTGGGAAATTATTTTTCAAAAACTGAAGCTTCATCTCAAAGGCACAAATGCTGTCATAAAACTCTGTCACAACTTTGTTTCAACCCTGCATCTTTGTACTGAGATACTTCAGATGTTCTGTTATATCCTCATTCATTATCCTGTAATTCAGGGACAGCCTTCCATTCCTTGACCATGAATACCATTTTTTCCCTGAGTTTTGCAGCAACTCCAGCTCTTTTCCTCCACCATCTGTGGCCAGACTCACTGTTAGTATCTATTTTACCCAGAGCTCCTACCACGTTCTTGAAGATGTCATCACCTGGGGGCCTGGAGCCATTGCAGCTGGTTCTAGACTTGGCACAAATACCAACTACCAGAGGCGCCCCCAGTGATACAGACCCAACTGCTCAGTGGTAAATCCACTACAGACGACAAAAGAGAGAGAATCACGGAAGGACGAACCCAGAAAAAAAAGCTCACAGAGCACCGTGAAAACTAACTACAAAAAATCAATCAAGTGAAACAGTCTCAAGCATATAATATATACGAAGAAATATAATACAAGGTCCAAACACTGGTAAGATACAAAACAACTATACAAAACAAGGTGGCTGCCAGATAATGCTTCTAAGCACAGAGTCAACTGGAAATTTACCATAAAGTGCAAATTGCAAAGGGTAACAAATAACAGTATACAAAATTTTAAAGTGACCGTGCCTAGAGCAACAAAGCATTTATAACCCAATCCATAGGAGATGTTCAACAGACATAATCTTCATTGCAAGGAAAGTTCCCAAGTGAAGCTGAAGAAATCCATGAAGCATTCCATCAGGGAGTATCTGCCACGGAGGCACCAGCATGTCCACCCGTTTCTGTCTTTCTTCTTCCTGGCAGTTACCATGCTATATACAACAATAAATCGCATTGAAATAAACCATATATACAATGTCTTAAACGTTTAGAGACAGCTGAACAACTTACAGCAATATTTCCTATGCACATTACAGAACATATCCTCTCCTTCTCCAGTAAGAACAGCGGCAGCTGCATGTAATGTCTTGTCAGTTGCTTATAAAGACCGACAGCTGTGGAAATCCACAGTAACAATTAAGTACATTAAAGAGAACGTGCCACATACCTCCACAGAAAGCAATTAAGCCAAAAAACAAGTTAAATCCATATTTACATTAAGCCCTTTAGGAGACACAGTGGCCATTTCCACACACGTTGAATAATGCACTTTCAATGCACTTTCGCAATCCTTTTGAAGTGGATTTTTTGTTCCACACATGGAAAATCAGTTTTAAATGTTCAAGAGTATTGAAAGTGGATTATCCAACATATGTGGAAGCAGCCACTATCAAGTTTATGAGTCCACATCGCTTCCTTCCTGAGCAGATCCTTCTTAACAAATTCCACGTTTGTGGCTTTACTCACGTACAGCACAGTAAACAACAAATCCCTTATGCCATGTCCCACCTGGCAAAAATGAGACACCAGTGGTAAATCCACAGCTGGAGGGAAAGTCAAAAACAGAGTACTACAATAGTTATTCAAAGAATTATATAAAATTATACAAGTGGGGGCAATTGTCACCCTCCCACCAGCAATGGAGCCCGATGCTACCACCATACCCTCCCGAGTGAAGTTCATGAACCTGGAGGAGCAGCCAGATCACAGGGCCAACTTATCTGCCTAGGGCAGGTGATCTTGGCCACAGGGCCGTGTCTCAGGGCATTGGTGACAATGAGGGTACCTGGTGGGGCACGACCAAGCGATGGAGTACTGCCACCACCATAGCCCCAGAAGGAGGCCATAACACTCATTGCCAGGGCAGGGTGGGGGCGGAGGAAAACTGAGGAAGCAAGGTGCAACTGCAAGGAAACACTGAAGGGCGCAATGGCCAGGGGGCAGGGTAGGGCTGGATCACAGAGCCCAGCCTTCCACTGCTGACTTGGGACGTCACTCCCATGCCTCACCAGCCCTGTGGCAGTGGGGTAAAAGCAACATCTGCTGCTGGACAGGGCATGTCCAGGACAGAGGGTGGCTAGGGGGGAAGTGAAAGGGGGCCATTATCACCTCCCCCTGTGGGGGTAAGTTGGCCCCATGATCCATTTGCAACAGCTACAGATGCTTGCCCTCACGGCATGAGAAGATCATATGGAGCTTGGGAGGTGGAGCACACACTGACTCATGTGCTTGTGAGAGCCAGTTTGGTGTGGTGGTTAAGAAGAGCGCGGGACTCTAATCTGGAGAGCCGGGTTCGATTCCCCACTCCTCCGCTTGAAGCCAGCTGGGTGACCTTGGGCTAGTCACAGCTCTCTGGAACTCTCTCAGCCCCGCCCACCTCACAGGGTGTTTTGTTGTGGGGATAATAAGAACATACTTTGTAAACTGCTCTGAGTGGGTGTTACGTCATCCTGAAGGGCAGTATATAAATCGAATGTTGTTGTTGTTGTTGTTGTTGTTGTTGTGCTTCCCAATCCCATCTGGCACACAGGCGCAAGACTAGGCTGAGGCTGCAGCCAGGCAGTTGCAAGCATGAGGGGAGGTGACGTGAAAGGTCTTTGCTTGAGACTTGCTGCTGGTCAGAGTAGACAAGACAATAATCATCTTGATAGACCACCAAGACAACCTCTCATGTTCATGGAGGAAGGGGAAAGAGGCAGAAACATGTTTCCTACTGAAAATAATAGAAGGACTAAATTACACATTGGAGCCCCGTGGCGCAGAGTGGTAAGCGGCAGTACCGCAGCCCAAGCCCTGCTCATGACCTGAGTTGATCCCGGCAGGCACCTGGCTCAAGGCTGACTCAGCCTTCCATCCTTCCAAGGTCGGTAAAATGAATACCCAGTCTCCTGGGGGTAAAATGTAGATGTCTGGGGATGGGGATGGCAATGGCAAACCACCCTGTAAAAAGTCTGCCAAGAAAATGTCATGATGCGACATCCCCCCATGGGTCAGTAATGACTTGGTGCTTGCACAGGGAACTACCTTTACCTTTTAACCTAAATTACACATGGGAGCAAATCTAATCTCTGTATAGTCCCTCCCCATCAATTGCATATTCTCTGTGGCACAAGGTTTGATACCTTTGGTGGTATGTTTACATTCTTATCTACCCAAGGATCCAGTATAATTGATTACATAGCAGTATCAGGCTCATTCTGGATCCAGACCTTTTGTTTTGAGGTTGGCAACAGAATTGAGAGTGGTTTTGCTTCAGTTTGGGGGTAACGTCTTGCTTAGTTTTGCCCATGATGCCCTGGAAGGTTCTCAGTCTTGCTTAAGGAGAATCAAGTGGTCCACACAGCTACACTCTGGCTCAGCTCAATCTCTGGTGAAGGACGACTTCTGACCTCTGTGCCAAGAACTAATGCATGATGCCCTCAAGAGTTTTGAAGGCATAACCCAGCTCTTCAAACCTCTGCTCTCTGTCAACAGACCCTCTAAAATCTCAACTTGTCTTGGCAGAGGATGGTTTGATCAGGAAAGAAGAACTGCCCGGAAAGAGCTAGTACATTGTGCTGGACAGAATCATCATCAGAAGAAAGGAGCATCTATCCGTTATCTCACCTCCTTAAGGTGAGCTTCAGGCAGGAGAATCTTGACTTTGCTAAACTGCAATGGCAAGAACCAGGTCTAGCAGTCCAAGAAAAGAGGGAGTTCTGGTTCTGGGAACTGGTTTCCTTCAGTTAGGGCAGATCTCCCCTGTTATCACAGGCTCAGATCTAACCAACAGACTGGCTTGCTCACTACAGCCAGGTATTCAGCCGCACCCCATTTGGGAGAATGAGGCAGTGGGGCAGACACCACTTTTAGATCAGTCCACCTCACCACAATGGCCTTCCATTGCAGCATCTGAAATGAGAGGCCCTTCTCTCTCCTCTGGTAAGTCCGCTGGTGACGACCTGATCCGAGTTGTTCAAATCCTTCCCTGACTGGTGGGTGCCCATCTTTGCCAAGTTGTTTATCCAGATCAATCATTTTTCCCCTCGGGGTGCAAACAAAGCATTGTAGTCCCCGTATTTAAGAAGGGCTGCAAATCAGTCTCCCCAAATTACTGATCAATTGGCCTGCTGGACGTAGCCTCCAAGTTGTGCAGCAAATTTTCAATTGAATTTGTCCAACTGGTATTTTTGTTATCTTTTGGAGGAGACTGAGCATACTGAAACACAATGAAATCTACACTTTGAAATGCATTGCAGTAATTAAGCAACCACAAAGCACTCCCCTTCACAGGACCATGTACAGCTGGCCCCCGAGTGCTTGAATGTAAGAGGAAGGTAAGGGGTCAGGATATGAAAAGCACCAATCAGGTAGTGAAGGAGAGTCTCCATTAGAGCAGGGACATTCGCATGGTGCTACACTCAGAATTTACTGGTAATCTGAGGTCATGCAAAAGTGACACTAATGAATTTTGGCAAGCCTCTTTCAGCTTCCTTCAGCATTTCTCAGATATTCTCCTGAGTAGGAAACTCTAAGTTTACTTCAATTAAAATAGGATTGTCCAGAATCTTCAGGCATTCTCCTGGCAATGCAGATGGTATTTGCAACTGTGTCCCAATTCTTTTGTTTCCCACTTAATAAGCATGTCCAGATTTCTCTCAGGTTCTGCTCTAGCCAACACTCAGAGATAATTAACTTTCACCAGACCTGTGCACACTTAGGTAACACCACTATCCAACACATAAGAATAGCTGGGAAGGGGAGAAAGTGTGATATTGCACCTTTCCTCTCAGATACGAACAAGCCATTTATTATAACAACAACAACAACAATAACAACAGCATTCAATTTATGTACTGCCCTTCAGGATGACTTAACACTCACTCAGAGTGGTTTACAAAGTATGCTACTATTATCCCCACAACAAACACCCTGTGAGGTGGGTGGGGCTGAGAGAGCACCTAGAAGCTGTGACTGACCCAAGGTCACCCAGCTGGCTTCAAGTGGAGGAGGGGGGAATCAAACCCGGTTCTCCAGATTAGAGTCCCACAATCTTAACCACTACACCAAACTGGCTCTTTATTTGTGGTAAATAACATCAGGAAACCCCTCTCTTTGCAGTATCCTTTAGACAGTGTTTCAGTTTCAATTTTGAAATCCCTAAAAGAGCAGGTGTATTTTATTTATCTATTATATTGTTAAAATAGAGAGAAGAAATAGAGAGAAGAGGGTGGGGAAAGCTTAAGTTCTCAAGGCAAACATTTCCATGGCCTAAGAACACACATGCCCCCACAGAGACCAGGGCTTTTGCTCTTATCTCATATCCTATAAATGCCAGCAATCCTGTTTGTGTCCCTGAAGGCTTCAAAAGAGACATAGGACACAACAGCCTTTTGAGCTGCAGAATAGAAAACCATTCCAAAGCTCAATAAAGCTCTTTCTGAATTTGACTTCCACTCTAAGTATCCTGAGGGAATTAAGTTGTTGTAGCTGCTGTCTGTCTTGAGTCCCTCACTGCTAAGCCTGTGGCTCTTTGGGACAGAGATTTATGAAATGTTAGTGGCCCGGAGTCAGCTGGTGAGACCTCCTTGGATTCAGAAAGAGGAATGTCAGTTCTCTTGTCCACAGTGAATCAGAATGAACTCTGGAGAAACAGAGGGGGGGGGGTCGTGTTTTTTGTCTTCTGTCTAGTCAGTCGAAGTAATGCATTAAAAATAATCAGAGCACGGCCAGCTCCCTTTCAGAATCCGTTTATTGGAGACAGGCATAATTTTAATCACTGCTGAGACACGTCTGGTGGAAAATTCACACATTTAGAGTGCCATCCCGAGCAGAGTTACACCCTTCTAATCCCATAACCTCAATGAATTTTGAAAAGTCTAACCGCTTAGGATGGACCTGTCAGTGTGTTATTGGACAAGTGTCCCTATCACAGCACTGCTGGACTGCATAAAATGTCATCTTATTTTAGCAACTGGATATTGGAAATCAGTGGCCTAATCAGCAGTAAAACAAATAGGTATGGTGATGTGTGGGGCCACCGGCCTGCAGAGTAGGCCTGCTCCATGAAGTCACCTCAGTGCTCGCTCGGTCATTCCATGGCCAGAAAGCAGAGACTGGTGGTTGGTTCTGCTATGGCTATGAGTGGCCTCCTGATCATGCATCATTGTAATCCAGGTTTCATGGATCATTATTAGACATGGGCATGAACCAAAAAAATTTAATGAACCAGCAGTTCGTGGTTCGGTGCCATCATCGAACCCGAACTAATGAACCAAAACAAACATTTCTCGCTGACGAACCAGTTTGAGGTTCGTGGGTGTCAGAACGGCCCCCGTTGGACTTATAGAGACCATATTCCCAGGGAGTGTTTAGGAGGCTCTCCTCCAGCCAGCATCCAAGTTTGGTCAAGATTGCAATAGGGATCTTGGAGTTATACCTTCTCCAATCCAAGGCCCCCAGGAAACTCCCATTCGATACAATTAGAGCCGCCAGTTGACGTTGGCCCAGTGTACAAGGGGTTGGCCATCAAAACTGCCTATTAGGGTTTGCAGATTGGAGTGCCCATGGCTACAGAACACCCCCCTTCCCCCTCCCTCCCCCCAGGTGTCTTCTCCCATGTAACCAATTGTAACCAATTTGCAGCTCCATGGTTGGAAGGAAGACCTGCCGATCAAGGTAAGCTGGGCTTCGATTCGGGTTTCCAGGGCGACAGAAGGAGTGCAGACAGGGTTCAGGCATTCCCCCAGCTCCATTTCCAAGGGAATTGATTGATGGTGCCTGACTGTCTGGCTTCATGAACTGTGGGCGAATGCAACAAACCGGGCTTCCAATGAACGCTGGTTCATTGGCCATGGACCCTCACGAACCGCCCATTCGCAAACAGACAATAAGGCGGTTCATGGGGTTTTTTTGGTTCGTAATGTGGTTCGTACCCATGTCTAATCATTATACCCTTTATTTGTGTCTCTTCCACTGTACCTTAAAGAAGGGAGAGAGGGAGGGAGAGAGAGAAAGCGAGAGAGAAAGAATCCTACTTCCACCTACTTCTACCTACTTCCTCAGCTGACTTCTTTTTTTTTTGCACACAAGACTTCCGTGAAAATTAAATTTTGAGTTAATTTTCCATCTTTGAGGGTCTATTCTCATGGTCAAATGTGCTACCACTATCACAGGAGATACATTTTATATTCTCTAGATATCTCTATTCCACAGAAGAAAAGGGGAATCTGAGCTGAAGCAGATGCCAAATTCCTTGTACGAAAAGAAAATAAATGGATTGTTTGTTCAGGAAGAAATGAAATGAAGAGGGTCTAATTAGGCTATGGGAAGCTCTTATTACACCTTGAAACAATTTTGGTAAGATTTCTAAAAGCCAGATAATTTTTTTCCCCACATCCAGGCTACATCCAGGCCACATTGTTTTGAGCTTAGTATAGAACAGTGATTGGTGGCTTATTCATGTGCACCAAGTATGTTTCCCCTCTTGAATAAAACAATCACTCGCCATTTTCTGGAGAAGAAGAGGCTTGACCTTGGTCCCTCTGTGGGCAGGATGTCCTCTGCCAGGCAGAAGCCATTCAAAAGAAAATGCCCACAATCCTGCAGAAAGCACTTGATTTCACGCTTCACGCTGGCTTTTAATCCAAAATTATTCATTCTTGTTTCTCCATGACAAGTAACCACATTATGTCTAAAGGTGAAACGCTTCTCTTTTCCTTAGTTTTTCCTCTTATTTTTTCATTAAAAATTTAGAAATTATTTTGATTTCTTTTCTGTTAGCTTTAAATACCAAAAAATTTCCAAACCTTACAAGGTGTTCTATGATATATTGTAATGTCTTGTGTGGGTTTGAAATCACCAATACATCATAAGCATAGCTTTTCCATTTAAATTCTTCCCCATCTACTTTTAAAACTTCCGTTTTAGAATCTTGTTTTACTTTTGAGGCAAAAATTTCCATTGCTAAAATAAATAATTGTGGTGAGAGTGGACAGCCTTGCCTTGTCCCTTTTTCAATTTGAAATCCTTCTGTTAATACTCCATTAATTAAAATTTTGGCATTCTGCTTTGTAGATTCCTTGTATTCAATTCTCAAATCTACGGCCACATTTTAAATTTTCTAATGCTTTTTTGTAAGAAAGTCCAAGAAGGATTATCAAATGCCTTTTCAGCATCTAAAACATAACTGCTGCCTTGTGACCTTTCCCCCTACAAATTCCATTCCATTAATTACAAGTTGGACATTTTCTTATTTTCTTTCATAAATCTCTTTGGTACAAAATCCATCTGATCCGGATGTATTATTTTTATTATGCATTTTCTTAGTCTTTCTGCCAATATTGAAATAAACAATAACTTTGGGTTTTTACCTTCTATATGAATGAATGTTATATGAACCTCTTGCCAGGTCTGAGGCTTTTATCATATGTGGTGGACATGCAACCCCCCCCCCCCCCCAAATCTGGAAAGATATACATGCTGAGATTCAGAAGATTCTAAAAATTGATTTTGCTATGAAACCTGAGACTACGTGGCTGGGAATACTGCTAGACAATGTTGAAAGAATACTACGTGAACTATTTAGATATCTGCTGACTGTGGTTATAGTAGTAATGGCAACTAGTAAATGGAAAGAGGAAGAATGCCCAACCGAAGAGAGCTGGAAAGACAAAATGACAGAATATGTAGCACTGGCAAAATTGACGAACTATATAAACACAAGACCGATAAAAGAATTCAAAGAGAAATGGGAAATTAATTTTGCCTATTATAGATAAAGATTGGAAATAAATAAGACAAATTAGCTTTGTAAATTTGGTTATGAGTTTTGGTTATTAAAGGCTTTAGGTTTTTGAGATGGTGTATAGATAAATAAGTTACTTGACTAATATAATATAATTAGTAGAATACAATTTATTATAGCCAGTATTGAAATTATTTTTTAGGTTATGTATCTTATATATGATCAGCCTGGGTGTAAGATAAGTGTCACAGATAAATATGTTATTTAACTTGATGAAATTCTCTTAGGATATATATTTTAAATATATATAAAGATGGATGTAAGATAAGTGTAAGAATCAACATTGGGGTAAAAATATCTTTTAAAAAATAGTTGTCTTAATAACAAGACTTACTAAGAAGGAGAGACGAAATGTTGTAAAGAATGATTGTGTTGGGGTTGTCTACTTTAAAACTAAAACTTTTTGAACTTTTGTTCTCCTTTCTGTACCCCTTTATCTATTTAAAAAATAAAATAATTTTTTTTAAAAAATGACAAGGGGCCAAACGTCTAAGTACAGCATTGCAGTCTGATCAGAGTTACTGACGGGACTTTTCCCCCCAACTAGTTTTTCTAGGAGCGTTTCCTGACCACAAGAACCATCTTCTGCTACCACATCTGTAAGCCTGTGTGCTATTCAAGCAAAACAATTTCCCAAAATTTCGGTATTACTGAATTTAATTTACCTTTTTTTTCCTGTGCACACCCTGGGAAAAAAAATTGGTATTCCCCAAATACCAACTTGATTCTCTAGTTCAGTTCAATATTACAAAGCAAACATGGTAAAATTTGGCCATTGTTTCCTATGGGAAACCCAATTTGGGTTATTCCAGGGGCCAGGGTAGTGGAGGTGGTCATTTTTTGACTGAATATCACCAAATTTGCAGGGGACCTACTCCTGACTGTTCTCTAACAATCCCTCATGTTTAATAATGTTTGGGCCCCACAGGCCCATTTTTGCCCCCCCCCCCCAAGAAGCTACCCCATGCCACCTCCAAACTCCATTATTCCTTATGGGGAAAATTATGGGGGCTATCCAGAGGGCTGAGAGCAGCATTTTGTAAGAAAAATCCACCAAATTTTCAGGGGACCTACTCATGAATTTCCTCTAAAGACCTCCCAACTTTCAGGGAGATGGGACCCTGGGTTCAATTCTGTGGGTCCCTGAACAAGGAACCCCCAGCCACTCCATTTGTTCCTACTGTGGGGGAAAAGTCCAAGCTGACTCCCACTGCAGAAACACATGGACTGAGGCTCCCTCTGAGCAGGCTGGCCAGCCACTCTCCATTGTTCCCTATGAGGACTAACATCATGCCAGAGAATCACCCAAACCAACATGAAGTAAGGGATACTCTTGCAACTAGAAGCAAACCGAAGCAACTGAATGGGATCCACTCAGAACCAACATGAAGCAAGGGGACCAACATCACACCAGAGAATCACACCCAGTCCATCCAAACCAAACTTAAGCAAGAGATGCCTTGCAAATTAGCTCAACAGAAACAGTGTCATTCACAGCAGCCGAGCACTGGGTTCAGACAGTGGGGGAACACCACAGAACAGAACCAAGCAGTACCCAGCCACAAGCCCAAGACAAGGGCAAGCAAGAACAGTTGCATAAGATGGATCTCACTTGGCCTCAGGCTGAAAGTGAAAGTGAGATATACTTTTGGGAAACCCAAGTAATCATCTCTCTGCAGCAGCCTTCATCATTGCCCCCTTCCGCCCTTGCAATGTGGAAAGTTTACATTAGAACAATATATTAGAACAACTCATTACATCAGCCATCCCTCCCACCCCTGCAATGAGGAAAGTTAACATTAGAACAACATATATTGTCGAAGGCTTTCACGGCCAGAGAACGATGGCTGTTGCGGATTTTCCAGGCTGTATAGCCGTGGTCTTGGCATTGTAGTTCCTGACGTTTCGCCAGCAGCTGTGACTGGCATCTTCAGAGGTGTAGCACCAAAAGACAGAGATCTCTCAGTGTCAAACATGACCACGGCGATACAGCCTGGAAAATCCACAACAACCATTAGAACAACACATTGCATACATTATATTACACAACAGCATTCTGTAGTTTCATTTGGCTGCTTTAAAAATGATTGGAGAAATGTGTGGATGAAAGATCTATTCAGTTATTTTAGTATAAGAATTAACTGGGGCAGTATAGCCAGACTAGCCTGATCTTAGATCTTGGAAGCTAAGTAGGTTTTGCTTACGATTGCTTTTCCAGTGCTGCAGTTTTGCTGGTACATAAATGAGAGTGATCATTAAAGCATTGCAAGCTACCCTGCCTTTGGGATGGGGTGGGATAGAAGTCCAATAAGGGAATAAATAAAGACAAAGCTATGGTGCTTTGTATTATTGCACTTTTTCCAAGTGAAATAATAATGCTTTGCATTTCTACAGCAACTTCATTGTCCAGAGAGCATTGCAGATTTTACTGGTAACCCTTACAATGGCCCTGTAAGGTAGGCCAGTGTTGTTCTCATATTGCAGATGGATGGTTGAGAGTACCTAAGGCCACCATGTGAGCTCCTGGCAGAAGTGAGATTTGAACCAGGGACCTCCCGGATCACAGCCCATAGCCATTATGTTACTTCAGCTTAAGAGGAAACCCTAGAGGAACAATACCTCATGGTTTAGATTGGCTTGTCCAGATACCATAAAGGATATAGCCACCCATCACTAGTTTATACCTAAATCTGACAGAAAGCAGTGGCATTAAACAGTCTTAAGTCCAGATTCTTCTATTTTCCTAGGTTGTGGTACTAGGTAATGTCCAATTTATTTACTTATTTATGGTCTGCCTTTCTCACTGAGACTCAAGGCGGATTAGAGTGTAAGTCAATATGATCTACGGCTGAGAAGTTCAATAATACAATAAGGTATGAACAGCCTAAATTTGAAAACAAGCAGAAAGCTGATACACAGCCCTAACAAAACCGAAGCAATTTAACATGACCTACTGTAGGTCTCTTCTCAACCATATAAGTTGTGCTGTGTCAAAGACTGCATGGAAGAGTCAGCAGAATGCACAAATATATATATATATATTCTGGGAAGTAAAGATCCCTTATAAGCCTCTCCTTCCCATTGACTGAACAGGGGCTCGACTCGACCAGTGAAGCCCCCCACTTAGAGAGGCTGACCCCAGCTCATGAACTGATCTCGGCTGAGACGTTTCATCCTTTCTAATTCCAGGTTTCTGAGTGTTTTAACTTTTAATGTCTAATTTGTGACCGTTTGTTCTCTTACATCCTCTGTCCTAAAGACTCCCCACCCCAAGAGGGGGGTTCATAGAACAACCCACTCCACCAGGAAGAGGGGGGCTCATTTATCTCTTCAGAAGAGGAGGGCTCATAGAACAAACCCCTCTTTCCCCGGGGAGACCAGCTGGCCAGACAAACAAGAGTCAGCAGGGATCAGGTGTGGCGCTGGTGGCAATGCCCGCAAGCATCTTTACCTGGCAGGGATCAGGATTGGAGCAGGTGATAGTTGTCTTGAAGGGCGGTATATAAATTGAATGTTGTTATTGTTGTTATTAATTTCCACTCCCCTTCCCGCAGCCGGGATCAGGAGTGCAGCAGGTGACAATGTCCACCCGCCCCCCCCCTTCATACATACATGTACATACATATTTTGTAGGCCCTGTTATATCTTAGGAATGATCTTGAGTCTGAAATATGAGATCTGAAATATAATAAAGAATTATACGCAAAGCATGTATAATTCTAGTTATAATATTCATTTTCAGTTTGTGGTTGTGCCGCCTTTCTTTTCTCAAACTTCAAAAGTTGCCCACAGTCTTAACAAGACTGGAGACCATATATGGCTTTTGTCAGTTACACTCAGCACATATCACTGTCTGTAGCTCTGCTTAATGTTTTTCAGGTATCAGGAGTAATGTGACAAAGTATAAATCTCCTGACGTCAAAAATTTAGAGATAATTGGGAAATGGATGAGACAAGAAGCAATGATCCCATTAGGTGAGAAAGAATTCACATTCAACCAAGCTCATTAAGGCCGATAATTATATAACATTACAAATTAAGTGTACTTTTGCAGAGAAGGTTTTCTAATGAAGAAATAAATTTACACAGAGGGCTTCAGAATACTTGTGCCAGACCTTTCCTCTCAGCTTACAGGCTTTCAAAGAAGCTTAAACACTGCCCATTACCTTCTTTTAAAATAAAGTTGAATAGAAAAAACTAAACCATATAGGTTTTGTTTTGTTTTTCCATGCCATCTGGTGTGCTTTGTTGGTGTTTCTGTTTTTTGTTGGCATATAGATTTGTCTTGGTGTGTTCACTGTAGATTTTTATTGGTTGGTTATTCTTCTGGGTGGAGGGGGGCTTCCCTGCCCATGTTTTCCCTGCCCAGCTCTGGGTTCCTTGGAGCCAGGCCACATAAGAACATAAGAACATAAGAGAAGCCATGTTGGATCAGGCCAAAGACCCATCCAGTCCAACACTCTGTGTCACACAGTGGCCAAAAAACCAGGTGTCCTCAGGAGGTCTGCCAGTGGGGAAGGGACACTAGAAGCCCTCCCACTGATTGCCCCCCAAACACCAAGAATACAGAGCATCACTTCCCTAGACAGAGTGTTCCATCTATACCTTGTGGCTAATAGCCACTGATGGACCTCTGCTCCATATGTTTATCCAACCCCTCTTGACGCTGTCTATGCTTGAAGCTGCCACCACCTGCTGTGGCAGTGAATTGCATGTGTTAATCACTCTTTGGATGAAGAAGTACTTCCTTTTATCCATTCTAACCTGACTGCTCAGCAATTTCATTGAGTGCCCATGGGTTCTTGTATTGTGAGAAACGGAGAAAAATACTTCTCTCTCTACCTTCTCTATCCCATGCATAATCTTGTAAACCTCTATCATGTCACCCCTCAGTAGTCGTTTCTCCAAGCTAAAGAGCCCCAAGCACTTTAACCTTTCTTCATAGGGGAAGTGTTCCATCCCTTTAATCATTCTAGTTGCCCTTTTCTGCACTTTTCCCAGTGCTATAGTATCTTTTTTGAGGTGTGGTAACCAGAATTGTACACAGTATTCCAAATGAGGCCATACCATTGATTTATACAAGGGGCATTATGGTACTAGCTGATTTGTTTTCAGTCCCTTCCTAATACTCCCCAGCATAGCGTTGGCCTTTTTATTGCCGTCACACACTGTATCAACATTTTCAGTGAGTTATCTACCACAACTCCAAGATCTCTCTCTTGGTCAGTCTCCGCCAATTTGGACCCCATCATTGTGTATTTATATTTGGGATTTTTGGCCCCAATGTGCGTTACTTTGCACTTGGCCACATTGACGCCCACTCGCCCAGCCTCGACAGATCCCTTTGGAGTGCCTCACAATCCTCCCTGGTTCTCACCACCCTGAACAATTTAGTGTCATTTGCAAACTTAGCCACTTCACAGCTTACTCCCAACTCCAAATCATTAATGAACAAGTTAAAAGGCACCGGACCCAGTACTGAGCTCTACGGTACCTCACTGCTTACCACCCTCCACTGTGAATATTGCCCATTTATCCTCACTCTCTGCTTCCTATTCATTAGCCAGTTTTTGATCCACGAGAGGACTTGTCCTTTTACCCCCTGACTACAGGCCAGGCACGTTAGAAGTAGGGGTTTTTTTCATAGACTTCCTTGTAGATTGGGGTTCAGGCCAGGGATAGCTTGATTTCTGAAGAGGAAACTTGCTAGTGTATTGCCACCACATACCTAAATAGAGCTTTAAAAAAGAGATTTGTGTGCCCATCTCCAGATGTGTCCATACTCTGGCACACCTGTCCTGGGCTGCTTTTGGTGCCTCGCAGGAAGAGCCTCCTGGGGTGCCTGCAGCTGCAGGGCAGTGTGGCCCCCCTTATCCTCCAATATCTGGGACCACTTCCAGAAAATAGAGGACCCCCAGTATGAACAGTGCCAGCACAGTAAGGCCCTGGTCAGTCGAGGGGAGGATGTGAATAATCACTTGATGATCAGCCTCAGAAACCACATGTGGAAGCACCACCAGGTGGTGCTTTGTTGGGGGGGGGAGAGGGAGACTGGCACCTTTTACTGTTACCACTCTCCCCACCACCACCAGGTTTCCTTTAGGGAAGGGATGCCAAGCATCTCTTATGGAAATGTTTGGTGTGCATGGCACTGGAGTGCCAAGAAAGGGGATCCAGAGGGCATCTAGGCTTGTCACTTGGAAGGTCACAGAGATTATTGCTGTATACAAACAGCCTTTCTCCATAGTTGGGGACTTTGGCTTCTGAGGGATTCGTCAGCTAATCTGTCCTTGGTTCATGACTAGACATGGGCACGAACCACATTACGAACTTCAAAAACCCACAAAATGGGCAATCACGTCATCACGATCTGGCAGTTCGTGATTGTCCACGGCCAACGAACCAGCGTTCGGAAGAAGCCTGGTTCGGTGCGTTTGGCTGCGGTTTGGGAAGCCAGACAGTCAGGCGCCATCAATCAATTCCCCTGGAAATGGAGCCAGGGGAATGCCTGAACTCTGTCTGCGCTCCTTCTGTCACCCTGGAAACCCGAATGGAAGCCCAGCTTTCCTTGATCGGCAGGTCTTCCTTCCAACCATGGAGCTGCAAAGCGGTTACAAGTTGGGAGAAGACACCCAGGGGAGGGAGGGGGAAGGGGTGCTCTGTAGCCACGGGCACTCCAATCTCATCCCCGCAAACCCTGATAGGCAGCTCTGACAGCCAAACACAGACCTCCTGTGTTGCTCTATGGGATCTCAGCTTATAAAAAGCACTGTGATCACAGTTCTGGTTTCACTTTCAGCTAGCAGTGTAGTGGGATGGAGCTCTTGCTTGCTACTTGCTAGCCTTTGGGGAGAGACAGAGAGAGTATAATTGTGCTTGGATTTTTGGGATAGGCATCTATCTCCTCTGGTGCCAGGGCTGCTGCCAGGCTCTGGGGCCAAGCTCAGTGGGCACCTCGGCTGAGGGTTCACACAGTGTTATTAGTGCCTGTTCTGTTCAGATCTGTGGGAGTGGTGGGCTAGGGCTCTAGTTCCTCCCTCCCTCTGGTGCCAGGGCTGCTACCAGGCCCTGGGGCCAAGCTCAGTGGGCACCTTGGCTGAGGGCTCACATTGATTATTATTAATCAGTGCCTGATTGGGTCAGGTCTGTGGGAGTGGTGGGCTAGGGCTCTAGTCCCTCCCTCCCTCTGGTGCCAGGGCTGTTGCCTGGCTCTGGGGCCAAGCTCAGTGGGTACTTGGGCTGAGGGCTCACACAGTGTTATTAGTGCCTGATTGGGTCAGGTCTGTGGGAGTGGTGGGCTAGGGCTCTAGTCCCTCCCTCCCTCTGGTGCAAGGGCTGCTGCCTGGCTCTGGGGCCAAACTCAGTGGGCACCTGGGCTGAGGGCTCACAGTATTATTTCCAGTGCCTCATCTGGTGGTCAGACATCTTGATGTGCTGGACTAGGGCTCTAGCCTCAGCCTCTGGTTCCAGGGCTGCTGGGGCCAAGCTCAGTGGGCACCGTGGCAGAGGGCACACAGAGTCATCTCCTTTCCTGTCCTCCTTAATTCTAGTTTGGTGGCACAGTGAGTCTTCCTGTTGTGTTGGCTGCCAAGGGTGGTTGTGGGGTGAAGTGCGATGGCAGTCCTCCGGGTTCAGTTGTGGAAAGCAGTATTGGGTGTGGCTCAGGGGCAGCAGAGAGTCCTCCTGCTCCCCCCAATTCACCTGTAGGGGCTGTGGAGGAGGCCAAAGAGGTCTTTCTGCAGGGGGGAGAGAATCTCTCTCAACATTTTGAGGAGGGGGTGGGCAATGGATCCCTGGAGGAATGGTTTGTGTGTTATGAAATATCCCTCCTGTCCCCATCCCAAACTCTTGGTGGTGTCCCCGCCTGCAGTCCACCCCTCACCCCGTTGTTCGTGGCCAGCTCTGCAGCACAGCCTGTAACCGTTCGTCCTCCTTCCCCTGGGACAGTTAGTGGTCCACGTTTCAATGCCTCCATATGGAGGCACTTTCGGGCCCTTCCTAATGACCCCCATGTGGTGTGGTGCTGTGCCTATGATGTCCTGGTGCACAGGGTCAAAAACTCAAAGCACCTGTCTTTGACGGCCCTGACTCGGCACCTGAAGAAGCACCACCTGAGCCTGTCTCCCTCCTCACCCAGTGAAACATCCGTTGGGGGAAGAAAGGGTGTGACCAGCTCTTCTGAGCAAGGGTCAGTGGGAGGGTCACTTTGCCCTGAGGATGACGCTGGTGGGAGCAGAGCACTCTGGCAGGCTGCTCTCGTGGAGGTTGTCCCCTCAGGGTCTGGGACAGTGCCGCTTAGAACCTCGAGGCTGATGGCTCAGGCCTTCACATCTTGGCAGAGACGATTGCCCTACATGGCTTGCCCCTATCCAGTGTGGAGTGCATGGGATTCTGCAGGCTACTACTAAAACATTTCGCCTCTTGGTTCTCCATGCTGTCACCACGCACCCTTGCCTGTCGAGTCCTGTGGGTATCTCAAATGAAGGCTGGCACGTTTGGGTCAGGTTTAGCCAGGTCCAGTCCCACTGCTAACAGGCTTCTGAGGCCTTGCTAGGCCTTCCTGGCACAGCCAGATCATCATGACACCTCCTTTCTGCGAAGGCAGGAAAGTGGATGATGCTGGAGGCAGCCTCCTTTGGGCACTTATGCAACAGCTCAGGAGTTGTTGCGCATATAGTTGAGCTGCATGGTGCCCCTATCCATCGCAAATGCTGAGCCCTCTGAGCAGGGAGGAATGGGTCCCTCGACTCATGTCCTTCCCACAAAGGCAGGAAGGTGGCTGATGTCAGCTGCTTCTGCTGCTGTCCTGTTTCTGTCTCCCCCTCTCAGGAACCACTCTGACCCGTCCAAGCCATGTCTCCTGTCCTGCCCATCCCCTACTTTCCACAAAGGCAGGATGGTGGGTCATGTCAGCCCCCACTTCACAAGGGACTATCCTGCTGCTGCTCCCTCCTTGGTTACACAGCTTGGTTGTGCTCGCGCAGCCGATTGTATTGTGTACGGATACAGTTGGTTGACATTGTGGCAGCACCCCTGTCAACAAGACTGAGGGGACCCCTTTCAGCTGGGTGGGAATGCATCCCGCGACTCCCATCCTTTCCATCAAAGCAGATGGTGAGTGGTGCTGGCTGCCGCCAGAGAAATCCTCAGTAGGACCCTCTGGTGAGGACCCGCCCACAGTTGCTGGGGGATCTTTATGCTCCCCCTCCACATGTCGGTCAGAACAAGACAGAGAGACAGATAGAAAAATGTATTGAAAAACAAAACCATTGGGAAAAGATGGATACACGAGCATACTATAGATGAAGATAGAGAAAGGAAAGTAGAAAACAATATAGTTATAGAAAGAGAAAAAAGACAGCTAGAGATGGAAAGAAATAATAAAGGGCAGATATACGTAGAAAGATATAGATTCAGATAAATCGTGGTGGAAACACATAGGAAGAAACTGAGAGAGATAGAAAGTAGCAAATAGACAGTGAGAGGGAGATACAGAGAAACAGATAGAAAGGGGTATGCAGATATCAACCGTTCTATAAGTAGAAATAGAATGTGAATGCATCAAGGAGATATAGAATCGAACAGAACATGCCACATCCATGGAGAAAAGGATTGAAAATCAAAAACAGAGAAAGAGACAAACATTACAGAACGTGTATAAGTATAATGAAAAAAACACTAGAATGTATGTACCTACATTAGAGAATGTATGTTAACAGTTAGAGAATGATATATGGTTGGAGAACTGTATGTAGAAACAGACAGAGATTGAAATAGGAAGAGAGGGGATATCACCCACCCTCTGGCCCTCGCTGGGAATAAACGTGCGCTCCTCTTTGGCCTGGCAGTTGCAGGGAAATCTTCCCACTTACCCCCCCACATGACATGTTCTCCCTCCCATCCTTTCCGGCAAGGCAGGAAGGTGGGTACTGTCGGCTGCTGCCGCACTGTTCCTCAGTGGGACCCGCGGGTGAGGACTCGCGGTTGCTGGGGAATCAGGCCCCCGTCCGAATGACATGTCCTCTCCCTCCCACACCGGGAATACCAGTGTGCTCCTCTTTGGCCTGGTGGGTGGGCATATGGGGGTGCTGCTGGTGAGCAGCCAGACCCCCTGCCCCCTAAAGGGGAGGTGGCTCATTGTTGCCTTCCCGTGCTCGCCAGGCCCGGCGGCCACCATCAATACCCACCTTCTGGCCTTCACCGGGAATACCAGTGCGCTCCTCTTTGACCTGGCGGGCGGGCACATGGGGGGGGTGCAGCCGGCGAGCAGCCAGACCCCCTGCCCCCTAAAGGGGGCAATGATAAATAATCTTTTAATTATTCCATTCCTTTTCTGTGAACGTGTGTGTCAGCAAAAAAACTTGGGGATTTCCAGTGGAATAGATTTTGAGTAGGCAATTTTTAAAAAGTATGAATCTTAAAAATTGCAGAGAGGGAGAAAGCAAACTGTTAAAATTGTTCCCACCTTCTTCTCAATCTAATTTTCTCAGCCACCATTTGAGATCTCCCTATAACTATTAAAGTCTGTTTTCCAGAAATCATTAACTCCATTGGAGGGTTTAAGCCATCAAAATTCTCCTAGGCCACCCGCCAAAGCAAATTGAAGCCACTTCGCATTTCAACTGTAGTCATGACTCTCTGTGGCACAATAACTGATTTGTTGAGTCTTTTATCAATAACATTTGCAACTATTTGCACAGTTTATTTTCCAGCGCAAATGTTGCGCGCTGTGCTACATTGTGCAGAGACCAGCTCAAAACGACATGGCTACAGAGCAGTACATTGAAGCATATTGAAGATATATCAAAGTTTTATAGGCTTGGAGTGTTAGGCCTCATCCATAGGGTCTAACAGGGGGGGGGGGGGCGGTCATTGCCACCTGCTCTGCTTCTGATACCAGCTGGGTGAAGGCGGGGGGCAGGCAATGCCACCTGTTCCGTGCCTGATCCCAGCTGGGTAAAGGGTGGGTGGGTATTGCCATCTACTCCGCTCCTGATCCCAAGCAAAAAACAAAAAACAAACAGAAGCTCCCATAGTACTAACTGCCTGGACTAACAGTGGAGAACCACAGCTAAGGTTCTAAGACAACCAAAAAAGCTTATAAGATATAAATATTTAGACATGTATTTTTGACTTTTAAGGTGCCAAAGTGCAAAATGCTAATAAATATATAAATACAGAAATCTCTCTACATATAAGCTTCATACAAAATCTCAGATACAAAACACTGCTTGCAAGGATGACATTTAAATACCAAAGAGGTAAATGGTCAAACAATATTCAATATAACAATGTTCCATTCAAACTGAAATCCTCTTGTGTGAAGGTGCAACAGTGTCAGAGTAGTCCCAAAGGAGTCTCTAGACAAAGACAGGGAAGTATCCACTTTTAATCTTCCAAAGGATAAATACTCGTATTCTCTTTTTTCTTTTTCATTTGCAGGTTGATGTAAGCAGATGGAAATCAAGGAGCCGCTGACCCAACAAGGAACTGGTCATCAAAAATGCTTGTTTCCAGGTTGCAGCTTCATCAGGGGTCAGTAGACCTTGCGGGCCGGCCTCTATAATAAAACACTTATCTAATAAAGGCATTTGCAACAAATTATAAACGTCTCACAACTTCATTTATACAAAAAAATAACTCGCCAGGGCTGACAACTGCAAACTCTCACGTGTCAGTATGGTGCACCCACTGAACTGGCCGTGCACAGGTTGTTAACTTGAACCACAATTTAAAACATGAAAGGTGCAAATCCCCTAGCAGTTTAAGGTACAGACAGAGTATACAGTCATACATACATTTAAAGATACAGAAACAAAATATAGAGCAAGTAAATCATATACCAGAGCTATCATCTACAAAAACTATAATTAACAAAAAAACCCAAGATAAATTGAATTCATGATTCAAGCCCTCGGGTTTCACAGATTTCAAAGAAAAAATCCATCGTGTCTCCCTCTGTAATAGGATTTTTGCTGTTCTCAGAGGGGAACCCTCAGCTGCTACAAAGAACACAGTGTACTTTAACTCATTCTCTTTATGATTAAGATTGGAAAAATGCTCCACTAAAGGCGCATCCATGACTCTATTTTTAACCCTCGAAATATGCTCCAAAATGCACATTTCTACCAGCTGGGTGATGGGGGGGGGCATAGCCACCTGCTCCGCTCCTGATCCCAGCTGGATGAAAGTGGGGGGCAGGCATTGCTGACTGCTCCACACCTAATCCCGGCCTGGACTTCCCACCGTGGTGCACTCTCTGGAGGTCTGACTGCCTCATCTGGGCTTCCCTTCTCAGCAGCACCCTCTGGTGGTGCACTAGGGTAGGAAGTGAGTTGTCTTGAATATGCTTAGCCTTTTATATAGTAGGATGTGGGAAATAATCAGGAAGATTATATATATATATATATATATATATATATATATATATATATATATATATATATATATATATAAGTTGATTGTGAGGACACAGAAGAATATATTTACTTCTATGTTTTTAGTGAATTTTGCCTAATATTTTTAAATTTTGATTTTATATCTTCTTGTTGTACATCTGCTTGAATTAATATTGCCAGTTATACTCTAGACCTGGTAGTCAGAGTATGAGAAGGAGAGGGAGATTTCTGGGAATTCATATCATTTCTTGGTAAAGGGTTGATTTATGTGGGTGAAAGAGAAGTTGCCAGCTATGTGCTCAGTTTGGTCGGAACGGCTGCAACTTTATTGATTGCAGCCTGGTTGGGGCATTGGCCAGGCATCTGGGCAGTAGGTCCTCTGGCATCGAAGGCCCTGTGCTGTTCGATGCATGACACCCCAGCCCAATGCTGACCCCATGGGAGCAAGTGGTGTTTGGCCTCAGCCGTGCTGTCTGGCCCTTGCCTCCCAATTCTGCAGGCGTGAGCTGCCAGATATGTCCTGCTCACCCCTTGAGGATCCAGCCCAATGCCTCAAAACCACCCGCCAACCCTCTAAAGTTGTGACCGGCCCACTAGCCGCCTGGAATGTGGTGGGGGTGGGAAAGCTTTCTGCTCCTGCCAGTGCTGTGCTGGAATGGTGCCAGCATATTGTCCTCGCAGAAGAGGCCTCCTTCTGCTCCTCCTTTTCCTCCTGCAGACCACGCCTGCTTCTACCACAGCCTGGCCCTCAGTGGCAACGTTGTCCATGGTAAGTTTGCGAGCTTGCTTTACAGATGAAAGAGAGGTTAGGTAGATACTTGGAGATAGGCAGCTGACTATTTAACTCTTGGGGAGTCTATTTGCAATCCAAGTCCAGGAAATCCTATATAACACTGAGTATCTATACTCTTTTTCCAAGCCAGCTGCAGGACTGAAAATGCCTCAGTCATCCTAGATTTCCTGGATCTCTCAGCAGTGTTTAATGATACCACTAACAATAGCTTCCTTCTTGATTATCAGTGTGGGTTGAAGATGGGAGATTTCATATTCTACGCAACTAGATGCCAGACGGTAGCGCTGGATGACTGCTGTTCTTCCCCCCAAAGCCTGATCTTGTGAGATTACACAGGTTTGTCTTCTCATGCTATTTTCCTTGATGAGGGTAGGGGCTGTGACTCAGCAGACAATCCAGGGCTCAGTGGTAGAGCATCGCCTTTGTGTGCAAAAGGTCCCAGGTTCAGTCCTCAGTGTCTCTTGTTAAAAAAGGATCAAGAAGAAGCTTATATGAAATACCCCTGTGTAAGTTCCTGGAGACCACAGCTCGTCAAAGGAGATAATATCAACCGTGACAGACCAAGAGTCTTTCAGGGTAGGACAGCTTCACACAGCCATGTTTATATGCTATCCAGTTTCTGTCTCTTTTTCTTCATATCTCGGTGGAGTCACAGACAGTCATATGTGATCTCCCTCTTGTTTGACACATGTCATGTTTGCTGGTCATGAGTAGGAATCCAATCATTTGGCAAACTGTTGGGATGCCTCTGAGGGAGTTCCATGTGCCCAGTTTGCAGGATGGTGCTACTTTCTTACACGGTTATGCTGCTTTTTGACAGCTGCCATATGTCTCTTGCTGTTGCTTTCCATGTTTAAAAGGCATATCCAAAAAGAATCTGTTGGAAATTTTGGAGCTGAGATTAACTCTGCCCATCAAGGTAACCAATCTTATGCTCTGCTTTGGTAATCAAGTCTCAAACAGATGTTCATGATCATGCAGAAATAAAAGTAGATAATTCAATCTAATTGATGTTGTTTATTTTGTAGATGTATCCTATCAAACTGGTGCAAAGGCAGGATGAATTTCAAACAATTCTTAACAACTGTTAGGGTTGATGGGCTGGAAGAAAGCCAATCTGTTGGAGATAAATCCAGATGAGATAGAGATTGTGGTGGTGGCGCCACCTACGTTTGGAGTGTTTAGCTTGTTCTGAAAGAAGTTGCACTTCCCCTCAGGACCAGATATACAGTCTCTCTTCCAGATGTTTTTCTCTTCATGAAAAAAGCACACAGAGAACAGCATTCTTGCCCCATGGCAGAAAAGCAACTGAGAAAGCCATTTTCAGCAGAAAAACTATACAATGGGAAAGCATTAAAAACTGTACTATCACCACTTTTTCTGATACCTCTCCAACCCTTGTCGTGTGGACTTTCTGAGATAGATTTCAGCCATCACTGAGCCCTTTTTGTGAAAAACAAAACCAAACCTCTTAATAAAAAAACTACATGCAACTCAACATTGTGCATAGTTTGGTCCAAAACCTTTATGACACAGAAAGGGTTATTTTTCCTGATGTGAAATGTTCACAGATTAAGTGTACTGCTACCACCATGTTAGTATCATGCTATTCGAGGTATCATAACGAGATAATATTTTTAAATGATGTAGTTTTTAGCCATTCTTTTTTCAATCAAGCAAAACAAAATTTAAAACACAATCCTTCTGTATTTCTTCTGCAGTCAACCATGACCAAATTTAAAACTTTCTCCTAGATCTGGTTTCTTTTTATTGAAGATGTTCTACCTCACCAGTTATCTGGCAAAACCACTTACCATTCCATTCTTTACTCAAAAGTGTTATTTAATTTCAGAGTTCTATATCTTTTTGTAGGAAGAAGTGGCAGTGCTAGGCTGGTTTTCTCCGGCTGTAAATATCCATGCATCATGGTTGGATTAACTTACATTATTAATTTCAACTCTTTCTAATTCTTTCCCACATGGTGCCCTTTTTCAGACTTGTACTAAAATAATAAAATCAATATCTTATTTTGTGTGAAAGAGCATGCCATGTAAATCCACACATGCCAGGCTGTTTCAGGAGCAAGGTTTTAATTTCATCTGGAGGTAAATTCCACATTTAATTTGCTCAAATAAAATATTTTCAAAATAAATATCAAAGACATGCTGCTTTGTTCATATCAAGATTAATGAATATAAGTAAGCTTTTCAACAAATACGCAGTGCACCCTAAGCAGAGGTACACATTTCTAATGGGCTTATTCAGAGGATGGCAGGGGTTGGCTTGTCAGTCCCCACTGTGACCAGAATAGATCTCCTTGCAAGTTGGGGGGAGTAGCAAACAAGGAGAAGGCTGCAAGAGGTGGTAACAAGCAAGATCCTTCACCAATTTTTACCAGGTCCCCTCCCCAAGGAAACAAATGAGACAGGTGTTTCCAAAAGAAAAAGCATTTTTTATTTAAACACACAGCAACAGGCAAAATATAAATTCACAGGCATACAAGAGTCCAAGGAAAGGCAGTTAGAAAACGGGGAATAGTTGTAGGATTCGAGTAATAGTTACTTATCAGAGGAGTAAAGAAGTCCACGGAGGAAGACAGGCTTGGCCAACCAGTGTGCCATGCCAGAGACTCAGAGGAGTTCTGAAGGCACAACACTTGGATACAGGTAGGCATGTACAATTTGGCTGGGGCAAAGCCAGTGTAATTATAGGCCAAACTGTGCCCTGGGACTGGAAGGTGACTTTAGCCAATGGAACAAAGATCTAAGTGGTTGTCTCCAGGGATGGACAAAAGGTTTGAATAACTTTGATTGGCATACTGGGGTGGGACAAAGGAGTTAGCTTATCTGTTCCTGGTGCCTGACAAAAAAACTGTAAATTTAATTAAGTGCCTCCAGAGCTGGGTGATGAATTTAGAGTTTTGATTAAATGTTCCCAGGAAGAACTTAAACTTATCAGAGCTGATTGATGGCCCTAGATTGAGGGATGGGGTTTTAGCCTAGGTTGTGATCAATGAGAAGAAGGGAAATTGGAATGTCAAAGGGGAGTTGTCTCAAGCACCTTTCTTATCAAAGAGTTGCATATTCCAAGGCTTGGGCTGGTTGGAGTCAATGGCACCTAATCACTTGGCATTCAATTTATGTGGCATGTGCATTCCAGTCTCCCGAGTAGGGGCTAGCAATGTTTTGTCCTGCTGGGCAGCTGGCTTACTGCAGCATGAAGTGCGTTAGTTAAAGTCTTTATGATTTCTTTCAAACATAAGCAGATATTAAAACAGCGGAGAGCTAGATGGACTGCTCACACCCACCAGCCTTACATTCAATAACATGAAATCCTGTAACAGGGCACCACTGCCAGATCTACGTTGTCACAGAATGGTAGTTAAAATGAAATTGGAAATGAATTTGGGTAAAACTCTTTAAAATAAGCAAACCTAACTGTGTTTCAATAATGTTAGCAATATTCCTCATGTATGTATGTGAGGGGGATATTTCTAAAGAAATGACTGGAATGGGAGTAAATGTGATAGAATATTCATTTGACAATACAAAATGAGCTGGAGCTAGGATTGACGCATTGCTGACAATTACTAAGCTAACTCATAGAAGAGAGTTCCAGACATGGAAAATGAAGGATGGTGGCAGGTGAAAAACTGCAGTTTCATATTGCCAATGTAAAGAGCCAAAGAGATCAATCACTGCAGTGTAAAGCTGCTGTAGGGTTGACACTTGGAGCTAGGACAAAAGACAGACCACCTTTGGAATATTTCAAAGGTTAAAAAAAGGAGATTGAAAAATATCAACTATATTAATTTTTATCGTATTACTGGTAAAACTTTTGGTTTTGAACTCTATATTTTTGTAATCTTTGTAGCACAAAGTTATATATTCGTTTTAATTTTAATTTTCCTTCCCCTTTTACCCTTTTTCTTCTGTACCCCCTCTGCTAAATTGGGAGAAAAAATCGATTATCCACTTTTTATTCTGCTGCATGTTATTGTTACCCAAGGTTTTTGCAAGAAAATGTCATAGGCTGAAGGACTTGAGGAAGTCCAACACAGCACAATAATGAATACCAGCGACAGGTTAGCCTTTAGAGATGCACGGCAATTGTGTGGAACAGCCCCACACCAGCTGGCATTAGAAGCAACTATCCATAAGCAATAATTGCTTGCTTTCAGTGGAACTTGGCAATGGATTGGGATGTCTATCTTTCCTCACATGATCTGGTGATTGTAAGGGAAACACAGTATATAAGATTAAACTGGTGTTTCAACAGGATAAGTGCTTGTAGATTGTGATTCACAGGCATTTAACAGATGGGGCATGTTTGTGCTGTCAATTAATACATTGCAATCACTTACTCATTTACATTGGTCAGCTGACTCTGAAGGGAATGGAAAGGGAAGAAAAGAAACAGTGAAAATCAGAGACTGTTCACAAGAGTTGCTATTGAATTTTATCCCATGTTTTATTTAAAATGGAGCTAGTGGATCTTTGCTCAGGCAAAAGCATGCAGGAATTTCAACAGATACCCCACCTGTAGGGATGCCATGAGATTTATGTGCAGATATGTTGTGCCTTCAAGTCAAGTATCCTCAATCACTGTCTCTCTGTCCTGGGAAAGCTGTATTGGAAAAAGTCGATTCAGTTCTTATGCAGTTGAGAAAGGAAGGAAGGGAGTGAGGGAAAGAAAGAGAAGGAAAGAAGGGAAGACATGGAAAGAAAGAAATAAAGACAGAAAGAAATGGAAAGAAATGGAAAGAAAGAGAAAGGAAGGGAGGGAGGCTTAAGCTGGGAGGGGGGAATCCCCCTTCTCTCAGCTAAAGTTTAATCATGTTTGGGGCTTCCCCCGACCAGCTGAAGAGTGGGGATTAAAGAGCTCCTTTCCTACAGCTAGCCAAGCAGAAAGGAGCTCTTTTAACCCCCACTCTTCAGCTGGTGGAGGGGACTTCCCTTGAGCTGCTGAAGAATGGAGTTAAAGAGCTCCTTTCCCTCGCAAGCTGGTCAGTGCCGCCTGAACACGTGACTACTTTGCAGAGCTGCCGGAACACCATTCCAGTGAGTTAAAGGCCTGGGTTTGTATGAAGTTTGTAGCATCTCTAGGAGGATCTGTCCCCCTCATGGTCAGCTCATCGCCTCCACTGCATGTATTCCCAGCAGCAGGTAATTTGGAGAGGAAGGAAATGGAGGAGGAACTTGGGGTCTGTGATAAAAATGTCCTAAATTACATTCCTGATTTTCCTTACATGATTGTAAATCTCAGACGTGAAACCAAAGTAGCACAAATATGGATGGCATCTCTCTAGTGGCAATATCACAGAATCACAGAGTTGGGAGGGGCCATACAATCCTTCTAGTCCAACCACAGCCCAATGAAGGATGAGCCTAAAGCAGCCCTGACAAATATCCATCTAGCCTCTTCTTGAAAAACTGCCAGTGAAGGGGAGCTCTCCACCTCCCTAGGCAGCTGATTCCACTTTGAACTACTCTGACTGTGAAAAAGTTTTTCCTAATATCCAGCCGGTACCTTTCTGCATGAAATTTAAGCCTGTTGCTTAAGTCTTATCCTCTGCTGCCAACTGGAACAGCTCCTTGCCCTCCTCCAAATGACAGCCTTTCAAATACTTAACAAGAGCAATCATGTCCCCCCTCAACCTCCTCCAAACTAAACATTCCCAAGGCCCTCAGACTTTCCTCATAGGGCTCAGTCTCCATACCCGTGATCATTCTTGTCGCTCTCTTCTGCATCCTCTCAATTTTGTCCACATCCTTTTTGAAGTGAGGCCTCCAGAACTGCACACAATACTCCAGGTGCAGCCTGACCAAGCCAGTATAGAGAGGGACTATGACCTCCTGCGATTTCGATGCAATGGCCCTTTTGATACAACCCAAGACTGTGTTTGCCTTTTTTGTCACTGCATCACACTGACTGCTCACATTTAGTTTACAGTCCACTCTTATGCCAAGATCTCTTTCGCATACACTACTACCCAGAACTGTATCCCCTATCCTGTATTTGTGTTTCACATTTTTGTGGCCCAGATGTAATACTATGTTGAATTGCATCCTGTTCACAACCGCCCACTTCTCCAGAGTATTCAGGTCTTGTTGAATTTGAACTCTATCTTCTTAGATGTTTGTCACTCCTCCCAATTTGGTTTCATCAGTAAATTTAATGAGTAGCCCTTTTACCCTTTCATCCAGATCATTGATAAAAATATTGAAAAGTACCAGGCCCAAAATTGAACCCTGTAGCACCCCAATGGACACCTCCCTCCAATCTGATGAAACACCATTGACCACCACTCTTTGGGTGCAGTCCTCTAACCAGTTCAATACCCACCGAACTGTCCTATAGTCCAGTCCACAGTCTTCCAGTTTACCCATTAGAATGTCATGGGGAACCTTATCAAAAGCTTTTCTGAAATCCAGGTAAATCACATCGACAGATTTCCCATGATCCAGTAAGCTCGTCACTTTTTTTAAATTAAAATTTTTAACATACAAGAAGAACAATAGTAACTGTACAAACACAACATAGTACCATACATAACTATGCTCAACTAGGAGATTAACATCAACAGTTATTACACAAGTAAAACGAGAACATGCCTTATTAACAAAGTCCAATTACATTGAAAAGCGAGTAACAACCTATCAGGATAAAATACAAACAGGTAAATTCAATGCATCACATAACAAGCCTATAATTCAAATTTCTGGGTTTATAATTGTGTAATGGGGTAACTTTGAAACCAACCAGTCATTCTGAGATAGAAAGTCCAAGAAATGATACCATTTTGCATAGAAATTTGTGGATCTGGAGGGGTTCTGTAGCAATTGAATTCTGTTACTGGAGCGGGTTTTCGCCCGCCGGCCCGCCTTTCCTTTGCGGTGTTTGAGGCGGAGAGCGCCTGTTGCTGGAGCGGGCTTTTGCCCGCCGGCCCACCTTTCCTTGGCTGCTTGGGCTTCTGCCCAGACCCAACGCCGTGCAGCTTTCCCCCCGGGCTGGCCTTCCTTTGAGGCGTACGGGCGCTGCGCGACGGCCATTTTGGCCACGTATACTGACGGCCTCAGTCACAGGTCGGCCATTTTGGTGGGGGTAGGTGGTGGGGAGGCCATTTTAAAAGCAGAAGAGTTCGCCTCTGAGACAGCCGTTTTGTAGGCTTGCCAGTCGGTAGGATTGTTGGCTAACGAAAAGCTACCCTGATTAGCCTGCGGGGCTTACATCCTTTTAGGTAAGGGTTGTTCACCATTACCTGCCCATTCTCCTTCTTGCTGAGTTGCTTCTGGCCTTTGCCTTAAGAGCTGTGCTGGGGAGGCTTGCACGGGTGTCTTATTACCCGGGTTTAGCTCGGCCAGGACCTTGATCAGCATGGGCCCAAAAAAGGGAGCTGGTGTTTCCAAAGGAAAGCAGCCTGCCCCGCGCCCTCCCAAGAGGCCTGCAGTGGCCTTGTCTGCTGATGAGGAGGAGGATGGTTTCCTGCAGCGGGCCATTACGGTGCGTATCGCAGCCCTCGAACAAGCCCGGGCCCCACACACTGGGGGCCCTGGGAATGCAGGTGGAAGGCCTGTGCAGGATGCTGCTCGGACGGCTTCCTTGGCTGATATTCTGTCTCGTTTGTCTGCCTTGGAGGGAACTTCTGAAGGTGGCATGGCGTTTCCATCAACTTCTGCTGGTAGCCATGCCATGGAGGAAGGAGTGGGCGAGGCAGCGGCAACTGAGATCGAGGCGAGCTGGCCAGAGGAGGCCGGGCAATTGGCTCTGGTGGTGCAACCTCCAGAAGCGGAGGGTAAGTGCTCTTGGACCCAACCGGCCAGTAGTTGGCCATGGACCCAGATGTCCCAGATGCCTCATCACACTGACTTCCCGCTGGGTGGGGCTCCTACAGGGACGTTTGGTAGTGGGGTTACCTCTGATTGGTCTCAGTGGACACAGCCCTCCGTTCCCTATCAGAGGCCTGGGTTTTCAGGTTGGCCTGCAGCGGCCACCCAGCCCTCGGGGGGGGGGGGTAGGGCTCGGTTCCTCCTGGGGCGGTTACTTAGGAGGCCCATGGCCTATTACGGAGCAGTGCCCTACCGTGCCTTGCTGGTAGGCAACACAGCCATGCCACTGGGTGATCACCTCACCCCAGCGACGCGGGAGAAGATACTGCGTGGGGAATACGTGGATGTCTTTACACTTCTCTTCCGGGATCTGGAGAAGAAGGATAAAGAGGACCTGGAGGACAGGGGTAGGGAGCGCATTAAGCACCGCAGGATTGACAGGACCTGGGCCAATTGGCTCCCAGCCTTCTTTATATATGCAGGTGTGATCGCGAGGGTCCAGCCGTGGAGGGCTGCCCCGCTCATTCAGTATATAGACATCATATACAGAGCGCATACTGACTTCAGCGGTGCAGCGTGACTGCAATACGATGAAGAGTTCAGAATGTGGGCGGCCCTTAACCCTTTGCTACCCTGGGACCAGGTGCACCACCACCTATGGATCCAGCTCATGACCCCTACTAAATTTGGTTCGGGGGAGAGGTCCGATAGTGGCCATATCGTTCAGTGATCCAGTGCAGGACCGGCTGGCCCAGTTGCTGCTAATTCAGGCCCCCGCGTGTTAGCGGGGCAGTCGGTTCAGCCCCAGCTGCTCTGTTTTGAGTTTACCTCACGGGGGGTCTGTAACAGGAAGAACTGCCGTTATGGCCACGAATGTCCCATCTGCCGGGGGCCGCATGGCATTAGTGCATGTAAGAAACAGAAGCCCTTCGGGAAAAAGGGTGGTGGCCCCGGCGGGCAAAAGGGTTTTGGAAAAGGGCCCCAGCCCAATAAAGCTGAGGGTACTTAATGCCATGTTGTCAGGCGGGCCGAGGCCCAGTTTCTGTTAGAGGGTTTTTCTATAGGTTTTCAGATTCCGTTTCAAGGACCACGGTCCTCCTTCATGTCCGCCAACTTGCATTCTGTGGTGGGCATGGAGGACGTTGTTAGGGCCAAAATAGCAAAAGAATGTGCTGAGGGGCAGGTTTTGGGCCCCTTTCCCACCCCTCCTGTGCCCAAATCGAGGGTTTCCCCCCTGGGGGTAGTCCCTAAAAAGGCTCCTGGTGAATTCCGGCTAATCCATCATTTGTCTTACCCCAGGAGCGGGTCTGTCAACGATGCGATACCTGAGCACTTGTGCTCAGTGCATTACACATCATTTGACCAAGCCGTTAAGGTGGTCAGGCGTTGTGGCCCGGGAGCTGAGATGGTGAAATGTGACATCAAGTCTGCATTCCGTCTTCTCCCCGTGCATCCAGAGGACTTTGAGCTCCTCGGGTTTGCCTTTGAGGGTCAATACTATATGGACAGGGCCCTTCCCATGAGGTGCTCTATTTCCTGCGCAGTATTTGAGTGCTTTAGCACCTTTCTGGAGTGGGCATTGCGTCATAGGCAGCGTTGCCGTGACTCCGTTCACTATTTGGATGACTTTATCCTGGTTGGGCCCCGGGGGACGGGTCAGTGTGCGCGCCTTTTGGCTGACTTCGTCAGCCTAACTGAGGAGCTAGGTGTTCCACTGGCGCATGAGAAGACTGAGGGCCCATCAACTGTCCTGACCTTTTTGGGCATCAAGTTAGATATGGTTCAACAGACTTCTAGGCTGAGAAGCTCTTGGAGCTGAGAGCACGTTTGCACACCATGCTGGGGAAATGCAAAGTTTCCTTACTAGAGCTCCAGCAAGTAGTGGGCCACCTTAACTTTGCCTGCAAGGTGGTGGCTCCTGGTAGAGCCTTTTTGCGGGGTCTCTGTGAAGCCATGGGGACCCTGCGGCTCCCTCAGCACAAGATACGCCTGTCTGAGGGCATGCGGGAGGACCTAAGGGTCTGGCTTCAATTCTTGCAGGGATTTAATGGGGTGTCCTTTTGGAGACAGGAGCTCCTTTTAGAAGGGGAGCTTCAAGTGTCTTCGGACGCTTCTGGGTCCATAGGTCTTGGGATTTATTTTAGGCGGCACTGGTGTGCTGCCACTTGGCCCGACGATTAAGTTGCAGACGGGCGGTGTAGGGATTTAACCTACCTGGAGTTCTTCCCAATCTTGGTGGCGGTTTATCTTTGGGGGGAGGAGTTTGCCAACCACTCCATGCACTTTTGGTGCGATAATAGGGCAGTGGTTCAAGTAGTGAACTCCCTTTCATCTAAATCGCCCCGGGTCATGATCTTGGTCTGTGCCTTTACCTTAAGGTGCTTGCACCTTAATATATTGTTCTCAGCCAGGCATATACCTGGTGTCAACAATGAGGTGGCAGATGCCCTATCTCTTCTGCAGATGGACCGGTTTCGATGGCTTGCCCCCAAGGCCGATTTAGTGCCGGCCCTGGTGCTGCAGGAGCTGTGGACGACTGGCAAGTGGAAGCCTCCAGGGCCATCCAGTTAGCCATTGCCCCTAGCACCAGTAGGGCATACGACAGGGCGGTAAGGAATTTTGATGCATTTAGGCAGGCTGCGGGCCTCCGCCGGATCTGGCCCCTTCCAGTCGAGCATTTGGTGCAATTTTGCGTAGCTCAAAGAGGTAAGGGGCACAGGGTGAAATATATTCGGAGCCAGATTGCGGCCCTAGCTTTCGCGGCGAAGGCCCGAGGGTTCACAGATAGCACGGGTGATTTCCGCATTCGGAAGATGCTGGAAGGGTGGTCAAGGGAGTCCACCACTCCCAGGGATGATAGGCAACCCATCTCTCTGGGCATTCTTCAAGGACTGCAGGCTGTATGGTCGCAGGTCTGCAGCTCTCCTTTTGAGGAGCGGCTGTTTCATGCTGCATCCTTACTTGCGTTCTTTGGTGCTCTTCGAGTAAGTGAGCTGGTCCAGCAGTCCCATAAGGACAACTCTGGCCGTGCCCTCACTGCTGAGGACGTTAAATTTGTAGGTGAGCAGCTGATCCTTAGAATTCGAAGGTCCAAGACAGACCAGCATCAAAAAAGGGTGGACCTGGCCCTTGGCCGGTGTTCCATCGCCGAGTTGTGTCCCATAGCAGCCTTGAGGAGCTATTTGGATGTTCGGGGTGATCAGTCCGGGGTTCTTTTTCACCACTGCGATGGCGCCCCGTTGACTAGGTACCAATTTTGGGCAGTCACGGGTAGGGCTCTTCATAGGTTGGGCCTGGATGGGGTCAGATTTGGGACCCATTCATTTCGCATTGGGGCGGTATCCACTGCTGCTGCCATGGGTTTCTTGGGCCCTGACATCCAGAGGGTAGGACGTTGGCGTTCAGGGGCTTATGCAGCATACATCAGGCCGCTTGGACGTGGTAAACCGTGTTGACTTGTGTTTTTTGCAGGCGCTATGGGTCCTCAGGAGAGGGTACGGATCCTCATCTGTGGCCACAGCATGATTTTCTGGGCTGCGCACCAAGCGAGAAGATCCTGGATCGGGTCCCAGCTTGGACTCAGCCGGTGGGCTACCATCGAGTGGCAGGGCAGAAGAGGCCTGCGTTGGATGGGGCTGCTGCCACTCTTGTTTGAGGGGAGGTCCGCCCCTCCTCCTCATATTCTAGTAGTTCATCTGGGGGGCAATGATCTGGGGCTAATGAAAGGGGTAGCCCTCTCTTGCCAGGCACGGGATGACTTCCTGGAAATCAGGAGGAGATGGCCCGGCGTCCTGATATTTTGGTCAGCCATGCTTCCGCGCCGTATATGGCGGGAGGCATTGGACTGTAGAGCGATCGATAGGGCTAGGCAGATGGCCAACAGAGCCCTATTTAAAATAATGACGGGTGGGTTGGGGATTTATTTGCCCCATCCGCAGATTCGGGCCGAGTCTGTTGCCCTGTACAGAGGGGATGGGGTGCACCTCTCTTACAGGGGCAACAGCATTTTTCTCGATGACATACGGCAGGGGCTCAGGTTGGCTTTAAGCCATTTGTGGGGCGCTGAGGCCTAAGCAGAGGCTTGGCCTCTGCGGTGGCAGGATTTAGCTAGGGATATATTTGTGGCGGGCCGGTGAGCACCCTTGGCACCTCCCCATTGGTGGGGAACAGGGGTCTTTCAGGAGCAGCAGGCTGCCGTTCGGCCCAGCTGCGAGGTCAGACGCCCTTGGGTGGGGAACCCCTGGACAAGCCAGTCTCCCCCCGCTGCCGTTCGGCCGGGTGGGGGAGCTCTCCAGGGGCGATACACTCCACCTGGCCAGGACGGGTTGCAGCCATTCAAGGGATGGATCGCACCCGGGGACAGCGGGTGCTCGCCCAGACAGGTCAGGGCGGGGTCCCAGTGAATGACCCCAGGGCCTGTCCTGTACCACTAGTTAGGCTCCTTGCCGTATTTTCTTGTTGCTGTTTCATTTAATAAAGTGGCCCATTTTACCCAAACCTTTGTGTCTGACTCTCATTCCAACTAGGGGGGCAAAGATCATCTGCCAGAAGCTTGCTATGAATTTACACTCCCACCAACAATGTATGAACGTACCTTGCCCTCCGCATTTCTTCCAACAGAGGGGAGATCTGTTTGGATATATTTTGGCCCGTTTCTGGGGAGTGAGGTACCATCTATGGAGAAGCTTGTAGGTCTGAAGTTTCACATTGATTACAGAGGACTTAATCAATTCAGAGGCCCAAATCTGCTCCCAGTACTCCTGCGAAATATCTATTCCACGGGCCGAGTCTGTTGCCCTGTACAGAGGGGATGGGGTGCACCTCTCTTACAGGGGCTTGGAAATAGTTGAACCATGGAAATAGAAGAACCATGGGACTTGTCTACCCGTTCTGTTGTTCAGTTCTGCCCTGTCTATTATGCCACTCCTAGTTGCTATATCCAACAGTCTTATGTCTCTTAATTCATCCCAAGAATGTAGCGCTGTTATATTATGCTGATTAGGCAAGGCTTTATGTGCTGTAATCACTGAGAACCTAGATATTGCTGGAAGGAGAGTATGCCTATGTCTGTCCCAGAGTTTTAAAAGTGCCTTAAGAAATATATTATGACATATAGAGGGGGAGCGCAGAGTCTGTTTGGACCAAAATGTTTCCCGAAGTGTTTTTGGGTGGGGAAAGACCTGCAAGATATCAATCCAATCAGAGTGTCCGTTATGATGTAGGATTTGAAGTATATCAGACAATCTGGCTGCATCATAATAGAGCCCTATGTCCAGGTATTTAAAGCCTCCTTCTGTCTTACGAGCACGCAGGGCTGTAAAGGCTATCCTGGTACGCTTATATTGCCACTTGATCAAAGAAGGAAATCAGGTTGGTCTGACAAGATCTGTTGGGGACAAAACCATGTTGACTTCCCCGGATCACTAAGTGGTCCTTCAGATGCTTACAGATCGATCCCTTTAAAATCTGCTCTAAGAGCTTCCTAGCACAAGAAGTCAGACTGACCGGCCTGTAGTTTCCCGGGTCATCCTTCTTCCCTTTCTTAAAGACTGGGATAACATTTGATCTTCTGCAATCTTGTGGTGCATTCCCAGTCCTCCAGGCATCCTTGAAGATGATGGACAGAGGCTCTGCAAGTTCTCTAGAAAGTTCTTTGAGCACTCTTGGGTGTACACCATCCGGCTCAGGGGATTTGTATTCATCCAGTGTAGCCAGGTGCCTCTCCACAACCTCTCTGTCAATGTCAACTAGCCACTCAGGTGTCCTGTTATGTCTACTACCATCTCTAGATGGGCTCAAGTTCTTCAGGGAGAAAACAGAGGCATAAAAATCATTAAGCCTGTCTGCTTTTTCTCTGTCCTCCATCAGAGTTTCTCCTTCCACTCCCACCAGTGGTCCAAACGCCTCTTTTACCTTGTGTTTGCTTCTTATATATCTGTAGAAGTTTTTCTTACTGTAGCAAGCCCCCCTGGCCAGACCCAGCTCGTACTGAGCTTTGGCCTCTCTGATGGCTGATCTGCAGTACCTAGTAACCCTCATATATGCCTCTTTAGAGAAGTGTCCTTCTCTCCATTTCCTGAACATTTCTCTTTTCTCCCTTAGCTTATTCTGAAGCTCTCTGTTCATCCACATTGGTTTCTTGGAGCCCTTACCATGTTTCTATCTTGCTGGGACAGTGAGGGCTTGAGCTTGCAAAAGCTCATGTTTGAAAAGAGCCCATCCTTCACTCGCTCCTTTCTCTTCTAGCACACTCCCCCACGGAATGACTCTCATCAAACCTCTGAGTTCATTGAAGTTGGCCCTATGAAAATCTAACCTACAAGTCTGGCTACCAACTTCCTTGCCCCCCCCCACAACAACTGGAATTCAAGAAGGACAAGGTCACTTCCCCCTAAGGTCCCCACCACCACCCCATTTACTAATTCTTCCCTGTTGGTTAATATTATGTCTAGTATGGCTGAGCCCCTTGTAGCTTCCTCCACCATTTGAAAAAGGAAGTTATCGGACAGGCAGGTCAGGAAGTTGCGTGAGTCTTGTCACTTTGCTGAGCTTGTCTCCCAGCACACATCGAGGAAGTTGAAGTCACCCATAATTATAAGGTGCTGATGTCTGGATACTCTACCAATCTGTTTAAGGAGGGCAGCATCCATTTCCTCTCCCTGGTCAGGCAGTCTGTAGAAGACTCCAACAACAATACCCTTTGTCTTCCCGTTGTTTCCACCCATATGCTTTCCACTGGGCTGTCAACCACATTCTCCAGAACTTGCTGACAATCAAGCCCTCTCCTCACACACAATGCCACTCTGCCTCCTCTTCTACCCTTCCATTTTTTCTTGAACAACTTGTACCCATCCACTACCATGTTCCAGTCATGGGAATCATCCCACCAAGTCTCAGTAATTCCTACTATATCATAGCCCTCTGTTTGCAAGAGAAGCCCAAGCTCTTTCTTCTTATTACCCATACTTCGGGCATTGGTATATAGGCACTTGTAGCCTTGTACCTTTGTAACAGATGGGCCCCCGCTGTTATCACTTCTTCATTGAAATCCCCTTATTGACCCTCTCCTTCCCCTTGCAGCATCAGTTTAAAGCTCTCCTGATGAAACTCTCCAGGTTCTTTCCAATCATTTTCTTCCCTGCCCTTGAGAGGTGATGCCCATCATGTAGTAGAAGGCCTTCCTTAAGAAAACTTATCCCGTGGTCCCAGAACCCAAAGCGCTCCTGCCAGCACCGCCACCTCAGCCAATGATTCACCTCGAGTATGGTCTGCTCCCTTTGCATTCCTGCCTATAAAAAAGGATTGTTAAAATAAGAGCCTTCAGTTGAAACTTTTGCAAGCACATTAGTGACCCACAATGTAGCCGAAAGAAAATCCAAGAAGAATGTGTCTGGCTGTCCCTAACAATTTGAGCACAAAATAGTATCTAGCAATTGCAACAGATGGAGAACATCAACAATTCTTTGGGTGGATTGCTATTGAGATTCTGTGACATCTAGGGACATTTATTTCCCCATTTTCAGCTGATTTGATCCGGGTAGGCAGACCACCTGCTGCATATTTCAACACACTGTCCACTTGCTAAACTACACACCTGGTGTTTCTTGCTGCAGACAAATGCATTTCAGTACTCACTCCTTATATTATTCTCTTGCCCATTAATTTGGAAATGATAGCCTTGTGTAGTGCAGGTTTCATTTTGTTTTGTTTTCAGAAAAACTCCACTTTCAAACTGAACTTTTAATAGTAGGTTGTGTCAGATTCAACAGGAGAGGGAATTGTAGGAAGATGGCTCCCAGCTTTAAAGACCCAGGCTGTTTATCTCTCTCCTGCTGCAGGCATTTTAAAGTGTGGTGAGAAAAGTAGGATAAGAAATACACTGACTAAGTATTGTGCATTCATCTGTGAAACTGAGAATTAATGTGGTTTGCTCAAAAGAATTCTACTGTGGAACTAATTCCAAGTGCCTTTTGGCCTCCTAACGGATCCATGCCTTAGTTACATCTTGACTGGATTACTGCAGAGCATTCTACTTGGGGCTGCCCTAGAAGAGGAAGCTGCAGAATGCTGTAGCTTGACTGATGGTCGGGCCAGGAACCATGAACATGTGACCTCCATGTTCCAGCATTTACACTGCCTAGCAATCCACTCCCAAACACAATTCAAGGTGCTATCCTTGAAAGCCCTACATGTCCTGGGACTAGGGCATCTCAGACAGTCTTCTCCCATGCACTCCTGCCTGGGAGTTAAGATCACAGGAGCGGCTCTCCTGAATGTCCCATCAACTGAAAGAGCTGAGCGCCAAGCTACAAGTGATGCCTGACACTGGTTGGACACTTGTCAGCTTCCCTCAAATTATGATGGGAAATGTAGGCATCCTGGTCTTGCAGCTGTAATGGAGAGCCAAGCTGTAAAAGCAGGACGCCTACATTTCCCATCAAAACTTGAGGGAAGCTGGTGGTATTTAACGCCTAAAAAGATTGCGCTTGGAAATGCAAATATGTCAGATAAACGCTGGAAATGTAAAAAACACGAAGGATCATTGTATCATATGTGGTGGACTTGTGAGGTAGCTAAGCAATACTGGGGAGATATAATTAAAATAATTAATGAGGTGTTGCAAACCCAAATAAATAAGAACCCAGAATTGCTGCTACTGAACTTGGGAATGGAAGATGTTCCAAAGCAGCATAGAACATTGTTATTTTACATGATTACAGCAGCAAGACTTTTGTACGCGCAGAAATGGAAAGTGCAAGGAATACCAACTATAGAAGATTGGTTGTCGGAGGCTTTCACGGCCGGAGAACGATGGCTGTTGTGGGTTTTCCGGGCTGTATTGTATTTATTCTTGTCAGTAGAGACTCCCTCACCTCTGCAGGAGTATACCGTATACCCTGCAGCTGTGGACAAGTTTACATCGGGACCACAAACCATAGCATCCAGACAAGAATAAAAGAACATGAAAGACACTGCAGACTTGGACAACCTGAAAAATCAGCAGTGGCTGAACATAGCCTAACTCAAACAGGGCACAGTATCTTATTCCAGGACACCAAAATACTGGACAACACTTCCAACTACTTTGTCAGACTGCACAGGGAAGCCATTGAAATTCACAAGCATAAGCAAAACTTCAACAGGAAAGAAGAAACCTTAAGAATGAACAGAGCATGGTTTCCAGTTCTGAAAAACACCAGGCTAACAAAACATTCTATCCCCGACAATAGCCCTGCAGAGAAGATTAGCACATCAAGTACCAATCCATATGCAAAAGAACCTCCTCAGGATACAGTGAAGCCTCCCGCCATTAACATTCCACACCCTGGGAAACTCTTACAGGATGACTCAGCTCAACCCCACCCCTCCTGAGTAGATACAAATGACCTACATCTTTTCCACACTGTGACACTGAGAGATCTCTGTCTTTTGGTGCTACACCTCTGAAGATGCCAGCCACAGCTGCTGGCGAAACGTCAGGAACTACAATGCCAAGACCACGGCAATACAGCCCGGAAAACCCACAACAGCCATCTATAGAAGATTGGATTTCCAAATTGTTGTACATGGCAGAAATGGACAAAATGACAAGAAAATTGAAAGATCTTGATCCAGGAGAATACATTGCAGACTGGGAGAAGCTGAAACAATATTTAGAAAAAAAATGGGATGTGAAAGGAGAACTGTGGCAGTTTGAGAATTATTAATATGTGAATTTATAAAGGGGAGAGAGAAGTAACTTTACCATTAATGGGGAAATTTAGTTATTAATTAATCTAAGCTAACATTAGTAATAAAAAATTGTGTCTGGGGCGGGCCTCTCCCACCCTGGACTGGGCTCTACCCCCCACCCGACGGACCCCCCGGAGACCCGTCACCGGCCTCCTCACCCCCGCCAACCCCCCTGCTTACCGGGGGCTCGTGGCGACGGGCCTGAGGCCGACTGCAGCCTGAAGCATCCCCGGCGTGCCGGCGCCGGGCCAAGCGAGTTCGCCGCCGCCGCCGGAGTGGCGGGGCCTACCGCCGCCACCACCACCGGAGCAGCGGGGCCTGCCCCGGCCGCCCGGCGCAACGGTGGCAGCAGGGCGGCAAGCTGGGAGCAGCGCGTGGGGAAGGGCAGCGTTGCCGCCACCGCGGCTGCCCCGGGCGGCATCCCCGGGACGGGTGCGGCCAAACGCCAGCCAAGGGAGGGCCCAGGTGGGGCAGGTGAGGGGAGGGATGCCCAGCGAGCCATCCCAGCTCTTGTTTGGCTGGATGGCTCCTGGGAGGGCTCCCCAGTCTGAAGGGGCACCGGGGATTGGTTGGAGGCGGGGGAGGGGAGAAGCAGGCGCTGGGGAGAAGGAACGGGCTGAAGGTGAGATAGAGGGGCATTTGGCCCAACCGGGTGGGAGCAGCCAGGTGCCAGATCAAGAGGCGGCTGATCCAGGGGAGGGGATTGGTGGAGGGCCAGGGGCAGAGCCAGGAGGGACTATAAAAGGGAAGCTCCCGATGACGCCAGGGAGGAGAAGGCTGACTGGAAGGCAGGTCAGAGAGAGAGAGAGAGACTTCCAAGGCAGCAGATAGGAGGCAGACCCTGGTGTCTGAACCACTGCCCCTATCCAGTCTGAGGCAGAGGGAGCACCTTCAACCTCCCCCTGGTGGCAGCCCAGAGAACGGCAGGACGAGGGGAGGGCGCGGCCGGTGGGGCGGGGCCTCACAAACTGGTGGAGAATGCGGGCACTAGCAGCCCCGTGAGGCACCCGCGCCCACACCTTCCCACCCCTGCAGGCTGGAGTAGCACTCGGCCTCTCATACGCCCAGCGGTTCTGAAAGCGACGAGTGCGGAGACCCCCGCCAAGGCCGCCAGCTCCACGATGGATCTCACACAGTTTGGCCAGTGGCTGACTGAGCACCAGGGGCAACTACTGAAAGAAGTGGCTCAGCAGCAGCTAGTCGCGCAAGCTGCCCTCGCACGCCAATAGCAAGATGCCCAGGCGACCCTCATCAGAAACCTCCAACAAGTGCTGGCTGGTGCCGGTGCTGGGGCCGGCGGTGGCGCCGGGCCCAACCCCCGACCGCCGTTCCACCTCGCCAAGCTGGGCCCCGAGGACGACATCGACGTGTTCCTGGAGGCCTTCGAGCGCACAGCAGAGGCAGCGGGGTGGGCGCCGGCTCAGTGGGCCTTCATCATTGGGCCTTACCTCACGGGGGAGGCGCAGGCCGCCCTGAAGGCCCTCCCCAAAGTCGAGAGCGCAGACTATGCAAAGCTCAAGGAGGTGATATTGGATCGCTATGAAATCACACCGGAGACTTACAGGCAGAAGTTCCGGACCATAGCCTTCCAAAAAACAGACCGGCCCCGCACCCTGGTGGCTAATCTTCAAGACGCCGCCTACCGCTGGCTGAAGCCCACCTCAGACGAGGGCCGGAGGATTGCAGACCAGGTGGTGCTCGAGCAATTGCTACAGGTGATCCCCGCTCGGGCCCGAAACTGGGTGGCCTACAACAAACCCACCACCCTGAAAGAGGCCACCACGCTGTGGGAAAACGTGATGGCCATGGAGTCCCGGGAGCCCGCAAAACCAGAGCCCCGCCCCGGCGGAGACGGGAGCCGCAGCACAGGTGAGAAAGGGGGACGGGCTCGGACAGGCCCCCGCCCCCCCGCCCCCACCCACCAGGGCCGGGTGGCCGAAGGGCCCTCGCCTGGGCCCCGGCTAGCCCTTCCACTGCCCGTGACCCCCACTCCACCTAAACCCGGCGGCTCGGTCCGAGAGACGGGAGACAAGGGACCGTGCTTCACATGCGGGCAACGAGGGCTCTGGAAGAGGGAATGCCCCCTTATGGAGTGCGACATGGGCTGGGATACAGCCCTACCCGTGACAAGCCGGGCCCCTCAGCCTCCCCCCATGCTCGTTCTGGTGTCAGTGATGGGCAGGAAGCTGACAGCGCTCCTCGACAGTGGGAGCTCCGTGTCAATGATCCACTCCCACCTGTTGCCCCCCGATCTACCGGTGATCCACCATCTGTCATCGCCTGCGTCCACAACCATGTGGAAGAATGCCCAGTCGTCCTGGTCCCCGTGACATACCGCGACCAGTCATGCGAGACGCCCTTGGCCCGTGTACAGGCCCTACCCTATCCGGTCCTACTGGGGAGAGACTCCCCCCACTTCCGCCCTGCCATTAAGACGGCCCTTCCCCCTGAACGGGAGAAGGCTGGAGAAGCCCTGGTCGGGGATGAGGAGGAGGACGCTGGAGGACGCCCTGGAGGGAGCGGAGTCAGAGACGCCCCAGCCCAACTCCGACAAGGATGGGGAGCGGAGCCTCGGTTCGCCACCGCCCAGGCCGAGGATCCTTCGCTGGAGGGCCTACGTCGGATGACCGCAGTAAGTGAGGGCCGGGTCCTCAATCCCCGACGGGAGGGGCAGCTACCGCAGGTCATCCACGAAGGGGAGCGCTGGTACCACCTGGTGAAGGGAGGACAGGGGGAAGTGGCCCAACTGCTGGTCCCTGCCGCCTACCGCCCAGAGGTCCTCAAGGCCGCCCATGATCACCCCTGGGGAGGCCATCAGGGCGCCCAGGGCACCACGGCCCGGATTGAAGCCCACTTCTTCTGTCCCTGGCTAACCAAAGAGGTAAAGCGTTACTGTCAGGCCTGCCCGCTTTGCCAGCGACAGGCCACCCGCCGCCCCGGCCCGGGCCCCGCTGGCCCCACTGCCCATCATCGAAGAGCCCTTCTCCCAGATTGCCATGGACTTTGTTGGACCCCTGCCCCAGACCCCGCGAAGGGCCCGTTATATCCTGGTCTTGATGGACTACGCAACCCGGTACCCCGAAGCCATCCCCCTCCGGGACATGAAGGCTCCAGGGGTCGCCCGGGTGCTGCTATGATTCTTTGCACAGGTGGGGTTGCCCCGGGAGTTGTTGTCGGACTGCGGGAACCCCTTCACGGCCCAACTCACCAGGCACCTGTGCCGGACGCTGCACGTACGACAAATCTTCACCAGCATCTATCACCCCCAGACAGACGGACTGGTAGCGAGGTTCAACCAGACCCTGAAGGCGATGATCCGCAAGCTGGCCCATGACCGCCCCCAACAGTGGGGCTTGTACATAGATCCCTTACTCTTCACCGTCCACGAGACACCCCAGGCCTCCACCGGATGCGCCCCTTTCGAGCTCTTGTACGGGCGTCGGCCCCGCGGGATACTGGGGCTGGTTGAAAAGCAGTGAGCCCCAGCGGCCACCCCTGAGGGACGACCCACCCCCGAGTATGTCCGGGACCTCCAAGCCCGTCTCGAGGCCTGTCGTGCCATCACTCGCGAACACCTACAGGCAGCCCAGCAGTCCCAGAAGGCCTACTATGATCGGGAGGCCAAGGCTCGAGCATTCCAGGTGGGGGAGAAGGTCCTGGTCCACCACCGGGTCATGGGGCCGGGCCCAGGGGACCCGTGGCGAGGACCCTATCCCATCACCAAGGTGCGGGGACCCCTATCATACGAGGTCCAGTGTGGGCCGAGCCCCCGGCACCGGAAGAGGCTGCACGTCAATGATCTGAAGGCCTGGCATGAGGCGGAGGTGCTCCAATGCAACCTGTCTCCTGACCCCCTTGAGCTCCCTGCGGGGGAGTTGCCTTGGACCCCGGGTGGCCCCACCGAAGAGGAGCCCGTTCTAGACCCAGGCCTCCAGGGCGACCAACTGGCGCAGGCGAGGGCGGTGGTCCGCCAGAACCCTGGCCTTTTCTCCTGCTGGCCAGGCCGGACCACCGTGCTGGCTCACCACATACCCACCTACCCCCGGGCAGGTGGCAAGGGCCCCCTGGAGGCCACTGCCCTTAAATCGGTGGGAGGTCATGGCCAGGGAGGTAGAGGACATGCTCCGCCTCGACGTGATAGAACCCTCCCGCAGCGCGTGGTGGAGCCCTATCGTGCTAGTAGGGAAGCCGGATGGCTCCGTACGCTTCTGCGTAGACTACCGGCAAGTCAACGCCATCGCCGCCTTCGATGCCTACCCCATGTCCCGGGCCGATGTACTGATTGATCAACTGGGAACCGCCCGCTATCTGTCAGCCCTGGACCTCACGAAGGGGTATTGGCAGATACCCATGGCACCGGAGGACTGGGAGAAGACGGCCTTCGCGACCTCCCAGGGCCTGTTCCAGTTCAAGGTCATGCCCTTCGGGCTGCATGGGGCCGCAGCCACCTTCCAACGACTCGTGGAACACGTGCTGGTCCATTGCTAAGGGTTCGCCCGGGCCCTTTATAGATGATATCATCATCTTTAGCCCGGACTGGCCGTCACACCTGCAGCACCTGACCACGGTCCTGGCAGCTTTGGCCGGGGCAGGCCTGCGAGTCAACCCCCGCAAAAGCCGGATTGGGTTCCAGGAGCTCACATACCTCGGATTCCAGGTGGGTTGCGGGGTCCTGCACCCCGTGCCCGACAAGGTCACCACGCTAGAGCAGAGCCCCCGCCCTCGAACTAAGCGCCAGATGCGGCGCTTCTTGGGGCTGGTGGGCTATTACACTAAATTCATACCCCACTTCGCCAGTCAAGCCAGCCCCCTCTCCAACTGCTTATGGAAGGACCAGCCCGCTACTATTAACTGGAACCCCGACCGGCTCCGCGCCTTCGAAATCCTGCGCAGAGCCCTGTCAGGAGCTCCCGTGCTACAGAACCCGGACTTTGGACAACCCTTCCTCGTCCAGACGGACGCCTCCGATGTCGGGCTGGGGGTGGTCCTCTCCCAGGAGGTCAAAGGCCAGGAGCACCCCGTGTTATTCATCAGTCAGAAGCTGCAACCCGCTGAGGTCAAGTACACTACGGTAGAGAAAGAGGCCCTGGCGGTAAAGTGGGCAGTAGGCGCGCCCCAGTTCTACCTTGCCAACAACCCCTTTACCTTGGTCACTGACCACGCCCCCCTGCTGTGGATGGCCCGCATGAAGGACCATAACCCACGGGTTCTCAGATGGTACCTCTCTCTGCTCCCTTTCAGCTTCCAGCTGCGACATCGGCCGGGCCAACTCCATGTGAATGCGGATTACATGTTGCGAATCCTGGAACACCACATGGACCAAGAGGCGCCAGGCCCCGGGGTGTGTGTGTGTGTGTGTCCGGGGCGGGCCTCTCCCACCCCGGACTGGGCTCTACCCCCACCCCGACGGACCCCCCACTGCCGGAGCGGCGGAGCCTGCCACCGCCGCCACCGCTGGAGCAGCAGGGCTGGCCGCCGTTGCCGCTGCTGTGGCTCGCGGCGATGGGGCGGCCGGGGGCGGCCCGGCCACCCAGCGCAACGGTGGCAGCAGGGCAGCGAGCTGGGAGCGGCGCGAGGGGAAGGGCAGCATTGCCGCGGCCACGGCCGCCCCGGGCTGCATCCCCGGGACGGGCGTGGCCGAACGCTGGCCGAGGGAGGGCCCAGGTGGGGCAGGTGAGGGGAGGGATGCCCAGCGAGCCATCCCAGCTCTGGGTTGGCTGGATGGCTCCTGGGAGGGCTCCCCAGTCTGAAGGGGCACCGGGGATTGGTTGGAGGCGGGGGAGGGGAGAAGCAGGTGCTGGGGAGAAGGCACGGGCTGAAGGTGAGATAGAGGGGCGTTTGGCCCAACCGGGTGGGAGCAGCCAGGTGCCAGATCAAGAGGCGGCTGATCCAGGGGAGGGGATTGGTGGAGGGCCAGGGGCAGAGCCAGGAGGGACTATAAAAGGGAAGCTCCCGATGACGCCAGGGAGGAGAAGGCTGACTGGAAGGCAGGTCAGAGAGAGAGAGAGAGACTTCCAAGGCAGCAGATAGGAGGCAGACCCTGGTGTCTGAACCACTGCCCCTATCCAGTCTGAGGCAGAGGGAGCACCTTCAACCTCCCCCTGGTGGCAGCCCAGAGAACGGCAGGACGAGGGGAGGGCGCGGCCGGCGGGGCGGGGCCTCACAAATTGTATTAAAAATAGATAGTTTAAACAGTGAAACATAGATTGATATATTAGAAAATTGGAGATATAGAAGAATTTGAATATGCTTAGAATAAGAGATATAATATATATAAGATTTAGAAAAATTATAGATAAGAGTAATTTAAATAATAAGATGGATTAGGGGTTGGAAAGCTGTTGGAAGTCAATAAGGAGGGGGGGAAGGGGGGGCTGATATAATTTAGATAAGATGGGGAATTTGTGTATTTAATAATACTTTATGTACTCACCAATAAATTTAAAAAAAAAACTTGAGGGAAGCTGACAAGTGTCTAACCTGTGTCAGGCTTCACTTGTAGCTTGGCTCAGTTAGTGAGAGAGGGCTTGTGTGGTCGTAGCCTCACAATTATGGAACAATCTCCTCAGGGAAGTCTATCAGTGTCTATCTTCAGGAGGAAGAGAAAGACTGTTTTATTTAGGATGACTTTTTTAAAAGCCACTTTTTAATGTATCAGTTTTAACTCTGTGATGTATTTTTATGTTTGCTTCTGTTTAATATTGTAAGCTGTTTTAAACAAACAACTGTAAAAAAAGACTTCAGGTCCTATAAAAATAGAATGGGGGGAATGCAAACATCCCTAGCCTTCCTTCTGGGGAGTCGGGCCAAGGAAGAGGACTATCACGTGCCATTTACCGGCTGAACTGAGACTGAGGATGGCTCAGGAGAGGTTGGCTGCTGAATTTTTCCTGCCAGTGGGGTTGCGTGTGAACATTGCAAACCCCTCAACATTGGTGTCCCCCATCATTTATGGACCAGCCATGCTTATGTTGAGTTGGGGAGAGCTCAAAAATGGGCAGATGCCACAGGACCCTCCTCTGCTCAGCATTTAAGGGGAGAAGGCTGTCCCTCCCCTGATCGCAGTCAGGAAGAGGAGGGGGCAGCCTGTCATGGATCTGCCGGGCTCCTGCCTTGGATGCTCTCCCTTGATCTCATTCGGTTCCCCCCTTTGTTTGCTTAAGAAGAAGAGAAAAGGCCACAATATTTATTTTATTTAAATTATTTATTAGCCATTTCTCCATTTCTCATAGTCCACGAGGCTGAAGAATTAAACTATCAATAAAGTCATCAATAAATAATGGGACGACCATAAAACTACCAACCAAAACACCCAACTCAAAAGCAACATCAAATACAACAACAAAAAAGACATAAAAGCTGCACTCTAAAAATATAAAACAGTAGGTAAAAATGGCAAAAGCTATCTGTGGCGCAGAGTGGTAAGCTGAGGTATTGCAGTCCAAGCTCTGCTCATGACCTGAGTTCGATCCTGGCGGAAGCCGGGTTCAGATAGCCTTCACTTGCGCCAGAGAATGCACGGCCGCCTTTCTTCGGGTCGACTGTTTGCCAATTTGTATTACGAAAATGTACCTCTGATGTGATGTGAAACACGCTCCTGACGAAGTGGGCACGAAATCTGATGTTTGTAGCCGGCCCCAGATTGAGCGTGAGGAAGGGCTTGTTCCTTACCTGCACATCCATTTTCATCTGAATGGAGAGGATGACACACTGAAGGAGTGTTAATTGAGAAATTGAAGAAATATATTTAAAAGAACTGTCGTGTCTTCAGGATTTTCGGTTGTACCTGGCAAAATTTGTCGATGCAGTACCTATTGTGATTGTAGAGTTCAACGTTTTGTATAATAAGTGATGTGTATGTAGTTGCATGAGAATGAACTGTTAAATATTTATTGAATGGTTATAGTAGCACTTGCACTTGCACTTTAAAGAATTTTTCACTTGACTTAGTATTTGGCGTGGACCATAAGTTCTGTCAGTTACCCGTGGGGTTTCTCCCTCCTTGTGTATCTTATGGGGTTCAGGTAGCCGGCTCAAGGTTGACTCAGCCTTCCATCCTTCCGAGGTCGATAAAATGAGTACCCAGTTTCCTGGGGGTAAAGTGTAGATGACTGGGGAAGGCAATGGTGAACCACCCCATAACAAAAAGTCTGCCAAGAAAATATCATGATGCAACGTCCCCCCATGGGTCAGTAATGACTCGGTGCTTGCACAGGGGACTACCTTTACCTTTACCTATCTGACATATTCTAAAACAGAAGAGCAAAACTAGTTTTAAAATTACAAGTGGGTATTTAAACACCAGTATGTGGGCTAAAAAGAGCTTTCAGTTGGGTCTATAGCAATAAATTAAAACAATGTTAAGTTAAAAAAGGACACCCTTGCCAGTTACTATGAAGGGCCAGCAACAGGGCACAGGGCCAAGGCCTTTCCTTGATGTTCCTCTTGTCCCCTTTGATCACCATGGCTCGTAGCCCCTGCTAGAGCCGCCCTCCACATCTCTCTCTGTTTCTGCTGTCCCTGCCATATCCAAATATGACGTAGTGGAAGGACACGATGCAGACAAGGATAAGAAGGGCTCCATCTTTCTGTGGAAGGGAGAATTTTGACAGCTGCACCTTCTCTGATTCCAGCCTAACAAATCACACCTGCCCCCACACACACAAAATTATGAAAGTTGCAGGCTTTGTGTCTGTTCCGCCTCCAAGGCACAATAAAATGACAGAAAGATTTTTCTTCTTTTTTTAATATGCAATTTACACTGAGATCAATAGACGTAGATTGGAGTAGCTCTGCACTTGTTAGCAAAACGAAGGCAGAAAATGTGAGAAAATGTGAGCACTGTGATCCTGATTCTGCCTGGCTCATAATAATAATATTATAATAATAGCATTCAATTTATATACCACCCTTCAGAACAACTTAACATCCACTCAGAGCGGTTTACAAAGTATGTCATTATTATCCCCACAACAACAACAACAACAACAACAACAACAACAACTGTGCTTATATACTGCTCTTCTAGACAGATTAGTGCCTCGCCCAGAGTGGTGAACAAGTTAGTGTTATCATTATCCCCACAATACAGCTGGAGAGCTGGGGCTGAGAGGAGTGGCTGACCCAAGGCCACCTAATGAGCTCATGGCAGTAGTGGGATTCGAACCAGTAGAGTGCTGATTCGCAGCCCAACCACTTAACCACTGTGCTACAGCAGCTCTCAGCCCCACCCTGTGAGGTGGGTGGGGTTGAGAAAGCTCCTAGAAGCTGTGACTGACCCAAGGTCACCCAGCTGGCTTCAAGTGGAGGAGTGGGGAATCAAACCCAGCTCTCCAGATTAGAGTCCAGTGCTCTTAACAACTACATTAAACTGGCAGGTAATGTGTCAATAGAAAGAAACTTTAAAAACTGGATAATTTTTCTACCAGACATGCATAGCATCCAGAGATCTTTGCTTTGAGACATTATGGAGACATAAAAGCTTGGAAGAGATCTGCACAGGGTACACTGACTTTTGTGCTCATCAGATGGCATGCTTTCCTAAATAGCTTTCTTATCCTTTATTACAATTTATGCTGAACTAGTAGACCTGAAATAATCTTGTAGCCAAGTTTCACCTAAGTTGATATCAAACTTCTCTTTGTTTTCCATGGTTATAGATGAAGTCCAAGACCCTGCAGGCACAACTGCCTTCATCCCACCCCACCTAGTCGTGTGTGGAAACAAAATGTTTTGTAACCTGTAGCTCAATGTTCATGGTGAGTCAGCAGCATCTCCGACTGTTTTTAAGGCATGGAGAAGCATTTGAGTTCTACTTTACATGGTTCTATTTTACTTTCTTCAGTTTCCTTTCTGTTCCTCCTTGTCCCCTTTTCCTCATTCCTCCTGCTGCTGTCTTCCCTCATCCCCTTTTATATCCCAATTTCTTTCTTATACTATGCATCTTCTTTCTTTTCTCTCAGAACACTTGCTTTCTGCTGTCTGCCCTCTTTTTTATTCCTTATGATAACCCTGAGTTTTACTGGCCTTTACATTGTTTTTGTCATTTTAAAAAGGCCCTGAAACTCCAGCGGGGGGGGGGGGGGGGGGGAGGGCAGGCCAAATTAAGTATTTCATTTGTGTGATCCAGTCTGCTAGACTGTCACACTTCTGCCCTGACTACAGCATTTCAGGAAGCTTTCTGTGCCTTTTGCCTGCCTTCCTTTTCTGATGTGCTCAATTTAGATGGCAACCAGCCTCTTCCTCCCAGCACAAGTGCAGTTATCAAGGCTGGTGAGGAGCCCTGTTGCCTTGCCCCAGTCCAACAGGTGGCTCAAAAGCCAGGCCTCCAACCATCTTCCCTAGCCTGGTAAGATGTTAATATCACCATGAATGTGTGTGTGTGTGTGTGCGTGTGCCTCTACCCAATTCCAATCAGTTTACATTTTTGAGAAAGAGAATGGGGCCAAGAATCTGGTCCTCTTCCTGTTGTTATTCCTAATGCCGGGACGCGAAGCCTGCGCATCGAGCGGAACCTTCTTCAGAGGCTGGCGCCAGCTTGGGCACTTGTCGCTACAACACTTTTTTAAAAAGAAAAACTGGGTTGTTAAAGGGACCTTGTCCCTTTAAGCCACCGTGGGACAAAAAACATAGCTATAAACCAGATTTGAAACTAATTTTGAACGTTTTTATTCCAAGCGAGGTAATTTCTATTAATAAATATTTTTTACTTTACTGCATTGATGTGGTTTTGGCATTGAACTTCTGCTTTCGCCTATGCTGAAATTCTGCTGTTCTATATACTACTCGTAAATCGAAAGTTTGCTCCTATGATAAACAAAAGTACTTTCAAATGCACTGAGGGCAGAAAGAAAAGTAATATTGACTATTGTGAGATATTTGGGGGGGGGGGGAGCTGATAACTATCCTATCTATGAATTCTTAAAATTTTAACCAGAAAAATGGCTGTCCTCATGCTGTGTTTGTGTGTGTGGGTTAAGTGCCATCAAATCACTTCCATCTTCTGGCTTATGAATGAATGCCCTTATGAATGAATGCCCTTATGAATGAATGCCCTCCCAAACGTCCTGCCATTAACAGACTTGTTCAGATGTTTCAGACT